>NC_064639.1:314264250-314889250 GCF_023864345.2 Schistocerca serialis cubense
AATTAAATTAGAGAATGATTATTTTGAACCAGGCTGAACCTACTGTTCTCAAAAATTTTAAAAGAGCACAAATAAGTTTAATCCTACAATTAACGATAGCAGTAGGAGTTTATCACAGAACTCATAAATGTTTGAAATTTCACAGTACAAACAGACATTGATACAATCAATGAAATGTTATGCAGGAGCAAGGCAAACAGTAAGATATGCAAATCTAGAGTTTCAAATTAGCACAAAAATATTTTCAGTATTTTTCATTGACCACAGGCTTGTTTGATTCCTTATTTGTCTGAATCAGTAAGTTTCTTGTCTTATCTTATTCACCTTCCTTTTTCTTTAAACATTAACATTACATGGAACAGTAAAACAACACTGCATGATCTTGAATGAATATCTAAGTTTGGCAGAAGAAACTGATACAGCATTTGGAAATCTGTCTCCTGTCTACATGTAAACCAAAAATAATTAAAAAAAATATTTCCACCTCAAGTTAAACAAATATTAATTCAGACTTTAGTCATGCCAAGTCTTTACTACTGTGATGTAAATCACCACAGCACAAATAGTGAAAACTCCAGATGACTCAAGTTAGCTATGAATGCTTACATAAGATACATCTGCAACATTTAGTTCTATGATCACATCAGTTCTTCTTATAAATATTTAGGTTGATTGTGACTGGATAGGTGGTGTGATTTCCACATGCTCTGTTTACATAATTAGTCCTGAGTGCCTCTCCTTACATAATATTCACCTATTATCATTCCATAATTGCAGTACTGATTAGATATGTCCAGCATCTTGGCTGCACCTTTGTATATCACTAAATCTTTCTCCATTTCCTTCTCCATTTCAGCCGTACAACTGTGGAACGAATTACCCTGTACATTGCGTCTTATCCAAACCCACTTTGCATTGAAGAGGATAAGTCATTGTTGATGTAGCCTTCTTCTTGGCATATTCTAACTGTTTTCTTTCTCTCCGACAGAGTATAAATTATCTGTGTTTTTCTCATCTCTCTCTATTCTTGTTCCTTCCAATTCATCTACTAATCTCACCCTACTATTTCTTCCTCTTTCCCTAAACAGTCAATTCCTTCTGTACTGTCACCTTGTTTTATGTTAGATGTCATAACTAATATTCAACAAAAATGTAATGAGGAAATTGTTTTTACTATCCTTATGTATTGCTCCCATATTATAAGAACTGTGATGCTGATCACTGACGATGTCTGGTTAGATGTAAGAGAAGGCTCAGATCTTGCTTAAAGGCTTAAATAAATAAAGAAATAAACAAATGTGTTTTCCTATTATAGTGTACACACACAGTAACTAAAATTTCATTATATTCCCTCCTTCCTGGTGTTGCGACTTTAATGGCCAGCAGTTCAGATCAGGTGCACCTTGGTCTGAAAATCCTTTCCTGTCAAGCATCAGCAGATATACTGCTCACAGTGCAACACTGTATGGCACAGACCACAGAGAACACGAGAACAATGTTCCTCACCTTCAGTTACTCAAGCATGCAATATTATCTTGTATGTAAACAACATCATACCTGAAAATTCATGGCAGGTTAAGGCTTTGTGCCAGCCTGAGACATGAACTTGGGGCCTTTGCTTTTTGAGGCCAATTGCACTACCAACTGAGCTATGGAAGCATCACTTACAAATTGTGCAAGTTTCACAGGAGAATTTCTATGAAGTTTGGAAGCTAGTAGGTCAGTTACTGGTGGAAGCAAAGCTGTGCGGATGGATTATAAGTCATGCTTGTGTAGCTCAGCTGGTAGAGCAATTGCCCCCCCCCCCCCCAAATTCCTCACTCCCCCCAATACTCCTACCACTGTCAAGAATCAACTACAAAAGAGTGCTTCCCTCATCATCCAGTATCACCCTTGACTGGAACAACTAAACCATGTCTATTGCCAGGGCTTTGATTATTTACTGTCATGTGCAGAAATGAGCGACATCCTACCCAAGATCTTTCCTACTCCTCCTAAAGTGGTGCTCCACTGCCCAACCAACCTATACAACATCCTGGTCCATCCCAACACCTTTTCCACACCCAGCCTCTTGTCACAGGATCATATCCCTGTGGAAGACCCAAGTGCACGATCTATCGATTCCCAGCCTCAGTCTTCACTAATGCATTGTCCTCACACCCTCTACCCAACAGTTTCCCCTTACTCTGTTCTGTCACCCCTCCTAATCCATACCTCCATGTCATCCACATTGTGTGCCACACTTCACTAACTCCTGCCCCCATGTAACACATATCTAGCTGGTGCACCTGCCATCCATTCCTCCCACATTTCTAGCCAGCATACCTGCCACATCCATCCAAGCCACTAGGTAGCCATTCAGAACCCTTCTTCCTACAGCCTGTGACTTTCTCCCTCAATGCATCATACACTACACATCCCCCACCTGATCCTAGTCCACCTGCTAAACTGCAATCCTGGCACTGTGCATCTAGCCAGCTTAGAAGCTAGCAAGTCTTCATTCTCTTTTATGTGTGGCTGTCAATGAATAAACACTACAGCTATTCAGTGAACGGTCACCTTTACTTCTAAATTATTTGCTAAGTAAATATTCAACTGGACATGGCAGTTCCATGTCAGCCACCAATGAAGAGTCATGCATTAAAATTACCCCCATGAAGTTGCAGGTGCTGCCTCTTTCTACATCATACATGCCCTATGCCAAGTAAATGTGCCTATTTTTGAAAGAGACTGAGCTTGTGCAGCAAATTAGTGTGTCCACAACATGATGAAGGCATCAATTATCCCCTGTTTTAGGAGGGGCCAACCATGTGCCTTTGTGAAGGCTTGAAGGCAGACTTATGTCATCCTCAACAACATTGTTACACCCTTGTTCTAGAGTAAATGGTCATCAGGAAACCACTGGACTCCTCAAGCAAATGTGGAGGTTTTAAAGATACACATGAGTGATATTTTTGGAATCCATGCTGGTTAGCATGCAGGAAATCATTCTGTTCAATATACCTAATTATATTTGAGCTTGGAAAATGTTCTAAGATTCCACAACAAATGAATGTGAAAGAAATTGTCTGGTAGTTTTTTGGATCACTTCTACTACCCTTCTTGTAGATGGGAGTACCCTGTGCCTTTTTCCAAGAACTGGGCACAGTTTTTTGTTGGAGGGATCTATGATAGATTATAGTGTGAAGAGGGGCTAACTCAGCCACAAATTCAGTATAGGATCTGACAGGGATTCCATCAGGGCCTGGAGCTTTGTTCAGTTTTAATGATATCAGCTGTTTCACAGCACCACTGAAACTAATATTTATACTGTTGATGACGTGCAGCTTTTTTCCTGGAATAAATGATGATTAACTGAAACCCTCAGCTGCCGACAGGTGTTGTTGATATACCTCGATGTGGACAGCTCAAAAAGTGTGCCCCGACCGGGACTCAAACCCGGGATCTCCTGCTTACATGGCAGACGCTCTATCCATCTGAGCCACCGAGGACGCAGATGAATAGCGTGACTGCAGGGACTTATCACTTGCACGCTTCCGTGAGACTCACATTCCCAACTGTCCACAATTCTACATATGTAATGTACCTTATAGACATTTGCCCACCCACTCATTACTCGCGCACACTTTGGCGATTCCTGTAAGAGTTTGGGCAACCTGTGTGCATTCGCACAGACGAAGGTCGATGGCTGGGTAGCCTGGGTAGCCTTTATACACTCCTGGAAATGGAAAAAAGAACACATTGACACCGGTGTGTCAGACCCACCATACTTGCTCCGGACACTGCGAGAGGGCTGTACAAGCAATGATCACACGCACGGCACAGCGGACACACCAGGAACCGCGGTGTTGGCCGTTGAATGGCGCTAGCTGCGCAGCATTTGTGCACCGCCGCCGTCAGTGTCAGCCAGTTTGCCGTAGCATACGGAGCTCCATCGCAGTCTTTAACACTGGTAGCATGCCGCGACAGCGTGGACGTTAACCGTATGTGCAGTTGACGGGCTTTGAGTGAGGGCGTATAGTGGGCATGCGGGAGGCCGGGTGGACGTACCGCCGAATTGCTCAACACGTGGGGCGTGAGGTCTCCACAGTACATCGATGTTGTCGCCAGTGGTCGGCGGAAGGTGCACGTGCCCGTCGACCTGGGACCGGACCGCAGCGACGCACGGATGCACGCCAAGACCGTAGGATCCTACGCAGTGCCGTAGGGGACTGCACCGTCACTTCCCAGCAAATTAGGGACACTGTTGCTCCTGGGGTATCGGCGAGGACCATTCGCAACCGTCTCCATGAAGCTGGGCTATGGTCCCGCACACCGTTAGGCCGTCTTCCGCTCACGCCCCAACATCGTGCAGCCCACCTCCAGTGGTGTCGCGACAGGCGTGAATGGAGGGACGAATGGAGACGTGTCGTCTTCAGCGATGAGAGTCGCTTCTGCCTTGGTGCCAATGATGGTCGTATGCGTGTTTGGCGCCATGCAGGTGAGCGCCACAATCAGGACTGCATACGACCGAGGCACACAGGGCCAACACCCGGCATCATGGTGTGGGGAGCGATCTCCTACACTGGCTGTACACCACTGGTGATCGTTGAGGGGACACTGAATAGTGCACGGTACATCCAAACCGTCATCGAACCCATCGTTCTACCATTCCTAGACCGGCAAGGGAACTTGCTGTTCCAACAGGACAATGCACGTCCGCATGTATCCCGTGCCACCCAATGTAATCTAGAAGGTGTAAGTCAACTACCCTGGCCAGCAAGATCTCCGGATCTGTCCCCGATTGAGCATGTTTGGGACTGGATGAAGCGTCGTCTCACGCGGTCTGCACGTCCAGCACGAACGCTGGTCCAACTGAGGCGCCAGGTCGAAATGGCATGGCAAGCCGTTCCACAGGACTACATCCAGCATCTCTACGATCGTCTCCATGGGAGAATAGCAGCCTGCATTGCTGCGAAAGGTGGATATACACTGTACTAGTGCCGACATTGTGCATGCTCTGTTGCCTGTGTCTATGTGCCTGTGGTTCTGTCAGTGTGATCATGTGATGTATCTGACCCCAGGAATGTGTCAATAAAGTTTCCCCTTCCTGGGACAATGAATTCACGGTGTTCTTATTTCAATTTCCAGGAGTGTAGTTAAAGGCTACCCAGCCATTGACCTTTGTCTGTGCGAATGCACGCAGGTTGCCCAAACTCTTACGGGAATCGCCAAAGTGTGCGCGAGTAATGAGTGGGTGGGCAAATGTCTATAAGGTACATTACATATGTAGAATGGCTGGGTAGCCTTTATAGTTAAAGGCTACCCAGCCATTGACCTTCGTCTGTGCGAATGCACGCAGGTTGCCCAAACTCTTACAGGTATTGCCAAAGTGTGCGCGAGTAATGAGTGGATGGGCAAATGTCTATAAGGTACATTACATATGTAGAATTGTGAACAGTTGGGAATGTGAGTCTCACAGGAAGTGTGCAAGGGATAAGTCCCTGCAGTCGCGCTATTCATCTGTGTCCTCGGTGGCTCAGATGGATAGAGCGTCTGCCATGTAAGCAGGAGATCCCGGGTTCGAGTCCCGGTCAGGGCACACATTTTGAGCTGTCAACATCGAGGTATGTCAACAATACCTGTTGGCAGCTGAGGGTTTCAGTTAATCATCATTTACTAATATTTATTTCATTCATCTTTTCAGTCGTATGAGGATTAAATTGGGACAGTTCTCCTGGGATTTTCGTTTTAAAGGAACATTTCAGATTTTGCTTTGCTACCCTCAGTTTCAATTCCTGTCTCATTTGCTAGAGACTGGACACTAACTTTGGTGCCACTAACATCCTTTACATACGAACAGAATTTCTTTGGATTTTTTGAAATGTCATTTGACAATATTCTGCTACAGTAACCATTGAAGGCATCACACATTGCTCTCTTGACAGTCAAAGGTGTTTCATTCAGCATCTCTCTATATATAGGCCTACACTTTGTTTTACACCTATTATGCAGTAATCACTGTTTCTTTACTGAAAAGATGAGTGAAATTAGTACAGTATTGGCGTCAGTGGTGTTGGGATACAGCTGAAATCGTTAAAACTGAACAAAGCTGCAGGATCTGATGGAACCCCAGTCAGATTCTGTACTGAATTTGTTGCTGAGTTAGCCCCTTTCCCAGCTATAATCTATCATAGATCTCTCACATAGAAAACCATGTCCAGTAGTTGGAAGAAAGCACATGTCACACCCCATCTACGAGAAGGGTAATTGCAGTGACCCACAAAACTACCATACAATATTCTTGACATTGATTTGTTGTGGAATATGAAAACATTTTCCAAGCTCAAACATAATGAGGTATCTCAAACAAAATGACCACCCCCCAAGCTAACCAGCATGGATTCCAAAAATATCACTCATGTGAAACCCGACTTGCACTTTTCTTATATGACATACTGAAAGCTTTGGGTCAAGGCAACCAAGTAGCTGCATTATTTCTTGATTTCCAAAAAGCATTTGACTTAGTACCTCATGTATGCTTACTGTCAAAAGTATGATCATATGGGGTATCAAGTGAAATGTGTGACAGGACTGAGGAATTTTGTGGTAGGGAAGACAAAGCATGTGATCTTGGATGGAGAGTCATTGTTAAGATGCAGAAGTAGCTTTGGGTATGCCCCAGAGAAGTATTTGGGATACTTGCTGTTCATGTTGTATATTAATGTCCTTGCAGACAATATTAATAAAACCTCAGACTTTTCACAGATGATGCAGTTATCTGTAATGAAGTACTGTGTGAAAGAACCTCCATAAATATGCAGTCTGATCTTGATAAGATTTGAAAGTGGTGCTGAGCTTGGCAACTTCCTTTAAATGTTCAGAAATGTTAAACTGTGCACTTCACAAAATGAAAAACTGTAGTATCCTATGACTATAATATCAATGAGTCACAGTTGGAATTGGCCAACTCATACAAATACCTAGGTGTAACACTTTGTAAGGACATGACATGGAATGATTACATGGGCTCAGTTATGGGTAAAGAAGGTGGTAGACTTTGGTTTGTTGGTGGAATACTGGGGAAATGCAGTCAGTCTACAAAGGAGATTGCTTACAAATTGCAACCTTTTCTAGAATATTGCTCATGTGTGTGGAATTGATAGCAAATCGTACCAACAAGGGGTATTGAACATATACACAGGAGGGCAGCACGAATGGTCACAGGTTTGTTTGACCCAAGGAAGAGTGTTACAGAGATGCTGAGGAAACTGAACTGGCAGTTTATCCTGAGAAAGTCTACTAATGAAGTTTGAAGAACTGGCTTTAAATGATGGCTCTGGGAATATACTACAACCTGCTACATATTGCTCACATAGGGATTGTGAGGACAAGATCAGAATAATTACAGCACACACAGAGGCATTCAATCAATCATTCTTCCTGTGCTCTATACATGAATGGAATGGGAAGAAGCCTTAATAACTGGTACAATGGGACATACCCTCTGCCATATACACTTTATGGTTGTTTTCAGAGTATGGGTGTAATTGTAGACACTGTAGACAATGTTTTTAAAAGGATAGATTGCTACTCACCATATAGCAGAGATGCTGAGTCACAGACAGGCTCAACAAAAAGAGTACTAAACATGTAAGCTTTCAGTCGGAAGGCATTCTTCTGAGATAGATAAAATACACACACACACACACACACACACACACACACACAGATATATATATATATATATATATATATATATATATATATATATATATATATATATATATATAAAAAAAACAAAGATGAGGTGACTTACCGAACGAAAGCGCTGGCAGGTCGATAGACACACAAACAAACACAAACATACACACAAAATTCAAGCTTTCGCAACAAACTGTTGCCTCTTCAGGAAAGAGGGAAGGAGAGGGAAAGACGAAAGGATGTGGGTTTTAAGGGAGAGTTTAAGGAGTCATTCCAATCCCGGGAGCGGAAAGACTTACCTTAGGGGGATAAAAGGACGGGTATACACTCGCACACACACACACACACGTCCATCCACGTGTGGATGGACGTGTGTGGATGGACGTGTGTGTGTGTGTGTGTGTGTGTGCGAGTGTATACCCGTCCTTTTATCCCCCTAAGGTAAGTCTTTCCGCTCCCGGGATTGGAATGACTCCTTAAACTCTCCCTTAAAACCCACATCCTTTCGTCTTTCCCTCTCCTTCCCTCTTTCCTGATGAGGCAACAGTTTGTTGCGAAAGCTTGAATTTTGTGTGTATGTATGTGTCTGTTTGTGTTTCTATCGACCTGCCAGCGCTTTCGTATGGTAAGTCACATCATCTTTGTTGTTTTATATATATACACATTTCAGAAGAAGGCCTGGCTGAAAGCTTTTGTGTTTAGTAGGCTTTTTGTTGTGCCTGTCTGCAACTCAGCATCTTCTCTATGTGGTGAGTAGCAGTCTATCCTTTTCATAATATTGTCAGTATTCCATCCTGGCTTTTACATTGTTTGATGTAGATGTAGAAAATGAACTAAAATGCAAATTATACAAGTGCAGTTTATTTCAGCTCAATATAAAGTACTTAAAGCACACCCTGATCAAAGATGGAACAAAACACAGATGACAGAGTACTAAAACCATTGACTACTTACTGGCACCCATTAACATCATGAAAGTACAATCCTTCCTCAGCTAAAAGTAAATTATTATGAGAAATTTATCCCTGAGGCCTCCAAACTGCTCATCCTTTAAATTAATTAGATCAGAAAGGCACAGAGAACTTGTAGATATCTGCATACCAGAAGGCATTTCTGATATAAAAAGTCTGCTTCAAATATGTACCCAGCCTCAACAAATACATGCAAGGTGAGTACCTAATTCTAGGATTACATGTGTCACAATGTATTATAGAAGATGCGTTAGCCCATTGAAACACAGAAGTATTGGTGCACTGAATTCCCTAAGCATCTAAACTGCTCAGGCACACTCAGGGGGATTATTCTCACATTGAAAAGGATGCTCTTGCAATTGTGTATGACATAAAAAAGTTTATCTGTTTTTATAGTCCACAAAATATAATATGACTACAAATCACAAATTGTTCATTTCATTCTTAGGTCAGCACATCTAGCTATCTGAGAAAAATCACAATGACTGCAATGATGGGCAGTGTATTTTAGCAAACGCCAATACAAAATCCACAATAGGTCAACTATGCAACACATAAGTGCTGACACCTTGATGAGGCTGGAAAAGAGAACTGTTGCAGAATCTGATGCTTGTGAAAAGTAATGTTTCAGGCTGATGAGGACCTGTTGCAAACTTTTGCAGGGTTTATCAGTAACCTCAAATGAGATATCCCAGACCACATATAGGGATTCTATTCTCTCCTCAGTGCTAAGATATATGTATCAGAGGTGGCTGGAGGAATTTTTACCTGGCACTCCTCTAGCTGTTTGCACTTTCCTTTACATCCAATCTCAACACTGTGTATGACATCATCACCTTGGCAACTGAGTTACATCCAACAAAATCTCAACACTGTATATGGCATCATTATCTTGGCAACAGAGTTCCAGAACTATTGAATGTTATTTCTTCTGCACCCCTCCCTGGGTAATCAGTTTTTGTGCTATCCCCCAGGGGATGACAAGGATGAAGGCAATAATTGGGGACCATGTACCCTGACTAAGTGTCAATGCTGACACTGAAAAGACCATCTGCACTTGCACTGGCTGCTCACGCAATCAGTCAACACCCTCATAGCAATACTCTCCTTGGCTGATACTAGAACAATCATGGGAGTGTATCCACATCAACTTTGAAGGCCAATTCCTGGGATCAGTGTGGCTCCTGGTTGTGAAAGTGCTCTCCAGCTCGCCACATGTGGTCCACATGATATAAGCTGGAGTGAGGGCCACTGACACAATTTTGGCCAATATTTTTACCACTGAGGGGTCCCCACAGACTATTGTTTCTCAAAATTATTAACAATTTGTTGTCAAATTGAATCATGCCATCAAGTCCAAAACCTACGAATGCTGCCAGACGTCTCCATTCTGTTGCAGGATAATCCCCACCCTCATGTTGCCAAAGTTGTTTTGATTGTTTTGCAGAAGTTTCAACAGTTATGGTGATTACTTTTGAAATAATAAATAGTTTACTTACTTTGTTACAACTGTATTGTTTTAGTTTGACTGCCTTTTATAGATAATGTTATAACAGATTTGTTAATTAAAACTCTCTTAAAAATCTTTTTTAATTAGACAATTAATTGTATGGTTACTACCATTTAAAAAATAGAGTCAGACATGCCAGGTCACTGATGATCAAGTTTCTCTGTTTACTTTCATGTTGTTTAAAGTAGTTTTTTTCTATTGATACTGCTTGTAGTAAGACACTTATGTTAAATGTTTAGGATAAATTTTTGCGATACTTTTTCAGCCATGTTTTGGACAGATGATAAATATACACATTCATTACTGTTAACCTGCATATTAGCTGTTAAGTTTTATCAGACTGTAACTTCCAACCCAGTCACCTCTATAAATAAGGAAAATGACTTTTTATCATACTATCTTGCAACCTGACACTGGTTTTGATTCTAAACTATATGATTCCAGGAGTACAAAATATGTAGAGAGAAAAAAGAACAATGACTTTGGAATTGTAGCCCATAGAGTGAGATAGTATTAGATGAATGTGGACTGCTGAATGCAGTGTACCAACATCAACAGCAAGGAAGTTCTGTTATCACTTCAGTATGTAAATAATCATTCTACAAGGAATATTATTGTTTTATACTTATGAAAAATTGTTGGTTGGATCTCTTTGGAATCTGGACTGTAACAGAATCCATCCCCTAAGTACATCTGTACAGACATGTGCCTCAGAATGTATGGTGTCAAAAAAATGAAACATGTGCAGTATAATTTCTTATTGTCTGGCTGATCCATAAAATTTATATTTTCTCAATATAGTTTACATTAAATTTTGTTAACTTTGTTATTCAGTTCATAAGTTTAGTTTACTTCAAGTTTTGTTAACTTTGTTTTGACAGTTTTATTTTAATTACCTACATAATTGAAATGTCACACTTCACCCATTACATTTTAAATTTAAGTTCAATACTTAAACAAAATACTAATTTATAATCTTGATGTTGCAGAACATACTATAACATTCCTTTCAATTAACAAATAATGAAAATGATAATGTTTCTGACTAACATCACATTGTAGAGTTGTTGTTTATGTTAATGGAAATGGAAATGAGCGTTTGGCGTCATTGGCCGGGAGGCCCCTCGCGGGGCAGGTCCGGCCGCCATATCGCAGGTCTTATTACATTCGGCGCCACATTGGGCGACCTGCACGCCGGATGGGGATGAAATGATGATGAACACAACACAACACCCAGTCCCTGAGCGGAGAAAATCTCCGACCCAGCCGGGAATCGAACCCGGGCCCAGAGGACGGCAATCCGTCACGCTGACCACTCAGCTACTGGGGCGGACGTTTATGTTAATAAGGAGTGTTGATTTTATGCTTTGAATAGATTAATTACAACTGCAAAATATCTTAATTACACTTCAGGTCTCAAGTGTTGTACATAGATGACATTTTCACTATTTGTGAGTTTTTATTTATGTCCTCAAAACATTGACACCCTCTAGTAACATACTTGATCTGTTGTGTCAGGTTGCTCCTTAATAACTGAAGTGAACCACTTTGTCATGTCATGTATGCCACCTGCATCGCCACTGAGGAAAGCAACAGGCCACATCACACTAACACTGACCTGTTTCCGAACCACCAGAGATACAGGCTTCAGCCATGACATGACCAACTGTGAAATAATTCTCTTGAATTCTCTGCTTTTTTTTATCACTTTCATGAGAGTAAGATCAATTGAAAGTACTCAAAAATAGATCTATTCTATTGCATGAGATGGAAAACTCATCGTAACCTAAATTTTAATTTAATGAAAGCTGATTGTGATTTTATATAATAGGCATTTTAGCACTAAATTGCTTAAAATTATCCAAATTATTTTGCACTGTAAATGTTGCATACAGGTATGTTTGATATCTCAGCTCTCATCAAGTGATTAAATTTTTTGCTTTAGGTTTTACCTTTTTATAAATTATGTCTAATGTTATTATTATATAAATTATCTCTAATGTTATTAATATTTATTGAATGTTACGACCACCCGTTATGTGCCCTGACATAATACTTTTTGTAAGGTTCATTCTGCCAAAAGCAATGCTCAAAACAGAATGAGATTTTCACTCTGCAGCGGAGTGTGCGCTGATATGAAACTTCCTGGCAGATTAAAACTGTGTGCGGCCCGAGACTTGAACTTGGGACCTTTGCCTTTCGCGGGCAAGTGCTCTACCAACTGAACAACCCAAGCACGACTCACGCCCCATCCTCACAGCTTTACTTCTGCCAGTACCTCGTCTCCTACCTTTCAACCTGCAGGATTTGCAGGAGAGCTTCTGTAAAGTTTGGAAGGTAGGAGACGAGATGCTGGCAGAAGTAAAGCTGTGAGTACCGGGCGTGAGTCGTGCTTGGGTAGCTCAGTTGGCAGTGCACTTGCCCGCAAAAGGCAAAGGTCCCGAGTTCGAGTCTGGACCCGCACACAGTTTTAATCTGCCAGGAAGTTTCAATGCTCAAAACGTTTTTGACATCTTTTAAAAAAGTATTTTGAAACAACTGAAGTATATTATGTGTCAAAATACCCAGTTTTGCTAAAATATTTGAATTAATACTAATTACTTACAACATTAATAAAAATGCATCAATATTTCACAATGCTTACG
Organism: Schistocerca serialis cubense; assembly: GCF_023864345.2. Lineage (NCBI taxonomy): Eukaryota > Metazoa > Arthropoda > Insecta > Orthoptera > Acrididae > Schistocerca > Schistocerca serialis. The sequence goes on from NC_064639.1 coordinate 314,277,060, forward strand.
CTTGGTGAAATCCAATTACGTACTTGTACTTCACAAATCAAGTGTTACCTTTCAGAATACATAACAACAACATTCTGTTCAATTTTTTAGAACTTTTATTGTGTTATTTTATTTATGCATGTGTTTACCCATTCTATCCTCAATTCCACCCAGTGCAATCAATGTAGTGTAAATATGATTAGCATGTGAGCAGAGCCAGCAATCTGTGAGGGTCTCAATTTTTTACTGTTGTGTACTGAATATGGCTTAAAATTGGTTTTCCAGCATAATTTAATGGAATATAAAAGATAATTTGAATTAAAATACGCACTGTAATTATGATGTATTGCTTGGTTGATGCCACAATGACATCACAAGCCAATATTACAAAACAAACTGCTTTAACTGAAGGCGATTAGAATGACACAATCAGGAATTGTTCATTTGACAGCAACAGGGGAGATTTATACAAGTTGTATATCATGTCAGATAGCACTGAAGTTTAATTTCAAATAATTATATGGTGGTAACACTGCTGGCATCTGTACCTGCATGATTCAAACATATGTTTTTGTTTCTGCTAAAAGTTTGCACAATAAACAAATATTTTTGTAAAGTTTTTCTTTGTGTGTGTGTGTGTGTGTGTGTGTGTGTGTGTCCATTGCCGACACGTTTGGGGTAGCTGCAATGAAATGAACACCTCAACACCCACTTGAAGTGTTCAAGTGTCATGAGCATGCGTGGTAGTATGTACAATGCAATATGGATCACCACAGAGAGACTCAGTCTATGGCAAAGGTATGTTAAACCACTCTTCAAAGATATTCTCAAACATTTATTGGTACATGAAATTCACGATGAGGATGAAGAGTTAAATGTATGTACAGGTGTTGGCACATATGCTCTACCTAAGTCTACTTGCATTACTCCTATAAATGGAAATTCCTTACAAGTGGAGTTAACAGAATGCATTCCTGAGTTTATTAGTGCTCCTGTTGGATAATGTGAAATAAATGCTGAATTTAAAGCATGTAAAAACAGTTATAAAATACTTTGGTATTTCGTGAACCATATGACACAACTTCTATAGACCATTAACATACAATGGTAATTTGTGAACTGAGGGAAATAAATTATCATCATTAAAAAAATCATTGTCACTGTCTTTTTTCTACATCAATCCTGTTCATTACTTTGCAATACTTTCCAAATAACTGTTTTTATATGCTTTAAATTCAGCATTTCTTCCATGCTATCCAACTGGAGCACTAATAAACTTAGGAATCAATTCTGTTAACTCCACTTGTATGGAATTTCCATTTATGGGAGTAATGCTAGTAGACTTAGGTAGAGCACATGTGCAAATACCTGTACATACACTTAACTCTTCACCCTCATCATGAACTACATGTGCCACTAAATACTTGAGAATACCTTTGAAGAGTTGTTTAACGTTCCTTTTCCATAGACTGAGTCTCTCTGTGGTGATCCATATTGCATTGTACAAACCACGCATGCTCATGACACTTGAACACTTCAAGTGGGTGTTGAGATGTTAATTTCATTGTAGTTCCCCCAAACACGTCAACAATGGAGACACTGTTGCTGCCAAAGATGCTGATGTCTTCAGGGAATGGATTGTTCTCAGATATCATGCAATCCTCCATGTATATCAGGTTTCTACATAGTTGATCCCACTCCATACCACTGAAATGCATCTTTGCACCCTGCTGGGCTTTCCCTATTTCCACTATAACTTTGAAGTTAATGTCAGGTGCTAAACCAAGATTAACATGCTTTGATCCATTAGCAGTTAGTTGATAAGTAGCTTTGATAGTATTTAACAATAGCACTCTTTAGCAAATTAGCTGTGCTTGTGGGGCAGACATAGAATATAGTGGAAAGCTGAAGACTGGAAATGATTGTCTATCCTGCTTTGATGTATCATTGAGCTTGTCTGCATGCTGACTTAATTTCTAGATCTTGAATGTGTGTGATTTCTACTCCAGCATGTCAGAAGCTGCACCAAGGAGTGTGTTTGCATGACAACTTGATAGCTGCTGCTGCTCAAATGTATCAGGCACCACATCGTCTACACCATGGAGCTGTTGAACTGAAGGGGAAATAAAAGAAAACCATGAGAAATGCAAACCTACACACACACACACACACACACACACACACACACACACACATAATGAATAAGAAACATTGAGAGAGATTTAATATTTACAGTTGAGTGTGTGAGTCAGTTTCTTTTGCCTGGATGTGGTAGATCTCTGATGATGCTTCATGATGTTGATAACAATGATTGACCTTTCACTGTGGAGTGTAGAGCACAGGTGCTGTGTTTGCGTGATGGTTAGTAAGCCTGTGCTGAGAATAAGTGATGAGGAGGGGGGTTTGATGACCTCAGCACAACAGGAATTGGGACAACTATTTTGGAGTGAATTCAGATCTTCAGGTCAGCCATCTTTGATTATGATATAATTGAAGACATCATTAATTCTTAACTCAGAATCATACATACTATTAACTACAGGGTGACATCATATAAATACCGTTAACCTGATTAGTAGTTTACTACATTGGAATACCAGATGAGAATAACACGTTAGAAATTCATAGCAGAGACGCATTCTTGATGGTTAGTAAGCCTGGATGCTACGGGTGAGTAGTGGTTAGAAATCTGCTGGAAATCTTAGGACGATTGGAGTTCATTGTTTCATTTGCAACAATATTAAATACCAAGGCATGTCTACAGTAGAAATCGGTGTTTGTTAATAGTTATATTGCCACCCATCAAAACAGTGTGTGGGTTGCTATGGTACAACTGGCTGAGAATCCTATAGTTAATTTGTAACCCATTGCATTCTGAATTCGCCATGAGGTCTACTGTTTGAATCTACTGGCTCTAGTATTGCAATTACTACTACTGCTACTACTACAAATACTAGTATGGCACTATACTAATAGAGCCAAAGTGACCCACACATCTGCGTAAACTATCACATCACATTTTCCTGTACAAGCACGATAACAAATCATCAGAAGTGAGAGGTGTGGTGTGCAGTTTCCAGTGTGCTTGGTGTTAAAGACTTTGATGCTGCTTCTGCTAGGTCTCATACCTTAGAAAGATGACTGTGTGTACTTCACAAGACTGTATACAACACATTGTGGAGCATCTTATATCGCTGCTAGTTGAGCCCTTTTGCTGTTTCACATACATATGGAGCAGTGAGAGAACGAATATATGTCTCTGTGAAGTAACTATAAGCAGTTCTGTTCTGACGAGCGGCGTCACTTGTACTCTGTAATATGGATCATATAGAGAGACTCAATCTATGGTGGACATACAAGATCTTAACTGCTCTTCGATTATGTTGCAATTATGTGTTGGAACTTCTGGCCTATGTTATCTAATGGGTGCATTGTAGTTTTGTGTCAAACAATGGCGGCTATTTTTTGTGTTGAAATGTTATGGATATAGAAGTAATGGACTATTACTATCATAAGATGTTGCTGTTTCACCACACATTTACCATCACCAACGATCATTTTGTAGGAATAATGTGAACGTACCATAATTTCCAAACCCTTAATCAGTCTTGAATTTGGTAAGAAGTTGACGTTAGACATCTCTGGAAAACTATAAATGGTTTTTGTTAGAGATAATCAATGTTGTATTTGGCGCTCAAAGTGGTAATTTTACCCTGTTGAAGTTAGTGATCATTGTGTGTGGAACTTGTTAGCTGAATGTGTGTTCAAGGACTGTTGGATGGGTTAAATCACTAATACATGTTTGCATTTTATATATACAAAGTGTAAGTACAGAAAACACACACACAGATTATATATATATATAAAATTCTGTACTTACACTTTGTATGCATACGTCTGATTCTCAAGAAAGATGGAAAATGGGCTGTTGGTTCAAAAATTGTACTGCTCGTCAGATGTGTGTGGAACGTTCAGCTTACAAGTTGTAGTGGTTTTGGTTTCATTTCTGCAGTAGAAATGTGAATACATTATCGTGATAATTCAATGGATAGTACTACCATATACCAGAACTAACCTGTTCTGCGACTTCAAACTCATAATAGAAATGTAAAATGTGGTATGAGAAGTATCATTGAGGTGATGCATAGAAACAAATGTCTATATCGCTAGCTGGCTTCTCAGTTTTGGAAAACGTCTGATGCCCTTTCTGGCGGCAGAAAAACAGCATGTATTCTATGAACATTGATTACGTGGAACCCATCTCACGCTGTTCATCCACGAGACAAAAAAGGTGGCAGATACGACAGTGCAGTGAGTAACCATTTGCTTGACAGCTATTTTGTTTGTGTGTGTGCGCGCGCGCGAGTGCAGTGTGACAAAAACGCCGAGATTTCCAGAGAACTGAAAGGTGTAGCTAAATACGTAAACATAATCTACTTCAGACATGTAGTAGCGCCAAATGTATGAAATTACATGAAACATAAACCTTTCGGAATTAGAAAAAAATTTATGTGAATTCCTAAGGGAACAATCTGTTGAGGTCATCGGTCCCTCTGACCGAACACACTGAACTACCGTGGCGGCAACTTAAACTGACTTATGCCAAGAACAACACACACACACACACACCCGTGCCCGAGGGAGGACTCGAACCTCCGGCGGGAGGGGCCTCGCAATCCGTGACATGACGCCTCTAACCACGCGGCCATTTCGCGCGGCCCGCGATTAGAGTTGGGTTGTTCTGTGACAGCCTAAGTATAGGTGAAGTGGACAGATGATTTACATTTCTTGAAAACATTAACAAGTCGTTATATTACTAGCATTAGTATTCGTCAGAGATGTATGTGTAACTCTCACTTTACTAGTTATCGGTACTGTATTCGCTATTTCAGCACGAAATTCTGTGTTGTCGGTACAATACTCATTTTAAGAGGAAACCTGGAAGGCAGCTTTCACTTCTTGTGTAACACAGGATCGACGCTGTAATCTTGTAATGTACATCGATATACTAATCAACAGCCATTTCCACTTTTCAAGAACTGACAGTAAATCTCATATGTTTTCTTCTTTCTGTAGGTTAAGCAACTGTCCTGCGGTTTTCTCACGTTTCAAAAAAGAAACGATACCAATTTGCTTTTGGTAGTTCCACGTCCATCTTAGAAATCCAGTGGAATCATCTGGTGGCATTATACTTAACGTAAAACATATCAACCCATGGAGTAACGATGGTTTAGCGAGGTCCTTACATGAGATGTATGTCGTTTGCTACCTGCATCAATCGTGGGTTATGTAAAGTTTAGCATCTATGTTTCACGAAATAAGCGCCCACACGCATCTGGATTGCCTTGTAATCGGTGGAATCGAAGTGCTACATTCTTGCACTGTCATGTCCGACAGGAGAGGTGAAAGTAGGATTTTGCTCGTTTGACGAGCCATCGAACAGAAGCCCCGTCTCTCTTCAAACGATTACAATTACGAAAATCTTACGCAGTTACAACGGCATAGTTTTTTGCTTTCGTAGAGTACAGCTCTTATTGTAAAACAATACGCATTACAGGATGCAATCTGTATTTTCTGCGACACAGTCAAAATTTGTCAAAGCTGTCAGCAACATTTTCTTCTTGTGTAACACAGACTCGAGGCTGTAATGTATACCGATGTGCTATTCAACAGCCATCCCCATTTTTCAAGAACTGACAGCAGATCTCGTTATGTTTTCTGACTTCTGTACAAGCGATAACACTTTGCTCGTGGTATTTCAACGTCCAACTTAGAAATCCTCTGCAAACGTCTGACGGAAGTCTTAGAAAACTGACTATATATACTCTGCAAACGTTCGTGCAGTGGCGACTCATGGCGGCAGTCAGCGCACGGACCCCGGCAGTAACAGCTCTCCGCCCGCTGACCGGAATTGCAGCCTGCGGTGCTGCCGTGCAGCAATCACATGCGACGCTATGCGGTGGCTAGAGCTTCCACACGTCATTCACGTTAGCCTCTGGCCACACTCTTGAGGTACTGCGTTTGTATGCCTTCCAACAAATAAATGCACGTAGTAATCTCTGCTGTGTCGCTGAACGATGCTACAGTCATCTGCTTTCAGTTGGCACTGCACTATGTTGTGAAGGTAGTTCAGATTTTCGTCTTGATATGTCGTGCGTCAACTTGACTAGAAGAAGGGATCGGTTGGTGGGACATGTTCTGAGGCATCAAGGGATCACCAATTTAGTACTGGAGGGCAGGGTGGAGGGTAAAAATCGTAGAGGGAGACCAAGAGATGAATACACTAAGCAGATTCAGAAGGATGTAGCCTGCAGTAGGTACTTGGAGATGAAGAAGCTTGCACAGGATAGAGTAGCATGGAGAGCTGCATCAAACCAGTCTCTGGACTGAAGACCACAACAACAACAGCAACATGTCATGCGTGAGTAAGGTATTGTTCAATATTGTCATAGAAAGAGATCATTCTTTTCTGTCATATGTATTTCTCATGTTTTGATGTGTATGATTCGACTTGTCAATAAGAATAAGAGTGTTTCATTTTCAAATATTACATTTAAGTACAAGAGCGTTTCATTCTCAAATATTACGTATAAGTTCCCTTATTTGACTACTCTGTGCAGCACATCTCTTCCTCTTGGTAACAACAACTACGTATGCTACCCAACGGACTGAAATTCCTTAGGGAAATGCTTCCAGTCGACGCCATCTACCTCTTCACTATTGCCAGCATACCTTACTGTCCGTCATTTTCATCGCCTCCAGTGCCAGACATCACCATTATTGCCAGTCCTCGCTGCCTGTCATCGTCATCGCCTTCACCGCTAGAGGTCGCCATTAGTACAAGTCCTCACTGTCAGTTATCACATTCGCCACCAGTCCTCGTCCTTGCCACTCGACATCACCAGTGATCACCAGCCGCACGTCTTCACTACCAGTCTGCACCTCCGTCAGCTAGCCACTGCAGTCGCTACTCTGATTCGATAATGTCTCAACTTACAACTCCAACATCCACAATCATCTGCTCGCACTTGTACTCCCACCTCCACTTACTCCTTTACCTCCTACTCACTGTCCGCTCCTCCCCTCCCGTTCTTCCCTCCTTTCCTGTCTTCCCCATTACTTGGATGACACCATCCACCTTCCCACTATCACACTTTGTATCCCCAGACTTAATCAAATCTTCATTTTCAGATGTCATCACTCTAGCACATACTGCAGCTCCACTGCCACTGCTGCTGCCGCCACCATTGCCGTCCCCATGACCAATGTCAGAACTGCACCAGCCAGCTGTGCCATCAGCCCCTACTTCTGCTCCATTGTCACCACTATCATCATTATCTCTGGATCCAGAAGCAGAAGCACCAGCTGCCCCTACTCCAGCATCAACTGGACGAGCACCACGGCATCTGCATCCGCTTTGACCCAACCAGTCCCAGGTAAGGAAACTAAGAAAAGTCTTACAAAATCCCATCCCACTCCAGAGTCAATATCTTCCGACATCCCACTCTCAGACGATCCTTGCAACCTAGCTAGTACAGATACTTCACATATCTCTGATACCCAACTGCTGCCCCCTCAGCCCTACACAAAGAACCTATGGAGTCTGCTCCCATCTCACACCACACATCTCTTTCTCCATATTCGTCATCTTCTCACACCCTAATGTCAGATTCCTTAAAATAAAACACTTTCCCTCAAAATAAAAAAGGTATCTTCCAAACCTCAATGTATCACAACCCATACCCTGCAAAGACTCTGTCATCATCTAATCTTCTGATCCTGATTTTCAGACTCACTTGCTGCAAGGAGTCCCTTCCATCACCTTTGGTCTACATGCCCCCTGTTCCCTCTTACTCTACCATGACCCGCCCACCGACTCTTAATATTGTGATCAGAGGTGTGGACTCCGAGATGACCATGGGGGAAGTTGAGCAGGAACTAAATGCCAATCCTGACTCCCAACTCTGAAAAGCCCTTCGAATTCCTCACCATTCTGGTCCTGCATTCCTCATTCGTATCTTTTCTTAGGATCCCTCAATCATAGATCATCTCCTTCAGAATGAAGCCTTTATCTATCACTGCAAACACAAAATTGTGCCTTCCCAATCCCAAGCCCAAGCCTACCATTGCCAAAAATGCCTCATCTGCAATGATCATGTAACTTCTTACTGCAAAAATCCTCCTGCTCTGCCCCCATTACAAAGCCAGCCACCTGTCCCAACATTGTCCCAACATCCAGTCCCTGCCCAACTGCAACACTTGCAACCAGTCCCATCCCACTACCTCCTACACGTATACAGCCAAACCCCCTCCCACTATACCTGAACTTCTGTCCAAGTCCATCCTATCCACACGTCACTGCACCCAAACATCTCCCTATGTTCTACTCCTACTGCTGGAGGCATCATCTGCTTCATCATAACTGTCCTTCAAAACGTTCACCCATTTGAGCGTTCACATATCCTCTATCAGGTCACTCTGGCAGCCCGTTCCGTATTTTATTTAAATGCCATTGCCACATATTCCCAAAACCACTCCCACTTCCTCTTTTCTAGAGTAGACACTGCCGTTTAATACATTCCATCCCACCCTTGAGCAGCCCCTCCAACCCCACAGCACCCTAGATTCCTTCCATCATCACCACTTTCACAACCACACCAATAATCTTTCTCCTTCTCCACAACTCCATGCCAAGTCTCTGTCCTCATCTTTTATTTCACTCTTCACAATGATACCACAATCTCTTTTGTCTATCCCTTACTGGGACCTGATCATCAACCATATGCCACATCAAAATCATCTCCTGCAATTCGTTGCCTCCAAGCAGCTTGCAGTGAAACGCCTACTCCACTGCATCAGTGTAATCCAGACGTTTTCTGTACTCATCTTTTGCTTCAAACATTATATTACTATCTTCAAAACTATAGTCTGAAGAGCAGCTACATCACTGCTGCTAGCCCACCCCTACGTGGATTAATGAAATGACAATAAAGAAAAAAAAATGGCTCTGCGATGTTGGCTATGTTACAGATTGTAAATAGCCTTTTTTTTCTTCTTTTGCTTCACAGACCCCACACCGCTGCCAGAGCTGCCATTGATGTGCTTTTGTGTCTTAGGCGACACAGCAACCCCGGTGCGTGATAGATCTGCCCAATCTTCTGTGGAAACATCAGTGCTGCATGGTGGCACACTTCTAGACCATGGAAAGGGAGTTCTTCCTTAAGGAGGGTAGGACGTCAAACGGGCCGACTTGGAGCAGGAGAGGCACCACATGACATTTTAATTTCCACTGTCTATACTTTTACAAATAAATTCACAAAACTTTGTCAGCATGACCAGGAAGGATTCAGAATTCACACTCATAACAGTGGAAGTTCGAAAACATAACGAAGTAATTTTTTTTACATGTGAAATTTCATTATTTTTTTCACTTACTAATGGCAGCATTTGTTGCTACAGGTACACTTTTCTTCATAAGTAAGAGAGATGGTTCGATGAATTTTGCACAGCATACAAACCATACTTAAAGGTGTATGAAACTCTAGACTATCACCTGCCATACAGTCCGACAACCAGGAGTGGTGGTCTGGGGTACCATTTCATTTCATAGCAGGACCCCTTTGATTGTCATCCGCGCCACGCTTACAGTACAGTGGTACGCTGATGATATTCTACGCCCCATTTTGTTGCCCTTCATTGCAAGCAATCTTGGGCTTCAATTTCAGCAAGATAACGCCCGCCCGCACATGGCGAGAGTTTCTGCTGCTCGTCTTCCTGCCAGCCAAACCCTACCTTGGCCAGATCTCGCCAGATCTCTTCCCAATTGAGAACGTTTGGAGCATTATGGACAGGCCCCTCCAACCATCTCGGGATTTTCACGATCTAACGCGCCAGTTGGACAGAATTTGGCACGATGTTGCTCAGAAGGATATTCAAGAGCTCTGTCAATCAGTGGCGAGCCGAATGACTGCTTGCGTAAGGGTCAGAGGTGGACCAAGTCGTTATTGACATGCTCAATCTGTGAAGCTCTTTCTCTTGAATAAATCATCAATTTTTTTCTGAAATTGTAATCATTTGTTTGTCTGTACATGTACGTCACATCTACCGATTTCCGTCTCATTCGGACGCTTCTTTCGTGGCGCTTGTTTATCTTACATTTAGAGAGTAAACGAGAAAAGGACTTATGATACTAAAAATAAAACGGGAATTGGAATTTCAGCAGAGTTGTTGTACGTATCAGAACATCATATGGAAAATACTGAAATTTAAAATATTTATTTTGATGGCTACAAGCTAATGTCATACTACTGTAGAAACAATAAAAAGAAAAGAAGATTAGCAGTATATGCAAAAGATTGAGCTACATACCAGTCTCTTCCGATTAGCAAAATTTGTGTTCAACAGCTTTTTGAATACTGTGCCACAATAGTGGATCAGGAAACACACAGTCTTGTACTAATGGCAGTTCACAGAACACAACTCGAAAAATACTGTTTACAGGACCTGTAACGTTGGTTTTCTGTCAGATGGCTGACTAAGGACGCCTGGAGTTGTTGATGTCCAACTCTGAATAATTTTCCCAGTAAAATTTCCTATGAGGATCGATGTACATAATGCAACTGCCATGGACAACTTGATTTTAGACCCAACAACCTACAGTTATTTAGCTGTAGAACCAATAGTCAATGATTTACCTGACGAAGGTGGTCAAATGTTAATGGTAAAAGTTACTGACCTTAGGTGCAGATTATAGAAGAACATTTTTAGTGAGAAATTACGGGATGTAATACTTCGCAGCCGTATACTCATGACAAAAGGACTCCACTTAAGTTCTGTCTGGGCGTGGTGAGACTTCTGCGAAAGCCAAAGAAGACGGACAGGTACAGTTTAAAGTGTTTACTGCGATCTGAAAGCGGTGCCCTGTTTAAAGACTGACTTGACAGCTGACCGACGCCGCCAAGCTCCGAACATCAAAGACACTCGAGTGAAGGTTTACAGGCTTTCCCGTTACAAACAAATGGATTTGTTGCTGGGCTCAAGCCTTCTCGGCAGCTCAGGAATGCAGAAAGGCACCTAAAATAATTCTCGGCGGTTTTCACAAGTAAATCCGGCATGTAAGCCGCTAGGAAACCAGCGGCTAGCGGTGTGGAGAGTTGCAACGTTAGACAACGCGAGAACAATGCATGAGTTCCCATGCTGCACACTAGCAACAGCCCAGAGACTTTCCGAAACAAGATCAGTAAGTCTGAGACGCTGCATGTGGGCTGGCTAGTGTTGTTACCCAGCGTCAGTCATCTATTTGCAGTCATTGCAAATTGAACCCACCAATGACCAAGCCGATTGAGGAGAAATTCAGCGCCCTGAAGGACAGAGTGGGGGGAAATCAACAAAAATGCCAAGCAGGTTCAAATGGCTCTGAGCACTATGGGACTTAACTTCTGCGGTCATTAGTCCCCTAGAACTTAGAACTACTTAAACCTAACTAACCTAAGGACATCACACACATCTATGCCCGAGGCAGGATTCGAACCTGCGACCGTAGCGGTCGCGCGGTTCCAAACTGTAGCGCCTAGAGCCGCTCGGCCACTCCGGCCGGCTGCCAAGCAGGGCAGCCTTGGGAGAGATCAGTTGCATAACCGAGTCAACTGGATCAGTCAGTGAGCTGGAGGACTTAGAGGAATCAACCACTTGGAACATTTGGAGGTCTTTCAGAGATCACTCGTAGTTGTCGCTGTGAGAGCCTGATTCAGGGATGATTAGTTCATTCTGAGGTGTCTCGAGAGTTACACAGGAGATCGTTTCAGAAGGTTATCATGTGTCATGATAAATGATTAACCGGCCGCTGTGGCCGAGCGGTTCTAGGCGCTTCAGTATGGAACCGCGCGACCGCTATGGTCGCAGTTCGAATCTTGCCTTGGGCATGGATGTGTGTAAGTAGTTCTAGATCCAGGGGACTGATGACCTCAGATGTTAAGTCCCGTAGTGCTTAGAGCCATTTGAACCATTTGATAAATGATTTGTATGCTGCTTCGCATAAAGCGTTCTGACTGTGCCTTCTAAAGGCGTGCCTGTTATCGATTCAGTTGTGAAATTGAATACGACCTTACATTCTCTTTGATGTCTATTGTCACTTTGTGACAGTCTCTCTTTCAAGCATCAGATTGTCTTTCTAGTGGCCTGATGAGTGAATCTTTAAGCATACGATCTTGTCTGACCTCAACTTGCAAATATGCAGGCAAGGAAAATTACCGCTCTTAAAGGTCGACATGCGATTCCTCATCCAGACTCAAGACAACATGTATCAAAACGAGAATCTGGCAACACTATCACATCGTGCAGTGCATTGGAATGTATAGAGGAATGTGTAGCAAACCGCACTATCGTACCAGCCATCATAATTCGCTGAATAGACTGCTGGGACATCAAACCCACATTCACAATGGAGCTACGATTCGTATCCTCGTCAAACTCCGTTTTCCATTTTTTAGACGTCTGTTTCCTATTTCTCGTCGTTTGTAAGCAATACATCATTTTGTCACATGACAATAGCCTACCACATGACAATGGGATCCATTAAACTGCATGCCTGTGTCTACTAACAGCACAGTGTACAACCATAACTGGTCCTGTCATGTTCATGTACGACGGCTTCCTGATGGAGTACACAAACGAAGAATATGTCGATATTGTTTAGGTATCAGGTGCATGTGTATCCTGCGACGTACTCTCCAAGCCGCCGTCCAGGCAGATTGTTTTTCGTCACCTGAAGCAACTCCTTCAGGAAAACGGCAATCTTTGTCCACAAGTAATGAACACAGGTCGTCCAAGGACTAGACGTACATTACTCCACAAACAGATGACGCGATTCTTGAAACCATTCACCAACCAGCTCGGCAAAGTACCCGTGATATTGCAAGGCAGTTCCATATATCTCAAAGAATGGTCGTTGAAGAGTTGCACGGTGAAGAACTGCATCCATATCATTACACGTAACTCAGCACCAGCAGAAGGCCGTATTCGATGAGTACGATTTTCTGAATTCCTTTTGCACCAAATGGAAGACAACGACATTTTATAAATAACGTGATGTGGACTAACGAATCTAGTTTCACTCGTGGAGATATTTTCACCCTCCACTACATCGATAATTGGTCGGAACACAACCCAATTGTCACCCATGAACGAGGCTTCCAGACAGGTTATTTCATAAACCTGTGGGCTGGAATCATGGGAGGAGTGCTTTTAGGCCCTTAACTATTGCCAGACAAGTTGAATGCTTCAATCAGCGAGCGGTAATGCAGAGAACAGCCGAGTCCCGCTGTTCCTCCAGGGAGGGCGCTACCGCCGGGAAGTATAGCCCGTCTGTCAGTTTGATTTCGACGCATGTGCAGAATACTCACATAGCGCTGTATTTTGCAGAATGGAGGACGTCGCCGTTAGTCTTCAATGGATCACCTGAGAATGACTGGCAGGTGCTAATTTGAAATATCGTGCGATGCATCGAAAGCCCGAAATTTGTTTGAACGTTCAAGTCGCCGGGAAAATTTTTAAAATTCACATGAAAGAAACCTATTCAGCCAAGCGAAACTGAGCCTCCAGAAAACAGCTTCTGCACGAGTGGTGACACTTTCAGATTATTGTGTGCCAATTTCAACGATTAATGCCTCACAGTGGCTGCAAATACTGCATCCAGTAATAACCAACCAGATACAGGCGCGTTTAATTTACAACTGCAGATACCGCACACACCACTACCAGATATCAATTTAAAAAATACAACCGCTAAGGACATTCTAGAATTCGCCAGGCCAGTAAACTAGTAATTCTGTGGTGGTGTTTCAAGAAGAATATTAAAACCTTGTGCTGGTTTGGTGGTACAACACTACTCTTAAGCTATCATCGTAACCAATTAATGACTTGTGGTATATCCCCCAACAGACTTAAACTTGCTGGAGTAACACCCTTCTACAAAGCTGAAATCAAGCAACCACTTTTAATTACAAACGTATATCAGTTCTTGCAGTCTTTTCAGAAGTATTTGAGTTAATGGCCTATGATGGAATACTAGCTCATTTAACCTGACAGAACTTGTGAACCGCCTTTCAGTTCCACTTTCGTAAAGGATGCTCCTCACAGAAAGCAAGAAAAGACCTTACAAACGAAAACAATAAAAATATGTTGTTCGTATAGTCTGAGATGTTGTCAAAGCTTCCTATTTTGTGCATAACACAAGTCTACCTAGGAAACTAAAGAGTAATTACGATAATGGCATGAATGGAACCTTTCCTCCGTAGGAGAGGGCAAGCTGTGTCTCAGATTTGAGAATAATCTCAAAATGGGGAAACATAACATGTGGAGTGTTACAGGGATCGGTACTGGACCCCCTCTTCTTTCTAACCAAAATAAAGTGATAAGCCAAAACATTATGACCACCGCCATCATCAAGGTTGGATGGCACCTGGCGGCTTTACAGGCACGTGACGCAGTAAGAAAAACATGTAAGCAATACAGAGACGGGCGGGGGGTTATCCTAGCGGATATACGCGCTGCAAATTGAGAAATCCACTGAGATAAGCGACTTCGCCAAACGGCAGATTATTATCTGAACAGGTATCTCGACAACGGCGAAGCTGGTCGAATGTTCACGTGCTGCCATCGTGAGCATCTACGGGAAGTGGTAGAAGGGCAATGAAACTACTGCTAGGTGCTAGGTGGTTGGACGTCCACGACTCTTCACAGAACGTGAGTTTGGAGGCTTTTCTGTTCTGTAGAGTATGATAGATGGCGATCTGTGACAGCTCTGGCGAAAGAGGACAATGCTGGTGGACGCACAGGTGTTCCGGAGCACACCATTCCGTGCAAAATGTTGAACAAGGCTCTACGCAGCAGACGACCCCTGCATGTTCACGTGTTGGCCCAACGACATCGTCAGTTATGATTGTAGCTGTTTCGGGATCATTGAGATTAGACCGTGTGTCACTGGAAACGTATCGGCTCGTCGGAAGAATTCACATTTTTGCTGCGCCAGCTCGATGGTCGTCTCCACCAGTGCCGTCATCCCGGCGAACGGCTTCTCGAAACGTGTACCGCGCCACAGACGTAGGTGATAGGAACAGTATTATGGTATGATAGACATTTTATGGCGCTTGCTTGGGACCTGTGGTAGTGATCGAAGACATCAGTTCAGCAGCAGACCACCTGCATGCCTTCACGCTTGATGTTTTCTCTGACGACGATGTCATCTGCCAGCAGTATAATTGGACGTTTGTAGGCGCCACAATCTTACAGCAGTGGTTAGCGGAGCGGGATAGTGAAATCACGTTAATGTCTTGGCCACCAAGATCGCGCGATGTGAATCCAATGGTTCTCATCTGGGTCGTAATCGGGTCCCATCACCACGTACACAAATCCCCTGCCAGTTATTTACGGGAATTACATGACTTGTGCAAAGGCACCTGGTGCCACGTAGCTCCACAAATCTACCAACGAACTGTAGAATCGGTGACTGCGCTACATTGCGCTACAAAGATGGCCCAACAAGCTGTTAAGCATATGGTCATAATGTTTTGGCACGTCAGTGTAACTGACCTTCCAATGATATTAAAGGGCAATTCAAAAACTGTAACATATTGTATCCAGAAATTAAGTAGCTATAATGTAGAAAACGGTGATGTAAGGGTAAGATGTGTATGCTAGTGCGCTGCAGGTGCATTGTAAATGTAAAAGTTGTAGTGGTTGGTGAAACGATGAATTGGTTTCAGGGCACAGCTAAACATGCGTTCTGTTGTTACAGGCACCTTAAAAACATTGTGTTTACTGTGCGAGAGAGGATAGTCATTGTGATGTAAAGGTTGCAGACGTTGTCGCATCGTGAAATACGGACGACATTTGATCGCCGAGTCCATAAACCTGGACCTACTGATAAGGCAATTTAACAGTTACTGAACAAGTTTAACTGCACTGTACTGTTAAGAACGAGCCAGAACAGGACTCTGTCAGCCTCTGCTGACCGAAATGAAGACATTGGAACATCCATTAAGCGAAGTTCCATAGTGTTGCGACAATTGTCGGTGGAACTGGACATTCAACGATCGAAGGTACATAAAGTGTTGCGACACACGCAGTTTCTCCACGAACTACATGACGTAGATTTGGCAGAGTATAAGATGATGTGCCAGGATTTACTTCAAGCAGATGCAAATTGCAACATCTTCAACCAGATCCTCTTCTGTGATGAGGCAATAGTCAACACTTGTGGAAGGGTAAACCGACATAATTGCGTCGTTTGGGCTGACGCACCACCCGTGGATCACTTGTAATTCCAGCGTGACTACCCAAAGTTACTGTATGGATGGAAATGTTGTTTTGGCTTCTGTCTGAAGACTTGTTTGTTGTAGCTCTCCTTGTTAATCTACCCTGTGCGTGCCTCTTCACCTCCGAATAACTACTGCAACTTACATCCTTCTGAATCTGCTTGCTTTATTTATCTCCTAGTCTCCCTCTACGATTTTTACCCCCACCCCCTCCCCCCCCCCCCACCCCCTCCCTCACACATACACGTACACACACTTCCCTTCTGTATTAAACTGGTGATACCTTGATGTCTGAGAATGTGCCTTCTGAACCTATCCTTTCTTCTAAACAGGTTGTGCCACAAATTTCTTTTCTCCCCACTGTTGTTCAGTAACTCTTCATTAGTTACGAGATATACCCATCTAATCTTCAGCATTCTTCCGTAGCACCACATTTCAAAAGCTTGTGTCTCATTTCAAGACATTGTCCATTCTAGTCAATTGCTCTTCCAAGTCCTTTGTTAGCTCTGACAGAATTACAATGACATAGGCATACCTCAAAGTTTTTATTTCTTTTCCTTGAACTTTAATTTCTACTCAAAATTTACTTGCGTTCCCTTTACTACTTGCTCAGTGTACAGATTGAATAACATCGGGGATAGGCTACAACCCTGTCTCACTCCCATCTCAACCACTGCTTCCATTTCATGCCGTCTGACTTCTGTACAAGTTGTAAATAGCCTTTCGCTCCCCTATTTTACCCTGCTACCTTCAGAACTGTCAGAATAGCAAAGAGAGTATTCCGGTCAACATTGCCAAAAGAATTCTTTACGACAAAAACAGATGTAAAAGCAGGTTTTCCTTTCCTTAACGTATCTTCTAAGACAAGTGGTAGGATTAGTGTTGCATCGCGTGTTCCTACATTTCTCCGGAATCCCAACTGATCTTACACAAGGTCGGCTTCTGCCGGTTTTCCTATTCTTCTGTAAGGAATTCATGTTAGTATTTTGCAACTATGACTTATTAAGCTGATAATTCGGTAACATTCACACCTAACAGCACCTGCTTAGAAGTTATATTATCCGTCTTGAAGTCTGAGGGTATTTCGCCTGTCTATACATCTTACACAACAGATGGAAGAATTTTGTCATGGCTGGCTCTCCCAAGGCTATCAGTAGTTCTGATGGAACGTCATCTATTCCAGGGGCCTTGCTTCGACTTAGGTCTTGCAGTCCTCTGTCAAACTGTTTTCGCGGCGTCATGTCTCCCATCTCATCTTCATCTGCTTCCTCTCCCAAATCTATAATATTGCCTGAGAGTTCATCTCCCTTGTATAGACCCTCTATGTATTCATCCCGCCTTTTAGCTTTCCCCTCTTTGCTTAGAACTGAACGCTTGATGTTTCTCTTTTCTCCAAACGCTCTTTAGTTTTCCTGTAGGCGATGTCTATCACCCTAGTGATATTCGCTTATAAATCCTTATATTTGTCTTTAATTTTGGATAGAAATATCCACTGACAAAATCTACGGCCCATTCTGCTTCGCCGACAACTCCATCAATGGGGGCAACGTGCCTGGATATGCTGCAACAATTTATTTACCACAGTCTATGCAGGATAAATGTGTGCATAATGTTTACGTCCAACAGGACGGGGCACCATGCCGTTGTGCCCTACAAAAAAATGGTTCAAATGGATCTGAGCACTATGGGACTTAACTTCTAAGGTCATCAGTCCCCTAGAACTTAGAACTACTTAAACCTAACTAACCTAAGGACATCACACACATCGATGCCCGAGGCAGGATTTGAACCTGCGACCGTAGCGGTCGCGCAGTTCCAGACTGTAGCGCCTAGAACCGCTCGGCCACCCCGGCCGGCGTGCCCTACATGTGCGTATGTTTTTGAATGATGTGTTTCCTGGATTGGGCGCGGAGGACCTATGATCTTGGCGACGCGTTCCCCGACCTCAGACTCATGCTCTTCTTCGTCTGTGGATTTATCAAGAGATGTGTGTTTCGCCGACACCGTATCAACGCATTGGCGGAGCTCTGAGACCGAATTAGGCAAGCTGCTGCAGGTATAACAGCACAAATGCTCCGGAATGTCTTCCGTGCCACAACTGGCAGATGGAAGTTTTGCCGGGATGTGAATGGTGCTCATCTTCAGTGATAAACGTATACCATCAGAAACAATAAGAACACAATAATTATTTCAACGAATTCGATAGTTAATTTTTTGGCACTGTATTTGATGATGACGCAAGAAAACGGTACAAACTCATTCCCAGCAGACACAGCTCATACGATAGTTGAACATGCCTATAAGTGTTAACAGATAACACTTTAAGTCTTAGCCTCACAAAGACTCATATTAGGCAATGCCAAACAAACAATAAATACCTTCTGGCAACAGAAGTACACATTGTATGTTGTATGTTAACCGGGGGCCTAGAAACGACAGAGAGGCTCCATCCCCGTAGTAGCCGCAGTGGTCCACAACCCCACGACGACTACCGCAGTCCACTTCACCCCTCCACCACCCCACACCGAACCCAGGGTTATTGTGCGGTTCGGCCCCCGGTGGACCCCCCCAGGAAATGTCTCTCACCAGACGAGTGTAACCCCTATGTTTGCGTGGTACGGTAATGGTGGTGTACGCGTACGTGGAGATCTTGTCTGCGCAGCAATCGCCGACAACATAGTGTAGCTGAGGCGGAATAAGGGGAACCAGCCCGCATTCGCTGTGGCAGATGGAAAACCGCCTAAAAACCATCCACAGACTGGCCGGTTCACCGGACCTCGACACACATCCGCCGGGCGAATTCGTGCCGAGGACCAGGCGCTCCTTCCCGCCCGGAAAGCCGTGCGTTAGACCGCACGGCTAACCGGGCGGGCTAAGTACACATTACTCGTCATACACCAAATGAAGTACAACGTGTAAAATTGCCTGGGGTCCTGCTGCATAACAAGTTCAAATTAGCACACAGATCAACAAATCAAAAAGAAGCTCAGTTTTGTTGTCTCCTTCCTCTGCCCCCCCTCCCTTTCCATTCCAGATCCTGCACTCACTCTTGTTTGGCGATTCACTCAACCTTGCTTTGTTCCACATTGAGAGCTTGTCAGCTGGTTTTGACCAGGTGGTGATTTCATCGAAATCTCTCTGAATATTACTTCAGTTCTGACGTTTAAAATTGTCTCATCTACAAACAAATGTATGTCAACAGTAGGGAGGTTCCTAAGGAAAACAGGGCTTTTACGTGATGACAGACGAAATGCGCAGTATTCGATCAACCATCGGCGTCTGACATTTAGTCACAATGAAAATCCTTATTGATTACGAGTAATAAGAACTAATTGCGTGGGCACTACTGAACATATTGACAGCTTCGAATTTCCTCTGCCTTCAGAGTACTGAATTGTCGTACAGATTAAAGGCTTGGTGAAGTTACGTTTATCTTGATTTTCTAAGTTGTCGCTTAACGACGGTGAAAAAGACATTGCGGTACAGTGCAATTCTTCAGCTAAGGGCAGCCGTTGTAAATGCCATTGCTATGGTAAAAACCCATGTATTCCGATCTTCCTTCGGTCTACGGCTTCTTACGCTATTGTCGGCAATGCTGGGTGTTTTGCCACAGTCCCCTCACGCACACAACTTTTTCATCTGCTACTACGGAACAAAAACGCTTGTGTTGGCGACAGTCATATTCTGGGGTTGGACTACAGTGCACACACAGTTAAACTTTGTTTTTCGCGGAGATAGCTACGGTTACATGATACCGGGCGTACTCTGCTGCACTATGTTGACTGCGACAACCGCCTCCTCTATTCTAGCGCTGGCTGTGGGCGGAACTCAAACATTTGGAAGCATAACTGCTAACATCCGAAGTGTAGACGATTTACTCGGTGAAGATCGAGGACTTGGTGACCAAGAAACCGATATAATTTTAACGATTGCGCTGTTCTTTACCCTTGCATTATACGCAACTGGCGTCACATTCGCAGTCGTAACTAAATTTTACATTACCGCTGGAATGATGTCGGCCAACTTTGTAACATTTCTCATCTTGCTGCAGTTCATATCTGTCTGCCTGATGCTCAGGCAGAGGTTTCGTACACTCAACGCTGTAATTAGAGCAGATATTTGTTACGATTTCACTTCCTTCGGATTCGTTGGATCAGTCCTCCTTATAACTATGGAGAAACGAAATGCTCTGGACAGAACACATGGAAAGCGGCGAGATTTAGGTACCATCTGCAGGAAAATTATCGAGCTACAAAGTGCACATATGAAACTAACGAAACAGACGGAATGTCTGAGCACCATGTATGGTGTTCCTATCGCTATGGCGATTGTGCAGTCTATCGTACTGACAGTGCATCTTTCGTTCCGTGTAATATCGGTAATCGTCAGGGCGCCTGCCTTCTGGTATGGTGACACCATAATTTGTATGTTTTTCATGTCATTGGTGGTTATGGGAGTGTTATTTCTCACCGTTGTCTCTCACACGACGTGTATCCAAGCAGACAGAACATCAAGCCTCGCTGAAGAGCTACTGTTGCAGAATGAAGCAGGTGTGTACTACAAACATTTCTTTCATCTGTGTTTATACGTTGATAATTTTGTGACATTGTGACAAAGGGTGTATGTACAGTAGACACTTGTAACTTGTGTAGTTCTTATGGTCTTGTGAAGGTAACTTCCTTTTGGAAAAGCTCACTTCAGTGATACTAATGCTATTAGGTAAGAAACATTGACACAGATAAAAAAGACGCGATTTCAGTGTTTCAACCTAAGAGGCCCCTTATACTGTCATTGAGACTAATAGGACTTTCCACGTTTGTTTGGATTACTTGTTGCAGTTGGTGTATTTCTAGTTTGAAACTTCAAGGTGATAAACAATAAAGCCGGACTTCCGTCTGAAACTAAATTGACTCCACTCGAATGTATGATAATTAATTGAAACCCTCAGCTGCCGACAGGTGTTGTTGATACACCTCGATGGGGACAGCTGAATATGTGTGCCCCGACCGGGACTCGAACCCAGGATCTCCTGCTTACATGGCAGACGCTCTATCCATCTTTTTTTTTATCGTTGTGTTTGGTCGTTGCGGACGTCACATGACATCCGTTCAAGTTCGTTTGTTGATCGTTCCACTCAGTTTTTTTTTATTACAGAGGCCAACTAGCTCTCTGACCGAACACGCTGAGCTACAGTGCCGGTAGATCTCATGTTTGTTCGCTTTCGTTCGTTGCATCTGCTCGGGGCGGATGTCGTAAGACACCCTTTTAAGTTCGTTGTTGATCGATTAACTCAGTTTTTTTTTGTTACAGAGGGCAGCTAACCCTCTGACCGAACACGCTGAGCTATAGTGCCGGCAACGACAATCTACGACCGAGCGACGTGGCGCAGTGGTTAGCACACTGGACTCGCATTCGGGAGGACGACGGTTCAATCCCGTCTCCGGCCATCCCGATTTAGGTTTTCCGTGATTTCCCTAAATCGCTTCAGGCAAATGCCGGGATGGTTCCTTTGAAAGGGCACGGCCGATTTCCTTCCCCATCCTTCCCTCACCCG
Source organism: Schistocerca serialis cubense (assembly GCF_023864345.2). Classification (NCBI taxonomy): domain Eukaryota; kingdom Metazoa; phylum Arthropoda; class Insecta; order Orthoptera; family Acrididae; genus Schistocerca; species Schistocerca serialis. The sequence goes on from NC_064639.1 coordinate 314,298,906, forward strand.
AGCTTGCGCGCCGTCTCTAATGACCTCGTTGTCGACGGGACGTTAAACACTAATCTCCTCCTCCTCCTCCTCCTCCACAATCTACGTAAGTAATGTTCCTAATAGATAACTGCCGATCCACTCATTACTCGCGCCAACTAAGGTGACGATTTCCGTAACAGCTCGGGCAACCTGTGCACGGTCGGGGCACACATCTTCAGCTGTCCCTATAGAGCTATATCAACAACACCTGTCGGCAGCTGACGGTTTCTATTAATTATCATTTATTCTAGAGAAGCTGCACGGTCATCAACGGTATCTATCCTTTCGAGAACGGTTATTATCTTCATATGTCCACTCGAGCGTGGTCATCGAAGTTGTAATTGGAAACACTCACAAGGGAACATTCCCAGGTGTAAATAGACGATCTTGATGGAAGTTTCTGGGTACGGAGAGCGGTCAAAATAGTGCACCACGTGCTTTTTCATTTTTCCCAAGTTCACTTTTCAGGAATGAAACACATCTCGAAAGGTACTTTGGTGTATTACACTGAGGTGACGAAAGACATGGTATACCTCCTAATATCGTGACGGACCTCCTTTTGCCCGGCGTAGTGCAACAACTCGACGTGGCATTGACTCAACAAGTCCTTGGAACCCCCCACATAAATACTGAGTCATTCTGCCTCTGCAGCCGTCCATAATTGCGAAAGTTTGCCGATGCATGATTTTGTGCGCGAACTGACCTCTCAGTTACGTCCCATAAACGTTCGATGTGATTCATGTCGGGCGATCTGGATGGGCAAATTGTCCAGAACGTTCTTCAAACCAGTTGTGAACAATTGTGGCCCGGTGACACGGTGCATTGTAATCCATAAAAATTCCGTCGTTGTTTGGGCGCACATGGTCTCCACGTAGCCGAAAATAACCATTTCCTATCTTTATCGGCTCAGTTGAACCAGAGGACCCAGTCCATGCCATGTAAACACCGCCCACACAATTAGATAGCTACCACCAGCTTGCACAGTGCCTTGTTGACAACCTGAGTCCAACGGCTTCGTGGGATCTGCGCCACACTCGAACCCTACCATCAGCTCTTACCAGCTGAAATCGGGACTCATCTGACAAGACAACGCTTTTCCAGTCGTCTGGGATCCACCCAATATGGTCACGAGCCCAGGAGAAGTGTTGCAGGCGATCTCGTGCTGTTAGCGAAGGCAGTCGCGTCGGTTCGTCTGCCGTCATAGTCCATTAACTTCAAATTTCGCCACACTTTCCTAACGGATACGTACAACCCGCACTGATTTCTTCATTCACACAGTGTTGCTTGTCTGTTAGCACTGACTACTCTACGCAAAGGCCGCTGCTCTGGGTCGTTAAGTGAAAGCCGTCGGCCACTGCGTTGTCTGTTGTGAGAGGTAATACCTGAAATTTTATATTCTCGACACACTGTTGACATTGTGATTGTTGGAATATTAAAATCCCTAACGATTTCCGGAATGGAATGTCCTGTGCGTGTAGCTCCAAGTACCATTCCGCGTTGAAAGTCTGTTAATTCCTGTCGCACGGCCAGAGCCACGCCGGAAACCTTTTTGTTTCACTCACCTGAGTACAAATGACGGTGGCACCAATGCACTGCTCTTTTACGAGGGTTGGAACTTTAATAGTGGCAACTAATTATCTGCAGCTCGTACGAAATAGATACATGTTTCAAACTTTTACAGACCTTCAAAGTAGTCACCAGCATTGTGTATAACCCGTTGCCAGCAATGTGGAAGTTGCATGATACTCTTAGAAGTGCCAGTTGTGTTGACAGTTCGAGCGGCACAGTCTATTTCCCGACAAATTTGTAGCAGTTCTGATGCGAATGTTTCCTTCAGTTTAGAAATCGAGTTGAACTCACGAGGTCTTAAATCAGGGGAGTGCAGTACGTGGTATAGCACTTAGCAGCCCCACCAGTCCAACAAATCAGTAACAGCTTGCACTGTATGTTCTTGAGCATTGTCCTGCAAATGGTCAGGTCCTGCAGAAAGTGTCATCACTTCTGTCTTTAAGCTGATCGTAGGTTGTGTACCAAAAATGAACAGTACAGAGGCAGGACAATGCTCAAGCACGTACGGTGCAAACTGTTACTGATTTGTTTGACTGATGGGGCTGATAAGTGCTATACCGCCTACTGCACTCCCCTGACTCCAGCCCTCGTGAGTTCAACTTGATTTCTAAACTGAGGGAAACACTTCAAGGCATTCGCTTCGGAACTGCTACAAATTCGTCGGGCAATAGACCATGCCACTCGAACTGTCAACATAACTGGCACTGCTAAGAGTATCCTACGACTTCGACATCGCCGGCAACGGGCTATACTCAATGCTGGTGACTACTTTGAAGGTCTGTAAAACTTTGAAACACGTATCTATTTTGTACGAGCTGTAAATAAATAGTTGCCACTGTTACAGTTCCAACCCTCGTCTACCATGTCTACGGTATACTACCACCATCATCTGTATATGTGCATATCGCTATCCCACGACTTTTGCCACCTCAGTGTAAGTCGACTAACAATTCCTTAGAATCTGTCTTGCTATCAAGCGCGGCATGCCGAGCTTAATAACTATTCTAACGAGGCAAACACGGGAGGAGCCATAATCCGATTTCCCAGAAGCTTGTTCAGTGAGAGAAGAGTCAAAATACGCGAACATGTGTCTCGACTTATCCACAGATACTCGACCCCTTTGAGAAAACGACCGTTAAAATTTTATAGTAACTTTATGTACCGTTTGGCCGGTTGAACCGAAGCGGTAGCACAGTGCCTAGCGTCAAGGCTTCACACTTTTTGCGACCCGTGTTAGAACCCCGATTATATTTTCTATTTTTTTATTTATCTTGTATCCAGGGAATGAATCAGTTTCGTGAATAATAATCATAAGAGTAAAATATAAAAAATTAATATAAGAACTGATGGAAGAAAGCAGTGTAAGGATAAGAGGATTTAAAAAGATTGTAACCGTTGAAAATGCCATACCTACATACACTGAAGAGCCAACGTATTTAAACACAAAGCTATGTGAACAGGCAGAATACGGCGCTGCCGTCGGCGACGCCTGTGTAAGACAAGTGTCTGGCGCACTTGTTACATCCGTTACCGCTGCTACAATGGCAGGCTATGAAACGTTAAATGAGTTTGAACGTGGTGTTGTAGTCAGCGCACGAGCGATGGGACACAGCATATCCGAGGTAGCGATGAAGCGGGGATTTTCCCGGACGACCATTTCACGAGTGTACGGAGAATATCAGAAATCTGGTAGAACATCAAATCTCCGACATCGCTACGGCCGGAAAAAGATTCTGCAAGAGCGTGACTAGTGACGACTGAAGAGAATCGTTCAACGTGACGAAAGTGCAAACCTTCTGCAAATTGCTGCAGATTTGAACGCTTGGCCATAAACAAGTGTCAGCGTGCGAACCATTCAACAAACATCATCGATATGGGCTTTCAGAGCTGAAGGCCCACTCGTGTACCCTTGATGACTGCACGACACAAAGCTTTACGCCTCGCCTGGGTCTGTCAAGAGCGACATTGCACTGTTGATGACTGGAAACATGTTGCCTGCTCGGACGAGTCTCGTTTCAAATTGTATCGATCGGATGGACGTGTACGGGTGTGGAGACAACCTCATGAATCCATGGATCCTAAATGTCAGCAAGGGACTGATCAAGCTGGTGGAGGCTCTGTAATGGTGTGGCATGTGCAGTTGTAGCGATATGAGACCACTGATACGTTTAGATACGACTCTGACAGGTGACACGTACGTAAATGTCATGTCTGAACACCTGCATCCCTTCATGTCCATTGTGTATTCCGACAGACTTGGGAAATTCCAGCAGGACAATGCGACACCTCACACGTCCAGAATTGCTACACAGTGGCTCCAGGAACACTCTTCCGAGATTAAACACTTCCGCTGGCCACCAAACTCCCCAGATGTGAACATTACTGAGCATATCTGGGAGGCCTTGCAACGTGCTGTTCAGAGGAGATCTCCAGACCCTCATACTTTTACGGATTTATGTATAGCGCTGCAGGATTCGTGGTATCAGTTTCCTCCAGCACTACTTCAGACATAAGTCGAGTCCATGCCATATCAAGTTGCGGTACATCTGCGTGCTCGCGGGGGCTCTACATGCTATTAAGCAGGTGCAGCACTTTCTTTTGCCGGCCAGAGTGGCCGAGCGGTTCTAGGCGCTACAGTCTGGAACCGCGCGACCGCTACGGTCGCAGGTTCGAATCCTGTCTCGGGCATAGATGTGTGTGATGTCCTTAGGTTAGTTAGGTTTAAGAAGTTCTAGGGGACTGATGACCACAGCAGTTAAGTACCATAGTGCTCAGAGCCATTTGAACAATTTGAAAATGGCTCTGAGCACTACGCGACTTAACCTCTGAGGTCATCAGTCCCCTAGAACTTAGAACTACTTAAACCGAACTAACCTAAGGACGTCACACATATCCATGCCTGAGGCAGGATTCGAACCTGAGACTGTAACGGTCGCTCGGTTCCAGACTGTAGCGCCTAGAACCGCACGGCCACTCCGGCCGACGAACCATTTGAACCACTTTCTTTGGCTCTGCAGTATATAAACGAAGTGATCGAAACGAGTTAACACCTGATAGGTATGCAATACACTTAACGTGTATGTAATGCAGTTACGGTCTTAACTGACCAAGGCTACTAGGAAAACTACCGTAGTCTGCGCTTACTTATGATAGTCTACAGTAGCCTATTTCAGTTTACAACTCTAGGCAGGTGTGTCGTGTTGTCCACAGCCGGCGGGCCGCGGGCTGTGTCCACACAGCTGCGCCTCCTGTCCCGTCAGGTCCGGCGCCGCCGCGTCCTCTTCAGCGCGTGCTCGCTCTTCACAGTGGACGCCAGCTTGCTGACCAGCATCACCAGGACCGTTGTCACCTACATCATCATCCTGCTGCAGTTCACTGGAGGCCAGCCGATTCAAGACAGCTTTCCACCTTCATCATTTGTCGCTTACGTTTCCAAAAATCGCATGTCATTAATAACGGAGGTCTATTGATAGTGAATCACAGTCTAATTGTAAGTAATTAAAATATAGCGGTATAAATTACTTATAGCAGTGATGTATTTTTATGTATTCATTGTGATTGAAAATGACAAACTTGCAAGGCGCTGTAATACTTGTTGTTGTTGTTGTGGTCTTCAGTCCTGAGACTGGTTTGATGCAGCTCTCCATGCTACTCTATCCTGTGCAAGCTTCTTCATCTCCCAGTACCTACTGCAGCCTACATCCTTCTGAATCTGCTTAGTGTACTTGTCTCTTGGTCTCCCTCTACGATTTTTACCCTCCACACTGCCCTCCAGTACTAAATTGGTGATCCCTCGGTGCCTCAGAACATGTCCTACCAACCGATCCCTTCTTCTAGTCACGTTGTGCCACAAACTCCTCTTCTCCCCAATTCTGTTCAATACCTCCTCGGCCGGCCGAAGTGGCCGTGCGGTTAAAGGCGCTGCAGTCTGGAACCGCAAGACCGCTACGGTCGCAGGTTCGAATCCTGCCTCGGGCATGGATGTTTGTGATGTCCTTAGGTTAGTTAGGTTTAACTAGTTCTAAGTTCTAGGGGACTAATGACCTCAGCAGTTGAGTCCCATAGTGCTCAGAGCCATTTGAGCCAATACCTCCTCATTAGTTATGTGATCTACCCATCTAATCTTCAGCATTCTTCTGTAACACCACATTTCCAAAGCTTCTATTCTCTTCTTGTCTGAACTATTTATCGTCCACGTTTCACTTCCATTCATGGCTACACTCCATACAAATACTTTCAGAAACGACTTCCTAACACTTAAATCAATACTCGATGTTAACAAATTTCTCTTCTTCAGAAACGCTTTCCTTGCCATTGCCAGTCTACATTTTAAATCCTCTCTACTTCGACCATCATCAGTTATTTTGCTCCCCAAATAGAAAAACTCCTTTACTACTTTAAGTGTCTCATTTCCTAATCTAATTCCCTCAGCATTACCGAACTTAATTAGACTACATTCCATTATCCTTGTATTGCTTTTGTTGATGTTCATCTTATACCCTCCCTTCAAGACACTGTCCATTCCGTTCAACTGCTCTTCCAAGTCCTTTGCTGTCTCTGACAGAATTACAAAGTCATCGGCGTACCTCAAAGTTTTTATTTCTTCTCCGTGGATTTTAATACCTACTCCGAATTTTTCTTTTGTTTCCTTTATTGCTTGCTCAATATACAGATTGAATAGCATCGGGGAGAGACTACAACCCTGTCTCACTCCCTTCTCAACCACTGCTTCCCTTTCATATCCCTCGACTCTTATAACTGCCATCTGGTTTCTGTACAAATTGTAAATAGCATTTCGCTCCCTGTATTTTACCCCTGCCACCTTCAGAATTTGAAAGAGAATATTCCAGTCAACATTGTCAAAAGCTTTCTTTAAGTCTACAAATGCTAGAAACGTAGGTTTTCCTTTCCTTAATCTTTCTTCTAAGATAAGTCGTAATGTCAGTATTGCCTCACGTGTTCCAACATTTCTACAGAATCCAAACTGATCTTCCTCGAGGTCGCCTTCTACCAGTTTTTCCATTCGTCTGTAAAGAATTATCTGGGGAGAAAAATGATGTATTCTTGTATATTACTTATGAAAGGCGCAAGAGCCGTGACGTCTGTTTATATATCCATTGTGACTGAAAACTACAAACTTGGAAGGTGCTGTAATATGGAGTTGTCAAAATTATAACACTCTAATGGCAGAAAAAATTTATTAACTTTACATACATCTATTAACGAAATGCATCGAATGTTTAAATACGCTGCAAGTGCTAAACATCTATGAACTCAACCTGCTCACCATCACGTTCAACGCATAAAAACCATCGATAAATAGCAGCATTTAAAGCCCGTACACACATTTCACTGGGAATAGATGATATCACATTCCATATACGGTCTTTAGGTCATTGATGTTGTGAACTTTCCTTCTGTGCACGTGTTCCTTCACCATGTCCCATAACCAGAAATCACATAGTGCTACAGTCAAGAGATAGTGGAGGCCAACACAAAGGTCCATCACGGTCAATTCAACGAGCTGTAAACGTCGCATCGAGATTGTCTCTAACAGTACGGGCCCAGTGCGAGGAGCGGCACGTTGTTGGAAATATCCTGAACTGCAGATGTCTAGCGGTAGTTCTTCAATGTTGTACTGCTGCAACATCTGCAAGAAGACGTCAGAAGTTACTGTTCGTGTATCAAAAAAAGTAGGGTTCAGTTACTCCAGCGGCTGTCACAGCGCACCAAACATTTACCTTGGGTAAGTCGCATTCATGCTCCCGAACGACTCGTAGGTTTTCGGTGGCCCAGAAAATCGTGTTACGTCGGTTCACAGACTCTTGCCGGATATTCGTCACTTCTGCTAAAACCTGACAGCATTCTACCCACTTACGTTTCTGCGCCAATGTCAAAGCTTTGGAGACTTGGGTGCGATACGGACTCATCCCTAGGTCGTGTTTCAAAGTGCGCGACGCTGTTTTTTCAGCAATTCCTATTTCCAAATTGCATCGTACGTTCGAGCTCGAAGGACTCTGCGACAGGGCTTCCTTTACAAATGCAATGTTTTGTTCACATCTTCCTGATCGACGTCCTGCATTGCCTCGATCGTTGTTAGCTACCGATCAAATATCCACAAGCTTTTCGTAGATGCGGTACACTGTTAAACGGCTTGGTGTCCCACGTGCATCTATACCTTTCACGGACAAGAGTCGCCGAACAATACATTTCCATCAGGCTTGCTGGAAATCTTCTTTGCTCCAGTGTCAACCGTTCAGCCATTGTGTCAAACTAAAAACAGAAGAGACTGAAGACGTTACAATGATCAGTTGTGCAACATCTAAAAATACAATATAATACATATTACGATATATTTCAATGAATTATTTGTGTCCTCTACGTTTTATGTCCATTTGTTTGCTAACAAAATCTTTACCAACCCTGTATATCACATCGTCGGAAAAAATATGGTTTCAAGACAGAGTGTTAAATGCTCGCTGACGGACTGAACTACAAGGAAATGACTCTAAATAATTTTAAAATGAAGTGTCTATTATTAAAACTCCCACTGTACCAGATTCTGCGCTTATTACTGTCTCTTTTTGTGTTGTGATGACATGTATGCAGACGAAGAATTCGTTGTTGGATAGCAAGAAGGTGGGTGATGTGAGACCGTGTAAAATTACAATGCAATGAAATGTGTCGCAGTGCACAGAAAGATAAATCGGACTTCATATTTGAAACAAATAACACTGCATACTCTAAAATAAATGAAGTAATTGATCAGATGACGCTTAGTCATCACATCACCAAACTTATCCATTGCAGCAGAAATAAATAGCTGAAACATAAAACGTGGTTACCCAAATAATCACGGATGCAGGATAGGTTTGTGAAATAAATATAACCCCGTATTATACCAAAATTATTACCAGTTAACTTAAGAGTAATACGATAGAAGTTTTACTTTTAAGACAGCATAAGAGAGATAGGGCGAGTCTTCCAGACTCATTTACTTTCAGTAGAAAAGAGAAGAATGAAAATGGAGCAAAGATACAACATAGATATTGAATTCATAAAAGTTATTATATTACAATGCCCTGTCTATTCATCCGTTAAAACAGCAGACGCAGATATTATACTCATGCACAGACTCACTGCGTTTTATTGGTTTCCATAAAACTGCATAGAATTTCTCTTTTCTCATTCATTACTTGGAGAGATTTAAGTCTTGAATTGCGAAAATTTTAGCAATACAGTTCTGTTTGTCAGCTACAGATATTTAAGTAGAAAAAATGTTTCACAATATTGAAAAGGCAGTGGAGACGGATTGGAACATTTTCGTCGTATACATTGGGAGAAAGCAGGACGGATTCCTGACATTTCAAGGATCACTGCAGTACTTTCGAGAAGATAATATTAGTTTGATGACGATTTTCTGAACTATTTAGTCCATGGTGATCCCCACTAGTCATCACAAAAGTTAACAGATGTGTATAAATTTGAGCGGTCGGGTATCATAATACGTTTGCATTCTATGAGATTGATTCGAAATATCTTATGTTGGCGTACATATATAGAAACTTGACCAGTGAATATTTGTGAATATCTGCCAGCACTTCATCACTTAACTCGTGAGTTAACATCATCCATCCTATCCAGATATGTGACACAAGAAGCAACCTTCGTCTTCACACGACAAAGGAAAGAATGACGAAACTAAGATTTTTATGGGGTTCCCCGTGATTATCAGTCGAATACCGAAACTGGAAATCGTCTTCCAAATACTCCCAGCTTCCTGGCACTTGGTTAAAAATAAATTCGTTCTGTAACATGCTGTCCTGCCTTCATAGGAAGGGAATCAAAGACGAGAAACGGAACCACTTTGTATAAAACATTGTCTTCATTCACAGAAGACTGTGATACTCATTTAACAGGATAACAATGACGTCGCTTGCTAGAAGTGTAGTTATAACTGCTGACATGACTCAGTCACATTGCTGGCGCAGATCGAACAAAAGAGGGGAGGAAGACTACATCGGGTGCTCTTGTAATACGAAAATATATGACGAAAGCGAAGTGATTCTGGATCCACCATATTCTAAGTCACCTAGCAGCCTGGGACGTTACTTTTCGATTTTCAGAACAAAAATCTCGGAGGGAAGTTGTCCGATAATGAAGATGCTTTTATAACTTCTTTTGACTACTTCAAATTCGAAACGAGCGGATTTATGAAGAAATCCTAACGGCAAACTACCAAAGTTCGGGCGAGTGGCAACGATAATTTAGGAGAATATATCACTGATTAATTTCTGCATATTGTCAATATTTGCCAAAACACATTACATAACGCCCACAAGTAGGAACACACACACACACACACACACACACACACACACACACACACACACGCACACACACACGCAAAGACACCCACTTTGTTATCGTTGTCAGCTGCACTGTAGTTTGTGTTTAAGTGGTATTACAGATGGAATAAATACCGGCTGATCAAAAAGTCAGTATAAATTTGAAAACTTAATAAACCACAGAATAATGTAAATAGAGAGGTAAAAATTGAAACACATGCTTGGAATGACATGAGGTTTTATTAGAACAAAAACAAAAAACAAAGTTCACAGAATGTCCCACAGATGGCGCTGGACAGCAAAACGTCAGTGACTGCGCATGAAACTTGTGTATACAAGGAGAATCAGAGAGAGAATCAGATGCGCCAGCAGTCGCAGCATGTTGACGTTACCTGAAAAGGCGCTTTTAGTGAAGCTGTATTATCAGAATGCGGAATGTGCTTGTTCAACGTTACGATGCTATCGCCATAGGAAGGGGATTCGAACAGGTAAAGGTCCGTTGACAAATGCAGCTGTGACGAGAATGATTTCGAAGTTCGAAGCCACGGGTTGTTTAGCCGATAGACCACGTAGTGGCCGACCGAGCACAAGGCGTAATGATGCTGAGACAGTTCAGGAAGAAATGCAGACTGTAGCGGGTTCGTCTATGCATGGGGAAGTCAGCGCTCGTGCAGTCGCACGTCGCACCGGCATTCCATACACTACTGTTTGGTTGGCACTGAGGCGTATCCCGCGATGCTATCCGTACAAAATCCATCGGCATCATGAACTGTTACCTGGCGATTTAGTGAAGCGGAGGGCATTTGCGGTGTGGGCGTTTCAAAAGCCGGCGGAAGATGAAGGTTGGTTGCGTAACGGGTTGTGGACCGACGAAGCTCATTTCACGCTCCGAGGGTCTGTCAACGTCCACAACTGCAGAATTTGGACTACCGAAAATCCTAGAACTGTCGTGGAAACTCCGCTGCACGACGAGAAAGTCACGGTATGGGTTGGATTTACCACATCTACCGTTATCGGGCTTTTTTTCTTCGAGGAAATGCGAAATTATGGTTTTGTAACTGCTACCGTGATGGGTGAGAGGTACGCCGATGTGATACAGAATCACATCATCCCCAGCCTGGCTGATAAACACCTACTGGAACGGACGATGTTTATGCAGGATGGCGCTCCACCCCATATTGCTAGACGCGTGAAGGATCTCTTGCGCGCGTCGTTTGGTGATGATCGTGTGCTCAGCCGCCACTTTCGTCATGCTTGGCCTCCCAGGTCCCCAGACCTTAGTCCGTTCGATTATTGGCTTTGAGGTTACCTGAAGTCGCAAGTATATCGTGATCGACCGACATCTCTAGGGATGCTGGAAGACAACATCCGATGCCAATGCCTCACCATAACTCCGGACATGCTTTACAGTGCTGTTCACAACATTATTCCTCGGCTACAGCTATTGTTGAGGAATGATGGTGGACATATTGAGCATTTCCTGTAAAGAACATCATCTTTGCTTTGTCTTACTTTGTTATGCTAATTATTGCTATTCTGATCAGATGAAGCGCCATCTCTCGGACATTTCCTGAACTTTTGTATTTTTTTGGTTCTAATAAAACCCCATGTCATTCCAAGCATGTGTGTCAATTTGTACCTCTCTATCTACATTATTTCGTGATTTATTCAGTTTTCAAATTTATACTGACTTTTTGATCATCCGGTATTTATAACATTAACGTATGAATAACTATCCATCAATCAACAGTGAACAGCAAAGCGAACTCTACGTTTTTCTTGATTTTTTGGATGCTTTGTGACGTAAACTCAGCACTACTTCTGGGTTCAGCAATCTGAGGCTCCCGTATACGATCGAACGGTTTGTCAAACTGTTTTACATTTACAAACATTTGACCGTGTATGGTGATGTTTGACGTGTTTGACAAGCACAGATCGTGTTTGCGAGAAAGTTTGATTGGCTGAAAGTTTGAAAAGACGGCGGACGTTGTTTGTGTCAGTGTTTCGCCGCATATGTATAGTGAAAAACTGTTTTCTTACAATTTATCTCACTGTATAGTGAGTTTCAACAACTATGGATACTACGATCAAGGATAAAAACAAAATAACCCTTGCAATTACCAAAAAGTTAGAGGTATAACCTATCTCATCTTTCTCAGCCAAGGAGGAAGAGGTTATGAACAAAACCAATATTTTAGGCATGCCATAAAAACGGGAGTGCAATGAAATAAAAGAAATCGAAGTTCTACAGTTCTTCTACAAACGATGTGGACTATATGTTCTCACGTCATGATATTTTAAAGAACTGTCGCTAGAGGACCAAGTAGAAGACAATAAATTTTCGCATAGCTGCGTCTTCGTTTTCAGTGTGAGTACGAAGTTGTCTAAACAAGTTATTAAAAGTTTTACTGCCCATCCACCGAAAGTTGGTGCAGTCATTAGGTTCTGAGTGTAGCATTTTCATTAACAGGTTTTCATGAGTATATTTCTCTCCCATTTTAAACAATTTTCTGGATCAGCGTCTTATTTTCATCTTCTTTAAACACAGTGTTCTTGGTTAGAAAAACTTTATCTATATTTGTAGCCATTCCCACTATAACACCAAAATACATTATACACTAAAAGCGTCTGTTTCAAACGTAAGGTTTATATGGCATATTTTCTTGGTACGTGTACGGCTTGTTTGATCCATCCGCGGCTACATATGATCGAATTTGACAAGAAAGTTTGCTCTTTTACTAGGACCTTAAAAAGTTTTAAAAGTTTCATTGCCCATTCGATGACATTTGATATAATCATTTCCTTTAGCAGATTTTCAAGTGTAAATCTCTCATTTTAAACCATTCCCTGAATAAGTGTATTGCTTTCTTACTCTTCTTTTAAACAGTACCAAAGTCAATGCCAGGACTGCTTTGTTTACTTTTGTGGTCACTTTACTCATGTCAAAATACTTACGAACACGAACGGCGTCTGCTTCAAAGTGAGGTTAAACTGACAAATTTTGCTTGTACGCGTGCCAGACGTGTACACATTCCTCTTTTAACATGCCTATGCTTGTCTGTTAGCCAGGCGGCAAGCTGCCACTCATAATCTGCTCTAAGCCAAGTTATTCCCGACCCAAGGAGGCTAAAGGAATCTTGCTTGACTGCTCGTCTTCTAACTAACTGACGCTACGTAGAAATTAGTTCTGTACGCTTTCACTTTAATGTTATTAGTAGGGTAAAATATTGATGACAAGTCTTTTTTTTTACCCGAGTGTCACAAGACGAGGCTCAATGAAATATACTGTTTATTCATTTTCCGCCATTGAAAGTTGGAAAATGGTGGATTTTATTTGTCCTTTGTTTCATTTTCGGCGTATTTCGGGTTTATTTATTGCGGTATGAACGGTTTTCTCCATTGAGTCATAGTTTTTTTCTACTTCAATCAATGTTTGCCATAAGTTTAGCAAGCCCGTATACTGTTAAATGGCCTCAAGTTCTTAGCACATATTTCGACACACTTGTTAGCCACTAAGTCTTTGTCGCCGGCCGAAGTGGCCGTGCGGTTAAAGGCGCTGCAGTCTGGAACCGCAAGACCGCTACGGTCGCAGGTTCGAATCCTGCCTCGGGCATGGATGTTTGTGATGTCCTTAGGTTAGTTAGGTTTAACTAGTTCTAAGTTCTAGGGGACTAATGACCTCAGCAGTTGAGTCCCATAGTGCTCAGAGCCATTTGAACCATTTTTGAACTAAGTCTTTGTCGTTTTTCAAAATATTTATGGAGTGAGAAAATTTCTGGTCACATTTACAAACATGTCGTAACACATTCGTGGATCCCGAATGAGGATTTAACAGCTTTTCATAATTCGCATTGTGGGACACCTGCTGAATTGTTTGAAGCTGTCTCATAATCATACGAAAACTTTTCCCCTGCCGCGCTTGACCTCTGTTTCGTAGCTAGCAGAGGAAGCGGTAGAAATACGGAATACCATTTTGTTTTCCGTTCATAAATTTCTCAGTTTTTCACATTAAGCAAACAAAATAGTTGTTCCACATATTTTGAGATATATTTTAATACTTCCTGTATTTTCGATTACATACTACATTAGGAACATTTCTACATTAGGCTTAACGCAAAATTTGACGTTTTTGACACTTCAGATGATGGGGTACAAAAAATGGAATATTTCATTCGTTTCAAGTTTGTTAAACTGAAAACAAATAATTGCAAATCTAATAATTTATTGTCAAAGAAAACACTATAAAACATAATAACACAATAGAAAAACACACGAAATATACCATATACACTGCTGTCCACAACGCTACTAACTGTGGACGAATCATGTCTCATTAAAAACATGATCCTCAGAATCAGATTATTCTTGGTTCCTAGGCTTTGGTGACCCCTGCTCCTTTGTCTACGGTTTACTTGTTGGTGTCGTCGATACTGAAAGAGATCTCTTGTATGGAGGCAAGGTTAGGGCTACTGAAGGACCTGCTTTTCTTCCTTTCATTCCTGGCCTCTTTTTTATTTGTGCAATCTGTGATATTTGTCAAGGTGTAATTACAGATGTGGCTACAGATGTTCCTCCCTCGACTTCAACATTAGCGTTTTTCACTTTTAGAAGCCGCAACTCCTGTGTTGACTGGGTCGTTCGGTAAATCCTTAATTATTCCTTCATTGCTGGCAATGAAGTCTCATCCGTGAAAATATGAGGGTTTAACGAGTTTATATTCCTGCCACCCTAAACCCACTGACTGCTATCTCCCCTATCTGGCACTTGATGTAGACGTCCTTTCAATTCAGTGATGTGCATGTTTGTTAATGGAAATTCATTTTTCCTCATCCATACGCGTACCAGTTCAGAATAATAGGCTCTCAAAGGACTCGTGCAAGTTCTGTCCAGCGGTTGCATCTTGTGGGAGGCATGAGGTCGCAGACACAAGGTTTTGACGTGGTTTCGCGTGCGAGATTTATAACATCCAAATATCTGGAGTGGCCCATTATCTATTCTCTAACATTTTTAATTGATATTTGTATAGCAGGCTCATTCCACTGCTTTAGAGCTCGTGAAGTCATGTCTGAAGCAATTCCTATAAGTAAAACAGGTTTGAAAGTACGGTACTAGGATACAAATATGAAATACTAGTATTTCATATTAGTAACACAGCCATCTTGAAATTCAGCAACGCAAATAAAATCTAAAATTAAATTTAAATAGGTAACAAACAAGCCATTTTGCGGTTTAGTGTATTAGCTAAACTTGTGTTTACAAAATACATTAATAATTAACGCGTTATGTCAAGAATGGTACTGAAAACCAGCAACCTGCAACAATTATGCCTCCCAATGAATTCGTTAAAATGGCTTCACTCACTCGCAATGGCTGCCAACTGTAGTATTAACACATCCCAAAGCAGTCTACACATGCGGAACGTAGTTTTTAAGCATCTAACCAAAGTACAGCACTTACAAGGCAAGAAATCATAGTATTCCATATTACTACCCCTACTACTCATTAGTACCTCTTCCTCTTCATATTCCCCTACTCTTAATTTCTCCCCAATCTCCTTTCAGTTCGGTTTGTTCATTTTGATGCTCTCACCGTTGTGGTAAATGAGTTGCAGTGAAACATCTACGTCAACAACTGCAAATGAAAGCCGGCCGAAGTGGCCGAGCGGTTCTAGGCGCTACAGTCTGAAACCGCGCCGCCGCTACGGTCGCAGGTTCGAATCCTGCCTCGGGCTTGGATGTGTGTGATGTCCTTAGGTTAGTTAGGTTTAAGTAGTTCTAGGGGACTGATGACCTCAGAAGTTAAGTCCCATAGTGCTCAGAGCCATGTTTTTGCAAATGAAACAACAGATTCTAAAAACCACAAAGGTATCTATTTGCAATCATATATACTATATAATACATTGTTATGTACAAATATTAGAAGTCCCCAGATCAAATTTTCTTCAATTGCCAACCCACTGCCCCTTTTACTTATAATCCATCTTGATTGCAAAAATGTTTATTCACATGACCAGTTTCGGTACCTCCAGAACCATCTTAAGATCTGCAATTTCGGTTGCAGGAGTAACCCGTCCACACTCAGCAACCTTCACACGCACCTTCTTCTCTGGCAAAGAATTCAGCAAATTTATCTCTGCTAACAGCGGCTGATTTGTTCCTTGTTCTCGGCATTAGGGCTTCCTCGACTTCATGTAGTCCAACGATGTTCAATTTGTCTTCGAATGTATACCCGTCTCTACGACGAACGAAATTATGTAATATTCAGCATGCTTTTATTATATCTGAGGCCAAATCAATTGAAACATTGAGTGGACGATGGAATATTCTCCGTTTGTTGCTGATTATTCCAAATTGCACTCTCTATGAAACGTTTCGCTCGTGATAAACGATATCGTTTTGATGACTGACAAATTATTTCCACCATAGGGTGTTTGCATATATTCTGTCAAACCAAATGCTTCATCACCAACGAATGTAAATGGCAGTGGCTCTCCTCCAGCCAGAGATGTATCTGATGAGAGGCCAGACAAACGTGTGGTTCCTGAAGAGAGGCAGCAGCCTTTTCAGTAGTTGCAGGGGCAACAGTCTGTATGATTAACTGATTTGGACTTGTAACATTAACCAAAACGGCCTTACTGTAATGGTACTGCTAAAGGCTGAAAGCAAGGAGAAACTACAGCCGTAATTTTACCCGAGGGCATGCAGCTTTACTGTATGATTGAATGACGATGGCGCCCTCTTACGTAAAATATTCCGGAGGTAAAATAGTCCCCCATTCGGATCTCCGGGCGGGGACTACTCAGAAGGACGTCGTTAGGAGAAAGAAAATTGACGTTCTACAGATCGGAGCGTGGAGTGTCAGTTCCCTTAATCGGGCAGGTAGGTTAGAAAATTTAATGTAGTCAATCTAAATCAGGTGATGCTGAGGAAATTAGAATAGGAAATGAGACGCTTAAAGTAGTAGATGAGTTTTACTATTTGAGGAGCAAAATAACTGATGATGGTCGAAGTAGACAGGATATAAAATGTAGACTGGCAATGGCAAGGAAAGCGTTTCTGAAGAAGAGAAATTTGTTAACATCGAGTGTAGATTTAAGTGTCAAGAAGTTTTTTCTGAGAGTATTTGTATGGAGTGTAGCCATGAATGGAAGTGAAACATGGACGATAAATAGTTTATACAAGAAGAGAACAGAAACTTTCGAAATGAGGTGCTACAGAAGAATGCCGAAGATTAGATGGGTAGATAACGTAACTAATGAGGAGGACTGAATAGAACTGGGGAGAAGAGAAATTTGTGGCACAACTTGACTAGAAGAAGCGATCGGTTGGTAGGACATGTTCTGAGGCATCAAGGGATCACCAATTTAGTATTGGAGCGCAGCGTGGAGGGTAAAAATCGTAGAGGGAGACCAAAAGATGAATACACTAAGCAGATTCAGAAGGATGTAGGTTCCAGTAGGTACTTGGAGATGAAGAATCTTGCACAGGATAGAGTAGCATGGAGAGCTGCATCAAACCAGTCTCTGGATTGAAGACCACAATAACAACAACAACAACAACAACAACTGTTTTTAAAGATTTGTGAATCTGAACTTTTGCCATAAGACCCGAAACGAAATTATAATTTGCATCACAAATGGCTAAAAACACAACTGAGAAAAAGTGTTTGGAGTTAATATGAGCTACTGTGCCGGGGCTTCATCAGGCGCATTGCCCCAATACAGTTTGGAAAATCTGCATTTGTCTTGAAACCTTCTGCAATATTCAACCAGTCCTCTTCAGTAAGCATTGGGAATGTAGATTCTTTCAGAACATTTCAAATATTTTGGCAAGTGTCCTTTACAATGCTTGAGATGGTAGAAACTCCACATTTATATATTTAATGTAGATCTGTGAATGTATTTCCTGATGAACGATACTTTAAATCAGAAAAGAAATCTTTTTATTTTAGCAACACAGTTGCAATAGAGGTGGAAAACTGTAAGAGATTCGTACACTCGAGAGCTGCAAAAACAGAAAAGAGTGGAGTAGTTCAGCGGCAGATGCCAGGGAGCAGTACATTTTCTTCAAGCAAGTTTCGTTTTTAGCGCCTGTATGTGAAACTAAACCTTCTGTTCAGTAAGAAACAGACAATATGACAAATGAAGAGTCAAGCACTTATCAAGAACCATCTCCTACTGTCTCAGGCTCTAGAGTTCCCAAAAAGAGACTTTTGGAACAGCAGAAATTGTTTTGCATACGTGCAGAAAGTATTCAAAAGAAATTAAAATTATTGGAGGAAGATCCTGACAGATTATTTCTCTTGTCCCTGCTCTCTCATTCCAAGGCCATGCCTGAACAAAAGCGATTTAATGCGAAATTCAAATTTATGAGTGTGCTGTAAAAATGCATTAAAGACTATACTGCACATGGAAACGTGGCCGTATCACAGGGAAATGTAAGAGGAACGCACTTCGTGGAACATGCCTCATCTGCTTCCATGACCATTTATGAGGAGCAGCTGGCTCAGTCAGAACAAAGGGCGTCGTTGGAATCGCCATCTCAGTTTTCTGATACATCATTGTACGAAGATTTGTTTTAGCATTTCTATACATATTGTAATTTTCTCATGTAACACAAATTGCTAAATTGAAATCATTTTACATGAACTATTTGTAGGGCTAGTTTGACAAACGCGTTGCTAGACAAGGGCGCATTTGACAAACAAGTTTTCTCATATACTGGGGCCTTAACGGCTCCACAGTGTTGTCAACTTCGAATAAAATAGTTTCAAAATACAGAGTTTAGTAAAAGAAAACCGTCAACGTACTCATTCGTTGCCATTATAAAGTGCAGCTTGGAATGTGTTGTAATACAAACACACGCAACACTGTACACTTCGTACGCATAAAATAAGTGTTTCATTTTTTCCTCGTAAAGTTATTCGGTTTGAAAAACCTTGTTGTGGAATA
Source organism: Schistocerca serialis cubense (assembly GCF_023864345.2). NCBI lineage: Eukaryota > Metazoa > Arthropoda > Insecta > Orthoptera > Acrididae > Schistocerca > Schistocerca serialis. The sequence goes on from NC_064639.1 coordinate 314,317,794, forward strand.
TCTATAGTTTATTACTGACAACAAGCAACCAACAAAAATACAAAGACCGTGAACAATCACCAGAATCAGACAGGCAAGTGAGAACATTAACAGTAGAATTGCAGTCCAGAGCAAGTCTGATAAGATGCAGCACTCGTCATAGAGTTGAGTTGTTTTGGGGGAAGAGACCAAACAGCGAGGTCATCGGTCTCATCGGATTAGGGAAGGATGGGGAAGGAAGTCGGCCGTGCCCTTTGAAAAGAACCATCCCAGCATTTGCCTGGAGCGATTTAGGGAAATCACGGAAAACCTAAATCAGGATGGCCGGACGCGGGATTGAACCGTCGTCCTCCCGAATGCGAGTCCAGTGTGCTACCACTGCGCCACCTCGCTCGGTCGTCATAGAGTATCACGGACCTGTCCTAGTCGGTAAATGGAATCTTCGCTGATTGTAAGCAGGGATAAAGCGAGAGGGGATGTGGCGGCGCTGGTGGCACAGGACTTCCCCATTACGTCCAAAGCTGGGGTGCTATCCCAATGCCGGAGAGTCACGGCAATAGTGACCATGTAAGGGGAAAATAAGCTGAGGATATGAGTCGAAGTTTGTGTGGGGCAGGGCACTAGTATTGCAGTGGTGTAATGGTTACCATTTTTGTCCAGTATGCAACAAGACCAGGGTTCGATAACCGATGTGCCACAAAATTTAATTAATTTCTTTATCTTCCATCACCATCGTAGTTAGATGGGTGTTTTTTTCCGCAGATTAAACCATGGCGTGCCGACATTCCACTGAAGAACAAAGGAAGATAGTGGCCTGGATGAAGATTTTCAGTCCCAAGCATCGTACAACAAAAATTCAAGGCCTGGACCGGACGGGATGCAGCGTGACACCTGATCTGTAGGAGCTACAAGAAGTTTATAAAGACTGGATCCGTTCAAGATGATTGCAAGGGAAACAGCAGTAGAGACAGACCTGTCCGAATGCAAGAGAATATTATCCTCGTCCACAGAGCGACGGTAGCCAGCCCAAACAAGTTCTGTAGGGAGAAACATTTCTCAAAGGTCAGTGGTTAGAATTTTGCACCGTGATTTGGGAATTAAGTCGTACCACTTGCAGACTGTACGCAGCTCACAAACGCGGACAAGCAAGCCCGTGTGAATGCTGCACAAATTACCTGGGAAACGGTGAACATGGCGCCTGACATTCTGTTCACTTTTTTGACGAACCAGCATTCCACATCAGCGGTCGTGTGAACAAGAACAACTATGTCATCTGCGAAAGCGAGCACCGCCTGGAAATTCGAGAGAGTTTATGTGATTTCCCCAAGATGAAAATCTGTTGTGCAGTGAGGAAATCTGGAGTGATTGGGCCCTTCTTGTTTCTGAAGAAAGACCGTCAGGGGAGAGAACTACCTTGCCATGCTCAGCACATTCATGGAAGAGAATGCACCTCTTACCATTTCCAGGGAGGGTACTTTCAGCAAGACGACGCCTCTGCCCATTACAGTCAGATGGTTCAGGACTACCTAAACGGCACATTTGGCAAACGTTGGATTGGAAGAGGTGCTCTTCTTCCATGACCAGCACGTTCAACCGACATGAAGCCATGAGATTTTTGGCTGTGGGGCCTGTTCAAGGATAGTGTCTATGCCAGAAAATCTAACAATTTCGACGACCTAAAGCACTACATCACTGAAGTGATCGCTTCTATCCCTGCCCAAATGGCCCCTTGTGCCTTGCAGTCAACAATGGGCAAACTCTATAGCTGCACTGAGCGGGATGGGTGCCGAACTGAAACCGCGTAACCAAATCCCTGCCTTGTAATTTCGCATGATTTAACACCCATTTAACGTTAACATCTTTTTGCTTCACCCTGCACAGTTTATCTCAGAGAGACAGGATAAACGTAGGCGAAGCACCTTCCTGAGGAGAAGTCGGCAAAGTGCGGAGGGCAGAGAGGATGTGGAGAGGAAGGCGGACTGCATGTAGCATCTGAACTGGACAGACGTGTATGGCGTACACGAGCGCACCAAAGCTTTTATATCGTTAAACTGCGTCATAAATTTCTTTTCGATCTAACAGTTCTTCTTTAGTTATCCGATCTATCCATCTATTTTTTTATAGAAAAGATTTTCTCACTATTGCATGTGTATACTTCTGTCATGGGCGCCGGCCGGTGTGGCTGAGCGGTTCTAGGCGCTTCAGTCTGGAACCGCGCGTCCGCTACGGTCGCAGGTTCGAATCCTGCCTCGGACGTGGATGTGTGTGCTGTCCTTAGGTTAGTTAGGTTTCAGTAGTTCTAAGTTCTAGCGGACTGATGACCTCAGATGTTACGTCCCGTAGTGCTCAGAGCCATTTGAACCATTTTGTCATGGGCAATCATTTTGCTGTCGAAATAGAAACATTTGTTTGCTGCGATTCGTGCCCCATAACCTAATATTCACTGCCTCACCAAAAAGAGAAGCAGCCTGATGTGGAGGAGGAAATGAAATTAAACTTCAAGTGTTGAGATAGTTTGTGGTGTTATTTCAGTGCTTACAAAATCGAGTCAAATTTACAAAGAACTGGACAGTACGATCCCCTCTTATCAGTGTGTCGTTGCACACCCTCTGGCATGGATGCGGGCACTGATGTGGTTGAGAACAGCCTCATTAAGCCATTGCATCCTTTCCTATTACAACATGGTCCACAACTATTGTAACTGATCCTTGATAGCCTAGATATGGGGACTGGGGCAGATTGACGTCCGAGCTGGACACACACATCTATCAGGGATTAATCTGGGGATCTTACTGGCTACAGGAGTACCTCAACATCACGCAGAAAGTTCATAGAGACACGAGGCAAATGCAACGAGGATTGATCTGTTGAAACATGGCACCACGTTACTGTCCTTTGAGGGGTAATAAAAAATGGCTCTGAGCACTATGCGACTCAACTGCTGAGGTCATTAGTCCCCTAGAACTTAGAACTAGTTAAACCTAACTAACCTAAGGACATCACAAACATCCATGCCCGAGGCAGGATTCGAACCTGCGACCGTAGCGGTCTTGCGGTTCCAGACTGCAGCGCCTTTAACCGCACGGCCACTTCGGCCGGCGAGGGAAAATACATGATGGTACAGGATGTCAGAGTTCCCTCAGTCAGTACTAGCCGTGACGTGATATCTTACTTGAGGGCTCCCCCCTAGAACTGTTGCTATGTTTAAAAATATCGGGAATCCGATGTATCAATATTTAAAGGAATATCATTATCGACCCTCGATATATCGACAAAGTACCGATATATCCGCCTACAAAAATGTCGACTCCACATTATAAATATACTGCCAGTTTTAGGATTTTATATTTAAGTACTGATTTATTATTAGATATTCTGTCCATCTACAAGCTACCAGCCTGCCTATTCCCCTTACAAGAGAGGTCCCCAGCGGTGCGATCGACTTTTTGAATCTGTCTATACGGTGAACTTTACTGATGTGTCTTTAATTAATTTTATGTATTAATTTCCATTTACTTTCCATTGTTATATCACCCACTTTTTTCGCCCACATTTTTGCTTTCATTATATCTGTTCTTAATTTGCTTGAATTTCGTTTTTCTGATAAACCCGTCTTTCATTCAGATTTTCATCTGTGTTGTTTTGTCCAAAGTGCAGTAGGTATTTAGGTTACATTTTAAATGTTTGTACGACGATTACCGTGTAAAAAAACGCACATTTGGTAACAAAAATACATTTTTCACACCACTGCCCAAATAGAAATAAATTATTTCGTCTTTTGTTTTTTAACTGATAGATCGGATTTTCAAATAATTGAATATTATAATAGATAAACATAATTAAATTCATCTTCACAAAAATTCCGATTGGAAAGAGAATGATATAAAGAAAAAAAAAAAGAAACAAATGAAAAATTTTATAAGGTGATTAAAATTACGTTACAAAGTAATAGAAATATAAAAATACATTTAAACCAATTAACTGAATAAAAATGATGATCAAAGTCATTTCGATAACGACTTAAAAAGAAAAATTTCGTACATTTGATGAGATTCGAACCCACATCCTCCTACACGCAAAGCTGCTTACTCATGCATTACAGCATACAACCCCGCTGTAGACGGTAATTATTTGCAAGGCTATTAAGTATAACGCAAAATTCCGATTTTTCTTTCGTCAATAACTCGCAAGCGAGGGTCCACCATGGTGAATGGCTGCAGTGTGTGATACCTGGGATATTAACTTACATCAGTGTATAGAAAGTTTCAAGAAGTCATACGCACCGCTGGGGACCTTTCCTTGCTAGAGCAAGAACTGAAAGAAAAATAATTCATTTGAAAATCATACGGTCGCAGATTCGTATCCTGCCTCGGGCTTGGATGTGTGTGATTTTGTTAGGTTTAAGTAGTTCTAAGTTCTAGAGGACTGATGACCTCAGATGTTAAGTCCCATAGCGCTCAGAGCCATTTGAACAATTTTTGAAAATCTGTAAGTTAACAACAGGCTTTGTGCAGATGGAAAGCTTGTATTACAATAATTTTTGATCGACTGTTGTGTTGTTAATTAACAGCAGCGTATATGGTGCACTGTCATGCAAAATTTCATTCCAGTTAACCTCTGATAACCTACTTACTTTATTTGTCATTTACTACATGTCGAAATACGAGTAAACCTTATTTCACGCTGATGTAATAAAATTGGGTGGTGAAGATAAACGTTGCAATTTCTATTGGTGGCGCCGAGCGCCGATTACGTCAGCATTTCTCTTCACACGTCTCCACCAGCCACAAAGACCAATCTTGTCGTTTAGATTTTTGTTCATCGTTTTCAGCAATTCTTTTCGAAAAATGCCGATGTGAAGAAACAGCACATTAGTACCGTTAAAAATATTTTTTTAACACAAAACATGTGCTATTTCTTCTCATCAGAAGTCTTGTTATTCCATTCACATCACATACCCCAGTAAAATCGGACTTCTACTTTTGTGCCACCTATACTTGCTGCAAACAGTCAAAGAGAAAGACTGGACGTGATGAAAGTTCAAAAAGTAGAAGGACTCGTTCACACAGTGATAGTAAAATTATGTTCTACGAGGGTGACTCCAAAAGAAATGCACATTATTTTTGTAAAAATACACTTTTCATTCTGCATGTGTGAAAGTTTTACATTGTGTAGATACATCCTTTCCGCTTGTTTTCAAACTTAGTTCAACCTGTTCCCGTGAGTGGCGCCGTCACAGCATGTCTTCAAGATGGCTGGTACACTTGACGTTCGTCAGAAGCAATGTGCTGTCATAGAATTTCTGTACTGTGAAAACAAGACAGTGGGAAACATTCACAAGAGGTTGAAAAAGGTGTATGGAGATGCTAATGTCGATCGCAGTACAGTTAGTCGGTGGGCAAGGAGGTTACGTGATGAAAGCGGGCACGGAAATATTGTGGATTGTCCTCGCAGCGGCAGGCCTCGTCCTGCACACACTCCAGACAATGTGCGAATTGGTGACTGCTGACAGACGCATCACAGTGAACGAATTGTCACGATATGTTGGGATAGGGGAAGGAAGTGTTTGCAGAATACTGAAAGTGTTGGCGTTAAAAAAGGTTTGTGACAGGTGGTTCCCAGGATATTGACAGTGGCTCACAAAGAAACAAGAAAAACGGTATGCAGCGAACTTTTGGAACAGTACGAGAATGGTGGAGATGAATTTCTTGCAAGAATTGTGACAGGTGATGAAACATTACTCCATCATTTTGCACCAAAGACGATGAGGCAATCAATGGAGTGGCATCATGCAAATTCACCCAAGGAAAAATTCAAAACCACACCTTCTGCTGGAAAAGTTATGGCTACAGCGCTTTCCGATTCCGAAGGACTCTTGCTTGTGGACATCATGCCAAGTGGAACCACCATAAATTCTGTTACATATGTGACACACTGAAGAAACTTCAAGCTTGACTAAGTCGTGTTCGACCACATGGGCAAAAGCAGGATGTTTTGCTGTTGCACGACAATGCACGGCCACATGTCAGTCAAAAAACCATGGAAGCGATCACAAAACTCGGTTGGACAACAATGAAACACCCACCTTACAGTACTGACCTGGCTCCATGTGACTATCATCTCTTTGGGAAACTGAAAGACTCTCTTTGTGGAACAAGGTTTGAAGATGATGACTCCCTTGTACACACTGCCAAACAGTGTCTCCAACAGGTTGGTCCAGAACTTTACCGTGTGGGTATACAGCTGCTGGTTCCAAGATGGCGTAAGGCAGTTGAGAGGGATGGAAATTATGTGGAGAAATGAAAATATTGTTCCTAAAGGATGTATCTACACACTGTAAAACTTTCAAACATGTAGAATAAAAGATGGATTAAAAAAAATAGTGTGCATTTCTTTTGGAGTAACCCTCGTACTGCAATTTCAAAAGAACAATTTCAATATTTATTCAAAATTTCGAAAAAAATAATATAAAATAAAAATATCAGTACTCGATATTGTCACGTTCGTATCGATATATCGGGGATGCAAACACTGTTGATGTACACTGAAGCGCCAAAGAAATTGGTATAGGCACGCGTATACAAATAAAGAGATGTGTAAACGGGCAGAATACGACGCTGGTGTCGGCAACGCCTGTATAAAATAAGTATCTGGCGGAGTAGTTAGATCGGTTACTGCTGCTACAATGGCAGGTTATCAAGATTTAAGTGAGTTTGAACACGGTGTTATAGTCGACGCAAGCACGATGGGACAAAAGATCTCCAAGGTAGCGGTGAAGTGGGGATTTTCCTGTACGTCCATTTCACGAGTGTACCATGAATATCAGGAATCCGGTAAAACTTCAAATCTCCGACATCGCTGCTGCCGGAAAAAGATCCTGCAAGATCGGGATCAACGACGACTGAAGAGACTCGTTCAGTGTGACAAAAGTGCAATCCTTCTGCAAATTGCTGCAAATTTCAATGCTGGGCCATCAACAAGTGTCAGCGTGCGAACCATTCAACGAAACATCATCGGTATGGGCTTTCGGAGCCGAAGGCCCACTGGTGTACCCTTGATGACCACACGACACAAAGCTTTACGCCTCACATGGGCCCGTCAACATCAGCATTGGACTGTTGATGACTGGTAACACGTTACCTGGTCGGATGACTCTCATTTCAAATTGTATCGAGTGGATGGACGTGTATAGGCATGGAGACAACGTCATGAATCCATGGACCCTGCATGTCAGTAGGGGACTGTTCAAGCTGGTGGAGGCTCTGTAATGGTGTGGGGCGTGTGCAGTTGGAGTGATATGGGATCCTTGATACATCTAGATACGACTCTGACAAGTGAATCGTATGTAAGCATGCTGTCTGATCACCTGCGTCGATTCATGTCCATTGTGCATTCTGACGGACTTGGGCAATTCCAGCAGGACAATACCACACCCCACATTTCCAGAATTGAAGCAGAGTGGCTGCAGGAACACTCTTCTGAGTTTAAACACTTCCGCTATCCACCAAACTCAGCAGGCATGAACGTTATAGAGCTTACCTGGGTCCTTGCAACGTGCTGTTCAGGAGAGATCTCCTCCCCTTCGTACTCTTACGGATTTATGGACAGCCTTGGAGGATTCATGGTGTCAGTTCTCACCAGTGCTACTTCAGACATTAGTCGAGTCCATGCCACGTCGTGTTGCGGCACTTCTGCAAGCTCGCGGAGACCTTACAAGATATTGGGCAGGCATACCAGTTTCTTTCGCTCTTCAGTGTATATCGATATTTTCTGGGGGGAAATATCGATATTTCGATATTTTATCAACCGCCCTACTCCCCACACCGTGGTGCCACGAATAACACTACTGTGCCTCTCCAAAACACTGGATGAATGAGACCTCGTCCTAGAAGGTGGCACAGGTGCAGTTGGAGTGATATGGGACCACTGATATGTTTAGATAATACACTGGACTCGCATCTAGGAGGACGATAGTTCACACCTGCGTCCGGCCATCCTGATTTAGGTTTTCCGTGATTTCTCTAAATCGCTTCAGAAATGTGCAGGAATGGTTTCTTTGAAAGAGCACGACCGATTTACTTCCCCAGCCTTCCCTAATTCGAGTTTCTGCTCCGTCTCTTATGACCTCGTTGGCAACGGGACGTTAAACACATATCTCTTCCTATGTCGCCGCCATGCTCGCTGACGACTGTCACCTGGGATTGTATCGACCTGCGATTCATCGCTGAACGCAGCACAACGCCGTTCGTCAGCAATCCGTGCTTCCTGGTCATAGCACCGCACCAAACGCAGTCGTTTGTCTTGCGGTGTTGACGACAACCTATGCATGGAGCAATAATTTTCTTATTCAGCTGCCGCTAGTCTCTGACGACTGGTGCAGGATGACACAAAGCTTGGAAAGAGTCCATTACTCGTTCTCTGATGGTGATGGTAGGTGCACATCTGAACGGGTTGCGATGTGCCTGGTGCACAATGCTGTGGACGTCCCTTAGACGTTATCGAACGGACCCTTGACGACAAGTACACCAGCTCTCACGTTCCCATACAGTTCAACATCGGACCACAGTTCAACATAGGGCCCTTGTAACGTCCTTCGGGTCTTCGGTCTTGGCTAACACTCAGCGGTAGAGCAATGAGATTGTTATTTCTTATTTATCAGTATCGACGTTACAAGCAGAACATTGATGAACTGAACTCGCGACTTGAGCGAGATATTTACTTCACCAAATTTCGTAATTAAATCGTTTATAATCGATGGTTTATCAGCTGCTATTTAAATATTAATGATAAGTTCAAATTAGTTCCAGCGACACCAAATCCCATATAGACTGGTTGTAATCTCAAATCTATAATCAGTCGTAACAGTGTTATTAATTCCTAACGTCAAGGAGTTTCTATATAAGCGCCTAGCGCTTCAGTCAAATGATATCGCAGCACGTTATCTCTATAAATAATATTGTAAAACTTGAATGATAAATGCGTGAATTGACACGATATGCTGGTTTAGTACACAATGTTAGTCACTTCCTAACAGACCGTGAGGAAGAAGCTTTCCCAGGTGTTGGGGGGAATTATAAATTATATGCTTCGTAACTATCGCCAAGTTCCATAGTCCATTAGTTATTACGAATGAAATTGTCTATCTGTGTTCACTTCCTAAATAGTGTTAACTTCAGGTTATCTAATTAAAAGTCACTTCTGTCTATTATACGCAAGTCCTCTATCTGAATTCTAAATCACGTAATATCTGAAGTCAAAGTATCTTTTCACTGCGTCATAGTAGACCGCAATAATCAATTCTGAAAAAACAATCTAATTGCTACTACATATACGAGCATTCAAAAGTATGACCTGCTTTGGCTAACTCTCGTAACGTAGTGACAATGGATTGAATTATCCTTAGCCATTACTCACGAATCTCAAAGAGTACTCACACGGAGTATTCTTTGGGAACGTTGGTTCTACTTTGCGAATTTTAATTATAATGATTTTGCGATTTACTATGATTTTGAATTTTGAGTTTGATTTTACTGGAATCCTATCTTTCTTTCGTATGTTAATAAATTACTAAGTATTAGATTCCTGATTCAATTACTGGTTGATATCCAAATAATAGTGTTAACTGGAAATTTGATTGCTAAATCATTTTTCATGGAATTTGGAACTAGTTTTGGAGAAAACTTTGGGAATTTTGGAGCTAATTTTTGATTTTCATTTCTCGTCCGAGGAAGTGGCATTACACCCTGCAAATGTGGATATTGCATGATTCGACCAACCGGCCAAACGAGGATCCGTAACGGAGCCCCTTTCACACTCTGACAGTTGCTGATAACGTTTTCTCGTACGAGTAGGCGCGTCATTTTCTACACAGTGATCAGTCGACATATGATACTGTTCGCGCCCCTTGTACGCCCTACGCCCTATAGGGCCTGACAACAGCACTAAACACGAACAGCACTAATGCTCCCTGGTGGCCGCTCTACCTATCACAGAAAATCGAAGTTCTTATCAGTTACATGTCCACATATAGTGTGTAAGTGTACGATGTTACATTGACATCCGACCATGTCTTCTGAATATTCCGCTCCTTTTATCAGGCAGTGTAGTTCCCCCAGCTTTACGTAATTTAATCTCACAACTCTCCTATTTTTCTTTTATCGGAGTGCTTCTCGTAATTGCTCTTCAAGGCACCCCGTTCAGTTGATCTTTATAATCTTCAGGCGTCTCTGCGAGAACTGAAACGTCAGTGTAGTCCCTAAAGTTGTGTTTGTTCTCCTGTAATTTAATTCTATTTCACACTTATCCTTTCGTTTCCTTTACTGTTTGCTCTTATGTACAGATCGAATAACATGGTGAATAGGCTGTCACCCTTTTGAATAGGCTGTCACCCTTTCTCTCTTGCTGTAGATATACAGCGATGAAAGAAAAAAAAATACAGCGTACCTTTGTGGAAGTGAATTAAACGTCGTGAAAGTTTCTTAGATTATGTAGAACCATTTCAACTCGAAGCGCGCAAGTTGATTACTCATGGGTGGCTGGCGTTAGGAGAGATTTACATATGATGGGGTGAATATAAAACAGACACTTGTCAAGATATTGAAATCCACGATTTTATAGTGTGGAACCTCTCGATGGCGATCGAGGGGAGCGAAACAGAGTAACAGCACGTGCTCGCTACTTGCAAATAACTGTCGTTATTTATTAAGCAAAGTAACTGACTCGTCGAGTGGACGTTGTTGAATAGGTGGCATCCAATCGAACATGGAATTCACTTCCGCTTTTACGATGCATAAGTAAATGCTCAGTGGGGTCGCTCTTCGGTTTTCCACGCCGTACGACGATGCCGGTCTGCCTAGGTTACAGACAGAGCGCACAAGAATCTCAGTGCGTCACGACCCAGGACGTAACCAACGAGCACTGCCATGGATGGACCAGAGAGCAGCACATTTGCCAGAGGGCTGGGGCTGCTTTTGCTCTTGTCGGCCGTGCTGGGGGTTTCCCCGCACTCGCCGCGTGGCCGTCCCCCATTGGCCGCCCTCTCCCGCGCCTACTCTTTCCTCGTACTGGCGGCTCTCTTCTTCCTGGGCTGGTACAAGCTGCAGAGATTGGTCAGCACCATATTCCCAGGGCAGTCCTTCTGCTACTCGGCGCCCGCGCTCATCTGCTGCGCTACGGCGACCGTGACGACCATCTGTTCAGTCCTTGCGCAGGCTCTGACCAGGGGTCGCACATTCGCAAGCATCCTTGCCAACATTCAGAGTGCCGGCGTTTTCCTGAAGGAAGATCTAGGGAAAAGCGATAGACGAGCTGGACTGATATTGCTAATCGCGCTGCCCCTTCTTGTTATCCTTAACGCCGGAGTCGTTGCTCTTGCAGTCGTTAATGAATATTACGTTACCAGTGCGATAATATTAGACAACTTTGTGACGTTTCTCGTCTTGATGCAATTCATAGCAGTTTGCTTAGTTATTAGACAGAGGTTTTGTTATCTCAACACTATCTTGTTAGCAGATATCTGTTATGAACCCACTGCCTTTGCGATAGTTGGATCAATCAGTGTTATAAGTACTGATGACGGACCTATTCCACACCAAATGCGTACTAAGTCGCGAGATTTAGACGCCCTCTGTCGGAAAATTATGTTGCTACAGAATGTGCACATGAAGCTAACGAAACTGGCAGAATGTCTGAATAACATGTACGCTATTCCTATTACAATGGCTGTAGTGCAGCTTCTCGTGCTGGCCATTCATTTCTCATTCCGCCTAATACTACTAGGTGCGGCCAGTGCATACAAGGAGAGAATGAATGGAACATTTATCTGTGTATATTACATTATGGTTCTGATTATGGAAATCACATTTTTGTCTGTCGTCTCTCAATCGACATGTACCCAGGCGGATAGGACTTCAAGCCTAGCTGAAGAGGTTTTATTGCAGATTACTGTAGGTGAGTAAAACTGTCGTTAGTTTACTTTATGTATAGCTTTTACGCTAAGAAATACAGCCGCATTGAATTATTCTCTACTACACGACGAGGGTGCTTCAGCAGCGTAGCCGAGAAAAGTCAAACAGAGATTGGATGGCGTGTACAGGTACAGCTACCCATGCAGCTTCAGCACAATACTGTGGTGTCACCGCCAGACACCACACTTGCTAGGTGGTAGCCTTTAAATCGGCAGCGGTCCGTTATTAGTATACGTCGGACCCGCGTGTCGCCACTGTCAGGATTGCAGACCGAGCGCCACCACACGGCAGGTCTATAGAGACGTACTAGCACTCGCCAGTTGTACAGCCGACGTTCATAGCAATGGTTCACTGACAAATACGCTCTCATTTGCCTAGACGATAGTTAGCATAGCCTTCAGCTACATTTGCTACGACCTAGCAAGGCGCCATAGCTTTGATAATTAATATTGTGAAGCATGTATCATCAAGAGCGATGTTCTACAAATGTGGATTAAAGTTAAGTATTACAGCAACTGCGTCCATTTTCTAAGTTCTCATTTCCTTTTAACTGTTCCAGACCTCACGCCAATCTGCATGAGCTTAACGCGTGCCTTTCGGCTTCCTCTCGTTGTGACTTGGCTGTCGTGCTAAGTCACAACAAATACCACAGTTCATCATGAGCAGTGACTGGTGTATTGCGACGAGCCAGTTGCTCGGCCACCATTGACCAGACGTTCTCAATTGGTGAGAGATCTGGAGAATGTGTTGGCCAGGGCAGCAGTCGAACATTTTCTGTATCCAGAAAGGCCCGTACAGGAGCTGCAACATGCGGTCGTGCATTATCCAGCTGAAATGTAGGGTTTCGCAGGGATCGAATGACGGGTAGAGCCACGGCTCGTAACACATCTGAAAAGTAACGTCCACTGTTCAAAGTGCCGTCAACGCGAACAAGAGGTGACCGAGACGTGTAACAAATGGCACCCCATACCATCACGCCGGGTGATACGCCAGTATGGCGATGACGAAGACACGTTTCCAATGTGCGTTCACCGCGATGTCGCCAAACACGGATGCGACCATCATAATGCTGTAAACAGAATCTGGATTCATCCGAAAAAATGATGTTTTGCCATTCGTGCACCCAGGTTCGTCGTTGAGTACACCACCGCAGGCGCTCCTGTCTGTGATGGAGCGTCAAGGGTAACCGCAGTCATGGTCTCCGAGCTGATAGTCCATGCTGCTGCAAACGCCGTCGAACTGTTGGTGCAGATGGTTGTTGTCTTGCAAATGTCCGCATCTGTTGACTCAGAGAGCGAGACGTGGCTGCACGATCCGTTACAGCCACGCAGATAAGATGCCTGTCATCTCGACTGCTAGTGATACGAGGCCGTTGGGATCCAGTACGGTGTTCCGTATTACCCTCCTGAACCCACCGATTCCATATCCTCCTAACAGTCATTGGATCTCGACCAACGCGAGCAGCAATGTCGCGATACGATAAGCCGCAATCGCGATAGGCTACAATCGGACCTTTATCAAAGCTGGAAACCTAAGGGTACGCATTTCTCCTCCTTAATCAACTGCTGTTTGAGTATGAGAAATCGGTTGGAATCTTTCCTCATGTCAGCACGATGTAGGTGTCGCCTCTGGCGCCTACCTCGTGTGAATGCTCTGAAAAGCTAATCATTTGCATTTCACAGCATCTTCTTCCTGTCGGCTAAATTTCGCATCTGTAGCACGTCATGTTCGTGGTGTAGCAATTTTAATGGCCAGTAGTGTATAAGGGGCGATCAAAAAGTTTCCGTCTGAAGACCACACTAACCCTTTGCGTAGATGTCGGTGCTTAAATACACGCACCGCAGTCGCGCTGGGTTGCACTTAGCCTGCAGCAATGTCCTCAAACGGAAACTTTATGATCGCTCGTTCCAGTTCACAGTTCAATGTAGTTACGTGCAGTGATGTTTTTAACTTTCATGTTGTCGATGATCTTGAGAGAAGGGACAGAATTCATCATGGAACATTTTTCGAATAGCTGACCAAGGACATTGTCCATCAGAAACTGCATGTCACAGTACCTCCGTTTCCTACGGAACAAATCGTAGAGTTGAAAATTTCTTTCATCATCGGTATTCGAAAGTGACAGCATCATACCAAACGCCATCGTACGTGAGCGCCATACCATGGACGTGGTTCGTTTATAAGAGGTCTCTCAAAAAATTCCGGGCGTACCCTGGACTCTGTACCTCCAAATAATACTTTCAACAGGAAATACCGAGCGAGGCAGCGACTGATGCGCTGCACATTTGCATGAAAGTGACAAACAGCCACGGTCTAAAAACATTTCATACGTCTGTAGTTAATTTACATTCAGATAAAGTAGAATTATTTGCTGTCAGTCGATGTTTACAGAGATCCAAATTATGAATTTTCCAATTAAGATTCTCATCTATATGAACACCCAAAAACTTAGTACGCTCCACCTGGTTACTGACTTCTGTTGATGTTACATATTTATAGAAGGAACCATACTCGTTCCGGGAGAAAACTGGATTTGCTGGGTTTTTTTGAGTTAAGAGCAAGCCCATTCGCAAAAAACCAATCAATAACTTTTCCAAAGGCATTATTTGTATAATTTTCTATTGGAGTTTCTTCTACTGGATTAATGTGCTTGTATCGTCAGCAAATAGTGTCTGTTTAGCTTCTTGTTTCTGATAAGAAGGTAGGTCACTCACAAATATCAAGAGCAGAAGGGGACCCATGATCGAACACTGAAGAACGCCTACTGTAATTTCACCCCAGTTAGATGAAGTGGGAAACTTCCTTAAATCACTTAAACCATATAAAGGAACTTTTTGCTTCCTGTTCTGTAGATATGACTTAAACCACTCATATGCTGTTCTATTTATACCGCACAACTGTAATTTCTGTAACATAATGTCATAGTTCACACAGTAAAATGGTTTGGATACGTCACAGAAAATTCCTATCGGCGACAATTTCCTATTTAAAGACTCTATTATGTGGGCAGTAAAATTGTATATTCTGTCTCAGTGGAACAGCATTTTTGAAATCCAAACTGTAATTTACTAAGTATTAAATTACTCCAGAATGAGATTTTCACTCTGCAGCGGAGTGCAGAGCTGGTATGAAACCTCCTGGCAGATTAAAACTTTGTGCCGGACCGAGACTCGAACTCGGGATTCTTGCCTTTCGCGGGCAAGTGCTCTACCATCTGAGCTAACCAAGCACGACTCACGACCCTCCCTCACAGCTTCAATTCTGCCAGTACCTTGTCTCCCACCTTACAAACCTCACAGAAGTTCTTCTGCGAACCTTGCAGAACTAGCACTCCCGGAAGAAAGCATATTGCGGACACATGGCTTAGCCATAGCCAGAGACGAGGTACTGACAGAATTGAAGCTGTGACGACGGGTCGTGAGTCGTGCTTGGGTAGCTCAGATGGTAGAGCACTTGCCCGTGAAAGGAAAAGGTCCCGAGTTCGAGTCTCTGTTTTAATCTGTCAGGAGGTTTCATTTCATTACTGCTGTGGTGGCTAACCACTCTTGAGTACATCACATTCTCCACTATTTTTGAAAATGCTGAGAGCAAGGATAATGGCCGGTAATTATTGATATCTGTGGTGTCCCATTTTTTGTTGAGAGTTTCGACAATGGCATATTTTAACCTGTGTGGGAAAACACCTTGATTTAGTGATGCATTACAGATGTGACTCAGAACATCAGCTGTAACTGCTCCACATTGTTTTAATATCTTGTGAGAGATGTCAACTACTCCAACAGAACATTTATTTTTCAAAGATTTGATGATTTTCCTTAGTTCACAAGTTGTTAGATGAAAATTAATTTGACTAGGATTTCTCAAAACTGACTCTTCCATGTACTGCATAACTTATTTTGAACTATTCTCACCGATTTTTTCACCTACACTTAAGAAACGGTTGTTAAATACATTAGCTACTTGTGTACTGTTGGTTAAGATTGTCTCACTCTCTTTAATAGTAATACTACAAACCCCAGTGGTTACTTTTCCTGTATCTCTTCTAACAACATTCCATACTGATTTGATTTTATTGCCCCAGTTGTTAATTTCATCTCTAATATACATATTTTTTGATTTTCTGAAAACTTTTCTCAGTATGTTACAATAATTTTTATAGTGTAAAATTGCTTCTGGGCCTTTACTAATTCTTGCTGCCTCATACAGTTTTCTTTTCCTTTCTGAGGACAGTTTAATACCCGTAGTGATCGAAAGTTTCTGTGAAAACTGTTTGGTGTTACATTTAGCAATTTTTTGGGGGCAACAGTGTTCAGAAAGGGATATAAATTTATCAATAAATATGTCGCATTTATCATTGGCATTTGGCTCATTATATATCCTACTGGCCATTAAAATTGTTACACCACGAACATGACGTGCTACAGACGCGAAATTTAACCGACAGGAAGAAGATGCTGTGATATGCAACCGATTAGCGTCTCAGAGCATTCACACAAGGTTGGTGCCGGTGGCGACACCTACAACGTGCTGACATGAGGAAAGTTTCCAACTGATTTCTCATACACAAACAGCAGTTGACCGCCGTTGCCTGGTGAAACGTTGTTGTGATGCCTCGTGTAAGGAGGAGAAATACGTACCATCACGTTTCCGACTTTGATAAAGGTCGGATTGTAGCCTATCGCGATTGCGGTTTATCGTATCGCCTCATTGCTGCTCGCGTTGGTCGAGATCCAATGACTGATAGCAGAATATGGAATCGGTGGGTTCAGGAGGGTAATACGGAACGCCGTGCTGTATCCCAACGGGCTCGTATCACTAGCAGTCGAGATGACTGGCATCTTATCCGCATGTCTGTAACGGATCGTGCAGCCACGTCTCGATCCCTGAGTCAACAGATGGGGACGTTTGCAAGACAACAACCATCTGCACGAACAGTTCGACGACGTTTGCAGCAGCATGGACTATCAGCTCGGAGACCATGGCTGCGGTTACCCTTGATGCTGCATCACAGACAGGAGCGCCTGCGCTGGTGTACTCAACGACGAACATACTTGATCTATTTCACCACTCGCATTTCGCTGCCTAGTCGACACACTGAACAACACAAATAAGAGAAGCAGTGCGTTTCGTACTTTTAAACTAGTCCAAGGCAACGAAACACAGGAAAGAAGTACCAACAGGTCCTTCTCTAACATTTTTAGATATCTACTGTTCTCATCGCCAGAGCTATCTTGTTCAGACAGTATATTTGTACAAATAATGAGTCATCTGTATTCTAAGTATGGTTGAAATTGCTCAAAGCGAGCTTAAAATATGCTTTCCAGTCCGATATATATATATATATATCCAGAAAGAAGCACATGTCGAGAAATTTCATCCAATCTTTTTACATACATGGCACATTATTTGTATAATTATTTGTATAAATATACTATGGGAGCAAGAAGATACCCCTCTCATCCCTATGGGCGAATATATACACTCCTGGAAATGGAAAAAAGAACACATTGACACCGGTGTGTCAGACCCACCATACTTGCTCCGGACACTGCGAGAGGGCTGTACAAGCAATGATCACACGCACGGCACAGCGGACACACCAGGAACCGCGGTGTTGGCCGTCGAATGGCGCTAGATGCGCAGCATTTGTGCACCGCCGCCGTCAGTGTCAGCCAGTTTGCCGTGGCATACGGAGCTCCATCGCAGTCTTTAACACTGGTAGCATGCCGCGACAGCGTGGACGTGAACCGTATGTGCAGTTGACGGACTTTGAGCGAGGGCGTATAGTGGGCATGCGGGAGGCCGAGTGGACGTACCGCCGAATTGCTCAACACGTGGGGCGTGAGGTCTCCACAGTACATCGATGTTGTCGCCAGTGGTCGGCGGAAGGTGCACGTGACCGTCGACCTGGGACCGGACCGCAGCGACGCACGGATGCACGCCAAGACCGTAGGATCCTACGCAGTGCCGTAGGGGACCGCACCGCCACTTCCCAGCAAATTAGGGACACTGTTGCTCCTGGGGTATCGGCGAGGACCATTCGCAACCGTCTCCATGAAGCTGGGCTACGGTCCCGCACACTGTTAGGCCGTCTTCCGCTCACGCCCCAACATCGTGCAGCCCGCCTCCAGTGGTGTCGCGACAGGCGTGAATGGAGGGACGAATGGAGACGTGTCGTCTTCAGCGATGAGAGTCGCTTCTGCCTTGGTGCCAATGATGGTCGTATGCGTGTTTGGCGCCGTGCAGGTGAGCGCCACAATCAGGACTGCATACGACCGAGGCACACAGGGCCAACACCCGGCATCATGGTGTGGGGAGCGATCTCCTACACTGGCCGTACACCACTGGTGATCGTCGAGGGGACACTGAATAGTGCACGGTACATCCAAACCGTCATCGAACCCATCGTTCTACCATTCCTAGACCGGCAAGGGAACTTGCTGTTCCAACAGGACAATGCACGTCCGCATGTATCCCGTGCCACCCAACGTGCTCTAGAAGGTGTAAGTCAACTACCCTGGCCAGCAAGATCTCCGGATCTGTCCCCCATTGAGCATGTTTGGGACTGGATGAAGCGTCGTCTCACGCGGTCTGCACGTCCAGCACGAACGCTGGTCCACCTGAGGCGCCAGGTGGAAATGGCATGGCAAGCTGTTCCACAGGACTACATCCAGCATCTCTACGATCGTCTCCATGGGAGAATAGCAGCCTGCATTGCTGCGAAAGGTGGATATACACTGTACTAGTGCCGACATTGTGCATGCTCTGTTGCCTGTGTCTATGTGCCTGTGGTTCTGTCAGTGTGATCATGTGATGTATCTGACCCCAGGAATGTGTCAATAAAGTTTCCCCTTCCTGGGACAATGAATTCGCGGTGTTCTTATTTCAATTTCCAGGAGTATATATATATATATATATATATATATATATATATATATATATATAATGTTCGATTGAAATAGATCCTGTGGTTTAGGAGGAGATGTGGATTATAATTGTACACACACACACACACACACACACACACATATATATATATATATATATATATATATATATATATATATATATATATAATATCTCACGAAATAAGCGTCAAACGACAAAACTACAAAGAACGAAACTCGTTTAGCTTGAAGGGGGAAACCAGATGGCGCTATGGTTGGCCCACTAGGTGGCACTGCCATAGATCAAACGGATATCACCTGCGTTTTTTTTTAATAGGAACCCCCATTTTTATTAAATATTCGTGTAGTACGGAGAGAAATATGAATGTTTTAGTTGGACCACTTTTTTCGCTTTGTGATAGATGGCGCTGTAATAGTCAGAAACGTAGAAGTACGTGGTATCGCGTAACATCCCGCCAGTGCGGACGGTATTTGCTACGTGATACATTACCCTTGTTAAAATGGACCGTTTACCAATTGCGGAAAAGGTCGATATCGTGTTGATGTATGGCTATTGTGATCGAAATGCCCAACGGGCGTGTGCTATGTATGCTGCTCGGTATCCTGGACGAGTTCCTGAAGCATTTCCGTAACACTAGTGTGATGATCAAACCTACCAGTAACAAATCTAGCAGCCCGCCTCTGAATTGCTTCTATGTCCTCCCTCAATCCGACCTGATAGGGATCCCAAACGCTCGAGCAGTGCTCAAGAATAGGTCGTATTAGTGTTTTATAAGCGGTCTCCTTTACAGATGAACCACACCTTCCCAAAATTCTACCAATGAACCGAAGACCACTATCCGCCTTCCCCACAACTGCCATTACATGCTTATCCCACTTCATATCGCTCTGCAGTGTTACGCCCAAATATTTAATCGACATGACTACACTGCTAATGGAGTATTCAAACATTACGGGATTATTTTTCCTATTCATCTGCATTAATTTACGTTTATCTATATTTAGAGTTAGCTGCCATTCTTTACACCAATTACAAATCCTGTTCAAGTCATCTTGTATCCTCCTACAGTCACTCAACGACGACACCTTCCCGTACACCGTACATCAATACCAAGCCAAATAAATGCTTGCATAAGGGCCAGAGGATGACTAACTTGCTCAGCTTGTGAAGTTGTTTCTCTCGATAAATCATCCAATTTTTCTGAAATTTGTTGTCTGTACGTGTACATCACATCTGCCGATTGCCGTCCCATTGGGATATTTTCATCCGGGAGTGTGTGTGTGTGTGTTTTATCTGGCATTGTGGTGCTCACAGTAGTTACAAGCAGTGGCAGTGATGACGACGGTGAGTTTCCCACAGACGGCGGTCCGCGAGAGCTGTGCCAGCACCTCCGCCAGCTGTCCCGGCAGGTGCGCCTCGGGCCCGTCCGCTTCCACGCCCGCGGACTGTTCACTGTGGACGCCGGGCTGCTCACCGGCATGGCCAACATCGTCGTCACCTACCTCATCATACTGCTGCAGTTCGCTGTTGGCGACGGTGCCAACGTTCCTACCTCGCCTTACGCAGTCCAAACCAACGCGACTCTGGTAGTCTCAATGCCTTCAAAACACGTGGTGTGACAGAGAAAAATAACTGCATTCTCAACGAGTAATGTTAGGAGACTCTCTGTAATGTAAATGGAAGGCATAAACGTCTCACACATTCATTCACAACCTCACCAAAAGTTAAATTAACCAGCAAAGGGCTTAGCACACTCACGTAACACAAGCAGTGAAAATGGATTCATCAAGCAAAACCATTTGTTTCATAAATGACTAGCGAAAGTGGAAGATCTGACCTACCACAAAATGTTTCTTTTCCACCAAGGTCTGCACCATAAAAATTGTTGTGAGTGATCACTTATATTTGTGTGTGGACTGACTCACTACCTAGTGGTAAGAATAGTGTTTACATTCACGTGCCATGTGTCTAAAGCAACTATTTCATAGAAAGATTATTCACCTTTTGAGCTCATCACCCTCTGAATATGTCAGAATTCGCAACAAATGAGTGGCAAATTATGTCATTTAAAGATATTACACACAATATACTTCTATATGTAATAATCTTTGAGACGAACAATCTTGATAAGAGGCTAAAAATATAATATTAGAAAAGATCTTTAGCCTGTGCTGATAAATTTTGCCTTGTAAATGAAATTAAGTTTTCCTTACTATGTTTTGTAATAAACTACTTAATATATTGGCATTCCAGAGCTCTGTACTGGTATGATTTTTATGATTTGCTATGAAAGTTTTCGGAGAAGGAATAAGGAATGTACTGTGGCATTCAACTCCTTAATTCTCGTGTCATCGATAGATAATTGCTAACGCAATCTCAGAGGGCTAACCACCCAAGACAGAGGAGCTTGGGGCCAACAGAACCGTTTGTGGAGGCAGCTTATATCTTTTGGCTCGTTTCCGATGAAATGGCCATAACTGACAAAATCAAATGGTTCAAATGACTCTAAGCACTATGGGACTTAACATCTGAGGTCGTCACTCCCCTAGACTTAGAACTACTTAAACCTAACTAACCTAAGGACATCACAAATCGATGCCCGAGGCAGAATTCGAACCTGCAACCGTAGCAGCCGCGTGGTTCCGGACTGAAGCGCCTAGAACCGCTCGACCACAGCGGCCGGCTCATAACCGACAAATCCATGTCTTGTGATAACGACTTTTCCACACTACGCACTACTGTATACCAACCCACCAACTCCGATGTCACCATACTCCTCCCTACAGCACTACAGAATCATCGCATCCTTCCGCTCAGTGCAGGTTTTACTGGACAGCAGTGAAATACATAATTTTCGTTTCCAGCACTCATCAACATTCGTTAAAAAGACACAATATAGTTCTTAAAATCATCAAAATAGAATACTATTTTATAAATAATATGTAATTATTTATTATTTAAATACCAACGAAAATTTTCTTTGCAATTTAAAGAACTTATTGCGTAAAGAGGAGATAATGTACTGTGACGGGAGAGGAAATGATATTGCAATAAAAAAAAATAGGACGACGACGGCTGAGTTTTGACCAATCGACGTGGACCATTGTCAAAAGCTACTGTTGCAACATATGAAATCTAATCCGTGTTCATCCACCGTTGTTCTTGGGCCACCACCGTACTCTGCACTTGTACGCCGACGTCATGGCAGCCAGCTGCTATCCTCACTTCGTTAATTCGCGTATTTCCTAATACACGCCTCTGACAACATCACTCGCTAACTGTTCTACACGCAGTGTGTGTACGGCTATGGCCTCCAGCCCCGACTGCAACAACATCGCCGACGCTGGCAAACGCATATTGTAGAGATTCGATGCATTAGCTGTTGACTCCAAAATTTCCAGTGTCTCTCCCATCATTTCATCACAGTCCGAAGTGTGCTGTAGTCCTCTCTTTTGCAGCCCTCTTTTGTAACCGAGTACGGAACGTGCTGTCTTGTGACGGCACAGCAGGTGCAAGAATAAGGGACGGAGTGTCGTATATAGCTTGGGATTCCTAAAATTAAAAAAAAAAAACCTTATTTTATTCACAAAACACAGGGAATTTGCAGTAACATTAACCTCATTATTTCGGACAATTAAAACCTATTTATTGGTTGCACATTGCGTACAGCGATTCCTTTAATTGGTGGAGCCTTCTACAGTTGTGCTGATCACCCAGAACATTATGATTATTGCTAACCGCGACTTCGGATGACGCCAAGTGGCGTTGCGGGCAGAGGCGTTGAAGAGGTACCAAAAGTATGTAAGCGAAGCAGGCAAGGACGAGGGATCACCCTAGCGAAGATATGGGCTGCAAATGAATGGGGATATCCATTAAGATAAACGACTTTCACAAGGGAAAGATTATTATTATGCAGTGCTTGAGCACTAGTATCTTGAAACTGGTGGAATGATCACGTGCTGCTGTCATCGGCATCTACTGTCATCGGCATCTACGGAAAGAGGTAGGAGGAAGTGAAACTACCAAAATGGCTCTGAGCACTATGCGACTTAACTTCTGAGGTCATCAGTCGCCTAGAACTTAGAACTAATTAAACCTAACTAACCTAAGGACATCACACACATCCATGGCCGAGGCAGGATTCGAACCTGCGACCGTAGCGGTCACGCGGTTCCAGACTGAAGCGCCTAGAACCGCATGGCCACACCGGCCGGCAGTGAAACTACCCCTATGCACTAACTGGTTAGACATCCATGACTCTTCACAGAACGTAGCGCTCGGAGGCTTGTCTGCTCCGGAAAGCAGGACAGATCTGTGGCGTCTATACCGAAAGAGCACAATGCTGGTGCAGGCACAAGTGTTAGAGAGCACACCAGTCGTCGTACACTGTTGAACATGAAGCTCCGCAGCAGACCATCCCTAAGTGTTCACATGTTGTCCCAACGACATCATCAATTAC
Source organism: Schistocerca serialis cubense (assembly GCF_023864345.2). NCBI lineage: Eukaryota > Metazoa > Arthropoda > Insecta > Orthoptera > Acrididae > Schistocerca > Schistocerca serialis. The sequence continues at coordinate 314,341,107 of NC_064639.1, forward strand.
GATTATAACGGGCACGAGACCATCGGGATTCAATAGTCGGACAATGGAAACGTGTCGGCTCTTCGGGTGAATGACATTTTTGCTACACTAGGCCGATGGTCGTTTCCACAAACGCCGCCATAATGTGAAAGGAGATTAGAAACGTGCAGTGCGCCACGGAGGTAGCCAATTAGGAGCAGTAGCTATGGAAGACATTCTACTCCGCTTGCATGGCGCCTTTTGTAGTAATCAGAGACATGCTGACAGCTACGAACCATCTGCATCCCTTCATGCTTCATGTCTTCCCCGGCGGCGATGTCACCTTTCAGCAGTAAAATTGTTCGTGTCTCGGAACCAGAACCGTGCTACAGTGCTTTAAGGAGCATTATAGTGAACTCACGGTGGTACCTCGGCGACCAAATTCGACTGACGTACATCGTACAGAACCCATCTGGGTCGCTATAGGGCTCCATCACCGCTTATGCAAATCGGAGACCTATTACTTACGCGAATTAAGCGATCTGTGCTTAGACATCCAACGCCAAATGCCTCCATGAGCATACCATCAAACTGCAGGATTCCTGATACGCAGAATCAGTGATGTAATTCCTTCCAAAAATGGACAAACAAGCTATTAAGCAGGTGTTTATAATGTTTTGGCTCACCAGTGTATGTAGCAGAAGGACAAGGCTCAAAAACAAAATTCAACAGCTGTGCAGTACTTTCAACCACATGCTTTTATTTTTCTCAAAGTTAAGAGTCATCTACTAACGTCGTGCCATAGGTAACACTGCAGTTACGACGAAACGTGACCATGAACTGTGAAAAACACTTCGGTGTCATTTTAAGCTGATATGCGGGCTTAGTCTACTTTCCCTTACATCCTTCATCACACATTTACTGAAACAGCAGCGCTTGTAATATGTTATATTCCGTATTGCAGGAGTCTAGGGGTTGTAGAAGAGGCTTAGCAGATTGAAAAGCAAGTCCATAAATGTACCATTTGAATGAGAAATGCGTTTGGAGATAGTGCCACTTTCAAACCTTCCACTTCACGGTTTACATCACTGCTTCAGCGTTCTGGTCTCTCGTCAATCCATCATTAAGCAGCAAGGACGACCTAAATAGTACAAGATGGCGGAATAAGCATTTGAAGAGTAGACAGAGGTGTTGATTTACAGTTAACCTGAGCATGATGGTAGAGCTATAGTACAAATGTATCGAGAACATTTTCCAGATTGCCTCAGTCCATCACGAGGTTCCGCGTAGGACATGGTAGCTGATGCGCAGTGACCAATATTCATCTAAAATGCTGGCCGAGTTCATCTATTTGTTCGTAAGGGGCATGCTGAGTAGTGTTTGCCCCCTTTCGGACGGTCGGCGATTACAGAATTGTGGCGTACACTATGCAATCAACCTCAAACGATACTGCAGAAGCTTTTAGGTAACACAATTTAATTTTTGTGTTATTTATAGCTTTATACTTCGTTAATGGCCGTAGTTATTGAGATATTTGCATGGAAGTAAGACATTGAGAAAAATTCGAAAAATTTTGCGATGAAAAAGAGGGATGTCTATGATTTTCTGTTAGGTGAATTTTACATAATATGTTGCTGATTATGAAGTTTAGCTAACATTGAATTTTTCTTTCGTTTTGGGTGGATATCTTGAAACTTCTCCTTTGAATGTAAAGAATGAGAGTACTGGTAAACTTCTACGTTATTTGATTTTCAAACAGCTGAGCAAAACTCAACGTACACAGACAGTTTTCTCTTTACTTATTCTGATCATCACTAAACTGACACACATTATTTTTAGCGTAACGCCATCTGGCTTTCAATAATCCCTACAAAAAATGGCCCTGACTAACAATAACCTATACCTTTCATGAATGACTTACCTCACAAAAATCTTCGTTACTCGAACTACTGAAACACAGCGAGCCCCAATACTGCCAGCTAAATGAAAGATTCTAACAACTGAAAGCACTAACTACTGATAGGAATAACTAGCAAATGAAAGATTTTGATAGATAACAAACAATTTATTTACCTTAATAATGTTCAAAAATCATCATATATGTATCTATCAATTCATGAGATCCATCTTTACAAATTTCCTTTTTCTGGTGGACACACGGCCAGAACGTCCGCTTATAGTAACCTCTCAAAACTCCGGCATCTCTCTCTCCACATCCACCACTGCTGGCGGCTCACCTCCAACAGCCCAATGCTACGCTCTGTTTACATAGAACTGCCTAACACTACGCAAATGAATATTCCATCAATGAGTCCAACCACCCACAGACTGCACGCAGCACTGTCAGTGATTTTCATACAGACCACTACTTGGCTTTACCGACATAAAAACCTAACCAGCCTACTTATATAGCCCCCATGCTCCCCACAAAATTTACAAATAGTTTTTGACAGTGGACAATACTTATTTGCTAAAATTTTTTATATTAATGACAAAAAAATATATCGAATTCACACAATTATTGATACACTGTTGGTCAAAAGCAGAAAATTGTTCTCACAGTCCATAAAGATAGTCCTAATCATTCATCACAGTGGTAATTGCAGTTTTTTTTCTTTTGCACAGAGTCTGAGCAGTAAAATAAAATGCACATGGAAGTAGTGGATTTCCATGCAGTCTTGAAGAAGTAGTGTTGTCCTTCCAACGGAAAGACAGCGATGACTCTTGATATGCAGACAGGTAAGGGCCCACAACAGATCAAACCCACAGCAGAGTCAATAGAAGTTTTGAAGAACATTGGTAGGTAGGTCAATACAGAGCAGACCAACTGTAGTCCTGGTAGAGATTATGGTATTGGTGGGCAATCAAAGGTGCAGACCCACTGTAGTTCTTGTAGAGATGGCCGGCAGCCATCTGTTGCGACTGTGCAGGTGCACAATCACCATCAAAGAGTCTTGCAGATAAGATAGCAAGTACATTAACCACCATTTGTGCAATCATAATTTTTTTTTTGAAATGTCCTTAAAACCGGCAGTGCTGTTAACCAGTCCCCTGCTGAATTATCAACACAGATGCGAGCATTAACAGTCCCTTTTTTTAACTTCTCACATATTGTGCTTGTACTATGACCAACAGAAATGTGTGCAGTAGCCCTGCTATATACTTCATTTGAAGAACTGGTGTCTATATAATTACAAATTTACAACATAAGAATACAATTATAACGGTACAGAAAACATCATTAAAGAACATAACAATACAGATAACATTTGTTGTAATACAGGCTTTACAAACGAATAGAAATAAACATATACATCAGTGTTACAGGAATTATGACATACGTAAATAAATAAAAATTGAGAATAGCTTTCGAAGCATTAACTTCACACATGAGCATTAAAAGGAAACACAACAGAATAAATAATGTCTAAACATCTTTACAAAGTAAACAACATATTATTAATGCAAATTATATTTGAGGATAACAGTATTCCTCATCATAGTGAATGTAGCTTAGTATTAGAAAAATTCTACAACATAACTCTTATCAGATAAACACATGAAGACAGGAAGAACACAAATACACAAGGGTACACAAACACATAGCGAAATAATACAAAAGGAAAGGACAGTGTTTGTTTTTAGTGTGACATTTGGTACTGCAGCCCAACCCAAAACTTCATTCAATAGACCTTTCCTCTTATTTCAACATTTTTTTGTTTTGCAAAAAGGTTCTATCCAAGCATGCATTCTGTATTTATATGTTCACATATTTCATACCTCATTATTTATTTTCCATTATCTTACCTCATCATTTGTTTCCAAGAAAATCCTACCTGAACCTGTTGTCCCTAAACCCTACTTTTTTGTTCATATCCTCTTTCAAAATAATTGTTATTCATTGTACACTACTTTTTTGACCAAACCCTTTTCTTATAGCTTTTCAATGCATTCCTTCCAATTCACCACAACTCATTCTCTTATATAGCCTACCCCCTCTTAAGATAACTTAAATCTTCTGAGCTCAGATACATATACTAGAGAACGAGGCAATACAGCAGCACAAAACAATTAACACAAATAGCAATGAAAAAAATGCAAATTGGCAAAGCAAGCAGCAGTATATCTAAATTAGCAAAGCAAATGGAACATTACAGCTAATATAAGGCAATGTGCAGCAACATGAAAAATAAATCAGTATTAAAACTGGCTTAATACAATGTAAAATTCAGTAGGACGATGACTGGCAAACAGCAGCTTCAAATGCAATAACTTATACCTAAACACAACAAAGCTCAAGCAGAAAAAATATTACAGTAAAGATTGCCATGTCACATCTTAACACTAGAATGAGGCATCACAATAACTTACTCTACCAAACAAGTTACCAAGTTATTAAAAAAATTATGTATACAATTCCTGTGAAGGGAAATGTCTACATGTACTCCGTTCTTTTGTTAAAGAAAGTAGATCATAAAATTATTATTTAATGCATCTGTAGACAGAAAAATTTCTATTAGTACATCTATTAAATTTTATTTTAACCAATGCTGCAGTACAGCTAGAAACTAGATATTAAACAGAATAGGCAAATATATACATAAAGGAAGGCATGAAACGTCATTCACTAGCCATTTGGAATTTCGTAAGGCAGTAAAAAAAATCTCTCAACTTGACAGACAGCAGTCACAATCAGACGTGCAGACATAAAATATTTCTGATCAATCCATTAGGCATTTCAGTAAATATCAGAAATTACGAGCTCGAAGCGGTAATCATATGTTTTCAAGTATGAGCATGTCGTATTTGCGATGGTTTCTATAAAAAATGTCAATAGCGAGGTTAATGGCCCCTTTTTCCTACACCTGTGCCTCTGAAAGGCCCACACTAATGACTTTTTTTCCAGGAGACTGTCGCGCAGCTGGGCGCCCACAATGCATTACATCAAGGTCTCCTACCTTCTTTACTGAAACATTTACGACAGTGAGTCTCACATAAAAAATTTCGCAAGTTGAAAATGTACGTTAGAAGTGTGTAGAAACAAAATCTCGTATTGTAAAGTCTAAAATTTCTGTCAGCACAGTGCTACTAACATTCACACAAGCACACACATTTCATAACTCTAAAAGTACGATTCTTGGTTTCCAACATACTTTTCACAAACAAGAGTCCCTAAACTCTACTCATTATTCATATACATATGAACATGTAACCACATTCCTCATATAGCATCATCTCATCGATCATAAACATATCTCAACATCATAATACACATCGTCATCATAATAGTATCATCATAACACATCAATCAAATCTCAAAATCGTCGTAGCTTCCTCCAATAATCTCAAAACCTTTAAAAATTCTCTCTGTTCGCTTCAATAGAGTCATCTACCTCAAACGTACTTCAAAGCTCATGATCCCATACAAAATACATCTTTCAAAGCACTCATAATATCACAATGGTTCCGAAAAAATGTGAACAGTTTACAAAGTGGAGATCGAATACAATTTCGTATGTGTGAAGTTATCCACCTGTGTAATTGCGTAAACATGTGTCACTGACATAGTAAAAAAAATGTTTATTTCTCTGTTAAACAATCAGATAGCTGTGTAATTCTGTGTTAGAGAAATATGGTACCGATGTGTAAAGTTGTATAAGCAAATACCTTATTAGCTGGGGCTCCTAGCGCTTGCCACAAAGTAGACAAAGTAGGCGTGTACCCACTGAGGATTAATTTAATTACACCCTCAGGTGTTACAAATTACAACAATCGATTGAAATGCATCACTGAAAACATTCTTTGTACATTTGTAATTCAAGAATCTTTCTAAAAATGTTCCAAGTACAAAAATTAATTATTACGTTCATTGCCGTGATAAAGAAAGTACTATACTGTAACGCATTGTTGTGATGCAAAAAGGCTGTCTCACTGTAGCTATACCACAAAAGTCACTGCTAAAACATGTTTTACTTTCCAGAAGAATTTAAAAAAAATGTGCAGATATAAAACAGATACAGCGCAAAAGCAATAATGTAGACTGTGTCACTCATTAACAGCGCCGTAGTATAATCGTGTAGCTGTTAAACAAACCAAATACTAAGTCATCCGTAATCTCTCAGAAATCCAGAATGTCTTTTTAAGTAAATCAAAATGTTGCATTAAAATCTTATTAGCAGTATATGTTCTAAGTATGTAAGCCTTATAGTCGTAACATAATCGTGCAACTAACAAACAAAATGTACACACAATAACACCGTGTCGTCTGTTCATTATAACAATGCATTCGCAATTATTGTCTAAATAAGTTCCCTAGGTTCTAGACTGATAGTTAAGCGTATTAGTAACGTGAAGTGAAAATCTTACCTTATAGCAAAGACTAATTCAGAAAGCAAATTATCTCTCAATAAATGGTGCCACATGTAAAATGCAGTGTACTTCTTTACTTTTCTTAGTGTGCAGAGTTTCAACATCAACGCAATTATCATGTAGTATATGTCGCTAAAGAATGGTAAAATTTTTCTCACGCTTAGCGTCTATGTTATTTTTCTCTGAGCCAGCTGGTGCACGTGGCTGCCTGCAGTGCGAGTCATTGTCTACTGTCTCTTTGTTGTCGCGTGTCGTTATTGGGATTAGGAGACCTAACTTCTACAATTTCGAAATGTGGAGAGGGCCCTGCCCTGTTTGAATCCCGCCAGTTCTGATTAAATTCTGGTCTTTTGTTAAGATTACATCATCCGCCGTCATATCAGTAATTTCCGTAATTTCTTTCTTACCGGTCACGTGGTGGAGAATTTCTCCCGGAACCGTAACTGCGATGTGGCCCATTGCATCTGAAGTTATTCTGTCTTCCTTGATAATAATAGTTCTGGTACCCATACCGTCTGGTTCTATGATAGTCTCTGTCATAGTCATTACCGCGGAGAGGTGATCTTTCCCTGTAATTATAATTACTCTGCCAACAGTTGTCATACGGGTGGTGTCTGTTTTGGTCACGATTTGTTTTGTAATAATAGCCTTCTCGTGTCCAGTTATTATTTCTGTCGGCCCGGAATTGTGACTGATGTGACCTGTAATTGTTGTTTTCCTGGTTTCGCGTCCTGCGATTGTCAGTGTCGATTTCCAGTTCTTGTAAGAGTCCCTGAAAAGCCTCAGTGTCATATTTGCAACGTCCTGCCAAAATAATATGTCTTAAATGTTCAGGCAATTTGATTAAGCAAATGCGGATGAGTTCTGTGAGGCTGTATGGGTTTGACAGGTACTGATTCTTGTGCAACATGTCTTCAAAATATTTGACAAGACTGGAAAATTCAGATTGTTCGAAATGTTTCATCATTATGATGCTATGTTTTACGCGATCTTGAGTAGCTTGAGACCAATATGCTGAGAGGGAGGCATGATAAAATTCTCCTTCACTGTGACAATCGTGAATGATCGATTGCATTCTTACAGCTGGTTCATTCTCTAAGTAGCAACACATAAATTCTAATCTGTGCTCTACTGACCAGTTGGGAGGAAAATAATGAGAGAATTGATGAAGCCAAGCTTGTGGATGAATGTCGTTGCCAGAAATCTTAAATGTTTTGCATTTACATGTAGTAATGAACAGCTTATAGGCAAAGTCATCATGACGGCGAGTCGCATATCGGTCATTGTTACGTCGTGTCGGCGGTTCCATCTCAAAATTCGGTGTACCTTGCTAATTCTTTCATAATTTCCGAAATGCCTGTGTTATTACTTTGTGGCTTTTCTTCCCGGATTTGAGCGCGAATGTCCGCTGAAATATGTAATTCTTGTATTACTTGTGCCAACTGATCTTGTACTTCCCGGATTTCTCTTTTGTTTTGCCTATTAATTTGATTTTGATTTTGTTGGAATTTCCTAATTTGTTCGTACCCTTCTATGTCAGTAAAATGTCCCAGTCTTGTGTCATTCAGATTATCATATACCTTCGTAGATAAATTATTTAGCTGATCCGAAATTTCGACTACTGTCTCTGATAATGAATTGATTTCCTCCGTGTGTCTTTCTCAACCAAGTTTCAGAATATCTACCGTGTCCTTTAAGATTCCTGAGTTTTTGCAAGTTGCGTAACTGAATCAGAAGATGCAACTGAGTCAATTTCAGCCCGCAAGGTGTCGTTATTTTCATGAACAATTGTTTGCAGTTCTTTTATGGCTGCTTCGCGATTCTGTAATGCATTTTCATGCCGCAAAAAAAAGGTTGAAAATGCTCACAAATTTGTGTTTTTACGTCATTACAGACTTTATGACATTTCGATTCGATGTTATGTAACTCAGTAGTTAAATCTTCACGTGTTTGTTGAAGTGGTTCTTTAATTTGTTTTTGATTTTGTTCCATTTGTTGCTGTTATTGTTTTTGATTTTGTTCCATTGCATCTAACTTTTGAAGCTGTTGTCCCATTTGTTGCATTAATTGTAATAACAATGCACTGGTGTCTGAAAGATGTTCCCCTGTACTTTACGGCAGTGCATTTGCAACAGCAACATTCGAATTTTGAAAAGCAGAAAATGTATCTTGACTTGATTGAGAAATGGGTAATGATGCAAAACCCGCCATTCCAGAGGCTAGCTGTTGCTGATCGATCGATCGACTTTACTTCCCTGTTCACTAGCTATTTTACTGTCTACACCATTATTTATTGCCTGGTCCATTTGCCTATGCACAATTTCCAAATTACTATTCTGAATATTTGTTAATTCATTACACGATGGCGCTAACACACTACTCTCGTCTTCACAGTCATTTCTCAGTTTACTTTGGAGCCTAGTATTACGTTTTTCACACGCCATACTTGTCACAATATTTCACACAATAACACAGAAAAGCACAATTTGAAGAGCACAATAAGAAAACACATTAAAATAGCACTGAAAATAAGATCCAATTAATTGGAAGCGCATCTGCGAAATACTTGGTGCAAATCTACATGCATGCCACAATTGTTTTACAGTACAACAATGAAAAACTACTACCACAAAGTAGATTCTCTCTACAATTATGCGCTAGAAATAAACAATAACTACAATAATTACACAAACTACAAGAAAAAATCAGAAGATTCCAGCGAGGTACCCTGGCAAGGTCGCCATATGAAGCTTCTCCTTTGACTGTAAAGAATGAAAGTGCTGGTAAATGTTTACGTTATTTGATTTTCAAACAGCTGAGCAAAACTCAACATACTCAGACAGTTTTCTCTTTACTTATTTTGATCATCACTAAAGCGACACACAATATTTTTAGCACAACGCAATCTGACTTTCGATAAACCCTGCAAAAGAATGGCCCTGACTAACAATAACCTAGCCCACCCAGTAGGCCGTGCGGTCTAACTCACAGCTTTCCGGGTGGGAAGGAGCGCCTGGTCACTGGCACGATTCCGCCCGGCGGATTTGTGTCGAGGTCCGGTGAACTGGCCAGTCTGTGGATGGTTTTTAAGCGGTTTTCCATCTGCCTCGGCGAATGCGGGCTGGTTCCCCTTATTCCGCCTCAGCTACACTATGTCAGCTATTACTGCGCAAACAAATTCTCCACGTATGCATACACCACTATTACTCTACCACGCAAACATAGGGGTTACACTCGTCTAGTGTGAGACATTCCCTGGGGGGTCCACTGGAGGCCGAACCGATCAATAACCCTGGGTTCGGTGTGGGGCGGTGGAGTGGTGAAGTGGACTGTGGTAGTTGTCATGGGGTTATGGACCACTGTGGCTGCGGCGGGGTCGGAGCCTCTCCGTCGTTTCTTGGTCCCCAGTTAACATACAATACATACATACAATACAATACAACAATAACCTATACCTATCATGAATGACTTATCTCACAAAAATCTTCGTTACTCAAACTACTGCAATACAACGAGCACCAATACTGCCAGCTAAATAAAAGATACTACAACTGAAAGCACTAACTACTGATAGGCATAGTTAGCAAATGAGAGATTTTGTACAGAACAAACAATGTATTTACCTTAATAATGTTCAAAAGTCATCAATTCATGGCATCCATTTTTACAAATTTCCTTTTTCTGGCGGACACACGTCCAGAACGTCAACTTATAGTAACCTCTGAAAACTCTGGCATATCTCTCTCCACGTCCACCACTGCTGGCGGCTCACCTCCAACAGCTCAATGCTACACTCTCTTCACATCTAACTGCCCAACACTATGCAATCGAATATTCCAGCAATGAGTCCAACCAGCCACAGACTTCACACAGTGCAGTCATTGATATTCATACAGAGCAGTACGTGGCGTTACCAACATAAAAATCTAAACAGCCTACTTACAATCTCTAACTGTCACCACTCTCGAGAAAACTGATCTGATGTGGCACACTCACTTACTGTCGCGCCATGCCAGCAATAAAGCCAGAATGAAAGATCCACAACATTCATATTTCATATATGGTTTGAGATACTAAAACGAGATTTTGGTAAACGATAGCTGCCCATAACCCCCACCACTACCGTTCTCACCATGTGTGCCTTGCCAAATGCGCATCTACTGACCACCTTATTCTGTGCAGACTCTACCGTTTTCGTCCAGCTACAATAACAGCTGACAGAAACTGGTACATTCACAACTAGGAGAACTGACTTTGGTGCTTCATGGACGTGTCACAATCCTGACTTTTAAGACAATGTCCTTCATCACACAGAGAAGGACCCTGGTCCAGATTTAATCTGTTTATTCACTTCTACAACTGAGAAACCTGTAGTAGGCATTGTGAAACGTACTGTATATTGTTCTCTAGCTGAGACACCCCGCATTGCCAGGATACCCGTTTTGCCAGTTTTCTATTAGGAACGATAACAGAAAATTAACTATGTTTGTAGTGTAATATCCCAGACAGTTTCCGTACGCTGGGTGCAGCTGCTTCGCCTGTCTACACCGTGATTTTGTAAACGTCTCTATGGCAATGCCTCTTCAAAGCTCTATTGACGGTGATTGTTTCCGCCTACAGCCGTTTGCACTACACCGTTGTAAGCTGTCAAAAGCGCTGCCACGTGTCAGGGATTTCTTTAAGTTACTTGACTGTAGCAGTGTCTTAATAGCAAAGAATAAATGTATTAAAAACTCATCGAGACGGGGCATTTTTTCAGGCGTCTCCGTGTTTATGATATTATATCTCCTGAACTATGTGTGGTATCATGACATAACTTTTGGAGATGAATTTAGCAGCATATGTGGATACTATCTGCAAAATTTATTGTGAAAAGAGCGAGTAACAAACGGGTAATAAATTTAAACGTCGTGTATGATGTGTCAGTTTTTCACACATCTCATTGCTCATGTCGTCATACCTCCTGAACTGTCATAAACGAGTGTTATCTGACAGTAAGGCATACCTGCCCCAAGTCTGGTTGAAATCAGTCCAGTGAACTGCCAACCTACTATCGATATAAACCCATCCATGCGATAGCAGAGTCACCCCATTGAGGAATGACTGCCAATCAGACACACGCATGGTGCATGTAGTATCTGTGAGTGTGCTGTTCAGTTGTGGGATGGGGAAGGTGCGTAATCTAGCTGAGATTTCACAGAGGGCAGATTGTGATGGCCCAGAGATTTGGCATGATCATTTTGGAAACTGCATCACTTGTTGGGTGTTCGAGGAGTGCTATGGTGAAAGTCTTCAACACATGGCGAAACCAAGGTGAAACCACGTCCAGGCATCGTGGGGTTTGGCAGCCACCCTTCGTTACAAATGTTGAATGTCATATGCTGGGCAGACTGGTAAAAAATGACAGGTGGTGAACTGCGGAGGAAATAACATCAGAATTTACTGCTGGGCAGAGTACAAGTGTGTCTAAATACACAGTTCCCTGAACACTACTAACGGTGGGTCTCCGTAACTGACAACCCATGCATGTAAAATGTTAACACCATGACATCGCCAACTACTACTGAAATGGCCACATGACCATTGGCACTGGATGCTGGTGCAGTGGCAGAGCATTGCGTGGTCTGATGAATCCTGATATCTTTTTCATCATGCTGGTGGGAGAACGCGAATCTGTCGTCTTCCAGGGGAACACCTCTTTGACACTTGTACTGTAAAATCGAGACAAGCTCGCGGCAGCTCCATTATGCTTTGGGGAACACTCATGGGGCATCCATGGGTCCAGTGGAGCTCGTTCAAGGCACCACGACGGCCAAGGAGTATCGTACACCAGTTGCAAACCACGTATACCCCTTCATAACGATCATGTGTGCAGGCAGTTGCAGATAATGTGCTATGTCATCAGGCCAGGAGTGTAGATGATGATAATTATGTTTGGTTTGTGGTGCGCTCAACTATGCAGTCATCAGCACCCACACACATTCTTAATCTTTACACAGTTCAATCTAGCCACTTTCATGAATGATGATGGAATGATGAGTACAATGCAAACAGCCAGTCCCCGGAAGGAGAAAATCCCCAACCCGGCCGGGAATCGAACCTAGGACCCCGTGATCCAGAGGCAGAAATGCTAGCCACTAGACCTCGAGCTGCGGACTGGCCAGGAGAGTGATGAAGCGTTCGGGGAACACAGTGGTTGGTCAACCAGCTCACCAGATCTGAACCCGATCGAACACATCTGGAACGTAATTAAATGTGACATCAGAGCTCGTCACCTCCTTCCCTGGAATTTCCGAGAATTAGGTGACTTGTGTATGCAAGTGTGGTGCGAGCTCCCTCCAGCACCTGCCAAGGCCTCATTGTTTTCATGATGTGTCACGACTATTGCCCATTTCAAAAGTGGGAATACTAGCTATTATGGTGGTGGTCATAATGATATACATTATAGATACTGGATTTATAATATGTTTGTATTTATGATTTAATCTCGTTTTTCATTTGCTTCCTGTTTAACCAGCTGATCATTATTACAGGGGATTTCTTCTGTCGTTTGTGTCTTGCGTTTCGCCGGCCGGAGTGGCCGAGCGGTTCTAGGCGCTACAGTCCGGAACCGCGAGACCGCTACGGTCGCAGGTTCGAATCCTGCCTCGGGCATGGATGTGTGTGATGTCCTTAGATTAATTAGGTTTAAGTAGTTCTAAGTTCTAGGGGACTGATGACCTCAGAAGTTAAGTCCCATAGTGCTCAGAGCCATCTGAACCATTTTTTTGTCTTGTGTTTCGAACTGGGTGTTTTTGTCTCCACGCATCTTATAGTGGTTTTATTTAGATTTCTTTCTGGTTATATTTTTTGTTGATCAGTTACTTAAATCTTCACTTTCCGAATGACCTTAGTGATTCAGAAGGTGAGGCCACCCTGCTGATGTTCAGCACTGTATTTTTCCACAGAGCACATGAATGTTCCTATTTGCGGACGCCCTCCCCCCTCCCTCGTTACATACAAGTTGGCAGTGTGCTGGTAGCGTTCCTTCAGTTGTGAGATACTGGTCATCACGTACACCATGTCCGATGAGAAGTCACGTGCGTAGAAGGTGGGTACCAGGAGGTGCCGTATTAAAACTCGTCCGAGCTTTTCAAATGATTTATTTTTTCCACTTCAGAGCTTCGTTCACCTCGGTCTGCGTCACAGGCCCCACATTGCTGAGATAGCACCCCAGCGGCCTGTGCAACGCACTGTGTCAAGCAGGCCTTGTACGCCAGCTGCAGAGTTCCAATTACGTGAGGATGGCTGCGCTAGCAGCCGACTCAGCGGCCACCGTCCCTGTTGACTCCGCACTGCTCTGCTGAGAGCTGTAGCAAGCCGCGCTGCCGCTTCTTCCTTGGCTGGCGTAGCTGAGAATGCGGCTGCAATGACTGCTCCCGTTCCGGCGTCCGAACCTGCGGCCCTCGCCTTGTAAGTCTCCGGCGTGTGTCGGGAGCCGAGACAACTGTCCGCGGTAGCGACCCGAAGAGTGGCCCACCCCGGCTGGCTGCGGACCCCGCGTCGACCTCAGAGGGTCGAACCAACGACCCGCTGTGGAGTGGGACGCTGTCACCCTATCTGTCGCCGTGTGTCGCCGGAAGTGTGACACGTCCCGCCATCCAGGAGAGCTGCCACACTTGAATGAATCTCGTTAGAAAACAACACCTGTTTATACTCGGCTTTTTCGGCTCTGTTTCGCTAACGCATCGCTCCGTTACGTACGCCCCACACCACGGTTGCACCAGTGGGCCCCTTCTTCCTATAGCTTCCGACATGCGAACAGCTGCGTTTACTATTTTCAGCGGTTCGATGGCCCCTGTGGCCTCCATTCCTTTTCGCAACTGCTGGTCGGCGTAACTGACTACAGTCCAGCCCTCACCCGGCTGTAACTTGTGTCCTCAGAAATACTGCATCAAATCTAACTTCCCTATCTTAAACTGTGGTGCCACTACAAGTAGCGGTAGGTGCAGCATCTTCTTCTGCATTCGCTGGAGCTTCTTAATGTTGGTTTCTGCTGCAAAGGCCCAGTCCACCGCTACATACTCTAGCGCGGGATAGGGCATCGCCTTGTAGAAAGTGATGCTGGGGTGCGGTTAGGCGAAAAGTCGTCCTATATCTTTGCTGTGCATGTCTGCGATGAGCAGGCGCCATGTCAGTCCTTTACCGAGCTTGAGGCTGAGATAATGCGCTACGTTGCTCCATGGAACAACGCCGAGGTGTCATCTACTACTGAGGAGTGGCTTCAATTCGCCGACTAATATGAAACAGAATGAAGTTTCCCTTACGCTATCGGTGAAATTGATGAAAAAAAAAAAAACGGGATGTTACAAGCTACCATCTGCACAGACTCTGAATAAAACTTTACTTTTTTAGTGTTGTGCTTCTTGCTTCCATTTTCACTGAAGTGGCAGAAGTCATGGGATAACGATATACACGTATACAGATGGCGGTAATATCACATTCACAAGGTATAGAAGGACAGTGCATTGACGAAGCTGTCATGTGCACTCAGGTAACTCATGTTGAAAAGGTTTATGACGTGATTATGGCCACATGATCGGAATTAACAGGCTCTGAACACGACGGAATGGTAATTGGAGTCAGACGTATAGGAAATTGAATTTCGGAAATCGTTAGGGAATTCAATACTCCGAGATCCACAGTGTCAAGAGTGTGCCGAGAATACCAGATTTCAGGCGTTACCTCTCAGCATGGGCAACGACCAAGAGCAGCAGGCAGCGTTTGTGTAGAGTTGTCACTGCTAACAGACAAGCAACGCTGCATGAAGTAAAAATCAGTGTGGGACGTTCGATGAATGTATCCGTTTGGGCAGTAAGGCGAAATTCAGGGTTAATGGGCTATGGCAGCAGATGGCTGACGTGAATGCCTTTGCTGACTGCACGACATTACCTGCAGCGCCTCTCCTGGGCTCTTGGGCATATCGGTTGGATCCTAGAGGACTGGGAATATGTGACCTGGTCAGATGACTCCAGATTTCAGTTGGCAAGAGCTAATGGTAGGGATCGAGTCTGGTATAGATGGCATGAGGCCATGGACCCAGTTGTCAACAAGGCACTGTGCATGCTGGTGGTGGCTCCATAATGGTGAGGACTGTGTTTATGTGGAGTGGACTGGGTCTTGGTTGTGTTTGGCTACTTGGAAACCATTTGCAACCATGCAGGGACGTCACGTTCCCAAACAACAATGGAATTTTTATGGATGACAGTGCACCATGTCACTGGGCCACAATTGCTTGTGATTAGTTTGAAGAACGTTCTGGACAATTTGAGTGAGTGATTTGGCCACCCAGATCACCTGACAAGAATCCTATTGAACATTTACGGGATGTAATGGAGAGCTCTGTTTGTGCACAAATCCTGCACTGGCACAACCATCACAGTTACGGATGGTCAATATCTCTGCAACGACGTGTTAAGTCCATACTATGTCGGGTTGCTGGACTAAGCTGAGTAAAAGGAGATCCAACATGATATTTGAAGGTATCCCATGACTTTTGTCACTTCAGTGTGTATTGATGTGGGTTGCAAAGTGCTAATATTGGATGGTGGTGTTTTCAAAAACACAACACAGTAAGAGATCCTGAGTTTGAATATACCACACCCAAAAGCCTTGTGAATACTACGTTATGTGCAAGTACCCTGTATGGTAAAAAAGGCAATGTCTTTGAATGTCGGCCCAACAAAACCATTTACAGTGGCATGGACATTGGTACACCTGAACGAGTATTCAATTATCTTGATTCTAGATCTCGCTGAACAGTAGAAAATTCTGGTTTTCGTGTACTGATAAAACAGATGGTATAGCAGTCAGAGGTAACATCGAAAATAACAGTAATTATCTTATACTACAAAACTTTTTACGCAAAAGCTCTTCACGTGAAATTTATCTACCACCTGGTTTGATGGACAGCTGACAGGAATGGAGAAAACAGTCAAGGAACATGGAGAACTGTCCAGCAATGAAGTCGTTCTTGCATCTTCGCAACATTCCATGACGGTTATCTCAACACGCCAAGAACATTCGTCGACATTTAGCAGATTATTTTATTTTAATTCACAGCTTGCCATGCCAGAACAGATATTGATTAAAGAATGTACTTACTGCACATCCAGCTATATTGAAAGTTGCATTTGGGTTGTCTCTGTCCTTTATAAAGTTGAAATATTTATATGGACACCACTTTCATTCATATACACTCGATCTGACTATGCACAAGATATGATTTTATTAATACATCTCTAATAAAAACAAATTAATACAAATTTCATAAAATACTATAAAACATATAATGTATGTTCATATACAAAAATTTTTTACCTACTTCAGTGATCCTGCTTTTGTTCCCATTCTTCTTTCCCTTCTCACGACCACACTCATTTTCCTTTATATATCCTCCCTTTTCGGAATATTGTGATGGTTTTTTTTCTTTGGGATCTCACAAAAGCGAATAGGTACTAGAGAAGCTAGAAACTTTTTTTCACGCCTAAAAACCACCACAGATCTGGATCGCTGCAAAACAAACTCTTGCAACAAATTTCTCAATGCAGATCATCTTTACATTACACGAGACTCTGTATGAGGCTGTTTTGTGTAGTGTAAATGCAGCTTAAGGTCTAGACTGATACACATGATGAAGAACATGAAATAAAGAATGCTGAAGAACATGTTGCAGTTTATAGAGCACACAGAACCACTAATACAGTTTTCAACATGTAACTGGCAGATGCTAGCTTTGGTATCACGTTAAGTTGTCAGTAGCAGAGGCTTCTATACCCTTTTTCTCCATCATCAGAACAACCACAGCTTTTTGTGCCAAGGAAAATGTGATAAAACAGTGAATGAGTGTAGGTACATAAAGTTGAATGTGGTTCATTTCTAAATAAACAGACATGGATTTTTTAAATGTGATGTCATACAACACTATGTATGTGATATCTTGGTAGTCATTTTTGAGTCCTAAATTATATATGATTTGCTGACTAGACCCCTCCTGATTGCTGGTACAGAATCACTTCCTATTCCTCACTCACTGTCAGTTTTGTGCCATCCTCACTTAGCCAGTTCCACTACATATGCTGTCAGCGTATCAACAGCATGAAAATTAACTCATAATTTTCAATAAGTATCAATTTTCCACAAATGATGCCTAAACAGGTGTGGCGCCAATGGTGCTAATATTTCGTTTCACGTAATGTTCATATGATATGGCACGATAGTCCTTCACAGTTTTCACATTTGATCATTAGACTGCTTTCAAAAATAACATGTAGATTTGCCATTGACAATAATTTTCATACTCACTATTCATCACAATGTATTCCACAAGGGGAGTTCAAAATCAACGTTCTTTCCTAATGTTCAATGATCAGTATAAGATTTGCCACACATAATATTCACTGTTGCGTAGGAATTTTCACGTCAGCATGTATGTAGCTTGTTTCAAATCTATTAATTGTTCGAACGAAGCTATGAACATGGCAAAGTCATGTAATAACAAGCATTTACAAGCCTGTTGATCCTCTATGACTGACTTCATTTGCTGTGGTGACAGCTATACTGTAGCAGAAATCTAGATCTGCAGTAAAGTACATATTGAATTGCGATTAACTGCTGGCTTCTCAACTGTTGGAAATTTCTCAGTCACAGCAGTATCACTACTAGGGTTGCCATGCGTAGGGGGTATCCATTATAAATTTGTCGAAAGTTAGAAGAAATATTCTCCCTGTCACACATTACTGTGCCAGATATGCTGTAAATGTAAATTGTAGGTGTGGAAGGTTGCATGTGGAGGATTACACTGAACAGTCTGTGAGGGAGAGTTCTACCAGTTTTCACCTGATTGTTCCGTAGATCAGCAGGAGAAAGAAACTTACCTAGTTTTTCCTAAAGCTGTCTTGATATCCGTATCGGATTTCTCCTGCATTGGGTGCCACTCCAAACAAGTGGTCAATAGACAGTGAATTCTGGAATGATTTTTGGAAATAGGGGAGAGTGTTGTTCCTGGAGGATAGGGTACCCAAGAATAAATAATGTTTCGTGGTAGGTAATTCAATCTAATGATCGATGTTAGAAACACATGAAGAAATGCACACTAGAGGTAGCCATAAGCAGGTTCCGATCTTTGCTGCTGTTGTTGTTGTGAGACACGAATTTGAGTTTTGTGTAGCATTTGTGAATATTATGAGTTTTACATATTTAAGTGCTGCATAGTCTATTATAGTTATTTGGAGGATATTGCTAATTCTTCAGTTACAAGTTTTTAGGTGAGTAAAGTTCTGTATATTTCTAAAATTAGTTAAAGCATACTTTGTAAGTTCTGTACCATCTTTCATCTTGATCTGAAAGACGGTCTTCTACCATGGAATATGTGATATTTGTGACTGAACTGAATTTCTTTAATGTCTTACCAATTTTCCGTGACTTGAAACTGGAAATTTGTGTTGGTTTCTAACAGCTTCTATTTAGAAAATTTTGAACTTATGATTGGTTTTGATAATATTTCTTCTTAATTTTATTTCACTTAGTGATTATTGATGGGCATCAGAGTAATAATGTAACATATAGATTATTAAATACAGTGCTGACACTACTTTCTCTTTTGCAACACTTTTAAATATGAATAGAATATTTGTTCCTAGGCTCATATCCATAGCGTATTAATCTTTGACCAAATTATATCTGGAAAAACCATGCTTTTCTGCGGTACTGTAGTTTCAGAAATAGACTGTGGTACTTATGAAATGAATGCTGTCATTTTAAAACTAGGCGAAAATCTGAAAAGTGTTCCAGGGTACAACATTGCCCCATACTATTATAATGCTAGAATGTTATAATGCTAGAATGTTATAATGCTAGAATGTTATAATGCTAGAATGTTTCAAGATATGGGATACCACCTCATTTATTAATTCAAACCAAAGTGAGGAAAATGTGTTTCCACATTCGATCCTATCTGAGAGCCAAGCTGAAAACATTAACTGCAGTAATGATTGTGAACTCTAATTATACTCTATTGAGAACCATAATATTGACAGTCAAGTACACAAGATCTGCTTCATGGCAGTAGAGACTGCATATAAAAATTTCATTACGCAAAGTTAAACATTAACTTTAATGAAACGAAACAACCATTCGCAGAAGAAACGTGTTGCCTGCCCAAAAGCTAGTCATAGACTGAGTACCGTGGCATTTGCACTCTTTCCCACCTGCCTCCACAGGGCACTTACGTGATTGGAAGGTTGTTGTTGTTGTCTTCAGTCCTGAGACTGGTTTGATGCAGCTCTCCATGCTACTGTATCCTGTGCAAGCTTCTTCATCTCCCAGTACTTACTGCAACCTACATCCTTCTGAATCTGCTTAGTGTATTCATCTCTTGGGCTCCCTCTACGATTTTTACCCACCACGCTGCCCTCCAATGCTAAATTTGTGATCCCTTGATGCCTCAGAACATGTCCTACCAACCGGTCCCTTCTTCTTGTCAAGTTGTACCACAAGCTCCTCTTCTCCCCAATTCTATTCAATACCTCCTCATTAGTTACGTGATCTACCCATCTAATCTTCAGCATTCTACTGTAGCACCACATTTCGAAAGCTTCTATTCTCTTCTTGTCTAAACTATTTATCGCCCACGTTTCACTTCCATACATGGCTACACTCCATACAAATACTTTCAGAAACGACTTCCTGACACTTAAATCTATACTCGATGTTAACAAATTTCTCTTATTCAGAAACGCTTTCCTTGCCATTGCCAGTCTACATTTTATATCCTCTCTACTTCGACCATCATCAGTTATTTTGCTCCCCAAATAGCAAACCTCCTTTACTACTTTAAGTGTCTCATTTCCTAATTTAATTCCCTCAGCATCACCGGACTTAATTCGACTACATTCCATTATCCTCGTTTTGCTTTTGTTGATGTTCATCTTATACCCTCCCTTCAAGACACTGTCCATTCCGTTCAACTGCTCTTCCAAGTCCTTTGCTGTCTCTGACAGAATTACAATGTCATCGGCGAACCTCAAAGTTTTTATTTCTTCTCCATGGACTTTAATACCTACTCCGAATTTTTCTTTTGTTTCCTTTACTGCTTGCTCAATATACAGATTGAATAACATCGGAGACAGGTTACAAACCTGTCTCATTCCCTTCCCCACGGCTGCTTCCCTTTCATGTCCCGCGACTCTTATAACTGCCATCTGGTTTCTGTACAGATTGTAAACAGCTTTTCGCTCCCTGTATTTTACCCTTGCCACCTTTAGAATTTGGAAGAGAGTATTCCAGTCAAGATTTTCAAAAGCTTACTCTAAGTCTACAAATGCTGGAAATGAAGGTTTGCTTTCCTTAATCTATTTTCTAAGATAAGTCGTAGAGTCTGTATTGCCTCACGTGTTCCAACAGTTTTGCGGAATTTTTGCGGAATCCAAACTGATCTCCCGCGAGGTCGGCATCTACCAGTTTTTCCGTTCGTCTGTAAAGAATTCGTGTTTGTATTTTGCAGCTGTGACTTATTAAACTTATAGTTCGGTAATTTTCACATCTTTCAACACCTGCTTTCTTTGGGATTGGAATTATTATATTCTTCTTGAAGTCTGTGGGTATTTCGCCTGTCTCATACATCTTGCTCACCAGATGGTAGAGTTTTGTCAGGACTGGCTCTCCCAAGGCCATCAGTAGTTCCAATGGAATGCTGTCTACTCCCGGAGCCTTGTTTCGACTCAGGTCTTTCAGTGCTCTGTCAAACTCTTCACACAGTATCGTATCTCCCATTTCATCTTCATCTACATCCTCTTCCATTTCCATAATACGGTCCTCAAGTGCATCGCCCTTGTATAGACCCTCTATATACTCCTTCCACCTTTCTGCTTTCCCTTCTTTGCTTAGAACTGGGTTTCCACCTGAGCTCTTGGTATTCATACAAGTGGCTCTCTTTTCTCCAAAGCTATCTGTAATTTTCCTGTAGGCAGTAACTATCTTACCCCTAGTGAGATAAGCCTCTACATCCTTACATTTGTCCTCTAGCCATCCCTGCTTAGCCATTTTGCACTTCCTGTCGATCTCATTTTTGACACGTTTGTATTCCCTTTTGCCTGCTTCATTTATTGCCTTTTTATATTTTCTCCATTCATCAATTAAATTCAATATTTCTTCTGTTACCCAAGGATTTCTATTAGCCCTCGTCTTTTTACCCACTTGATCCTCTGCTGCCTTCACTACTTCATCCCTCAGAGCTACCCTTTCTTCTTCTACTGTATTTCTTTCCCCCATTTCTGTCAATTGTTCCCTTATGCTCTCCCTGAAACTCTCTACAACATCTGGTTCTTTCAGTTTATCCAGGTCCCATATCCTTAAATTCCCACCTTTTTGCAGCTCCTTCAGTTTTAATCTACAGTTCATAACCAATAGATTGTGGTCAGAGTCCACATCTGCACCTGGAAATGTCTTACAATTTAAAACCTGGTTCCTAAATCTCTGTCTTACCATTACATAATCTATCTGATACCTTGTAGTATCTCCAGGCTTCTTCCATGTATACAACCTTCTTTTATGATTCTCGAACCAAGTGTTAGCTATGATTAAGTTATGCTGTGTGCAAAATTCTACCAGACGGCTCCCTCTTTCATTTCTTCCCCCCAATCCATATTCACCCACTATGTTTCCTTCTCTCCCTTTTCCTACTCTGGAATTCCAGTCACCCATGACTATTAAATTTTCGTCTCCCTTCACTACCTGAATAATTTCTTTTATCTCATCATACATTTCATCAATTTCTTCATCATCTGCAGAGCTAGTTGGCATATAAACTTGTATGACTGTAGTAGGCATGGGCTTTGTGTCTATCTTGGCCACAATAATGCCTCACTATGCTGTTGGTAGTAGCTTACCAGCACTGCTATTTTTTTATTCATTTTTAAACCTACACCTGCATTACCCCTATTTAATTTTGTATTTATAACCCTGTGTTCACCTGACCAAAAGTCTTGTTCCTCCTGCCAGCAAACTTCACTAATTCCCACTATATCTAACTTCAACCTATCCATTCCCGTTTTTAAATTTTCTAACCTACCTGCCCGATTAAGGAATCTGACATTCCACGCTCCGATCCGTAGAATGCCAGTTTTCTTTCTCCTGATAACGACGTCCTCTTGAGTAGTCCCCGCCCGGGGATCCGCATGGGGGACTATTTTACCTCCGGAATATTTTACCCAAGAGGACGCCATCATCATTTAACCATACAGTAAAGCTGCTTGCCCTCGGGAAAAATTACGGCTGTAGTTTCCCCTTGCTTTCAGCCGTTCGCAGTACCAGCACAGCAAGGCCGTTTTGGTTAGTGTTGCAAGGCCAGATCAGTCAATCATCCAGACTGTTGCCCCTGCAACTACTGAAAAGGGTGCTGCCCCTCTTCAGGAACCACACGTTTGTCTAGCCTCTCAACAGCTACCCCTCCGTTGTGGTTGCACCTACGGTACGGCCATCTGTATCGCTGAGGCACGCAAGCCTCTCCACCAACGGCAAGGTCCATGGTTCATGGGGGAAGGCAAAGACTAACAATGACTTGTAACATTATCCTAGTTCTTCAGTTAATATTTGCAAGTAAATTTGAATCACTGAAACTGTAATTAGGCGCATATCCGTGTGGATACGGTCTTTAGCATTGCTAGAATAGCGTATTAAAATTCAAACATCAAATATTGATACTAAAAGTTATTCGTCTTGGTACTAAACCTAACACAGGATTCACTGCTCTCTGTCGACGTTTCGATACCATACTGCATACTTTCTTTCCCACTGTCCATGGCCACTGTTGGCTGCTGCTTGTGGAGTGGTTAATCTCCTGTTCCTGCTTGCTCGCAAATGTGGCGTAAACGCCAGAATATTTAGGAAGACTAATGAAGAACCGGCTTGACCACAATCGTCAAACCCTTGCTGTAGGTGATGATGATGACAATGATAACAAATTTCCATACGCACATCTGCAAACCGCAGTGAAGTGCACGGCTGAGGATACTTCCCATTATAGAGCTTAATTAGGGCTTCTTTCCATCTGTTTCACATACGGAGCACGGGTGGAACGTGTATTGCCTCTGTGCGCACTGCAATTAGTCTACTCTTTTCTAGTGGAGCGATACGTAGGGGCTGTAGCATATTTACAGGTTTTTCATTTCCTGTTGTTTGTTGAAAGTTTTTAGTTAGGCTTTCGCAGGATAAATGGTGTCTGTCTTCAAGCACTTACCAGTTGAGGTTTCTCGGCACCTCTGTGACGCACTCCTGTGGATCAGACGAACCGGCGACCGTGCGTACTGCCTCTCTTTGCATACCTTGAGTGTACCCTTTTAGTCCTATCTAGTACAGGTTCAACATACTTAAGCAATGTTCTAGGATAGGTATGCTGTGTAAGCAATCTCCTTTACGGAGAGTCCATTTTCCTAATACCTTAGCAATGAACCGAAATCTGCCACCTGCTTTACTTACAACTGACTGTTAGCCTATGTGATTGTTCGGTAAACATTCATACACATGTTGGGGTATTTGTATGAACTGGTTGATTCCAGTTGAGACTTGATGTTGTGGTCATAGTGCACTATGTTTTTTCGCTTTGTGAAGCGCACAATTTCACTTTTCTGAACACTTAAAACGAGCTGCGAAACTTTGCATAACCTTTAATATTCTATCTAGATACGAGTGAATATTTGTACAGTTTTTCCAGACAGTACTTGCTTATCGTTAACTGCACCAGCTGTAAAAAGTATAAGGTTATTATTATTGTTCTCTACCACATCAGGTTTTTCTTATCTACGAGAATCAACTATGCATTAATACCGAACAACTGTTTTGAGCGGTGGGGAACGTCACGCAATTTATTTATGGTTTCATTTTTTAATTTAATAAAAACAAGACTGTTTAGAAATTATATGGTGGATTTTTGTCCGAGTTGTCTTAGCCAAATGAAGAGACAGAAATCTACAAATGGGGTGTCAGATTGACCAGCTGATGTCTAATTTTGTAGAAAAAATATTTGATTGCTTGAAAGAAAGTGGGATAACTGAAAAAACTTATTTAATGTTTGAGAGAAAATTAAAATATCTTTCCAAGAACTATGTGAATGAAGTGTGAAAAAGTTCGTGTCTTCAGGGTCTAGCTATATCCATGGAGAAAGTAAGTAAGGTGTAGAAATTGTGCAGTTGTTCCTTTCATGTTGAAAAAAATCTAATTACAACATAAATTTAAAGTTCTCTGCTTTCTCTTGATCTACAGCGTGTTTCCCAATTCATGTTACCCACTTCTAGAAGTTGTGGAGGAGATTAGTGGATCAAGTTTTACATAGGAATCCATGTCCGCAAACGTCAACCAACGACGCTACAGAAAGTGAAAGTCATAGGCGGCGCGCCTGTAAACGTATATATGTACAGGGTGATTCCGTGATTATATTACAGGCTTTCTAGGATAATGGAGAAGGGTAAATGTATCAGTTTGAGGTAAGGGTTCTTGTACTGGGAATGAACGAGTCGAAGGTTATAAGCGAAAACCGTTCTGATACCTCTGACAGTGGAACACATGCACTGGTACTGTTGTTGTTTATATTGTACGGTAGGCAACTTTGGTTCAAATGGTTCAAATGGCTCTGAGCACTATGGGACTCAACTGCTGAGGTCATTAGTCCCCTAGAACTTAGAACTAGTTAAACCTAACTAACCTAAGGACATCACAAACATCCATGCCCGAGGCAGGATTCGAACCTGCGACCGTAGCGGTGTTGCGGTTCCAGACTTCAGCGCCTTTAACCGCACGGCCACTTCGGCCGGCTAGGTAACTTTCAGAGGTGGTAGTATGTAACAAAACAAGAAAAAGTTCCTAGTAAACATGGATCTAAAATGCATACCATAAAAGCTATGAGCACTTGTTCAATAGAGGAGACGTTTTTCACAGTAGCGAAGATGAATAAGTGCTCATAGTTCCTCAAATGTCCATTTTAGAACCCATGTTTACTAATATTTTTTCTTGTTTTGGTCCATACTACCACCTGTGGAAGTTGCCTACCCTACAATCTTAGCAGCAGCAGTACCAGTACAAAGGGCGTTCAAAAAGTTTTTCACAGTCGTCTCTCATCTTTTTTTATTTTTTGCAGGAGGAGAATGAAATTTTTTGTGAACATACTTGGAACATTTAGCTGTAAGTTGGTATATAAAAGTATTTTCTTTTACCTACAGGTGAACCACAATGGCCCGTGAAGTAGATGTCAGGTTGCGACAACGGTCGGTGATGGAGTTCCTCTTGAAGACCGACAATGACTCTGCCACATCGATTCACATGGGGAGGAAACAATGGATCGCAGCAGTATCCAGCGGTGGTTGCAGAGGTTTAAAGAAGGTGATTTATCTCTACTGGACAATCCACGGCGCGCTAGACCATCGACGGCAGTGAGTGGTGTGAATAAGGAGACCATTGATCAAATCATCCAAAATGACAGATATGTAACGACACGACAGCTTGCTGAAATGACTCGTTTGTCATTGGGTAGTGTGGTATCACTGGTACAGTCACTAGGGTAGAGAAAAATCTTTGCACGTTGGGTGCGTAGATTATTGACAAGAGAAATGAAAACGATGAGGAAGAATGTGTGCGACAGTCTCATGAAGACCTTTATTGAAGAGTGGAAACAGTGTTTTGACGGAGTCATTACCCAGGATGAAACATGGTTGTTTTTGTACGAAGCTGAGATCAAAATCCAATCCATGTAGTGGCGTCATCCGGGTTCCCCTCGGAAGAAGAAACAAAGACTTTCACGAACAGTTCCTCATCCTCCCTACAGTCCGGACTTGGCTCTGCCTGATTTTTACCTCTTTGGTCGTCCGAAGGCCCACCTGAGCGTTAAAACATTTGATAGTCAGGAAGACCTTATTTCCTGTGTCAAGCGATGGTGTAAAAGTCAATCCAAAGAATTTACATCATGGAAAGAACGTTGGGCCAGATGCGTCACAGTTGATGGAGGCTACATTGAGTAGGTTCAATGTACTTGTATAGCTAAATGTTCCAAGTATGTTCACAAAAAATTTCGTTCCCTCCTGCAAAAATTTAGAGACGACTGTAAAAACTTTGTTGAACGCCCTTTGTACATGTGTTCCACTGTCAGATGTATCAGAACGGTTTTCTCTTGTAACTTTCGACTCGTTCGTTTCCCTTACTTATAAATTGATACATTTATCATTCTCCATCGTCCTAGAAGTTTGTAACATCATCACGGAATCATTTTGTATACAGATACACAGATGAACCAAAATATTATGACCACGTACTTAACAACTTGTTTGCCCATCTACGGAAACAAATAGATCACTGATTCTGCACATCAAGGATCCGACAATTTATTGGTAGGTCTGTGTTGGTATATGGCATTAGATGTCTACGCACAGTTCATGTAATTCGAGTAAATAACAGGCCGCTGATTTGCGTACGCGGTGATGGCGCCCGATGGCGACCCAGATGGGTTCCATAAGATCTAATCTGGTCGCGAATGCTCCTCAAACCACTGTAACACGGTTCTGGCTCCGAGACATGGACAATCATACTGCTGAAAAATGCCGTCACCATTGAGGGAAGACATCAAGCATGAAACGATGCAGGCGGTTCTCAGCTGTCTGCGTGTCTTCGATTACTACCACAGGTACCACGCAACCCAGGAGAGTGTCTCCCTTTGAATGTTACTGCTCCCACTAAGCTGCGTCCGTGGCGCCTTGCACTTTTCAAGCCGCCGTTCACATCGATGACGGCGTTCATGGCGACGATCATCGACATGGTGTAGTAAAAACGTGATCCACCTGAAGAGACGACACGTTTCCATTGATCGACGGTTGAATCCCGATGGTCCCGTGTCCACTGCAATCGTACTTGGTGATGTCGTCGTTTCAACATGTGAACACCTTGGTGTTGGTCTGCTGCGGAACTCCATGTTCAACAATGTACAATGGACGGTGTGCTCCGAAACTCTTGTGCGGGCACTAGCGTTATGCTCTTTCGGCAGAGATGCCACAGATCACCATCTATCCTACTTTGCAGAGCAGACGAGCCTCCGAACCCCACATTCTATGAAGAGTCGGGGACGTCCAACTGTTTAGGGCCTAGTGGCAGTTTCACTGTCCTTCTACCTCTTTCCACAGACGCTCACGACAGTAGCACGTGAACCGTTCGACCAGCTTTGCCGTTTTCGAGATACTGGTTCACATATCTTCGCTAGGGTGTTCCCTCGCCCGTGTCTGCTCCATTTACATACTCCTGTTACGCTATCACTTTCTCGCAACGCCCTCAGGCGGCATCCAATCTCGCGGTTGGCAGTGGTTATAATATTTTGAATGATCAGCACCAATGATCGGCACCTATAACTCTGACTCTCTGTAGCGCCGTCGGATGACATTTTCGGACGTGGGTTCCTATGTAACACTTCATCTACTAAGTCCGCTCTAGAACGTTTAGAAGGGTGTAACGTGAATTATTAAAATCGCTGTACACATTCTTAATAATAGTAGAACATCAATCTTGATTTAAATGTATTATATTTCATACTTCTTGAATAAAAACTGAAAATTTAAAAAAAATTAAAAAGAAGGAGATACTGGCAGAAGAAAAGCTGTGAGAATGGGCTTGAGTCGTGCTTGGGTAGCTCAGATGGTAGAGCACTTGCCTGCGAAAGGCAAATGTCCCGAGTTCGAGTCTCGGTCCGGCACACAATTTTAATCTGCCAGGAAGTTACATATCAGCGCACACTCCGCTGCAGAGTGAACATCTCATTCTGGAAACATCCTCCAGGCTTTGGCTAGGCCATGTCTCCGCAATATCCTTTCTTTCAGGAGTGCTAGTTCAGCAAGGTTCGTAGGAGAGCTTCTGTAAAGTTTGGAAGGTAGGAGACGCGATACTGGCAGAAGTAAAGCTGTGAGGACGGGGCGTGAGTCGTCCTTGGGTAGCTCAGATGGTAGAGCAGTTGCCCGCGAAAAGCAAAGGTCCCGAGTTCGAGTGTCGGTCCGGCACACAGTTTTAATCTGCCAGGAAGTTTCATATCAGCGCACACTCCGCTACAGAGTGAACATCTCATTCTCAAAAGAAGGTCACCGTTTGTGAAATGATTTGTATGAAAGTAAGAAGTAAAATAGGTTAGAGAAACATTGGAAGCACCCCATTTGCCGTACATGTTTTCGAGCATCATTCAAAGGAACGCCAAATGTTTATTTCTTGCTTTTTGGCAAATCATTTCACAAAACATTTGACTTTTCTTCAAAATTTATTTTTTCTGTCACTAACAAAGGTATGAGAGCCACAACAGACCTTAAGGCGACAATAAATCTGTTTTGTTAATGAGATGCCAAGAGTAAGGAACTCAGCAAGGAAGGACATCCGAAGTTTACCGACGAGCGCCCAAACCGAAACAAACAAACGATTCTTTGAGCAGGCGTGAATGAAGTAATCGACAGCCGTCACCACAGCCTTTTAAGTATATTGCGGGTCTGCGCATAATAAATACATGTCAACGGCTGTGTTCACTTCGCGGCCGCATATTGAGCGAATGTGTTACAGCACAGGAGCGTACTGAAGCGGCCAGGGTTTCGCAGCCATGGGGAGTCCTTTAAGGGCGTGGGGCCGTGTGGGGCCACCCGTAGCCCTTAGGGCTCTACTGCTGCTATCGGCGACGCTGGGCGTGTCGCCACACCGCTGCTCGCGAGCCTACAGCCTGCTGCGCGTCTGCTCGCGAGCCTACAGCCTGCTCGTGATGTTGGCTCTCCTCTGGCTGTGCTGGCTCGGTCTGGAGCAGCTCGTACTCTACAAGATGCCACCGAGCCACACGGTGCCCGCCATCGTGTGCTGCGTCTCCACCACTGCCACGTGTGTGTGCTCAGCCTTCGCGCTGTTCCTGACCGCAGGTGACAAGTTTGGAAAACTGATCACTGACATTCAGCGTGTAGACATTCTGCTTGGGAACCGTGCGCAGCGAAACGACCGCGAACTGAAGCTGCTCCTAGTGACCACGCTGCCTATATTACTTATACTTCATACTGCTGGTACAGCTCGTGCTATTCTCTACGGATTTTACGGCGGTATTACTGTCACTACAACAAACTCCATCACATTCGTTATTTCTCTCCAATTCTTGGCAGCATGTCTGATGCTGAGGCAAAGATTTCTGTCGCTGAATAATACCGTACAAAAAGATTTCTCTTACGATCCAAATGTGTTTCTTGCTGGTGAGGTGGATGACTTAAACGCTTCGATAATGAGACGAGATCGACTTGCAACAACTGAGTTACCTCGGCCAATGCAGAATTTAAATACGCTCTATGCACGAGTGCAGGAAGTCGATATAGTATACAAGAGTCTGAAGAGAACAGCAATTTCTCTTAACGAGATGTATGCCGTTCCCATCACAATGTCTATATTACAAGCTGTCATATTGATAGTGCAAATAATATTTGTTATCGTTTTAACAATTACCCAGACATATCACATCAACATAACTGTACCCGTACTAGATATATTAAGCGTATCAGCGATAGTTGTGCAAACGATAATGCTTGGATCCGTCTGTCACTTGACTTCTGCCCAGGCGAACAGGACATCAAGTCTCGCTGAAGAACTGCTGCTGCAAGAAGTTAAAGGTGAATATATATGATTATAGGAAGATGACCATGCAACGCTCTAGAATGAAATGATAATTAAATCAAGACCCTACGCTGCCGACAGGCGTTGATATACATAATCGGTGACAGTTGAAAATGTGTGCCCCAACCGGGACTCGAACCCGGGATCTCCCGCTTAGATGGCAGACACTCAATGCATCTGAGCCACCGAGGGCACAAACGACAGCGCGACTGCAGAGACTTATCCCTTGCACGCTGCCCGTGAGACCCACATTCGCAACTTAATGTCCACACACCACATTCGTAGTGCTCCTGCCCATTACACTCATTGCTCGCGGTAGACAATCTTACCGAGCAATACTTGTGCATCCGCACAGAAGAAGGTCAATGGCCGGTTAGCCTTAACTATATGAAGATGGTATCTGTTCTATCTCTCGGTAAGACTGTCTGCCGCGAGTAATGAGTGTAATGGGCAGGGGCACTACGAATGTAGTGTGTGGACATTGAGTTGGGAATGTGAGTCTCACGGGGAGCGTGCAAGGGATAAGTTCCTGCAGTCGCACTACCCTCTGTGCCCTCGATGGTTCAGGTGCCGCCATGGTAGCTCAGCGTGTTCGCTCAGAGAGCTGGTTGGCCTCTGGGAAAAAAAAAACTGAGTGAACTTGAACGGATGTCATGTGACGTCCGCAACGGCCAAACACAAAAAAATAGAGCGTCTCGAGCCACGGTCGAGGCACGCATTTTCAACTGTCACCGTTGATTTATATCAGCGCCTGTCGGCAGCGTAGGGTCTTGATTTAATTATCGTTTCATACATGATTATATTTTATAATACAGATTTGTTCCTGCTGAAAAGCACGAGTACAAGTGAATTTTGAAATCGGATTTCAGATTCACAACCACGCTAACGTTGTTTGGAAAAGTCAGTAAGCTGGTATTTAAGTTGGCATACTACTTGTACACTTTTTCCTGTTGTTAGCCGCGTTCAAACTGAATAAATATTACTGTTGTCGGCGCTAGGTATTAGTAGAACTTACTATCAAGATTTCTTTCCTGTTAAATCTTTAAATATTAGAGTTAGTTTATGTTTAGCTAAACAGGTATAATTATCAGTTGCATGCCGGAAATCTAGTCAAAAATTTGCATGATAGGCAGAGAGTCATATATTTGATAGGAAATTTATGTCTCTGTAATACTGATAAAGAACAGTTTAGGAGCATTTCTTAAAAAGATGTATGCATTTTTAGTCAAATTTACTTTTAGCTTTAGAATGCGAGAAATATTACGACTTTTGGATCAGAGGGAAATGATTTCAGTCTGTAAATGATTTCTGACAGTAAATTTATGTGACCCTTTGAACCCAGGTATGAGGTACGCTATTCCTCCTAAATTGCTACAGTTCTCTTGCCACTGTATTTTCCCTTAACATTGGTAGGTACCAGTGTTGAGAGATAGATAGAAACCTCACCGTGGAAGCTGGCATACAAATATTTGTGAAATACGAGAGCAGCTTCGTCGTGGAACCCCAGCTCGTAATACTGAAAAACAGTTTATTATGGCAACACAACAGAAGGCACAGGGCAGGCTGAATCATCTCCTTCTGTTTATAAAAGTATCGAACTTTCTCGAAGTATCTAAATATTATTTTAACAAGAAGTGCCTGAAACAGATCAGAAAGTCCTAAAAGTACAAGAATCGACAAAGGTCAGGCAGCAACTCTTTTAAGTTTTACGTCAACCTCGATGACAAATGGGTTGCAACTGTATCGGATCTGTGAGCGAGAACAATTATCACAACGTAGAGCCGGAGTCGCCGACCGGTTCTAGGCGCTTCAGTCTGGAACCGCGCGACCTCTCCGGTCGCAGGTTCGAATCCTGCCTCGGGCATGGATGTGTGTGATGTCCTTAGGTTAGTTAGGTTTAAGTAGTTCTAAGTTCTAGCGGACTGATGACCTCTGATGTTAACTCCCATAGTGCTCAGAGCCATTTGAACCACAACGTACAACACTCTTATAATTCTTTTGTCTTTAGTGTTCTAACGGGTTTTATGCCCACTACTCTTTCATCTGCATCTATATCTACATGCATACCCCGCAAGCTACCAGGCGGTGCATACACTGAACCATTACTAGTCATTTCGTTTCCTGTTCTACTCGCAAGAACGGTGAGGGAAAAACGGCTTTTTATATGCTTCCGTATGAGCTCTAATTTCTGGTCTATTATCTTCGTCCTCCTTACGCCCAATGTATGTCAGCGGCAATAGAATTACTCGGCAGACAGCTCCAAATGTCGGTTCTCTAAATTTTCTCGATAATTTTTCTCGGAAAGAACGTCACCTTCCCTCCAGCGATTCCCATTTGAGTTCTCGAAGCATCCCCGTAACACTCTTGTCCTGATCGAACCTACCATTAACAAACCTAGTAGCCCGCCCCCGAATTACTTCAATGTCAGCCGGCCGGTGTGACCGAGCGGTTCTAGACGCTTCAGTCCGGAACCGCGTTGCTGCTAGAGTCGCAGGTTCGAATCCTGCCTCGGGCATGGATGTGTGTGATGTCCTTAGGCTATTTAGGTTTAAGCAGTTCTAAGTTCTAGGGGAATGAGGACCTCAGATGTCAAGTACCATAGTGCTTAGGGCCATTTGAACTATTTGAACTTCAATGTCCTCCTTCAATCTGACCTGATACGCATCCTGAACACTCGATCACTACTCAAGATTAGGTCGCACTAGAGACCTATATGCGGTCTCTTTTACAGATACACAACACTTTCCCAAATTCTCCCAATAAACCGAAGTCGACCATTCATCTTCCCAACAACAATCCTAAAAAGCTCGTTCCATTCCAATCGCTTGGAAACGTCACACCCAAATATTTACACGACTTGACTGGGTCAAGAAGGACACTACTAATGCTGTTTTTCCTTCTCATCCTTATTAACGTACATTTTTCTACGTTTAGAGCTAGCTGCCATTCACCACGCCAACTAGAAATTGTTTGTAGATCATCTTGTATCCTCCTACAGTCACTGAATTTCGACAACTTACCTTACAAGACGTCATCGTCGGCAATCGACCGCAGATTGGTGTCCACCTTATCCGCCATATCATTTATGTATATAGAAATTAATAACAGTCATATCACACTTCCCTGCGGCACTCCTGACGAGACCCTTGTTTCTGATGAGCACTCGCCGTCGAGGACAACATACTTGATTCTATTATTTAAGAAGTCTTCGCGCCACTCGTATCTGAAAGCCTATTCGATATGCTCATACCTTCGTTAAAAGTCTGCAGTGGGGCACCGTATCACATACTTTCCAGAAATTTAAAAATGCGTAATCTGCCTGTTGCCCTTCATCTATAGTTTGTAGTATTCTGTGTGAGAAAAGGGCAAGCTGAGTTTCGCACGAGCGATGCTTTCTAAACCTGTGCTGACTCGTGGACATTACTTTCTCGGTCTGCAGAAATGTCCAAAACTTCT
Source organism: Schistocerca serialis cubense (assembly GCF_023864345.2). Classification (NCBI taxonomy): domain Eukaryota; kingdom Metazoa; phylum Arthropoda; class Insecta; order Orthoptera; family Acrididae; genus Schistocerca; species Schistocerca serialis. Next base: position 314,374,575 of record NC_064639.1, read on the forward strand.
GCAGCAAACAGGTGATAGGGATGTTGGTCTGTAATTTTGAAGGACGGGTCTTTTATCCTTCGTATATACGGGTGTCACCTGCGCTTTTTCCAGTCACTTGGGACTTCGTCCTGGGGAAGACATTCGTGATAAATACAAGTTAAATACGGGGCGAATGCCGCAGAATACTCTTTGCAAAAACGACTTAGGATTTCATTCCGACTGGCGAATTACCTATTTTCTACTTTTTGTTTCTCTTACCGAGGGATACCTATTAGTGTGTCATCCATACGGGAGTCTATTCCACAGTCCAACGACGGTATGTTTGTACTTTGCTCCTGCGAGAACGATTTCTTAAAAGCGAAATTTAAAACTTCGTCTTTTGTTTTGCTATCTTCGACTGCTACACCAGACTGTTCAACGAGCGACTAGATGGCAGCCTCAGACCCGTTTCACTATTTCAAGTAGCATCAGAATTTTCTCAGGTTCTATGCCAGATCTTTTGAAAAGATACAATAACGGTGACACGTTTTTTTCCGTCCTTAATCCATTTTCTATGCATATAGTTCTTACCACGATTCACAGTCTGTTTAAACTTTGTCCATAATTTATCTACGTCCATCATATTAGGACTAAATGGTGTCAATTCATTGTGTAGCTGGGATGCCAGCTACTACTTATCTGCTCTTTCTGGCAGAAATACTTTCCTAGCCTTCTTAATTGATTTCTTACGTTTAGTGACCGCAGTCGCCATGATGACATCATGGTCAGTAACCCTTGACGCTGTCGATAAATTCCGGCCTGTTTGTACTATAAGGTCTGAATATTTCCGTTTCGTATGTGTTGTCGAACAAGCTGCTCAAGACAGTTATCGTCCACCTTGGTAACTGCGTAGTCAGTGCGGTGGATTGCTATCCTAAGGGGCCCGGGTTCAATTTGCGGTCAGGTCAGAGATTTTTACTGTTCGGGGACTGGGTGTTGTGTTGTCCTTTCGCTCGTATCGTCATAATTGACATTCCACTATTGAGATGGCTGTACAGGCACGTCCCGAAAGTCAAAGAATTTTTAAAAAGACAGTTTTTGTAAAACGTGTTAAAAAGTACTTCGCAAGATTCTCTGTCTGTCTGTAGTCTGTACTCCCCGCAATGAATCCATGGACGTCCTAGTCTATACTCGGTAGGTTAAAATCGCCATCACCTACAATTTCTACTCCATGATCTGGGATTTTTACAGATTATTGACCGTAGAATTTCGTCGAATAACTCTAGAACCGTCGCAGTGGAATCGGGTTGCCGGTAAAATAATCCAACAATTAACTTGATTCCACCTAGACCTGTTACACACGACCAGATAACTTGACTGTCACTCTCAACTTTGACGTCAACAGAAAGAATATTTTTACAATGAACACTACTACTCCTAGGCGTCTAATCTGTCTTTTCGATATACCTTTCATGCCTCACTAAATATCTCAGAGATTTCTACTTCTGGTTTCAGCCATTTCTCGGAAGCAAGAATAATACGAATGCGAGAAGTTTTCTGGAGGGCACTAAATCGGGAACTTTGTTACGAATATTTAAAAAATTTACTGACAAAATTTTGACAGTCAAAATGTCTTTACTTTTAACGCAGTCTGACTTCTCTTTCTGCGTATCGACTATCAAGGGTTCATCAGAGCACGTCAAACTACCACCCAGCCCCCCCAAAAATCAGTGTGCACTCCACAAGTACTCTGCTACCCCAGTAGCTGCTTCCTTTGTGTAGTGTACTCCTGCCCTATCAAGGGGAATGCTGCCAGTGTCCACACGATAAAGGAGGTCTAGAAACCAGCAGCCGAGACCGTCACAGAGTCGGCGGAGCCTTTGATTGAGACCCTCCCATCGGCTCCAAACCAAAGGATCCCGATCAACTCTGGAAACAATGCTGGAAATTGCGAGCTCTGCTTGCACCCCGCGCAGGGGGCCAGCGGCATTCACCACCACCTTTAACAGACGTCTGTAGGAACAGAGGAGCCACACGACCGGTGTCGTTGGTTACCAACGTAGCCACACCTTGCAGACGACTGCATCCTGCCTGTTCGATAGTCGCAGGCAAGGACGCCTCCACATCTCGGATGAGACCCCCCGGTAGACATACCGATTACACGTTCGCTTTCTTTCCAGGTGTGAACACTACCTCCTAAGGGCCTTCATAACGCGCATAACACTGGAGCTCCCGATAACTATTTCTTCTGCAGTGCCGGCCGCTTCATCTCAGAGAAGTACTTACACCCAATGCCTTCACTAATTTAATCAGTATATTCCAATCCCTTCCTCTTCAGTTTCTCCACCTCTGAAGTTTCCTGTAACACGAGATCAGTTACTCCCTGATGTGTTAACGCTTGTTGTATCATACTGCTCTTCTTCTTGTTAATATTTTCCACATCTTCCTCTCCTCGCCCTTTCTGCAGAGACCCCACTCATTTCTTATCTTATCAGTACACTGAAATTTCAGTACTGTTCTGTAGCACCACATCTCAAATGTTTTGATTCTCGTCTTTTCTGGTTTTGCCGCAGCCCATGATTCACTTCTATACGGTGCTGTGCTCCAGCCGTACATGTTCGGAAATTTCTTCTCCAGTTAAGGCCTGTATAGACACTGTAGTGAAGAATGGACTCTTCGCCTTATATACTTCTTGCTTCATCCGTTATGTGTTATTTCGAATCTAAAGTAAAAGATTTCTTCCGCCTTAATATACGATACCAGATGGTAATGTTAAGTTTGTCGTTGATGTCTTGTCTTTCTTTGATATTCTCATAATCCATAATCTGTGCTCACAAGGGGAAGCTACGACCTTCAGTTCACACTTTTAGTGGTCCATTAAGACAGCATAGTATGCAAGAACACACATAAAAAAGTTTTCCATCACCTCGTTTCCGAGAGTTCCGGAGCCTGTACAGAAAATTGGAAGAGAGATCAACATAAACGTCATTTTCGCCCTTTTTATTGCTCATGAAAACCACACATTGTATGCTGTACCACGAAACAGAGCTGGTGGCGCAGATTGCTGTGCACGCCGGTACCTCTAGTACGCAGTAGCGCGTCCTCTTGCAGAGATGCATTCCTGTATTCGTCATGGTATAGTACCCACAAGTTCATCAAGGCACTGGTGGTCCAGATTGTCCCGCTCCTCAACGGCAATTCGGTGTGGTTGGTGGCTCACGTCCTCCATAAATAGCCCTTTTCAATATATCCCAGGCATGTGCGATAGGGTTCATGTATGGAGAACATGCTGGCCACTCTAGTCGAGCGATGTCGTCCTGAAGGGAGTCATTCACAAGATGTGCACGATGTGGGCGAAAATTGTCGTTCATGAAGACGAATGCCTCGCCAATATGCTGCCGATATCGTTGCACTATCGATTGGAGGATGGCATTCACGTAACGTACAGCCGTTATGGCGCCTTTCATGACCACCAGCGGCGTACGTCGGCCTCACATTACGCCACCCCAAAACAGCAGGGTTCCCCGACATCGCTGCACTCGTTTGACAGTGTGGCTAAGGCGTTCAGCCTGACCAGGTTGTCTCCAAACACGTCTCCGACGTTTGTCTGGTTGAAGGCACATGCTACACTCATCGGTGAAGAGAACGTGAAGCCAATCCTGAGCGGTTCATTCGACATGTTGTTGGGCGCATCTGCAAGCGTTGCCTGCTGTCGTGGTTGCAAAGATGGACCTCGCCATGGACGTCGGGGGTGAAGCTGCGCATCATGCAGCCTATTGCGCACAGTTTGAGTCGTAACACGACGTCCTGTGTTGTTGTTGTTGTTGTTGTTGTGGTCTTCAGTCCTGAGACTGGTTTGATGCAGCTCTCCATGCTACTCTATCCTGTGCAAGCTTTTTCATCTCCCAGTACCTACTGCAACCTACATCCTTCTGAATCTGCTTAGTTTATTCATCTCTTGGTCTCCCCCTACGATTTTTACCCTCCACGCTGCCCTCCAATACTAAACTGGTGATCCCTTGATGCCTCAGAACATGTCCTACCAACCGATCCCATCTTCTGGTCAAGTTGTGCCACAAACTTCTCTTCTCCCCAATCCTATTCAATACTTCCTCATTAGTTATGTGATCTACCCATCTAATCTTCAGCATTCTTCTGTAGCACCACATTTCGAAAGCTTCTATTCTCTTCTTGTCCAAACTATTTATCGTCCATGTTTCACTTCCATACATGGCTACACTCCATACGAATACTTTCAGAAATGACTTCCTGACACTTAAATCAATACTGGATGTTAACAAATTTCTCTTCTTCAGAAACGCTTTCCTTGCCATTGCCAGCCTACATTTTATATCCTCTCTACTTCGACCATCATCAGTTATTTTGCTCCCCAAATAGCAAAACTCCTTTACTACTTTAAGTGCCTCATTTCCTAATCTAATTCCCTCAGCATCACCCGACTTAATTAGACTACATTCCATTATCCTTGTTTTGCTTTTGTTGATGTTCATCTTATATCCTCCTTTCAAGACACTGTCCATTCCATTCAACTGCTCTTCCAAGTCCTTTGCTGTCTCTGACAGAATTACAATGTCATCGGCGAACCTCAAAGTTTTTATTTCTTCTCCATGAATTTTAATACCTACTCCGAATTTTTCTTTTGTTTCCTTTACTGCTTGCTCAATATACAGATTGAACAACATCGGGGAGAGGCTACAACCCTGTCTTACTCCCTTCCCAACCACTGCTTCCCTTTCATGTCCCTCGACTCTTATAACTGCCATCTGGTTTCTGTACAAATTGTAAATAGCCTTCCGCTCCCTGTATTTTACCCCTGCCACCTTTAGAATTTGAAAGAGAGTATTCCAGTCAACATTGTCAAAAGCTTTCTCTAAGTCTACAAATGCTAGAAACGTAGGTTTGCCTTTCCTTAATCTTTCTTCTAAGATAAGTCGTAAGGTCAGTATTGCCTCACGTGTTCCAGTGTTTCTACGGAATCCAAACTGATCTTCCCCGAGGTTGGCTTCTACTAGTTTTTCCATTCGTCTGTAAAGAATTCGTGTTAGTATTTTGCAGCTGTGACTTATTAAGCTGATAGTTCGATAATTTTCACATCTGTCAACACCTGCTTTCTTTGGGACTGGAATTATTATATTCTTCTTGAAGTCTGTGGGTATTTCGCCTGTTTCATACATCTTGCTCACCAGATGGTAGAGTTTTGTCAGGACTGGCTCTCCCACGGCCGTCAGTAGTTCCAATGGAATATTGTCTACTCCGGGGGCCTTGTTTCGACTCAGGTCTTTCAGTGCTCTGTCAAACTCTTCACGCAGTATCGTATCTCCCATTTCATCTTCATCTACATCCTCTTCCATTTCCATAATATTGTCCTCAAGTGCATCACCCTTGTATAGACCCTCTATATACTCCTTCCACCTTTCTGCTTTCCCTTCTTTGCTTAGAACTGGGTTTCCATCTGAGCTCTTGATATTCATACAAGTCGTTCTCTTATCTCCAAAGCTCTCTGTAATTTTCCTGTAGGCGGTATCTATCTTACCCCTAGTGAGATAGGCCTCTACATCCTTACATTTGTCCTCTAGCCATCCCTGCTTAGCCATTTTGCACTTCCTGTCGATCTCATTTTTGAGACGTTTGTATTCCTTTTTGCCTGTTTCACTTACTGCATTTTTATATTTTCTCCTTTCATCAATTAAATTCAATATTTCTTCTGTTACCCAAGGATTTCTACTAGCCCTCGTCTTTTTACCTACTTGATCCTCTGCTGCCTTCACTACTTCATCCCTCAAAGCTACCCATTCTTCTTCTACTGTATTTATTTCCCCCATTCCTGTCAATTGCTCCCTTATGCTCTCCCTGAATCTCTGTACAACCTCTGGTTTTTTTAGTTTATCCAGGTCCCATCTCCTTAAATTCCCACCTTTTTGCAGTTTCTTCAGTTTTAATCTACAGGTCATAACCAATAGATTGTGGTCAGAGTCCACATCTGCCCCTGGAAATGTCTTACAATTTAAAACCTGGTTCCTAAATCTCTGTCTTACCATTATATAATCTATCTGATACCTTTTAGTATCTCCAGGGTTCTTCCATGTATACAACCTTCTTTCATGATTCTTAAACCAAGTGTTAGTTATGATTATGTTGTGCTCTGTGCAAAATTCTACCAGGCGGCTTCCTCTTTCATTTCTGTCCCCCAATCCATATTCACCTACTATGTTTCCTTCTCTCCCTTTTCCTACACTCGAATTCCAGTCACCCATGACTATTAAATTTTCGTCTCCCTTCACAATCTGAATAATTTCTTTTATTTCATCATACATTTCTTCAATTTCTTCGTCATCTGCAGAGCTAGTTGGCATATAAACTTGTACTACTGTAGTAGGTGTGGGCTTCGTATCTATCTTGGCCACAATAATGCGTTCACTATGCTGTTTGTAGTAGCTTACCCGCATTCCTATTTTCCTATTCATTATTAAACCTACTCCTGCATTACCCCTATTTGATTTTGTGTTTATAACCCTGTAGTCACCTGACCAGAAGTCTTGTTCCTCCTGCCACCGAACTTCACTAATTCCCACTATATCTAACTTCAACCTATCCATTTCCCTTTTTAAATTTTCTAACCTACCTGCCCGATTAAGGGATCTGACATTCCACGCTCCGATCCGTAGAACGCCAGTTTTCTTTCTCCTGATAACGACATCCTCTGGAGTAGTCCCCGCCCGGAGATCCGAATGGGGGACTATTTTACCTCCGGAATATTTTACCCAAGAGGACGCCATCATCATTTAATCATACAGTAAAGCTGCATGCCCTCGGGAAAAATTACGGCTGTAGTTTCCCCTTGCTTTCAGCCGTTCGCAGTACCAGCACAGCAAGGCCGTTTTGGTTATTGTTACAAGGCCAGATCAGTCAATCATCCAGACTGTTGCCCTTGCAACTACTGAAAAGGGTGCTGCCCCTCTTCAGGAACCACACGTTTGTCTGGCCTCTCAACAGATACCCCTCCGTTGTGGTTGCACCTACGGTACGGCTATCTGTATCGCTGAGGCACGCAAGCCTCCCCACCAACGGCAAGGTCCATGGTTCATGGGGGGGGGGGACGTCCTGTGGCTGCACGAAAAGCATTATTCAACATGGTGGCGTTACTGTCAGGGTTCCTTCGAGCCACAATCCGTAGGTAGCAGTCATCCACTGCAGTAGTAGCCCTTGGGCGGCCTGAGCGAAGCATGTCATCGACAGTTCGTGTCTCTCTGTATCTCCTCCATGTCCGAAAAACATCGCTTTGGTTCACAACCAACTGGACACTTCCCTTGTTGAGAGCCCTTCCTGGCATAAAGTAACAGTGCGGACGCGATCAAACCGCGGTATTGACCGTCTAAACATGGTTGAAATACAGACAACACGAGCCGTGTACCTCCTTGCTGGTGTAATGACTGGAAATGATCGGCTGTCGGACCCCCTCCGTCTAATAGGCGCTGCTCATGCATGGTTGTTTACATCTTTGGGCGGGTTTAGTGACATCTCTGGACAGTCAAAGGGACTGTGTCTGTGATACAATATCCACAGTCAACGTCTATCTTCAGGAGTTCTGGGAACCGGGGTGATGCAAAACTTTTTTTTGATGAGTGTAGTAAGGTGTGCTACTTAGAAACTTTTGAGAAAACCGTGAGAGGAATATTACCCGTTCAATATTTACCTGAGCGTATCCTTAGGTAGCGGCCATCCACTGCGGTAGTAGCCCTTGGGAGGCCTGAGCGAGGCATGTCATCGACAGTTCCTGCCTCTCTGTATCTCCTCCATGTCTTAACAACACCGCTTTGGTTCACTCCGAGACGCCTGGACACTTCCCTTGTTGAGAGCCCTTCCTGTACGAGATGGTGACGGTCGACTGGTTACCGTTCGAATTCCGTTATCGGTGATCCGCTGGATCGAGTCCCACTAATCTTTTCTTTTTTTAATGGATATTTTTTCAACATTCCTCATATTATTGCAGACATGTGACGTTTGAAAGGTAATACAAAGAAACACGTGTATTTGCATGAAATTTTATTGAATTCCCAATGGCCGGCCGGGGTGGCCGAGAGGTTCTAGGCGTTTCAGTCTGGAACCGCGCGACCGCTACGGTCGCAGGTTCGAATCATGCCTCGGGCATGGATGTGCGTGATGTCCTTAGGTTAGTTAGGTTTAATTAGTTCTAAGTTCTAGGGGACTGATGACCTTAGAAGTTAAGTCCCATAGTGCTCAGAGCCATTTCAACTATTTGATTTCCCAATGGTATTTGGCTGTTTACTAATTTTAATTATTAGAACAAATATCATGTTTGCAGTAATCGATAAGTAAAAGATCAAACACATAATGTTTTCCTGAAAATGTATGCCTGTCGCGATTTGCGAAATCCCTTATACCTGCAATCGGGTAAGGTACCCAACACTGCTTTGCATCTGGACGCTTCGACCTGCAGACACTGAGACCGCACCCACTCTTTAACATGCAGAGCAGTGAGACCTCGCTACTGTAACAAGAACAAATGGTGTACGTACGTTTTTTTTAAATCACAAAATTTACGTTTTTATTGCAAAAATGGAAATGACTCCCGACTCCAGATTCTTCACTACTGCTGATGAATGTCGTGAAGATTCAATGCCTAGCCTAATGAAGTCGACAAACGTTAAGATGAAATATGCGTTCGCGCACTGTGATAGTATTCATCAGGAAGTGGACTTTACTAAGAGACAATCACCAGCAAAGTTTTCTGCAGATGCAGTGGCGATTGGGGAAAAACTTTATTTATTTACCATCGAAATGTTAGGACAAGAGACACTAACGACTGACGACCACCCCACAAAGGAGATGAAAGTCTATTTTGTGAAGGTCAAGATTTTTCCGATGATGAGGACAATGGGCCAGCTGAAAGGAAGGCAAAAGCCGGATGCATTCCGTTGGAGACAAAAATAGAAGGAATGAGACTGGTAAAAGAACACATCACATGGTATCTACAAATTCTATAAAGTTCGTGCAAATACAAGTGGTTTTCTTTACATTCTGATTCCTTTCAAATATCATATATGTGAAATAATATGATCATAGTTGAAAAAATATGCATTTCAAAAAAAAAAAAAAAACTGCGTGGATCTCGATCCCGCGAGCCACCAAATATGAAACTCTCTACTGCTACACATCCTACCATTGCCATTCTTTTCGATATTATTCTGGTCAGCTTCTTGGTTGTTTGAGGTGTCAAGCTGACTGTGTGAGACTTTTCATACAGGCTTTAACAAAAAGTTATGGCCAGGATTTCGTGTAATATTCCTCCCACGTAGAGGAAGAAAATATGTTATACGGACATGGACCTGCAAACATTTTAGTTCCTTGTTAGAGCCCAGTTTCTACAATTCTTCAACACATTATTCATCTCCTTTGAAACGAAGCCTCAGCAGTGAACAGAACATTTGTCCTAAAGTGAGATTTGGCACATCGTTGAATGAACAAGTCGCAGAAGTGTGCCTGTGCATGACAATCAGCTGCTGGTATTGCCTGTAGACGTTGTACATGGTGTAGCACTCCAGACAGTCACAGGGTCAACGATACTTGTTGCATCTGACTCTAGAGGCTGTTGCCAACTGCACGAAGACTCTAGGGGTTGTTGCTAACTGCACGAAGAAGTTTCTCCTCCAGCTGAGGTGTCCTTGTCCTTCTAGGCTTTCCCCAGTCCCGAGTAGTAGGCTTAAACGTCCCATGTCCAATACGACGACGATCATTTGTTTCAAACGTCCTCGTGTCGGGGAACTGTCGTTCTGGAGATCTTTCCTGATATAAACGTTGACAGCGACGGCCGTTATCATCTACTAATCCGTATAGCAAATGGGCGTCTGCCAACTTCGCATTTGAGTGCACTTCCGTTGCACTGTACCGGAAACACAATCCATGGTGAACACTAAACAGGTTGTGCTACATGCTTGATGCTAGTAGAGCAATGAAGTTCGTCACATGTCAAAACAACCAATGAAGTGAGTATGGCAGCATTACCTACGTTCAGTTAGGACAACAATCAATGGTTATGAACCTGAGGATTACAACTTACTGTACATTCTAACCAAACATAACCAAAAGGGTATTTTGACCACTTCATGTTGTGCTGGTACGTTCTGCTAATGTGTGTTTCCCACGATAAATGTGATTACGAAAGGAAGAAGAAAATTAACTCTAAATGGAAATAAATCGTTTCCGGACCCATGTCCATATAGCACATTTTATTCATCTATGAGTGAGGAATGTTTCCTGATAGTTTGGTCTTACCCTTCCGTTACACCCTCTATTTATCTGCCCAGAACATTTGCGGAGCTGTAGTGTAGACAGTATTCTCGCAAAAGTCGGATGGTACGTCTCCAATTTCATTTAGTCGTCCGATAACTTGAATAATCGTTTCGTTGGCACTTCCTTCCAGTCGGGCGAAATTCAACAGGAACTTCCGCAAACACAACTCTGGTTCGCTGGCAGACCGCTTGGAGCGCAGCAACTTTGTTAATCCATCATGTCGGTTCCGTATTTCGTAATTTAGTCTTCCATACATACATACACTGATGGGATATAACATTATGACCACCTGCTTAATAACTTATTTGTCCGTCTTCGGAACGAAACACATCACTGATTCTGCGTACCAGGGATCCGACAGTTTTTTTGGAGGTTTGTGGAGGTATGCGGCACTATATACCTACGCACGGATCATATAATTCGCGTAAATAATGGGTCGCTGATTTGCATATGCGGTGATGACGCCCTGTAGCGACCTATGTGGGTTCCATAGGATTTACATCAAGTGAATTTGGTCGCCGAGACATCAACGTGAGGTCACTATAACGCTCCACATACCACTATAGCATGGTTCTGGTTCCGGGGTACGAACAATTGTACTGCTGAAATATGACATCACCGTCGGAGAAGACATAAAGCATGAAGGGACGCAGGTGGTTCGCAGCTGTCAGCGTGTCTTCGATTACTACCACAGGTCCCATGCAAACGAAGGAGAATGTCTCCCATAACATAATATTGCTCCCACCAGCGTGCATCCGTGGCGCGCTGCGTTCCGAGCCGCAGTTCACCTCGCGTTTGTGGAGACGACCATCGACCTAGTGTAGCAAAAATTTGATTCATAAGAAGAGACGACTCGTCTCCATTGATTGACTTTCGAATCCCGATGGTGCAGTACCAACTGCAATCGTATCTGACGATGTCATTGGGTCAACTTGTGAACACTTAGGTGTGGTCTGCTGCGGAGCTCCATGATCAACAATGTACGTACGATGAAGGGTGTGCTACGAAACACTTGTGAGTGCACCAGCATTGTGCTCTTTCGACAGAGATGTCACAGATCACCATCTACCCTACTTTACAGAGCAGACAAGCCTCCGTAGCATACGTATTGTGACGAGACGTGGACGTCCAACCATTTAGGGCCTAGTGGTAGTTTCACTGTCCTACCTCTTTCCATAGATGCTCACGACAGTAAACCGTGAACATTCGACCAGCTTCGACGTTTTCGCGATACTCGTACACAGGCTCTGCGTAATAATAATCTGTCCTTTGTCAGAGTCGCAATGAATTTCGCCATTTGCAGCCCGTGTCTTCGTTAGGAAGATCGCCCGTGCGTATCTGCTCCGCTTACACACTTTAATTGTCACGTGACGTACCCGCAACGTCACTAGACGTCATCCAACGTCGCGGTGGCCAGTGGTCATAATGTTTTGGTTCGTCAGTATATATATATATATATATATATATATATATATATATATATATATATATATATATATATAGAGGAGTCCAAAAAATGTATACACTGTTTAAAAGTCCATAACTTGCAAACTAATTGACGGAGTTGTCTCATTTTTGGTGGAAGTGTAGCTTAAAGTCCAACTTAAAGATATTACTGTAGGTGTTCGAAATGGTCACCATTAATATCCACACACAAACGATGCCGCCGAACTGCAGCACGAAGTACTGACTGCAACGTGTTCAGTTGGATATTTGCACATGAATGTACGATGGATTCTCGAAGTTTATCCAGTGTGCGTGGCTTTTGTCGATAAACGACATCCTTTAGTGTTTCCCACAGGTAGAAGTCCAGAGGAGTTGGGTTTGGGGAACGTGGTGGATACTCCACAGCATCTCTACGGGCCTATTCATCTTCCTGGTGGATTTTCGTCGAGATACGCCCGAACACGATTTTGTTAGTGGGCTGGGGCACTATCTTGTTGAAAATAAACTCTTCCGTCTCCATACAAGTCTCGGATGGCAGGTAAAATGGATGTCTGAAGCTTCTGAAGGTACACCTCACCGGTAACTGTGCCGTCAAAGAACAATGGCCCAATCATGCCCCGGTAAGACAACCCACACCACACATTTACTCCTGGCAAATTCACGGTTTTGTCTATATGGACGTTCGGATTTTCGGCTGGCCAGTAGATGCAATTGTGGCGATTTACTGTACCATGGAGTTTGAACTGTGCCTCATCAGACCACACAATCATCTCTGCAAGCCGGCCGGGGTGGCCGAGCGGTTCTAGGCGTTTCAGTCTGGAACCGCGCGACCGCTACTGTCGCAGGTTCGAATCATGCCTCGGGCATGGATGTGTGTCATGTCCTTAGGTTAGTTAGGTTTAATTAGTTCTAGGTTCTAGGGAACTGATGACCTCAGATGTTAAGTCCCATAGTGCTCAGAGCCATTTGAACCATCTCTGCAAACTCTTCATCATTGCGCACCATGTTAGTAAACCACTCGCAGTACTCCATTCTACGATCTGGGTCGTCCTCGTTCATTGAGTGTAGAAATAGAAAGATGTACCACTTCCATTTTGCTGTCTTCAAAATTCGCCGAACACTTGAGCGACTCACTCCAGTTTCACGGGCACACTGTCTATCAGACTTCTGTGGTGAGCGAGTGAATTATTGTAACACACGACGGGAGTTAGCTGGCCTTGCTACTGTTACAGGTCGTCCAGATCGTTGTTTGTGTACATCTTTAACACAGCCTTCGGCTTCAAATTTGTCTCGAATGCGACGAATCGTGAAACGTGTCGGTGGCTCTCTTTTATACTCATTTCGCCATTGCCATTGAACCTCATTAATGTTTTCGTACTTAAACTACCACTTCAAAACTGACTTCCTTTCATGGAATGTAAGCCTTGCGCCAGCCATGTTTACTCGAGTAACCAGGTGCAACTAAGAACAAAACACTGACTATCTGGTGACTGTCATCTGACGAAACAAAACAACCCAATACAACGCTTGTGTGGTGATTGCCGGAACTGCAAACTAACACTACCAAAGATGAGACAACTCCGTCAATTAGTTTGCCAGTTATGGACTTTTAAACAGTGGATACATTTGCGTGTGTGTGTGTGTCTGTGTGTGTGTGTGTGTGTGTGTGTGTGTATCAGGCCGCTTGGAGCGCAGCAAATTTGTTAAGGCATCATGTCGATTTTGTTTTAGATTTAGTCTTGTGAGTCGAATGGCAAGAAAGGCAAGCAGGGGGCAGAAGAAATAAAACCTCTGAGCTTTGCAGAGCAGACGGACGGAATGGTTAGTGTCATAGAAAGAGGATATAAGATGGATGTCAGCAAAAGCAAACAAGGGTAATGGAATGTAGTAGAATTAAAAGAAGGTGATGCTGAGGGATTTAGATTAGAAAACGAGGGGTTTAAAGTTGTATAGATGACTTCTGTTACCTGGGCAGCAAAATAACTGATGATGGCCGAAGCAGAGAGGATATAAAATAGACTGGCAATGTCAAGGAAAGTGTTTCTTAAGAAGAGTAATTTGTTTACATCGAATATAGATGTCAGTGTTAGGAAGTCTTTTCTGAAAGTATTTGTATGGGGTATAGCCATGTACGGAAGTTAAACATGGACGATAAACAGATTAGACAAGAAGAGAATAGAAGGTTTCGAAAAGTGGTGCTAGAGGAGAATGCGGAAGATTACGTAGGTAGATCACGTACCTAACGGGGAAGTACTGAACAGAATTGGGTCATCCTGACTACCATTTCCTTTTCCATTTCTTCACATTTTTCCTGTAGCCATTTCGTCTTAGCTTCGTTACATTTCCGATTTACTCACTTCCAAGTATTGCATTGCAGTTTATAAGGAAAACAACAATAATTTATTTTTACGACAGCATAAATCTTTCTTTCAAGTTTGCGTCTGACTATATCCGACTCATTAACATACTAGCTACAAACCATAGTGTATATACAGGGTGGAGAAAAATTGTGTCACGAAATTTTAACCCTGGACAGCTGATGCCAGTAGGAACCAAAATTATTGATGTTGTGTATGTCGACAACGCAACATTTTTAAACTTGAGAACCTTGGCGCCATCCGCTCCGATTGGCCGCGGGATTGCTCTGTTGCCGGATGCTGTGGGCAACGCATGACCGCGGATGCTTTGCCTGCCGGAGACCGCGATGTATCCAAGGCGGCCCGCACGCTCGGTGGTAGGGACATTTGTATGTCCATCCTTTTAGCAGGACGTCCCTGGGATGACGGCCGTTTACTATCGTGACAAAAAATATAAACACCTATAGCCGTCCTTATGATTTTATTTTATTTTATTTTTCTCGCTACCAATTTCGACGCTTCATTGAGTCATCTTCAGGCTGTTTTGATGCGTTACAGGTTGATACGATGCCCATGCATAACAATAACACATCAGTTGCCAGTATTACTGGATTCGCAGGTAACGTGTCAGCACTCCAACCATCAACTGTCAACAGCTGATGGTCAACAGTTGATGGTTGGAGTGCTGACACATTAGCTGCGAATCCAGTAATGCTACCAACTGATGGGTTATGCATGGGGATCGTATCAACCTGTATCGCATCAAAACGGCCTTAAGATGACGCAATGCCGCGCGGGATTAGCCGGGCGGTCTAAACGCTGCAGTTATGGTCTGTGCTGCTGGTCCCGGCGGAGGTTCGAGTCCTCCCTCGGGCATGGGTGTGTGTGTGTGTGTGTGTCCTTAGGATAATTTAGGCTAAGTAGTGTGTAAGCTTAGGGACTGATGACCTTAGCAGTTAAGTCCCATAAGATTTCACACACATTTGAACATTTTTGATGACACAATGAAGTGTCGAAACTGGTAGCGACAAAATAAAATAAAACCATAAGGACGGCTGTAGGTGTTTTTATTTTTTGTCACTATTTGTATGTGTGAACCGACAACAAAATTTCGTGACACAATTTTTCTCCGCCCTGTATGTCTATGAAGTAATCATAGCCTACTGCGCATGTTCTCAGCATAAAACGAGGCTAGTCACGTGATTTTGGGGCGACGCTGCTTGTCTACAATTTACGGTAATAGCGAAACTTCAATTTTCACACAGTCGCCTTGTTGTATATACATTTCGTCATGTTTGAGCTTTGGTAGCACCTATGGTGCAGTTTTCTCGTTCCTACGGATGTAAAGAGAAGTAGGTGAAAACAGGTCAACTTATTCTTCGTAGGTATCTACAACAAATGTGTAATAGTAAATGCCATACTGATAGGAGGCAGTTCCACTAAGTTTCGGATGTGCAGCCGCAATAAATATCCTTCTTCTTCTAATATTTCGGCTGTATAACGTTCAGCCATCTTCAGAGTGAGACGCAAGACTGCCGCTCCAGATTTTCTTTTTTCTTTATTGTGGTTTCATTCCCCTGCCCCATATGGGTAGGGGTGGGCTGTCAGTGGCACAACCCGCCGCTCTTCAGCCGAGTGACATAACAACTTAAAATTAGAATAAAATGTTACATACATAAGGCGAGAAAGGGGAACTTAAAACAGAATAATGGGAGAAAATGAAGGTAAAAAATAGACTAACACGGGGACGTTCATGGAGAACAGTTAAAAGTCACCAGAAAGTTAAAAAACACAGTTGGCGAGTCCTCAAAACTCATAGAAGACACTGAAGGGACATGCACATGTTAAGAGTCAGCCACAGTAGTAACAACACTCCGGAACAACACACTTAAAACCCACTTGGAGCGCACACGACGAAGAATAAAACCACCAGGTGGGACCTGCCAAGGGAAAGGGCAGAGAGGATGGAAAAGGAGAGGAGAGCATGTGGCAGCAGGGGAAGCGGCGGGATGAAGAGATGAGGGGCATCAGTAGGTACACGAAGAGGTAAGATATGGGGTGGGAGAGGAAGAGGGAAGACAGGGCAGGAGGGAGCGCAGAGACACTGAAAGGAGGCACAAGAGATGGAGGGGGAGTAGGAGGGGGAAGCCACTCAGGAGGAGGGAGGGGGAGGAGAGGGAGCCCTGAGGAGGAGGCAGGAAGATGGGGTTAGAGTTGATAGGAAGGGTAGATGTCAGGACGAAGCTCATCATCCGGGAGGGGTAGACAGTGGAAGTTGTGTTGGGAATGGAGATGGAGGGTGTGGAGATGGAGAGAGGGTGGGACACAATGGTAAAGGCGCGGCAACTGGTTGAGGATGGAGAGGAAGGGAGACACCAGGGGGATCAAGGCGGCAGACAATACATAGTGTGTGGATGTGTTCAAGGAAAAGGAGAAGGTGAGGGAAGGGGACAAAGTCGTAGAGGAGGCGCGTGGGGGACAGAAGGCGGATGTGGAAGGCGAGGCGGAGCGCATGGCGTTCGAGGATTTGGAGGGCTTTATAGAACTGGGGAGGGGCGGAAATCCAAGCGATGCTGGCATAACAGAGAATGGGGCAGATCAAGGATTTGTAGGTGTGAAGGATGGTGGAAGGATGCAGACCCCACATCCGGCTGGACAGGAGTTTCAGAAGGCAGAGGCGGTTGTGAGCTTTGTTTTGGATCGTAAGGAGATGGGGAGTCCAGGTGAGGTGGCGGTCAAGTGTGAGGCCAAGGTATTTAAGGGTGGGAGTGAGGTGGATAGGACAGTCATAAATGGTGATGTAGAAATCATGGAGGCAGAAGGAGCGGGTGGTGCGGCCTATGATGATCGCCTGGGTCTCGGAGGGATTAACACGGAGGAACCACTGGTTGCACCAAGCGGTGAATTGGTCAAGGTGGGTTTGGAGGGTACGTTGGGACCGTTGAAGGGTAGGATAAAGGGCTAGGAAGGCGGTGTCATCAGCGAACTGGAGAAGATGAACAGGAGAGGGAAGTTTGGGCATATCAGCAGTGTACAGGAGATAGAGGAGAGGGGAAAGGACAGAGCCTTGGGGCATGTCGGCAGAGGAATAGAAAGTACGGGAGTTGGAATTGTGGATAGTCACATAGGATGGACGGTGGGAGAGGAAAGAAGCAACAAGACAGATGAAGTTGATGGGGAGAGCATAGGTCTGGAGTTTGAAGAGGAGCCCGGGATTCCAGGCACGGTCATAGGCGTTCTGGAGATCAAGGGAAACAAAGATAGCGGAGTGACAGGACTTAAGTTGGAGGGAAAGAAGATTGGTAAGGTTAAGGAGCTGGTCGTCAGTGCAGAAGGAAGGCCGGAAGCCACATTGGGTAAGAGGAAGGAGGCGGTGCTGGTTAAGGTGGCAATGAATACGGCGAGAGAGGATGGCCTCGAAGACCTTACTGAACACGGAGGTGAGGCAGATTGGACGATAGGAAGAGGTATCAGAGGGGGGTTTGTTAGATTTAGGGAACAGCAGGACACGGGAAGTCTTCCACAGGTCGGGGTAAAATCCAGTGGAGAGGAGGACATTGTACAGGGTAGCAAGGACAGACAGGAAGGATGGAGGGGATTCCTTGAGGTGACGGTAGGTGATGTCATCATGACCAGGGGCGGTGTTGCGTTTGGAGCGGAGGATGAGTGTGATGTCTTGGGTGGTGACGGGAGTGTTGATGTTGGAGGGGGGTAATCGATCCAAGTACTGGAAGCTAGGGGCGAGCGGGGGGACAGAGGTGTCAGTGCGGTCAAGGATGGTGGGGAAGAGGGAGTAATGAAAATGGGGATCATCAGGAATGGATAAGACTTCGGATAGATGGGAAGCAAAAGGGTTAGCCTTACTGAGGTTGTCAGGAACGGGTCGATCATCATGGAGGATGGGGTAATGCGGGGTGGGATGGCTACCATTAAGGAGGTGGAAAGCTGACCAGTACTTGGAGGAGTTGACAGGGAGGGCGGAGTTGAGGCATGTGCTTGTCTGGCGCCAGTCCCAGAGTTTCTTTGCTGTAAGGAGGTCCCGGATATGTCGCTGTAATTGCCAGTGGTGGGCGAGAGTATCCCAGTCACGAGTGCGGAGGAATGAGCAGTAGAGCCTGCGGGATTCACGCAGAAGAAGGACGGCCTGTGGCGGAACCGTAGAGCGGTGAGGGTGGATGAGTTTGGTAGGGACATGAGTCTCCACAGTGTCGGTGATGGTCTTCTGAAGGAAGGAAGAGGCAAGGGTGATGTCATCAGGTTGGTGAAAGGTGAGGGGTTGGCTTTCGACCTGCAAGGCAATGGATTCCCGGTAGGCACCCCAATTGGCACGGTGGTAGTCACGGACAGACTTTGGAGGGGCAGCTGGGCGGGTGGCTGCAGTGGCGGGACGGGTAGAGGAGATGGTGAGAAGGACAGGGAGATGGTCACTACCGACAGGATCGAGGACATCAACGGTGATGCGACCAAGGAGGTTGGGGGAAGCGAGTATAACATCGGGGGTGGAGTTACTTTCAGGACGGGTGTGCTGTGGGAGAGGAACAAGGTCACCATGGAGAGTGGCAAGGAACTGATGCCACCGCCGAAGGGTGGCAGGGTCACGGCTGTGGATGTTGAGGTCAGTGGCGATTACATAGGTGGAGAAGGTACAGTCAATATGGGAAATGAAGTCGGAGGGGAGAGGAGCTGCGGGGCAGATATGGATAGTGGCACAGGTTATGGTGAGGGAGGGAAAAAATAGGCTGAGGAGAAGGTGTTTGGTCGGGTCATTGAGGAGGGGTTGTGACCGAACAGGGAGATGCCTGAGGTGGCCTATAGTGACCCCACCTTGGGCTAGGGGAAGGGGATTGTCAGTGTGGTGAAGGAGATAAGGGGAGGTGAGGACAACATGGTGGGGTTGGAGGAAAGTTTCATTAAGGATGAAGGAGTCAACCTGGTGCTGGGAGAAGGTATGCATGAAGAGGTATTTGTTTGCAGGGAGGGAGCGAATGTTGAGGTAGAGGAGACGATACTGTTGACGCACCAGGAGGATGGAGGTGGGAAGGGTGCGGGAAGGGGAGAGAGGCGCTTAAATGAGGGTGTCTAGGCAGGCGAAGGTAAAGTGGGCCTGGTTGTGGGAGTAGGTGGCATAGGTGTTTAAGTGGAAAACAGAGCGGGCGGCAAGGGAAATCTGCTGGAGTGTGTGGGGGTGCTGGAAGGGATGTATGTTCGGCAGGACGATGGTGAGGAACTGGATGTCTTGTGCTGTAGGGGGAGGGCAGAGGGAATTGTTAGGGTAGATGGGTGAGTCAATGGGGCGAACAGGGACAGTGAGTTCAGGGTTGGTGGGAGGGGGCTTGGCTTTGTATTTGGAGGAATATGTGGGGTGAGGTTCATTGCAGGTGTTTCAGGATGGGGGGGGGGAGACGAGGTTGGGACACTGTTTAAGAAAGTGGGAGGCTTTACAATGGGGGCAGGTGGGTGGGTTCTTACAGTTTTGGGTGAGGTGGTCATTGTACAGAAGACAACGCTGGCAGCAGTAGGATTGAGGAGGGGAACGGGACGGGTCAACAGGGTGGCGGTGGTTGAAAATCAGGGCTCCCTGCATGAGGAGGTGGTCGATGGAGGAGGCGGACTCTGTAAATATACGCATGAGGAAAGTAGGGCCAGAGGAGTTGTAAATACGGCGGGCAGAGCGGACTTCCAGGATAGGGTGGGCATTCAGTTCCGCCAACACCTCAGCCTCTGTGACCACAGGGCTGAGTTTTGTGATGTCGGCGGTGAGGGTTGGTGGACGACGAGGTGGTTGGGGCTGACGACGAGGGGAGGATGTAAGGAATGGGATGAAGGATGCGTGGGGCCCAAAGGCGATGCGGGGAAGGCGCCGGAGGAGATCAGTAAGGAATGATGGAGAGGGAGACTTGATGAGAACAGAGTCTCTGCGAGGGATAAGTTGGGTGATGGGTGCACTGGGGATGTACTTCTGGATTTCAAGGGTGAGGGTGCGGGCATCCAGGAATTTTGGATCAGGGTTGGGTAGGACAAAGGTATACAGGGAGGGGGCTGGAGAGGAGGGAGGTGGGGTGGTATCCATAGTGGGGTCAGCAGGAGGTGGGGCAGGCAGTGGCTTTTTGGATGAGGGAGTAGAGGAGAGGTCGCCACTGGGCCATTAGGAAGATTTTTTGGCAGGTGTTGCCCTGAAGGAGGGATGAGGGACTGGATGGATGGGGAGGTGGTGGGAGGCAGGGCCCTCCTGTGAGGCAGTAGCACCAGATGAGAGGGTAGGGCGCTCTGTGGCGGCCACTGTGGCGGGGCGGGTGGTGACTCGGGCAGGGGAAGCAGTGGTAGTTGCAGGGGGGGAGAGGGGGAAAGTCGTCTCGACAGGCGACAGGAGAGGGAGGGGGGTGGGAGCAGGGGCAGAGGCAGGAGCAGGAGCAGCAGCAGGTGCAGTAGCAGGGGTAGGGGCAGGAGTGACATACAGGTGGGGATACAGCGATGGAGAGGAGATAGATGGGGAGGAGACTGTGGGTGGGGGAGGTGGATGAGATGGGTTAACCCCAGAGGAAGCACTCCATGACGTTACAATGGGGGCAGGTGAAGGGGAGGTGTAGATGATGGTGGACGCCCCGTCCATGATTGCAGGCAGCAGCGAACACCGATAGACGGCGGCAGCGGCGGCGGCGGAAGAAGTGGCGGGCACCGAGAGACGGCGACCAGGCGGCGGCGGCGGCGGCGGTGGCAAGCACCGGGAGGCGGCGACCAGACGGCGGCGGCGGTGGCGGTGGGCAGCAGTGACGGCGTACAGACGGGCAACAACATGACAGGCATGGTTGGGGCTCTTCCACGTCGAAGATACACACTGAGAGTAGCCCATTCAGTGCGAGTCCTCGATGACGAAGTGAGGGAATCCAACCCTCGAATGGCCCCACCAGTTTTTTTTTCTTTTTTGTGATTTCATTCCCCTGCCCCATATGGGCAAGGGAGGGCTGTCAGCGGCACAATCCGCCGCTCTTCAGCCGAGTGACAGGACAACTAAAACAAGAATAAAATGATACATACATAAGGAGATAAAAAAGGCGAACATAAACAGAGTAAGGGGAGAAAAATGGAGGTAAAAATACACTGACGTGGAGACTTCATGGGGGACAGTTAAAAAAGACACCAGAAAGTTAGAAAACACAGTTGGCGATTCTGAAAACTCAGAGAAAAGACACTGAATGCGAATGCACAGGTTAAAAGTCGGCCACAGTATTAAAAACACTATGGAACAACACACTTAAAATCCAATTGGAGCACACATGACGAAGAATAAAACTGCCAGGTGGGACCTGCCGAGGGAAAGGTCAGAGCGTATGGAAAAGGAGAGGAGAGCATGGGGCAGCTGGGGAAGCCGCAGCATGAAGAGAGGAGGGGCATCAGTGAGTTCACGAAGAGGCAGGAGACACGTGGGGCGGAAGAGGAAGAGGGAAGACAGGGCAGGAGGGAGTGCAGAGACACTGAAAGGAGGCACAAGAGATGGAGGGGGAGTAGGAGGGGGAAGCCGCTCAGGAGAAGGGAGGGGGAGGAGAGGGAGCCCTGAGGAGGAGGCAGCAAGATGGGGTTAGAGTTGGTAGGAAGGGTAGATGTCAGGGCGAAGCTCATCATCTGGGAGGGGTAGACAGTGGAAGTTGTGTTGGGGAAGGAGATGGAGGGTGTGGAGATGGAGAGAGGGTGGGACACAACGGTAAAGGCGCGACAACTGGTGGGGGGTGGAGAGGAAGGGAGACACCAGGGGTTGAGGGGGATCAAGGTGGCAGACAATATATAGTGTGCGGATGTGTTCAAGGTAAAGGAGAAGGTGGGGGCAGGGGACAAAGTCGTAGAGGAGGCACATGGGGGACGGAAGGCAGATGCAGAAGGCGAGGTGGAGCACATGGCGTTCGAGGATTTGGAGGGCTTTATAGAACCGGGTAGGGGCGGAAATCCAAGCGATGCTGGCATAACAGAGGATGGGGCAGATCAAGGATTTGTAGGTGCGAAGGATGGTGGAAGGATGCAGACCCCATGTCCGGCCGGACAGGAGTTTCAGGAGGCGGAGGCGGTTGTGAGCTTTGTGTTGGATGGTAAGGAGATGGGGAGTCCAGGTGAGGTGGCGGTCGAGTGTGAGGACAAGGTATTTGAGGGTAGGAGTGAGGTGGATAGGACGGCCATAAATGGTGATGTAGAAATCGTGGAGGCAGAAGGAGCGGGTGGTGCGGCCTATGATGATCGCCTGGGTCTTGGAGGGATTAACACGGAGGAACCACTGGTTGCACCAAGCGGTGAATTGGTCAAGGTGGGTTTGGAGGGTACGTTGGGACCGTTGAAGGGTAGGATAAAGGGCTAGGAAGGCGGTGTCATCAGCGAACTGGAGAAGATGAACAGGAGAGGGAAGTTTGGGCATATCAGCAGTGTACAGGAGATAGAGGAGAGGGGAAAGGACAGAACCTTGGGGCATGCCGGCAGAGGGGTAGAAAGTACGGGAGTTGGAATTGTGGATAGTCACATAGGAGGGACGATGGGAGAGGAAGGAAGCAACGAGATGGACGAAGTTGATGGGGAGAGCATAGGTCTGGAGTTTGAAGAGGAGCCCGGGATGCCAGACACGGTCATAGGCGTTCTGGAGATCAAGGGAAACAAAGATAGCGGCCGCTCCAGTGCTCGCTTGGTCCCTTTATACTGTTGTACCGCGCGACTGCGCATGCGGCCACAGATGCAAATGCGCCAGAGACGTTGGTCGGCAGCAGAGACGTTCATAATGCGCGAGTTATGACTCCGCAGTTGATCTGTGTTGGCATATCGATATATCATGTGAGCTGCACTGTGACGACGTCTTTGCGAGTTTATTACAGCAAGTGACGGATTTCATGATTTATCTTGATTGAAACCACTATCTCTACTAATTAAATTCTTCGTCAAGCGAATTTCAATTGCCTCCTTCACTAGATATAACTCGCGCATTATGCACGTCTCTGCCGCCGACCAACGTCCCTGGCGCATTTGCATCTGTGGCCGCATGCGCAGTCGCGCGGTACAACAGTATAAAGGGACGAAGCGAGCACTGGAGGTAGTAAGAGCTGATGGTAGGATTCGAGAGTGGTGCAGACCCCACGAAGCCCTGGACCCAAGTTGTCAACAGGGAGCTGTGCAAGCTGGTAGTGACTCCGTACCGATGTGGGTTGTTTTTTCATGGAGAGGGCTGAGTCCTCTAGTCCAAATGATCTGATCTCTGACTGGGCTACTTCATTTGCAGCCATTCAAGGACTTCCTGCTTCCAAACAGCGATGGAATTTTTATGGAAGACAGTGCGCCGTGTTACCGGCCCTCAACTGTTCACGATTGGTTTGACAATCATTTTGGACAGTTCGGGGTAATGATTTGGTCACTCAGATTGCCCGACATATCGAACATTTATGGGACATATACCAGATGTCAATTCATGCAGAAAATCCTGCACTGGCAACACTTTTGCATTTGTGGTTATAGAGACAGTATGGCTCAATATTTCTTCAGGGGACTTCCAACGACTTGTTGAGTCCATTTCACGTCGATTACTGCACTACGCCGGGCAATAGTAGTAGTTTATCCTGTAGTGAAATAGAAGTGGATAGTTCCTGTGAATTATTATGGGTGGAGGTTATACTCAAAAACAGAGCTAGGTTAATAATTGGCTCCTTTTGCCGACCTCCCGACTCAGCAGCATTAGTGGCAGAACAACTGAGAGAAAATCTGGAGTAAACTTCAGATAAATTTCCTCAGCATGTTATACTCTTAGGTGGAGATTTCAATTTACCAGATATAGACTGGGACACTCAGATGTTTAGGACGGGTGGTAGGGACAGAGCATCGAGTGACATTATACTGAGTACACTACCCGAAAATTACCTCGAGCAATTAAACAGAGAACCGACTCGTGGAGATAACATCTTGGACCTACTGATAACAAACAGACCAGAACTTTTCGACTCTGTAAGCGCAGAACAGGGAATCAGTGATCATAAGGCCGTTGTAGCATCCCTGAATATAGAACCAAATAGGAATATAAAAAAAGGGAGGAAGGTTCATCTGTTTAGCAAGAGTTATAGGAGGCAGATTTCGGACTACCTAACAGATCAAAACGAAAATTTCTGTTCCGACACTGACAATGTTGAGTATTCAAGTCAATCGTAAAATGCGTTTTAGGTAGGTACGTGCCGAGTAAAACTGTGAGGGACGGGAAAAACCCACCGTGGTTCAACAACAAAGTTAGGAAACTACTGCGAAAGCAAAGAGAGCTTCACTGCTAATTTAAACGCAGCCAAAACCTCTCAGACAAACAGAAGCTAAACGATGTCAAAGTTAGCGTAAGGAGGGCTATGCGTGAAGCGTTCAGTGAATTCGAAAGCAAAATTCTATGTACCGACTTGACAGAAAATCCTAGGAAGTTCTGGTCTTACGTTAAATCAGTAAGTGGATCGAAACAGCACATCCAGACACTCTGGGATGATAATGGAATTGTAACAGAGGATGACACGCGTAAAGCTGAAATACTAAACACCTTTTCCCAAAGCTGTTTCACATAGGCAGACCGCACTGCAGTTCCCTCTCTAAACCCTCCCTCGCATGAACGAAAGAAATGGCTGACATCGAAATAAGTGTCCAAGGAATAGAAAAGCAACTGAAATTACTCAACAGAGGAAAGTCCACTGGATCTGACGGGATACCAATTCGATTCTACACAGAGCACGCGAAAGAACTTGCCCCCTTCTAACAGCCGTGTACCGCGAGTCTCTAGGGGAGCGGAAGGTTCCAAATGATTGGAAAAGAGCACAGGTAGTTCCAGTTTTCAAGAAGGGTCGTCGAGCTGATGCGCAAAACTATAGACCTATATCTCTGACGTCGATCTGTTGTAGAATTTTAGAACATGTTTTTTGATCGCCTATCATGTCATTTCTGGAAACCCAGAATCTACTCTGTAGGAATCAACATGGATTCCGGAAACAGCGATCGTGTGAGACCCAACTCGCTTTATTTGTTCATGAGACCCAGAAAATGTTAGATACAGGCTCCCATGTAGATGCCATTTTCCTTGGCTTCCGGAAGGCGTTCGATACAGTTCCGCTCTGTCGTCTGATAAGCAAAGTAAGAGCCTACGGAATATCAGACCAGCTGTGTGGCTGGATTGAAGAGTTTTTAGCAAACAGAACACAGCATGTTGTTCTCAATGGAGAGACGTCTACAGACGTTAAAGTAACCTCTGGCATGCCACAGGGGAGTGTTATGGGACCATTGCTTTTCACAATATATACATATGTATAAATGACCTAGTAGATAGTGTCGGAAGTTCCATGCGGCTTTTCGCGGATGATGCTGTAGTATACAGAGAAGTGGCAGCATTAGAAAATTGCAGCGAAATGCTGAAAGATCTGCAGCGGATAGGCACTTGGTGCAGGGAGTGGCAGCTGACCGTTAACATAGACAAATGTAATGTATTGCGAATACATAGAATGAAGGATCCTTTATTGTATGATTATAAGATAGCAAACAAACTTGGTAGCAGTTACTTCTGTAAAATATCTGGGAGTATGCTTACGGAACGATTTGAAGTGGAATGATCATATAAAATAATCGTTGGTAAGGCGGGTGCCAGGTTGAGATTCATTGGGAGAGCCCTTAGAAAATGTAGTCCATCAACAAAAGAGGCGGCTTACAAAACACTCGTCCGACCTATACTTGAGTATTCCTCATCAGTGTGGGATCCGTACCAGGTCGGGTTGACAGAGGAGACAGAGAAGATCCAAAGAAGAGCGGCGCTTTTCGTTACAGGGTTATTTGGTAAGCGTGATAGCGTTGCGGAGATGTTTAGCAAACTCAAGTGGCAGACTCTGCAAGAGAGGCGCTCTACATCGCCGTGTAGCTTGCTTTCCAGGTTTCGAGAGGGTGCGTTTCTGGATGAGGTATCGAATATATTGCTTCCCCCTACTTATACCACCCGTGGAGATCACGAATGTAAAATTAGAGAGATTCGAGCGTGCACAGAGGCTTTCCGGCAGTCGTTCTTCCCGCGAACCATACGTGACTGGAGCAGGAAAGGGAGGAGATGACAGTGGCACGTAAGGTGCCCTCCGCCACACACCGTTGGGTGGCTTGCGGAGTATAAATGTAGATGTAGATGTAGTATAGGAGGTCCGACACGGTATTAAGAGGTAAAATCATGACTTTTATCATCTCTGTGTAAAGTCTTGTATTGAAGAGATAATGTCTGCGATTTTATGAACATGTGTTTACGAGACAATGCTGGATGAATTTGCAAGTGTGTTTGAGTAAGCTGCCAGTCAGTGTAGACATATCGATGCTAATTCATAAGCTGATAAAATTTATACATAACAGTCTGGTTAATTTCCTCCAATTTATGCTGGTTCTCAAAGTGTTGTATTATTTAAGTATTTCTGAATGAGACAGTTTCCTATACAATGTCGCTGCAGTGTAATTAATTAGAATAGATTCGACAATATGAATCAGTACAACAGAAAACATAAAAAAATGTTCTTGGTTGTCACTTCTTATATTACTCAAAAATTCGAGCATTAATCTTGTATTTTTTATTTTTAAATTCATTTTATTGTTTATTTTATTTATTTTTTGCATAGTGTATAGTTTTACGTTTCTGATGAGATGGCTAAAAATGTTATGGATATTTTGTTTGTCTATGAACAGCAGAAGAGTAAATATAGAAAAATTGAAAATAATAATGGACAAGCATGTGGTGCAAATCGCTTACGGCGTTTACTGTAACAATTTCATAGTTCCAAACGCGTTGTTTTTTCGTAACAGTTCGGCATCGTCTACAGCGTCATTGTAATGTAATTAATTGAACAGGGATTCGACAATATGAATAAGAGCAACATAAAACATTAAAAACTTGGATATCACCGAAAATTTGAGCTACGGTACTGTGGCGAAAAGCACAATACCATTGCTCGTCACGTCTTTAAGCCTGTTCATGGTATCAAGTTATTAACGTATCTGTAAAACGTGTATGCAGAGTTTCACTGTACTTCTGAAGATAATCTGTCTGTAGCAGCGAAATAAGAACACTCAGAATAGGCAATGTTCAGTACAGGCTAAAATGTGCCGTCCCGAAATTACGTGTCTTGAGCTGCAGCAGATGTTGCGGACAGAATTCTCATTCGGCAAATCGAAATTCTCACTCCATAGATATTATTAATACTCTATGCTACTAACATGTCAGTGACTGTCTACCACAGTGAACTCTGGCGAGAAATGCTGTTAATTAGCTTGTTTGGTGCAGGTTTCGGCATGGAGCAGCAGCAGCAGTTGCGCCAAGCGCTACGCAGCCTGTCCAGGCAGGCGCGGCTCAATCCTGTGAAGTTCAGCGCGTGCTCACTCTTCTCCTTGGACGCTGGTCTTCTGAGGAGTCTAGCAGCCACAGTCATCACCTACGTCATTATACTGGTGCAGTTCGCTGGGGAACGCTGACCACATCTGCGCACTGGACTCGCATTCGCGAGGACGACGGTTGAAACCAGTCTCCCGCCATCCTGATTTAGGTTTTCCGTGATTTCCCTAAATCGTTCCAGGCAAATGCCGGGATGGTTCCTTTGAAAGGGCACGGCCGATTTCCTTCCCCATCCTTCCCTAATCCGAGCTTGTGCTCCGTCTCTAATGACCTCGTTGTCGACGGGACGTTAAACATTAATCTTCTCCTCCTCCTCCACATCTGCTCCACTTGTATCCCCAGTTAAGATCAATAAAATGCTTATTCAAAGTTCATATAAGGATGTGTATGGCTTACTTGAAGAAGAGGTTTCCACGTTAACCTGCTGGTTAGTTAGTTCCATGTTCCATCATATTCACGATAAAAGTTACAATGTGGGCCATATCATTTGAAAATATGTGGCAACATGCCGGCATTTACAGGTTTGTAATTGACTATTTCCATTCAAGAATTATTTTATGGTATACAAAAAAGATATGTTATAAGAAGAAACAATTTTAATTTATATCTGAAAACACTTCTGCTATCTATCAGATGCTTCACCTTCTTGGGTAGATTGTCAAGAGTTTTATAGCTGGAGACAGCACTCCTTTCAGTGCCAAAGTTAGGCTTCCTATAGTCCGCTCACCATAAGAATGGACCTGATGTAAACAAACACAGACGCGATGATTGGTCAGAAGCCGTAGCACATGTACAATGGTGTTACGCTTTTGGAAGTAGGTCCTACTTTGTATGTGATATCAACGTATTTCTTTATCACGCTTTATCTATGTAGCTTTTATTTCAAAAATCGTGTACAGTCACGGCCTCTGCGCTGCTGTGGTCTGATTGTCGCGCTGTTAATCCTCAGTATGAAACTGTCTGAGGCTGCTTACTGCTCCGCAGTGAAACACGGTTGAAAAGCACCGAGAAAAATGCTGTTCTTAATGTTTTTCATAAATTCACAGAGATAATCGGCTTTGAAGTTTTCCGGTGGGTATTCGATACAGTTGAGAAGCTGTAACTGTTGTTATAGCGGTATTAGTAGAGTAGTATCTTGACATTAGACAGCAGGGAAAGGGTCGCTGGTTCAAGTACTGGCAGAGTCTTTTTTTTTCTCTCTCTCTCTTTCAATTTGAAAACCTACATCTCGTAATTGTAAAATTCATCATTTTTTGTGAATAATACACGTCTTCTTGTTTCTAATTACATATTGCATGCGGAATTCCCGTTTTCCTTTCAAATATAAATTCCTAGTTATCAATGTTTTATGAAAGACTGTTAATATAGGTTGCTTAAACTAAGAAAACATAACAGTCTAATTTTTGAAGGCAAAAATTAAAAACTAAATACTCTTTATTTGGACTATGTCTATTGTTTTATACCACAGATGCAAATAAGTGTCGTAGAAACAAGAAAACAATCATTTCCACAGCATCGAGCACACCACACAAATGCTGCATTTTTACATTTGCCGCTGTACCGTTACAATATGAACCCAACAGAACTGATCTGGAGACAAGTTAAGGGATCTGGTCCGAGAAATAATAAGACTGATAAGCTTCCAAACATACTGGAACTAATGCACGCAGTTCTTTCAAATATCACTGCCGAATACTGGCGGGATTAGGAACAGCACCTCATAAAAGAAGAGGACAAAATGCGGCGCCTGGGTGGCATCGTGGATTCTGCTCTTGATCGACTCGTAGCAGACGACATTTCCAGAACTGAGACGTATTTCTCCGATTCGGATAAGGAAGGAGCTAAGATATTATCTGACGACTGACTGTAATTAATACCATCATTGTCTTCAGTAATCAACAGTATGGTGAAATGCTGACAGTACGGTTTTACACCATATTGTTTCTTTGCTCGTCTCCTTTTTCGTCTGAACTGCAAATGCTCACACCATTACCGGTTAGTTGGACCACTGGCTGGTCAGTATGTGTAACAGAGCATAAAACGATACCGGTACCTATTGTTGTGACTGACAATTCGCAAGTTTTCACAAAGACAACTTTTACTTATGTAAGTTTACAAGGCTGATGACTGAACAACAAAAGAAAGGAAACAATAACGATACCAGTAAAAGTCTCCCAGTTGAGGCAAACAAAAGTTCACTTCTAATTTTCCACAAAGGTTCGTGGTAACACACGCACACACTACTAAAAGTCCAATGCAGAGACGAAGACGTAATCTTCAGCAGTCGAAGTCCACGAGGTCGGCATCCGGAGTGAACTGAACTTCAGGGCTGGTTCTAGGTAGCCCCTAAATAGCTGTCTCCAGCCAATCAGGTTTTGACGTAGTGATACTTCCTGCAGGCCATGGCTCGAACTCCCCCTGCAGGAAGTAGTGCTCGGAATGTCTGTTTCCATTATCTTGCAAGTAAATACCTGGTGTTTACCATGGTGCTTTTGGTACGCCTTGGCCGTGGACAACCCCGTCCTCTGCGGTGTAATATGGGTTGCCGTCTCTCAGGGGCTACCTTGGCTCCGGCATAACACCTATGATCGTACTAGACTGTACTGGTCACAGCTTGGCTTCCAGTCCACGTGAAACGGAATCTAATGAGATTCAAATGCGAAAGAATACATGGCGTAAAGTTTACATCAGATTTATTCTTATGATGAACAGAGTATAAAGTGAAGTGCAAATCATTGTTCTTTCTAGCATTGTATTGATGAAGATCTCCATTACTCTCAAACTGCAGTGGATTGTTGGCAACAATATTTACGAGTGAACAAATCGACTATGGTGTTGTCGTTAAAATCCCTATCGCTTAAACAGAAGTCTGCAAAATCTAAGATTTTAATTACTTTCTTTAGTGCAGTGATTACATTTTGCCTAAATGTAGAGTTACCCCAGAATAAGAGGTGTCTACCAAAGCTTTTATTTTATTCAAACAACAATATTGTCCCCTTCAAAGTAGTTCCCTTCGACAGCTATACACTGGCGTAGTCGTTGTTCTCAGTCTTGGTAGCACTGCTGAATGGCTTCAACTGCCAGGCCTTCAATATGTCATTCAATATTATTGGAATGTTCTTCGGAGTTCCAAAATAATGTCCTTTTAGGATATTTTCCACAAGGGCTCAGAACAGGTGAACAGGAGTGCTGTGGAACAACATGAATGCTTGCTGAGGTAAAAATTCTATGATGGAATTTGCCATGTGAGATGGGGCGTTGCCATGATGCAGCATTCTCTTGCATTTCGGTCAAAATTTGATGTATGGTTAAAGTGTTTAACAAGTCACCCACCATCCTTCTTGTTAAACGTAGGTCTGATGTCACAGGTGTACGCATACTTTCGACGTTTTCGCCGATTTTTGAAGTTGAAAGTCCCTATAAGCGAGGTTCATCTTCAACGTATTCTCGGCCTTCCAAAAATAATTTGTGGCAGCGAAAAACTTGTTCTCTTGATAAGGAATAATACCAAAAGGCCTGTTGCATTTTTCTAGGTGCACCCTCGCATATTCCCCAAGTTTAACACAAAAATTGATGGTATAACTCTGTTATGAAGTCCGCTGTTCCATTTTCTTAAAAGACATACACACAAACCCAACTCCATTTACAGCGCTCTCAAAAATCATGTGACTGGTGTACGAAGCTGAAACTCGGAATGATCTTCTGGAAGGGGTGAACGCACCGGTCTACAAAATACAACAACACAGGGCTGTCAGGTCGCTTGCAGTGTTGTCAGTCTCATTACTTTTCTCAAACACCTCATGTTATACCGTAAAACATTAGTTAATGAGAAAATGAAAAATATAATAATTTACTGATTTCTATGTCGCCAAAGCTGACAATTATTTATACGACAGAAATTGCACAACCTGCTATATTGTTTTCCTGTTTATGTGGTCATCAATTTGCACATCTAAGAACTTATATGGTAACTTTCCGCCTTCCTGCTCAATTTGTTGTTTTATGTTTGGTAAACTAAATTCATAGCAGGTGAGGAGCTTGAAAGGTACAAAACAGAATGAGCTTAAAGCTAGTTTATTTGTGGAAAGCCAGTTAGTGACTTTAACAAAAAGAGCATTTATGATTTTCGCTGTGGATTATTCTGTAGACGATGTGACAACAATACGTGTATAATCTATC
The DNA here is from genome assembly GCF_023864345.2 of Schistocerca serialis cubense. Lineage (NCBI taxonomy): Eukaryota > Metazoa > Arthropoda > Insecta > Orthoptera > Acrididae > Schistocerca > Schistocerca serialis. Next base: position 314,406,243 of record NC_064639.1, read on the forward strand.
AAATGAAGTAGTTTTGCCTCCTGATTCAAATAAAATGGCAGATGATTAATATAGGTCAAGGACAGCTACGGGCTTACGACTGAACCCCGTGGAATGCCCAGTGTGAAGTCTCCCCATGAAAATGATATGGGATAGTGTTCGTATTATTCTAACGTCATTGTGTAATAGTCTGCATCCTGCTTTCAAATAGTAACTAATACAGGCATATGATGAGTCTTGCATTCCACAAAAACTTGATTTCTCTAATAAATTGTAATCAGTGACACAATCAGATACCTTCGATAAATCACAGAACATCCCACTTGCTGATATTTTATAATATCAAAATTTTATTTTGTGCTCAGTGAAATGTCTCCTCAGCAGACGAGCTCTTTCCACATCCACACTGTGATTGCCGAAGTTTTCCATTACTTCTCTGATGGGTGACAAGTCTCGAGTACATTACCATCTCGGAATATTTGGTAAGTGGTGAAAGACGTGAGATTAACCAGTAACTACTGCGTAGTATAGTAAACTTTCTTACAACTTTCTTCTTACTTAACAACAACATATTTTAATCTATCTGCGAAAATATTTTAAACTAATATACACTCTATGACCCCCCCCCAAAAAAAAAAATAACACGCACCACGAGAGAATCATCTGAATAGCACGGCAGTGGGTAGTTGTACATGCGCAGACAAACAATTTAAACAAATGATTACAATTTCAGAAGAAATTGAGTTATTTATTCAAGAGAAAGAGTTCCAGAAATTGAGAAAGTCAATAACTCGTTGATCTTCCTCTGATCTTTAAGCAAACAGTTATTCGGCTTGGCATTGGTTGACAGAGTTGTCGGACGTCCCTATGTTGGATATCGTGCCAAATTCTGTACAACTGATGCATCAGATCCTTGAAATCCCGAGCTGGTTGGAGAGAACGGCCAATAATGCTCCAGACGTTCTCAGTTGGGGAGAGCTGCGGTGACCTGTCTGGCCAAGGCAGGGTTTGGCATGCGTGCAGCTAAGCAGTAGAAACTCTCGCAGTGTGTGGGCAGGAATTACGTTGTTGAAATGTAAGGCCAGGATGGCTTACCGTGAAGGGTGACAACACGAGGCACAGAAGATTGTCGACGTACCGCTGTGCTGCAAGGGTACCGCGGATGAGAACCAAAGGGGTCCTACTTTGTAATGAAATGAGATCCCAGACTATTACTGCTCGCTTGCGCAGTATACATGAGCGAGGAGAGCTGTATCAAAAAAGTCTCCGAACTGAAAACCATAACAACAAAGAGGGGCACTAGTAAATATAGCCTTTTTTATAACATCCCAGAAATATACGAGGGTAATCCCAAAAGTAAGGTCTCCTATTTTTTTATAAGTACAGAACTCTGTTTGTGTGGCAGTTGGTCACACTGTTATGAAGAGTGCTTCACGCGCTGTGTGTAAACATGCGCACGCCGCTCTGAGACACTCAGTCTTGGCTTGGCAGCCGTTGAGAATGGTGCTCCTGTTAGATGTTACCGCCAAGTGCGAACTGCGCGCAGTTATTCGGTTTCTGAACGCAAAGGGCACTGCGGCGATTGAAATCCATCGCCAATTGGCGGAAGTGTATGGTGAGTAGTGCATGGATGTCAGAAATGTTCCCAAGTGGTGTAGAGAATTTGCAGCTGGTCGGATTGAAATTCACGAGCGGGAGACCGTCAATTTCTGACAAGGGAACCTCCCCATCGCACCCCCCTCAGATTTAGTTATAAGTTGGCACAGTGGATAGGCCTTGAAAAACTGAACACAGATCAATCGAGAAAACAGGAAGAAGTTGTATGGAACTACGAAAAAAATAAGCCTTTAAATCGGCTGCGGTCCGTTAGTATACGTCGGACCCGCGTGTCGCCACTATCAGTGATTGCAGACCGAGCGCCGCCACACGGCAGGTCTAGAGAGACTTCCTAGCACTCGCCCAGTTGTACAACCGACTTTGCTAGCGATGGTTCACTGACAAAATACGCTCTCATTTGCCGAGACGATAGTTAGCATAGCCTTCAGCTACGTTATTTGCTACGACCTAGCAAGGCGCCATTACCAGTTACTATTGATACTGTAAAACATGCACCATCAAGAACGATGCTCATCAATTATGGATTAAAGTTAAGTACTCCACCAGCTACGTCCGTTTTTTTCTAAAGTCTAATTTCCTTGACCTGTTCCAGACCTCACGCCAGCCTGCGTGAGCCAAAACGCGTGCCTTTCGGCTTCCTCTAATATCACGGTGTTGGCTCTCCTGTCAACCCACAACACTGGCGACGAGGCAACACCACGTTCGTAACTATACTGCCCTGATTTACTTGTGTAATGGCTTTGCCACCATCTCCAGATGTACTGTCCGAATTTTATCGCTTACAGAATCAGCAGACGCAGGCCTTACTGGATGCCCTTGGACAGCTCGTCCAGGGCCAACATGCAATGCAAAACGATGCGGCAGCCGCCGCTCCACCGCTAACACAGCCACAACACTCAGTTGCACCAACTTTTGCAGCCTTTTTTATTGTCCTCCATGGGGGTGACCACGTACCATGTGATAGTCAAATTATTTCCCTGATGCGACGTAGCAACTCTGTTCTACGACGAAATTTTGTCTGCATTAGATGCATATTTCAAAGAATCAGTCAATGTAGTTGCCAAAAGGTATACCTTCTTTCGTACAAAACGTACGGCAGGTCAGACCTATCGGGAGTGGGTTGCAACCTTGCAAGGCCTTACTAGGGATTGTGCTTTTGAGTGTCAATGTGGACTCCCTTATTCAGATACTATGGTACGTGATGCAATTGCACAGAACGTTTCTGATGTTCGTATAAGGGAACAGATTTTTAAACTAGTCTATCCCTCCCTTCAACAAGTGATGGGCATATTGGATCGGCAGGACACACTTGACTTTGCTCAGGAATCATTTGAAACTTCGCCACCCGTGTGTCAGGTTATCCGGGCCGCCAGGCGAGCTACACGGAACAGTAAACAGTCCTCGCGCCCGACCGCGCCGCTGCCACCAGGCTCTCAGCCACGTGTACCGCGCCGGCAAGCAAATGCAGTGCTAAAATCATGCCCACGGTGTACTACTAGACATTCGCGTGAGAATTGCCGTCACGCCAAGCTATTTGCTTTACTGTAATAAAAAAGGCCATGTTCAAAGTGTTTGCCAGAAAATGATCAGAACAGAAGCTCAAAACCATTCCAGGCCCTTTGCTTTGCGCTGGAATCGGAATCGAACCAAGGATAATAAGGCTCGCGACACTTCGCCAATGGAAATTCATACAGTTCATGCCACTCCACCCAGTGCCACTCTCTCTAACAGTGACTGTGTTCGTCCCACAAATAGTGTGCATCGACGTCGCTGGCACTCCCATCAAGTCGCAAGTGATTTTGTACCAGTGTCAGTTCACGTTGCACGAGACAGTCGCTCTTGTTGTCAGCAGGACAATAAACTTTTTGTGGACTTGGACATTCATGGCAAGGTCATCCCATTCCAGCTAGATACCGGAGCTGCAGTTTCATTGATCAATCACGACACGTACAAACAACTGGGCACACCTCCGTTGCGTGTCGCAAATGTTAAGCTAACTAGTTATTCAGGACAGCATATCCCTGTGTTAGGACAGTGCAGCCTTCTTGCAACATACAAGGGACAAACAAAACTTGTGTCATTTTACGTCCTTCGTTCTTCTTCTGCAGTGAACTTGTTTGGTTTAGATTTATTTCAGTTGTTTAACTCGTCTATAGTCAATCAGGTCCTATTAGTGAACCAGACTGTGCCTTCAGACAGTGTTTCTCGTCTCTGTGAAGAATTTGCAGACATTTTTGCACCAGGCCTCGGTTGCGCTAAGAACTATAAAGCACATTTGGAACTGAAAGTAAACGCGCAACCGAAATTTTTCAGAGCGCGCAATGTTCCCCACGCATTGCGTGATGAGGTCGCAAACACATTACACGATTTGGAATCACGAGGTGTAATTGAACGTGTGCAGGCTTCTCTCTGGGCATCACCCTTAGTAATTTTGCCAAAACCTTCGGGAAAATTGAGACTTTGTGTGGACTTCAAGGCAACAGCGAATCCACAACTAGTGACTGCAACTTTTCCTTTACCCCACCCAGAAGATCTTTTTGACAAACTGTGCCCGGGTAAATATTTTTCGAAGTTGGACCTAGCAGATGCGTACTTGCAAATACTGGTGGACGAAGAATCCCAGCGCGTTTTGGTGGTTAACACGCATCTTGGTTTGTATCGATTCAAACGACTGCCATTCGAGTGTGCATCCGCCCCTGCATTGTTTCAGCAATATCTACAAACTGTTTGTGCGTCGGTTCCTAATGCGGCAAACTACCTGGACGATATTGTGAGTCTGGCGGTGACACCACACTGTGAGTCTAAAAAAAATCAAACGGTCAATTCAGAACCGGAGACGAGGAAGGTTGAGCAAGGGCGTACACATACTCCATGACAACGCTCGCCCACACATCGCTCGGCAAACCGTTGCTCTCCTGCAACAGTTTCAGTGGAACATTATCACCCAACCACCTTATAGTCCTGACTTGGCGCCCAGTGACCCTGTTCCCTAGGTTAAAAGAACAATTGCCCGGAAAGCGATTCAGTTCCGACGATGAGGTGAAAGAAGAGGTTCATAACTTTCTGAACAGCATGGCGGCGAGCTGGTATGACATGGACACACAAAAACTGCCACAGCGTCCACAAAAATGCATCGACAGAAATGGTGATTATGTCGAAAAATAGCTAAATGTTCAAGCTGTAAACTGATGTAAACCGTTGTAGAAATAAACAGGTCTCTGTACTTATAAAAAAATAGAAGACCTTACTTCTGGGTTTATCTTCGTAACTAGTTTATTCTCAGATGAGGCTGCTTACGAGCACATAGTCTCAACAAATAAGACCTCAATGGACACGCTTCTCTTCAAGAGGTTGGGCAATGTCGCTTCCCAGAAGTCGTCTAGGGATAGGAGTATTTATTTTAGTGTTCAGTAAGCCTTGGCACAAACAGGAAATTTTGAAAATATTCACATATGGATGTTTACTAACTACATCAATTACCATAAACTTATAGATAGCATCAATCAAGTATAACATAATACACGTACAAAATTCGTACTACACAAGAAATTTGCGTCAACACTGGCTAGTGTTTCTGTCTCCTTTACCATAAACTTGTAGATAGCATCAATCAAGTATAACATAATACACGTACAAAATTCGTACTACACAAGAAATTTGCGTCAACACTGGCTAGTGTTTCTGTCTCCTTGTATTCCCCACAGAAAAAAACAGTAAACTTACGACAGATTTATTTATTACGAAATTACCCTTGAATCTCAATATACAGTGAAAAAAACTGATCAAGTTAAGAGAGAAAAATATATTATTATAAAATTATTTTTCAAATTAATTTCATTTGATTGAGCACTGCCATCTATATATAGAACATACATTTCTCCATATGGTATCACAGGTAAAGTAAGCTGAACATCTTACCGTCCACAGCCAAAAGTGATAGTTAAATGACAAGCATTGAAAGGAATTTTTGGTTGCCAAACACCTAAATTACCGAAATAGGTTAGACATACAATGAAGTTCAATTTTGCAATAATATCTTCCAACTCATAATCACTAACTAAGTTAACGTCAAACTGTGCATAGACTATTTTATTTAGGAAGTGTCAAGAACAAGGAGCCAAAATACAGTATAACTGTTGAAAAACATTGTTTATTCGCAAACGAAAGAGTACCAAAAAATAAAGCTTTCATCTTCAAAATCAAAGTATAATTACAGTTCTCTTATTGTGGCGCGCTGTGGTGCCTGTAGCTGGTTGGGTGCTGTGAGGTGACAATTCAAACTCGAGACCAGAAGTTATTTTTTGTGTAGTATTTATCATTTCTGGAAGGTTCTAGACATTTCGTGTGCTTGTAATCTTTGCATATTCTGGAATATTCTATGTTTGTGTAAATTGGAGCACTACCTGTCTAGGAGGGCAATTGTGTTCTGGTTATAAGTTCTTGTTTGTAATAAACATGCTTTCAGTTCTATGTGTTGTACCTCATTAATAACCCTGCTTTTGAATTTGGACTTGATTGTGGTTCAGACGTGACATTGTTCGGTTGAAACTTCTACATCTACATTACCGTGGCTCCAACTAGCCAACATAAGAGGCATCATCTACACAGACAGAAACTGGAATACAGACAGCATATTGTTCTTGAGACCCGTATATTCAGAAGACAGATGGAATCTAAAACAGCAGTATGTCCACTGCACATCAGGCATCAATCGTGTTTTTCGGAGAAGCTGGTCGGGCCTCAGTCTGAAAAAGTGCCTCTTTGTCGCCAAAGAAACAAAAATCTTGGGCCATCTAGTGAATCACGATGTCCTGATCTAAAGAAAATAAGAGCAATTATAGATTTTCCGTCTCCTCGGCACACTTGTGATGTGAGAAGTTTTCCCAAAATGTGCTCATACTACTGGAAAGATCTTTCCTTCTCCTTAAGGAGGCATTGAAATCATCTCCAGTCCTAGCACTGTACGACAAAAATGTCGAAACTGAAAGTCACAGTGACCCCAGCGGTTGTGGGATAAGTGTAGTTCTAGTGTAGATTCAGAAAGGTGCTGAAAAGACGATAGCTTATGCTTCCAGAGTATTCTCCGAGTCCGAGATGAATTGAAAATATGATTTATGCAGATTAATTATCAGAGGAGCTGCATCTGCGACCTAACTCTCTTATCTTAAAAAATCAAAGGCGTAATTGCATCCAATGATGTGTCATTAAGACTAAAGCAGCTATAGTAGCTACAAAGATTAATGAATTCTGCCAGATGTATAGTAGAAGTCAAAATAAGTTTAGAACATTACAAAGAAGCCTGTCTAGGATTCTACCGACAATGACATAATCACACCACTTAAAAGCCAGAACCTGAGCTTCAGACTGGCAGGCTTTCTCGTTGTGGTGGGTGGACTTTAAGAGCCTCAGAGAATGAGTTACGTACGGTCTTCAACTTCACCTATAGGTCCTTTTAAGAGTAGCAAAATTTTTGAAAATTCTTCCGTTAACCCTCTCACTGAATTGGCATTTTGAGCTGCTTGTGCTTCTAAATCTTTTGGTAATCTCCCTCTGTTATGGTAAATGAGCTGTTAGTTCTTGAGTAGTTGGTTTCATGCACTTGTGTTGCTGCTATCAACTGCCTAAACATAGGTTGCATCTCGCTAGCGACAATAGCTGGTTGCGAAGTTGTACTCGCCTTTTGGATGTCGTCAACTGCGATCTATGGCGTCAACAGCTGGGTGTTGGTTTCGTTGTTGTCGGCGTGTTGCAAATCTCTGGCAATGACGGCGGCATGTTGCTACTCTCTGGTGTCCAAGGCCGCGACGGTGTGTCTCTCACCGCTAGGTGGCATGCTGGTGCTGGTCAGCGAAACAGCGTTCACCTCACCCTCAGCTGACGCGACATCTGGCGTGATGGGCCACGACTTGGTCTGGGACATTGACCTTCCTCAACAACGGGGCCAGTTTCTCTGTAAGCAAAAGGACGGAAAGGCATATCTTGATGGGTGTCTGACCCCACTCACTCACTGTCAACTATGCCACAAGCCCGGCTTCACAAACGTGTCATCATGGCAAAGGTTCACTCATGCTCATAAATTAAGGATAATGCTAATACATGGTGAAACAACGCTCTGGTGGGCGGTTTGCTGGTTTAAATCACTCGGGGTATGACCATGCGGTGCATTTGACCTGCGGTCGTCGCACGGTGCCGCTCGCAGCAGTCCACATACTCAGAGGTGTGTTGGTGCACAGACGTCAGAGTACGGTGCAGCGAGTAAGTGTGCACACGTCTTCAGACGTGCTAATGGTGACTGTGTGTTGAAAATGGATCAAAGAACATATAATGATGACGTTATGAGTGGTAGAAGACTAGGGTGACTGGAGGCTGGTCAAACACAGCAGGTCATAACACAGGACCTCCGTGTGCCAAAAAGTGTGATCTCAAGATTATGGCAAAGATTTCAGCAGACAAACGTGTCCAGGTGCTACAGTATGGGACGTCCACAGTGTACAACACCACAAGAAGACCGATATCTCACCATCAGTGCTCGCAGACGGCTATGGAGAACTGCAGGTAGCCTTGCTCGGGACTTTACCGCAGCCACTGCAACAGTTGTCTCCAGACACACAGTCTACAGACGATTGAACAGACATGGTTTATTCACCTGGAGACCTGCAAGGTGCATTCCACTGACCCCTGGTCACAGGAGAGCCTGTAAAGCCTGGTGTCAAGAACACAGTACATAGTCATTGGAACAGTGGTCCCAGGTTATGTTAACGGACGAGTCCAGGTATAGTCTGAACAGTGATTCTCGCCGGCTTTCCATCTGGCGTGAACCAGGAACCAGATACCAACACCTTAATGTCCTTGAAAGGGACCTGAATGGCGGTCGTGGTTTGATGGTGTGGGGTGGAATTATGATTGGTGCACTTACACTCCTGCATGTCCTTGACAGAGGAACTGTAACAGGTCAGGTGTATCGGGACGTCATTTTGCACCAGTATATATGCCTTTTCAGGGGTGCCTTCCTCCTGATGGATGATAACACACGGCCCCACCGAGCTGCCATCGTGGAGGAGTACCTTGAAACAGAAGATATCATGTGAATGGAGTGGCCTGCCTGTTCTCCAGACCTAAACCTCTCGGGCACGTCTGGGATGCTCTCGGTCGACGTATCGCTTCACGTCTTCTAACCGCTACGGCACTTCAGGAGCTCCGACAGGCACTGGTGCAAGAATGGGAGGCTATAACCCAGCAGCTGTTCGACCACCTGATCCAGAGTATGCCAGCCCATTGTGCGGCCTATGTACGTGTGCATGGTGATCATATCCCATATTGATGTCGGGGTACATGAGCAGGAAACAGTGGCGTTTTGTACCACATGTGTTTCAGGACGGCTTTTTCAACTTATTACCAATACCGTGGACTTACAGATCTGTGTCGTGTGTGTTCCCTATGTGCCTATGGTATTACCGCCAGTTTTGTGTAGTGCCACGCTGTGTGGCACCACATTCTGCAATTATACTTAATTTATGAGCAAGAGTGTATTTCTGCAGGCAAGCGTGCTACAATGATACAGGAAAAACTACTGCCACTCGCAGTACTGGAAGTGAATGGCCAGAAACAGGTTGTAATCGTGTCACCACTAAATATTCGGGAAAGTAACAAGACATACTACTACGCCAGATTATTCTGGGATCTACATGAGTGACTCATGATCAGGACTTTGTCACGGGTCGCCAGTGAATGAATTCTCTACCCATCCTGTCATGGTCGCCAAGTCTGTAGATTGTAATGGTTGGCTACTATTGTGGATTTAGAAAAGCAAGGTTTTCTGTTTGTCACAGTTTCCCTTAGCATCTGATTAAAAAGATCTCACCTGATAGTCTTCTGCTCCAAGTACTGTGAAAACATCAGACACCTTGGCATACAGCAGGGAATTCGATAGCTGAGCTGAAATACTTGATTAATGAAGGTAACAGGGAGACTACTGACCATTAATAGATACGATTATACATGTCATATTTTTGATAACACATAAATGTGAGGAAATCTCTTTACAAACAAAATGGGAACATGCCAGTCCACAAATTTGGACTACATGATGATCTGCAAGCTTCCTGTGGGCCAAACCAAATGTGCATGAAAAGACATAGAGACAAAAGAGAAATAATGGTAGCTAGTCCAGACCCTAGAAAGCGTACTGATCAGAAGTTGAGATAAATCTCCAGAATTTAGAATCTCAAACGAATTTAGAGAGTCATGAGTAGACATGTGATGCAGGCAAACAAACAAGAGCAGCATATGCAAGATTACTGCTCTAACACTGAAGAAACTGTGATGGTGATTTCTCACCGTACAAATCGAGTATTTACATCTTAATCATAGTCGGATCTGCTACGGGCGAACTAACTAACAAAAACTGAACCTAGCGGTGCAGGCTGCTCCCAATGCAATGGAAGCCAACACATGTATCGTGAAAACGTTAGTAACTACCGTGCTACTGCTAGTCGTAAAATGTCTGCCAAGAAGTGAAACTATCTGAGACTGATTGTGAGAGAATGTCCCACAGCAGTTTTGTTATCAAGGACTCAGCACTATACTGTGTAATCCTCCAGTAGCAAAAGATATCTGTAGCCAACTTGAGTGGGGATGCCAATGCGGATATTGCTACAGCTTTCTGCCGAGTGGCAGCTTGGCCTGCCGAACGCACAGGTTAGTGTTCATGGGGGGACACCGGTGGGAGTGGTCACTGTCCATCCATGCTGTCGTTGTCTTGTCTTGAATTTAAAGTAACGGCCATTGGAACATGGCTCTGAGCACTATGGAACTTAACGTCTATGGTCATCAGTCCCCTAGAACTTAGAACTACTTAAACCTAACTAACCTAAGGACATCACACAACACCCAGTCATCACGAGGCAGAGAAAATCCCTGACCCCGCCGGGAATCGAACCCGGGAACCCGGGCGTGGGAAGCGAGAACGTTACCGCACGACCACGAGCTGCGGACCATTGGACCATCTACAGATTTACGCCATCTTGTGTATTTTATGAATTAAAGAATATATGACCACGAAAATCGCTCCTCCCCCCATTCGACAGTTCTCTACTTCAGCAAGCTATCGGCGATTTTATCTGATTTAGTAAAATTATTTTTAATGTAGAAATAAGCAGTTTAAATTCACCGTCTTTTTAATTAATTGTTGTACGCCTCAGTGACTCTTACTACTGAACTCGTAACTATACAAGGAGTCCGAATCTGTGGTTATAAACACAGTTATAATTCTATTTCGCTCACTGTCTCTTTGCAACGGGACTGGGCTGACCAGCTGCTGAGACAGCCCCACGTGCTCTAAACGTCTGTCTCCGAAAAGTCTCTGTGGTACTATCTCAGTAGGAATTCCACTGTTAAATGCAGAGGAAAGAATGTATAGGTGGAAGGAGATCATTCAAGGTCTCTACGAGAGAAATAATGCTATAGAAGGAATGATATGGAAGACATAGACTCAGAGCTTACCAGACTGACTATCAGATAAGACAGAAGGGGTTTATAACAACCCTTCGGATTTCCTACAATCGTTGGACAATGTGGATACGACTGTTCGAGTTGATTCTAGAATCTTTGAGTTTGGAGGTATGACATCAACCTTTAGGAAAAATATCGTCCACGCTATCCCAAAGACAGCAAGGGCAGTGGCTGAGCGGTTCTAGGCGCTTCAGTCTGGAACCGCGCGACCGCTACGGTCGCAGGTTCGAATCCTGCCTCGGGCATGGATGTGTGTGATGTCCTTAGGTTAGTTAGGTTTAAGTAGTAAGGCTAGGGGACTGATGACCTCAGATGTTAAGTCCCATAGTGCTCAGAGCCATTTGAACCATTTGAACAGCAAGGGCAGACAAACACAACTATCGCGGAATCAGCTTGACAATTCAGGCATCCTAGTTGCTGATTTTTTTTAAAATGGGGTGCTATAGTTTGGTACTTATTTTCTGGTAGCGGCTATCGAGACGAATCCAATGATGTGTAACAGTAAGGTCTTTGAAGGTCAACGAAAGTCAGAAAGGTGGCATGAACGTCCATTTACAGAAGGTGTTCGAAGTTCGCAGTGCTGCAATCTTCTTATCATGGATTGAGTGGTATTCCGTATCACATCGGCACTTATCGAAGAACATGCTCTGGCAATTCTCTCTCGCATATCTTCAGGTGTAGATGGAATGTCTTTACAAACGATGTATTTTACGAATCCCCACAAGAAAAAATCCAGAAGCGTCACGTCTGGCGAACGAGCCGGCCACGACACATCTCCTCCGCCTCCAATCCAATGATTTGGGTATTGTCTCTGCAACTCATTTCTAGCCGTCAGCGAAAAATGTGCCGGATACCCACGGTATTGATACCACATTCTGTTCCTTGTTCCTAAAGGTATTCCTTCGAATAACAGACCTAATGTTTCTTGCAGGAATGTGGTGTTCTTCCTACCATTAAGATTTCCTTCAATGAAATAGGGGCCTCTAATTCTGTCCTCCCGAATCCCACACCATACATTCACCGACCATTGTTTATGGTGTGCAACTTGCCACAGCCAACATGGATTTTCAGTTGCCCAATAACAAATGTTATGCAAATTAATATTTCCATGGTTCGTGAATATAGCCTCGTCAGTAAATAAAATCAAATTAATAAATGTGTCATCCTTCTGAATCTGAAGTCGAGCCCATCGGCAGAATTCAATACGACGCATATAATCCATACCAGTTAATTCTTGGTGGAGATTGATATGGTGAGGAAGAAATTTCTGCCGATGCAGAACACGAACAACACTACTCTGGCTCATGCCAGGTTCCCTTGCGATTTGAAGTGAACTAACACAAGGATCTCGACCCACAGTGGCAAGAGTACCAATTTCCGTTTCTGCGATAGTAAGTTTCCTTTGTCGGATATGTTTCCGATGCGTTAAAGATCCAGTTGTTCTCAATTTATCATACACATATTTAAATGTACGACGTGTAGGGTGAGTACCTTAAGGATATCTCTCAGCGTGTAAGTCTCTAGCTCTCAATGAATTTCGTTGGCATTCTCCGTAAATGAGAAGCATATCGACTTGTTCTTGGAAGGAATACATCATTCACATTCGCTTGATTCGACGATACTAGACTTACCGTTCCTATTGGTGTTGTAGATTAGATTAGATTAGATTAGATTAATCTAATCTAATCTAATCTAATCTAATCTAAGTACAATTTTCCATTGTTACAACCTCTCGATATACCACAGCATCATCCGCAAAAAGCCTCAGTGAACTTCCGATGTCATCCACAAGGTCATTTACGTATAATGTGAATAGCAACGGTCCTACGACACTCCCCTGCGGCATACCTGAAATCACTCTTACTTCGGAAGACTTCTCTCGATTGAGAATGACATGCTGCGTTCTGTTATCTAGGAACTCTGCGGATGTCGTCCGGTGATGTCCCGTACGTTCTCGACTGGAGACAGATATGGTGATCGAAGTGGCCACGGAAAAATGTAGACACACTGTAGAGCATGCTGGGTTACAACAGCGGTACATGGGCGAGCGTTATCCTGTTGGAAAACACCCCCTCCAATGACGTTCATTAATGGCAGCGCAATAGGGCACATCACCAGACTGACATACAAATTTGCAGTCAGCGTAAGTGGGATAACCAGAAGAGTGCTCCTGCTGTCATACGAATTCGGATCCCAGATGGAGGTCTAGTGTGTATAGCACGCAGAGAGGTTGGTTGCAGGTCCTCAACTGACCTCCTTCTGATCTGTGTACAGCCATCTCTGGCACTGAGGCAGAACCAGCTTTCATCAGAAAACACAACAGACCTCCACCCTGCCTTCCATGAGCTGTCGCTCGAATGAGGTCGCAAATGGCGGTGGTTTAGAGTCAGGTGGAATGTACGCTACAGATCGTCTGGCTTGGAGCTGACCTTGAAGTAACCGATTTGTAACAGTTCGCGGTGTGACTGTGGTGCCCACTGCTATTCAGACTGCTGCTGCAGATGCAGTACGATGCTCCAGGACCATACGCCGAACAAGATGGTCTTCCCTCTTGGTTGCGCTACGTGGCCGTCCGCAATCCGGTCTTCCTACGACCGTACATTCTCGTGACCACCACTGCCAGCAATCATGTACAGTGGGCACATTCCTGCCAAATCTTTCTGCAGTACAGAAGGAACGTCCAGCTTCTCGTAGCCCTGTTACACGACCTCGTTCAAACTCAGTGAGATGTTGATAATGGCGTCTTCGTCGCGTTAAAGGAATTATTGATTAACATCAGTTCACCTTGTCAATTCTCAAAGGTAACTAACGCTCACGACCGTTACAGCGTGTGTTTAAAGCAAACCTGATTTGCATCCTCAAACAGACGCACTCTTATGCGCCTGGCACGGAATTTGAATAGACATCATCTTTCAGATGTAGAAATACGCCAGCCACCTTTCGTTTATTTCGCACGAGCCTTCTTAACCCCAGGACGCCTAAGGGGGGAGGGGGGGGTTCGTTGAACCCATAATTTTTTTATGTCCCCTGCTTTTGCCCAAGTAACTTTCATACTACATATTCCCTTTGAGTTATTGTTTGTTGGCTATTTTATAAAACATTAGTGTCAATATACACTCCTGAAATGGAAAAAAGAACACATTGACACCGGTGTGTCAGGCCCACCATACTTGCTCCGGACACTGCGAGAGGACTGTACAAGCAATGAACACACGCACGGCACAGCGGACACACCAGGAACCGCGGTGTTGGCCGTCGAATGGCGCTAGCTGCGCAGCATTTGTGCACCGCCGCCGTTAGTGTCAGCCAGTTTGCCGTGGCATACGGAGCTCCATCGCAGTCTTTAACACTGGTAGCATGCCGCGACAGCGTGGACGTGAACCGTATGTGCAGTTGACGGACTTTGAGCGAGGGCGTATAGTGGGCATGCGGGAGCCCAGGTGGACGTACCGCCGAATTGCTCAACACGTGGGGCGTGAGGTCTCCACAGTACATCGATGTTGTCGCCAGTGGTCGGCGGAAGGTGCACGTGCCCGTCGACCTGGGACCGGACCGCAGCGACGCACGGATGCACGCCAAGACCGTAGGATCCTACGCAGTGCCGTAGGGGACCGCACCGCCACTTCCCAGCAAATTAGGGACACTGTTGCTCCTGGGGTATCGGCGAGGACCATTCGCAACCGTCTCCATGAAGCTGGGCTACGGTCCCGCACACCGTTAGGCCGTCTTCCTCTCACGCCCCAACATCGTGCAGCCCGCCTCCAGTGGTGTCGCGACAGGCGTGAATGGAGGGACGAATGGAGACGTGTCGTCTTCAGCGATGAGAGTCGCTTCTGCCTTGGTGCCAATGATGGTCGTATGCGTGTTTGGCGCCGTGCAGGTGAGCGCCACAATCAGGACTGCATACGACCGAGGCACACAGGGCCAACACCCGGCATCATGGTGTGGGGAGCGATCTCCTACACTGGCCGTACACCACTGGTGATCGTCGAGGGGACACTGAATAGTGCACGGTACATCCAAACCGTCATCGAACCCATCGTTCTACCATTCCTAGACCGGCAAGGGAACTTGCTGTTCCAACAGGACAATGCACGTCCGCATGTATCCCGTGCCACCCAACGTGCTCTAGAAGGTGTAAGTCAACTACCCTGGCCAGGAAGATCTCCGGATCTGTCCCCCATTGAGCATGTTTGGGACTGGATGAAGCGTCGTCTCACGCGGTCTGCACGTCCAGCACGAACGCTGGTCCAACTGAGGCGCCAGATGGAAATGGCATGGCAAGCCGTTCCACAGGACTACATCCAGCATCTCTACGATCGTCTCCATGGGAGAATAGCAGCCTGCATTGCTGCGAAAGGTGGATATACACTGTACTAGTGCCGACATTGTGCATGCTCTGTTGCCTGTGTCTATGTGCTTGTGGTTCTGTCAGTGTGATCATGTGATGTATCTGACCCCAGGAATGTGTCAATAAAGTTTCCCCTTCCTGGGACAATGAATTCACGGTGTTCTTATTTCAATTTCCAGGAGTGTATTTTATAGAAAATTCCTGATTGAAAGAAAAAATAAATAAACTTATTATGGGTCCAACGAACCCACCTCCCTCCTTAGGCTTCCATGCTATAGATAATTTCCCTTAGTAGGATTTCGTATTTCTCATCCCTATAACAATGCAAGTTAGTTTCTTGTTGGTTGGTATTTTTGATATTCACAACAATCGGTTTACTTTCAGAGAGAGTGATTGTTGATGTCAGTCAGCTGTTATTTATCTTGTAAACTTGCAGTTTGTTAGCGCGGTTCCCGACACGTAGGCCTCCAGTAACTTTGGTGTCCTACACAGCAAAAACGAAACCAAGTAAAAACTTACTGATGTTGTCAACAATGCACCAAGACAAAGGCACTGTTGGAAGAGAGAAGAATAAAACCGAGATAAATGCATATTATAATTCCACTAACGGTGGAATTGATACCATTGATCAAATGGCGCGTATGTACACCTGCAAGAGGGGAACAAAGAAATGGCCTCTGTCTGTATTTTACTCTCTCATCGACATTTGTGCTATCAATGCAACTGCCATATTCATCCAGCAACATCCAAGATGAAATGAGAAGAAACACAACAACCGGAAACTTTATCTTCTGTAAGCTGGGATGGAACTAGTGAAACTGCAGGTAGAAGAAAGAAATGCCAATGCAAGAGGGTTATCTAACCAAATTGTTCAATCAATGGAGACTATTCTACAAAAGAAAATCAAAGAAGTGACAACAGAAGCACGTCATCCTCCTGCAGGGAAGGGTCGGTGCCATACTTGTGTAAGAAAAGCTAAAACAAAGAAGCAGAAGTACAACAATCTAAGTAACCCAAAACAGTATTGTGGACAGTGTCATAAGCATGTGTGTAACACACATTCAAAAAAAATGTGAAGTGTGTCTCTTGCCTTGAAGTTGAGGACTCAGAGTAGTCTATTGTATATGAACACATCTGTATTTTGTATTGTAATATGTCAATTTTTTATTCACTCAATCCAATATTTATAACAATTAACAACATTATTAAACCAATGCCTCAGTTAAAATACATAAACCATTTTGAAAGTTGTCATTTTTCGTCAGTAAACTTATTTAATACCTGTGGGCTCGCCGAACCCCCCCCCCTTAGGCATCCAAGTTAGGAAAAAAGGCTTGGGCGTCCTAGGGTTAATACTACGATTTTTTCCGTCAGTGTATGTAATTCACAAATAAATCAAATTACCGATTTTGAGAGCTCCCTCGTCCATCATGAGCTAGCACTTTGTTCTTTCCAAATTAGTTACCATTCCACTGCCCATTCTTTTGTCAAGTACGTCAACAGCGGAATCACAATGAGTCCAATCTGTCACGCAGTTATCATTTACCTCAGACAGCAACCTGAGGTGCAAACTATAACACGCCACCAAACTGTTGTCAGCTTTTTGTTGGCTGTATTCTGCTGCCCCATCTTCCGGTAATCCTTTTATCCCATCCTTGCTGACCACTTTGTCTGCTCTTCGTGATATACGTCAGGCACCACCTACTACTGTTATCACAACATATCAGTACTTGTGACGCAGCTGTAGTTGTCTTCGCAGGTGATGTGACAGAATCTGCTGATATGCCTGTGAAAAAATGGCCATCTGAATCAGAGCAAGCGCCGTCTTGTGGGAAGTTCAGAGGAACATCTCAGAGAATGATACACCAACACAGCGTTCCGACCCTGAGGGCCACGCGATGTCGACTGGCCGTCATATCATTCTCGGCAAACGGCGTCGTTTAGGTGCGGTATGGAGGGACTGGGTCAGCATAAAGCTCTTCCAGGCGTTGTCAGCTATCCAGACATTCAAGTAGCTCCTCAGTTGGTATCAGAAGAGTGAGTGTGTTGTGTTCCAGCCCTCCAGTATTCTGTTGGAGACACAAGAGATAAAATGGAAGATATGAATCTGTTCATAGACTTCATACCCATTAACCTAGAATCTTCTGATGAATCTATCACCAGAATCTGACTGTGGATTCAGTCGTTAGCCTTTTTACGGATGCACGAGTTTCTACAAACTCTTCTCGTTCAGTTTCATTGAAATCTCTTTTGTAAAGAGAATGCAGTAGTATCTTTTTTCGCTAAATTCTCCGAATGGCAACATTAAACCAAGATGGGTCTTTGACGCCTTTTATTACTTAAATTGGTACGAATGAGTTGCTGCAGACCAAACCAGGCAGTCGAGAAACATCTGGTTTGGAAGATTGGAATTTCAGCGACAAGACGTCTTAACAAAATAACAACCCGTCACGCAATATAATGCTGTTACATTTTATTGAAGAGTATGACCAACGGACTGTAGTAGCCCGTAGTTCAGGCTCGTCCAAACTGTGCACCTGGGGCGGCCGCTAGCGCCCGCGATAGCCCGAGGCTATGACGAGTGTGCATGTGCAATACTAATAGAATCAACCTTGGGTCATAAAACTACAAAGATGTTCTTCGCACTTAACATAAGAATAAAATTGATGTAAACAGATACATCAGCACTCGCTGTAAATGTACAGTGGTATTGTTACCTTCTTGGAAGTAGGTTCTACTTATGTAAATACCTCATTGATCCGCCGTTAAGTAATTCTAGTGCCGCTGCTGGTTAGACCGCCCAGCTGCTTGGCACCCAGGTCAGTGTGACGCACACATGGCTCTACGTTGTGTTCTACTTGCTGCTGCAGCAGTTGGGAGGTTCCCACGGTTATTTTTAGTTATTCTGATGGCCGTATTTTTATCAAAAATGGTTCAAATGGCTCTGAGCACTATGGGACTTAACTTCTGAGGTCATCAGTCCCCTAGAACTTAGAACTATTAAACCTAACTAACCTAAGGACATCAAACACATCTCTGCCCGAGGCAGGATTCGAACCTGCGACCGTAGCGGTCGCGCGGTTCTAGACTGTAGCGCCTAGAACCGATCGGCCAGCTCGGCCGGCATATTTTTATCCCGACGGTTCTATTTGTGTGTGGTTGACATAGAGCTTTCATTTAACAGTTTTACATAATCTGATGAAGCCTAACCACCGCGAAATCTGTTACTTTTAAATAAAAATAACTGTAATCGTGACTGTTTTATTTTCAATGCAAACGTGATGACTGGTCATCAGCCGTAGCAGATGTACACTGGTGCTGTTACAATCTTGGAAATAGATGCTACTTGTGTATTAGATATCTCATTACTGACTTACCATAAATGAAAGTTTAAGATATCTAATGCATTAACAATCATCAAAGTTATTCTTTATCATACTTTAGGTGTGAAGTTTTTATTTCTAAAATCGTGTACAGTCGCAGTCTCTGTCAACGCTATAGTTGTGCTTTGATTGTTCCACTGTTAATAGCTATTGTGAAAATGGCCGATGCTGCTTCCTTCTCCGTAGTAAAACAAGCGCATCGACCACAGTTAACAATTGCGAGAAACAACCAATGGAAAATCCAGGAAGGAATATCAACAATGTAGGAAGAGACAGATTGCTACTTACGGTAAAGAAGACAAGTGGCATACAGGCATAATTAAAAGACACTTACATAAATCTTTCTGCGACAGCCTTCATCAGTAAAAGAGAGACACACCAGCTACACACAGAAGCAAGCAAGCACACCTCAAACGCACACGACCGCCTAGTCCAGCATCTCGGACCGGAGATGTGTCTTCTTCACGGTAAATAGCAATTTTTCTTTTCCAACATTGTTAATAACGAGAAACAGGCTGTTCTTAACGTTTTACACACTTTACAGAGAAAATCGACATTGAAGTTTTCTAAGCAGGTGCGTTTACTATAATTAATGCAATTCCATTCTCGCGATGCATGACGTAGCCGGTAGCGTTGGAGAATGGTAATCGGCTGTCTTGTAGACCGCTGGCTCAAATAACCATCTGTTCTTTCATTTTTTAGAGTTTTTTGTTTAGTTCGAATACCTACATCATTTAGAAATAACTTCCATGAAATATATACTAATTAACACATATCTAACAATTATTTTTGTGGAAAATGCGCATCTTGATGTAATTACATGTCGAGCGCAAAATTCCAGTGTTTGTTGCAAATATACATTCTTAATTATCGATATTTTATGAAAGATTGTTAATAAAGATTATTTAAATTAAAAAAATATTAAAAAATGCAATTTTTGGGACGAAAATGAAAAATCAGTTACTCTTTATGTGGATTACATCGAATGGTTTATACCACAGATGTAGCCTCACACAATCCAGAGCGATATACGTTGGAGATTTCCACGACATCGAGCACACCGTACAAATGCTGAATTTTTGCAGTTGCTACCGTACCACTGCAATCTGAGCAGAATAAAATTGATACGAAGCCAAGACATTTAAGCTGCCAGACGTGCTACAACAAATGCACGAAGCTTTGTAGCACATTGCTGCCACACGTTCGTGGGATGCAGAACAGCATTCCATGAAAGAAGAGGAGAACATGTGGTGCCTGGACGACTCTGTACATTCTGCCGTTGATCGCCTCCTTATCAACGTAGCAGGAGACGGTTCTAGTACTGAAAAGTATTGCTCGTATTCAGATATGGAAGGAGATCAGAGATTACCAGATGACTGACTTACCTTCAGTTGCTTCAATATTTACCTATACGGTGAAATCCGTGCAGTACGTTTTAACGTCTCACATAGCTCACCTAGAAAAATTAGCCTGTGTTTACCATTTCCAATCATTCTTATTTTTAATTTCAGTCGTATGTTAGCTAAGAACATGAATTTGTTATGTTTTGCGGTATTTCGTTTTTTTTTTTTTTTTTTTTTTTTTTTTTTTTTTTTTTTTTTTTTTTTGTCATGAGTCTACTGACTGGTTTGATGTGGCCCGCCACGAATTCCTTTCCCGTGATAACCTCTTCATCTCAGAGTAGCACTTGCAACCGACGTCCTCAATTATTTGCTTGACGTATTCCAATCTCTGTCTTCCTCTACAGTTTTGGCCCTCTACAGCTCCCTCTAGTACCATGGAAGTCATTCCCTCATGTCTTAGCAGATGTCCTATCATCCTGTCCCTTCTCCTTATCAGTGTTTTCCACATGTTCCTTTCCTCTCCGATTCTGCGTAGAACCTCCTCATGCCTTACCTTATCAGTCCATCTAATTTTCAACATTCGTCTATAGCACCACATCTCAAATGCTTGGATTCTCTTCTGTTCCGGTTTTCCCACAGTCCATGTTTCACTACCATACAATACTGTACTCCACACGTACAGGGTGTTTCAAAAATGACCGGTATATTTGAAACGGCAATAAAAACTAAATGAGCAGCGATAGAAATACACAGTTTGTTGCAATATGCTTGGGACAACAGTACATTTTCAGGCGGACAAACTTTCGAAATTACAGTAGTTACAATTTTCAACAACAGATGGGGGATGTTTCCAGAATGAGATTTTCACTCTGCAGCGGAGTGTGCGCTGATATGAAACTTCCTGGCAGGCTGTGGCTAAGCCATGTCTCCGCAATATCCTTTCTTTCAGGAGTGCTAGTTCTGCATGGTTCGCAGGAGAGCTTCTGTAAAGTTTGGAAGGTAGGAGACGAGGTACTGGCAGAAGTAAAGCTGTGGGTACCGGGCGTGAGTCGTGCTTCGGTAGCTCAGTTGGTAGAGCACTTGCCCGCGAAAGGCAAAGGTCCCGAGTTCGAGTCTCGGTCGGGCACACAGTTTTAATCTGCCAGGAAGTTTCATATCAGCGCACACTCCGCTGCAGAGTGAAAATCTCATTCTGGAAACATCCCCCAGGCTGTGGCTAAGCCATGTCTCCGCAATATCCTTTCTTTCAGGAGTGCTAGTTCTGCATGGTTCGCAGGAGAGCTTCTGTAAAGTTTGGAAGGTAGGAGACGAGGTACTGGCAGAAGTAAAGCTGTGGGTACCGGGCGTGAGTCGTGCTTCGGTAGCTCAGTTGGTAGAGCACTTGCCCGCGAAAGGCAAAGGTCCCGAGTTCGAGTCTCGGTCGGGCACACAGTTTTAATCTGCCAGGAAGTTTCATATCAGCGCACACTCCGCTGCAGAGTGAAAATCTCATTCTGGAAACATCCCCCAGGCTGTGGCTAAGCCATGTCTCCGCAATATCCTTTCTTTCAGGAGTGCTAGTTCTGCATGGTTCGCAGGAGAGCTTCTGTAAAGTTTGGAAGGTAGGAGACGAGGTACTGGCAGAAGTAAAGCTGTGGGTACCGGGCGTGAGTCGTGCTTCGGTAGCTCAGTTGGTAGAGCACTTGCCCGCGAAAGGCAAAGGTCCCGAGTTCGAGTCTCGGTCGGGCACACAGTTTTAATCTGCCAGGAAGTTTCATGACTCCATCATTTTTCACCAGAGACGAAGAGGCAATCAATGGAGTGGTATCATGCAAATTCACCCAAGACGAAAAAAAATTCAAAACTACATCTTCTACTGGAAAAGTTATGGCTACGGTGTGCCGGCCGAAGTGGCCGTGCGGTTAAAGGCGCTGCAGTCTGGAACCGCAAGACCGCTACGGTCGCAGGTTCGAATCCTGCC
This sequence comes from Schistocerca serialis cubense, assembly GCF_023864345.2. Classification (NCBI taxonomy): domain Eukaryota; kingdom Metazoa; phylum Arthropoda; class Insecta; order Orthoptera; family Acrididae; genus Schistocerca; species Schistocerca serialis. The sequence goes on from NC_064639.1 coordinate 314,428,386, forward strand.
TCGGGCATGGTTGTTTGTGATGTCCTTAGGTTAGTTAGGTTTAACTAGTTCTAAGTTCTAGGGGACTAATGACCTCAGCAGTTGAGTCCCATAGTGCTCAGAGCCATTTGAACCATTTTAGCTACGGTGTTTTTCGATTCCGAAGGACTCTTGCTTGTGTACAACATGCCAAGTGGAACCACCATAAATTCTGATGCATGTGTGACGACAATGAAGAAACTTCAAGCTCGACTGAGTCGTGTACGACCACATCGGAAAGAGCAGGATGTTTTGCTGTTCCACGACAACGCACGGCCACATGTCAGTCAAAAAAACCATGGCAGCGATCACAAAACTCGGATGGACAACACTGAAACACTCACTTTACAGTCCTGACCTGGATCCATGTGACTATCATCTCTTTGGGAAACTGAAAGACTCTCTCCGTGGAACAAGCTTTGAAGATAATGGCTCCCTTCTGCACACTGCCAAACAGTGGCTCCAGCAGGTTGGTCCAGAATTTTACCGCGCGGGTATACAGGTGCTGATTCCAAGATGGCATAAGCAGTTGAGAGGGATGGAAATTATGTGGAGAAATGAAAATATTGTTCCTAAAGGATGTATCTACACACTACAAAACTTTCAAACATGTAGAATAAAAGATGGTTTTTAAAAAAAATAGTGTGCATTTCTTTTGGAGTGACCCTCGTACATGGAGGCAGTATAACGTTGCACTGTTGTGACGCGCACACGCACAATAACCATACTGTTATAGCAAAGAAGGAAACTGACAAATACTTGTTGATAAGGTTCCCATTTCCCGCGAGTCGCCGCTACTGGCGGCGCTTCGTGGTGGACGGACGTACAGATGGTAAATGTGCGTACAGACGGTAAATGAGGGCGCTCGCGCAGCTAAACTATGAAAATTAAAATTGCTTGAAGGGTGGTTGGGTGGGAGTCAAGCTTGCATGCCACTGACCGTTCTACCTTTCCGCAAAAGGCGGAACGCCATTGGCTACAGGGGGGAAGGAGGAGGGGCGGATTCCAGTGTTAATGTCATGGTCCCAGCGGCGGATGCTGACTTCGGCGATTCCGGGAAAAGAGTTTATGCTGATTTCATCAGTTCTACGAATACTGGTGCTAATGTCAGGAATTTTCTGGCCATAATCCACAATGTCCTTCTACTTACAATGGTCGAATAGATCCTCATAAAAAAATTTCTGTAATCACTGCTAAGTGAGCTCGAGGTGATGTAAACAGCGACGCTACTGGCCGGTGAAGGACTGTAAAGTAGTGATTTTGAGTGACGAATCACGCCACAGCCTGTGCCAGTAAGATGGAAGGCTCTCTGTTCGTTGAATAGTTGGAGAACGTTACCCGCAACCACGTGTAGTGCCAACAGTGAAGCGGGCAACTGGTGATGTGGTGTTAAGGTATGGGTGTGTTTTTAGTGGTTGGTTGGTTGTTTTATCCGCATTTTGCGCTTATGAAAATGCCAAAGGCGTAACAATATGGACACATTTTGCAGAATGGTCTACCGTGTACAGTAGCGGAAAGTTCAGAGACAATGACTGTACCAGCATGGCAATGAACCACGTCATAAAGCAGCGTCTGTGAGGCAATGATTTTTGGACAACAACATTCCTGAAATGGACTGGCCTGCCCGTGATCCCAAACTTAACCCGCTGGAACACTTTTGGCATGAGTTAAAATGTTGACTTCGCTCTCCCGGCGACCAAAATCACTATCATCACTCCTTTGAACTCTCTCGTTTCAGCTCTGGAGGAAGAAGGCGCTGCCATTCCTCCACAGACGCCTGATTGAAAGTATCCCCAAGAGAATTTAAGTCGTTACAAAGGTGAATTGTGGGCGCACTCTATATTAATGTCCACCAATATATTCACGATACTTTTGATGTAATGTATGAGCAATTTAGAAAGGCCCTTAATTATTTTGTTGTTATTTGACAGTTTACATGAAATATATCAATCACGATAAACTAAACTTAGAAAACAGCACACTTGCACAAATGGGAACTGTTTTCCTCAAATTGTATTTAGTTTCCTGACCAGAACCTAATAGGCAATAATTATTTTGATTTAAACAAGTAAAATTCAAGAATCATTGTTTGCTTCGAGAATATAAAATACAAATGGATTTTTTTTCTAATCTCTACGCAACTGCCTCCCCTGTACACAATTTTTTTCAGTAGAAAACAAATAATTGAAATTTCTGGTGCAGTAGTATTTCCTACGATCTGTTTTCGTCATTAAGTCCAGAATACTTTCCATTTTTTTTATTTCCTCAAAACAAAGCGATGAAGACTCAGTTGCACCTGTGTCGTACCAACTAGGTCATTTCTGGTCCACATTATCTAAACACAGAAATGTGACATCATTTACGTCCTTGACTTTTTCTTCCTTAAAAATAATGCAAATTACAACCTTTTATAAAGGTAGCACATATCATTACAATTACATGATTCCGCTCACATATCATCTCCTTCAACATACCAAACGATTCAATGTGAAAAAAAATATTTTTTTACTATTTATATTTAGACTTTCATTGCCTTATTCCTAATAAACAATATGTAAATTATACACTAAATGTATCTTGGAAAGAAGGCATGGAATGAATGCCAACGAAACCAGGACAGGGATATTGTAATCTAGACGATTAAATCGGGTGAGCCTGAGAGAACTAGATTTGGAAATGAGGGTCTAAAATTTACAGATGTGTTTTACTGTTTGGCTAGCAAAATAGTTTGTGATGACTCATGTAGGGAGGATATAAAGTGCGGACTGGCAACAGCAAGAAAAGCGTTTCTGGAAAAGGGAAATTCATTAACATCGAACGTGCGTGTAAATATTAGGAAGCCTTTTCGGCAGGCATTTTTCTGCAATGTAGACTTGTACGGAAATGAAACATGGATAATGTGCATTTCAGAGAAGAAGAGAATAGAAACTTCTGGAATGTTGTGCTACAGGAGAAGAATGAATAGAAGAAGGTGGGGGGGGGGGGGGGGGTAGGGGGGGATAGGTTTGTAGTAGAATGTAATAGGACAAACCTTGAGGCATCAATGAATCGTCAGTTTGGTTATGGGGGATGTGTGTGAAAGGAGTGTGGAAAGGCGGAACGGGTTAAATCGTAGAAGGAGATCGAAGTTTCAAAATGATGTAGGTTTCAGTTTAATGAAGAGATTAAGAGGCTTGTAAACGATAAATCGGTGTGGAGAGCTGCTCAGAGCAGTTTTCGCACGAGGACCACGATAGTAACATGCCGCATTTGTAAATATATCATTCTTTTCTTCTGTACTAGCTCCATTGTTTAACTTCTCAAGTATAGGACTATGTAAACTGTCGAATTCCGAGTTAAGTAATTGAGCTTGATGAGTAAATAAGATCGCAATTATGATTTCCTTCTCAAAAAACGTGACACAAGAAACTGTCTCACACTTTTTATGGACTTAACTGCGTAGCACAAGTCCTGGAGAAGGACATGATAGATTAGCGTGGTGAGCTGCATCAGAGCAGTCTTCGCACTGACTGCCACAATAATAGTATGTCATATTAGCAAACATACCATTTTTTTCTTGCTTCTCCACTAGCTTTCTTGTTTAACTGCTCATCTACAGGGCTCTGTAAACTGTCCAATACCGAATTAATGTAACTGAGCATGCTGACTAAAGAAGATCGCAATTATGAATTCCTTCACAATATCCTGATATGAGAAATCGTCTCACAGCTTTTATGGACTTAATTTTACAGTACAAGTCTTGGAGAAAAGTAATTGTATTAATTTTAGTATTATACATTGTCTGGTGGATGTGGTCTGATGCGATTATATTTCGTAAGAATAACTCTATGGCTCTAAAATCAGTATCTTTGTAATTTCGAAACGACGGCTGTCGCTGCTTTAGTTATATGTAAATGTAGTTGAGTTTTTATCACTTGGAGAGACAGCTATAAAATGTTGCATGTTGGAAAGCCTTGAAATTTTAATACAATATGCGACAATATTAAATGTGATCTTTCTGTGAGCGAAGAGCGAATCTCTGATTATTCTTATCTTCCGTTCTTCTGTTCCTTCAATAGAAGGAAACCTCGTTCTTAGATATAATCGATCCACAAAGCCCAAATAACAGTTCATTTTCTAATTTATGTAAATAAAACCACCGTATTCAAAGCATGTTATATTGTGAAACAAATTATATTCCCATGAAAATAAAGTTCATTATTAAATGTAAGAACAGTGTTTCCCAAATGCGTTCATTGTGGAAAGGATATTAAATGATTCACAGTGAAAAATTATTTCTGTTGCCATCTGCATTTGGGTTTCTACACAAAAATTCGAAGTAATATTTTGTATCTCGTCCAGCTAAGGAATTGAAATGAACAATATTAATGCAGCGTAATATACAGACAGGTAACATTGCTTGTGTCAATGTATTTTAAAAACAAAAGTAAATTATGTCACTGTCCTGAAAGACAAATCTTTAGCTTTTAACTGTATTAAAGGTGGATAATAGAGCTGGGATAACAGCTTCGCCTTCCAGTGAGCTAAGCGATTTGTAATCTAGATAAACTGCCTAGAGGGAATGTCTGGCCAAATTCAAATGTTTACTTAACTAGCTCCAGGTTCTATGAATTGATGATAAAAGAGCAAAATGTCCATATCCATCCCTCAATTACGTGTAGCTCCTTCTCTCATTATTATTACTATTAATCTATACTGAGTAAGAACGGAAGTGGAAATATTGATCTCAGCTTTTCATATCTTCCACTGCCTTTCGCTATTGTAATTCTTATATACATTTAAGAAAGGATTGATATATAAATCTACCATGATCAAAGTTCAGCTGTAGACTAATAATCACTTATGGGAATTCATCTGATGTATTTGCTTTTTAAAGACATGCAGGTAGAGCCCGAAAATTTTTGAATGGTTCTGTTTTCAGTGCTTGTTGAAAAGTTTTACATAAACGGAACCGTTATCGTTAATATACATAATATTTTTTAGTGACACCTCAATAAGATTTCTACAGAGAATATTACCCTGACACCGCGTTTTTGCAGCATAATAAACATTAATCTTATATCAAAAGCTATCAGAAACTGTAACGAAAACGCCAAGTGTAGATCGTCTTAGGAAACTTATTCAGGATTGAGGACTTCATGTAGCGTTCAAAATCAGGCTGTACGTTGAAAATACGGTAATACACAAGGTGAGGCACATACATAGTTCCCAACGAATAATTTTTGATTAGTTAAAGCTATTTGTAATTTCTTTTCACCGAGACGAATAGTGATGACAAGGTGCTGACGAATTAAAGGCATTTTCGTAGCTATATTCCTTTCCAAGCTACAGCCATCACCTTTATTTCTGTAAATGAATTATTTTGTTTGTGCTTATCGGCACGATGCAAAATCAGTGATACAAGCAGAACAAAATTTAATGAAAATTTTACCACTTAGATGGCGCTGTAAGTAATACAATACGCAAAAAAAAAAAAAAAATTAGGGTAGACGGCTGTTCCTCAGTTTGCGTCTGAGATACTTGGCATGACTGTCCCAATGCAGGATCAGTTGCTGCTCGTAAAGCCCTTTTAAATGGAAGTATGATTGTGCGTCAGTAGCTCTGCAGAACTTCTAGACACTCAAGGCTCAAGAATATGAAAAAGATTAACGTCTCATGGTTGGGATTCACAGTCATATAATATTTCTTAAAAGACATCATAGTCGGCGTTGACTGTATGAAATATTTATTATTACGATTGCTATTTCGCCCTTAGGGCCATTTTCAAGTAACACTGCAAAAGTACCTAAACACAAAAAATACAAAAATGAAGCACGGGGTGTATATACATAATTATAGAAACATTTCATTAAGATAGTAGCGTAATTATAAAAACTGGTGAGAAATGTACATAAATTACATTCTGTCAGAATATGACTGTCTGATATGAGTCGATGTCGCCGACAAAATGCAGCCTTTTGAATGCGAGAGCTCCACAAGATCCGATGAGTATGACACTTATTACATCGTAAAATGTTGTTAAATATGTGCTGAATCGTCAATGTTACCATCGTTCTAATAATCTATCACAAATAAAGCTCAGGTGCACTGACAACATGTGAAGCTAAGACTGTTGGCGCAAAAGCACATTTACTAAAGATACTGCCTGTGCACGTAGCAAAGATAGTGCACACCAAGGATACAACTTATTAGCTTTATATTGTAAAATCTTTTCTTCTATCGACATCATACAGCTTCCTAAATAGTGCTATGATTGTAAGGGGCAGTATTCTGACAGAATGTAAGTTATGAAAATTTCTCATCAACTTTTATAATTACGCTACCATCTTAATGAAATGTTTCTTTAATTATATATTTACACACTGCGCATCATTTTTGTATTTTTTGTGTTTAGGTAACTTTTGCAGTGTTACTTGAAAATGGCCCTAAGACCGAAATTGCAATCGTAATAATAAATATTTCATACAGTCAACGGCGACTATGATGTCTTTTACGAAATATGAAAATGGCTTTGATCCAATGTCTGCCAAGGGTCTGGAATAAATGACTACGAAAGTCGAAAAGACAGGTTCTTTTTGAGTTCATTGTGGCAGAAGGACGAAAATTGGCCACAGCAGTGCAGGAGGAGTCGAGCGGAGGTGTGCAAACATGCAGCGCACGGGACATTGTCCTAACTTTGGACATGCCTGTGAGCACGATGCATAAAATTCTACGAAACATCCTGCATTGCCGTCCACGTGTTAATTCACGCTGACCAGTCAACAAGACAAACGTTAACTCTAGAATTTCTTCCTCACATGGAAGTGAACAATGAGTGGCCATGGAACAGTCTGTGGGCAGACGAAGCCCTTTTCCATCTTTTAGGAGACGTCAGTACGCAGAATTGCAGAATATGGGCAACGGAACATCCGCACGCACATCAACCGTTACCCGTGAGCCGTGGCTGGCTTGAGTCATGCTTGTCTTGGGTTAAACCTTGCTTGCAGTCCTCTGGTTTTATTTCTCCTGCGGTTATCGCGATAATGTTGCTGTCCTCTCCGTGAGTGACAGCAGCAGCGTACTGCTGTATATCTTTGGTGTGGCGGATATAGTTACCAGCTGGGTGGTGTGTGACCAGTCGGTCGGTTGGCGTGGAGCAGCAAGGAAGTCTCCATTGCACGTACTCTGGCCGGGGCTGCTGGCGGTGTGCACGCACGGTTGGAGTCTGAGGTGGTGCTTGCGAGTGCTACGAAGTTCGTCGCACACCGATCTTGGACATGAAAGTTGAGTCCTCACCCTTACCTACTATCGAGCCTCAACTGTTTACATTTCTTCGTTTGATCCTGGTTGTCGCTTTGGGGACATTCCTGCGAGCAACAACGTGTGTGTATTCAAGTCGGATAAGAATCCAGCCGTCTTCCTGTAGAGTTTAACTTAATTTATTCCCTGTTATTGAAGTTGACCAGCGGTATATTCTGCCTTGTGGCCGTTGGCGTTCCGGTTACCTGCCCTGGTCGTTGACATAATTTTCGGCAATGTATTTTCCTCGTCATGTTGTTGCTGTCCAGTGCGGCGTGTAGTTCGACAGCTGAGGTGTTGTTGGTCGTTGTGGGCGCTAATATTCTGTGTGTCGTTGTATTTAAATCTTGTGGTCGTTTTGCTGGTTGCGTGGAGCGGAACTGATTTTGTTGATTGGTCGGTCGGCTGTCTGTCAGTTGGGTTTCCTTCAGATTAAGAAGCCGTTGGACAGGCTGCATGTCTCACCTAACCGGGCGTTAGTGTTACAATCCCAGGCCGACCCTTGGAAACTTCTGAGCGCCATTCCCTGTGTGTTACATAGTAATTTCCCTGTCTGGGTTTTAGTTATTTGGTTGATATGTGGCCTTCAGCCGAGTATCAGTATATCTTAAATTAATGTTTTTGTGTTGCCCTTGTTGCCTGAGATTAGTATTCTTTTATATGAGGCCTTCAGCCGAATTTTACACGAGATGTTTTAAGATACGGCCTTCTGCCTTTTACATTGAGACTCTTTTTCTAGGCCTTAAGCCGTTAAACATATTTTTTTGATATGTGACCTTCAGCCGAGTATTAATATCTTTTAAATTAATGTTCTTGTCTTGTCCTTAAGGCATGAGACAGTTATTCTTTATAGGGGCCGTCAGCTGAATTTTATACGAAATGTTTAAAGATACGGCCTTCTGCCTTTTAAAATTGAAACTCTTCTTCCTAGGGCTTAAGCCATTAAATTATTTGCTGATGTGCGGCCTTCAGCTGAGTTTTAATATCTATTAAATTAATGTTCTTGTATTGCCCTTAAGGCATAAGATTATTATGGTTTTGTATGGGGCCTTTAGCCGAAGTTTGCATGAAATGTTCTAAGATAAGGTCTTCTGCCTTTTGATTGAAACTCTTCTTATTGCTTAATATGCGGCCTCCACCCAAGTTCCATTAAAATTAAATTGCTAAGGCCTTCAGCCTGTTTAGATTGAAGATTTAGAAAATATGTTGGGTGAAACCTCCAGAAGAACCTTGTATTTCAATTTCTTGTGTCTTGGATTTTGAGTGTTGAAAGTTAATCAAAAGAGATCGATTAAAGTTTTGAGTGTTTTGCATCCTTGTTGTAATATTTTGTGTTGATAAATACAGTTTGTATGTTGAGTGCAACCGACAATAACTTATTTTGGCCCCTTTCCACAACCTAATCCGCTCTGTCCTGCAAGCCCAGGCATTTCAACCCGCCTCATTCCGCTAAGGTGACTGTGTGGTGCGGTTTGAGGGCGTCGTTTATCATAGAGCCATATTTTTTCGAGGAGACGGCTACTGCGGGTCCTGTTACACTTACCGTCACTGGTGAACGCCATGAGTCTTTTGCGCACTAACGTCATTCCAACCCTTCAGTAGTGAGGATGTGTGGGGAGGATCATTTTTACGAAAGATGGCGCTCCTCCGCACATTGCACAGCCACTGAAACAGATGCTGCAGACACTTAAGAAATGCTAGAATTATCATCCGTCATTGCCATACAGCGTGACTGCCCAGATTGTCTGATCTCGATCCGCGTGACTTCTGGCTGTGATGTTATGTGCAAGATGCTGAGTTCAGTACCCCGAGTACAAGCGTAGCTGAACTGAAAGCACGAACTCCGCAACGAATTCAGAACGTGACCACTGAGGCTACTCAGTTTGTTGTGGGCCATGCTGCTTGTCGACTTCAGCTTGCAGCAGAAAACGGTGGGCGGCATACTGATCAAGTTTTATGCTAATCTCACGACAGTTAAAAACGAATTTCACTGTTAGTTTTTATGCGGTTTTTGGTCTCAGGACAATTAAAAACCGATGTCATTGTTGCTTGTTTATGTGGCTTTCGTCCTCGGAATAATTAAAAACCGATTTTTCCCGTCCGATGTTTTTTCGACCTTGACACATCCATAGTACGGTTGATTTAATGTGCAAGTCACTACAGATTTGCTTGTAATCACACTGTATGTCATGATATAATTGCTGTCAGCCTCAGTTACATATACACTCCTGGAAATTGAAATAAGAACACCGTGAATTCATTGTCCCAGGAAGGGGAAACTTTATTGACACATTCCTGGGGTCAGATACATCACATGATCACACTGACAGAACCACAGGCACATAGACACAGGCAACAGAGCATGCACAATGTCGGCACTAGTACAGTGTATATCCACCTTTCGCAGCAATGCAGGCTGCTATTCTCCCATGGAGACGATCGTAGAGATGCTGGATGTAGTCCTGTGGAACAGCTTGCCATGCCATTTCCACCTGGCGCCTCAGTTGGACCAGCGTTCGTGCTGGACGTGCAGACCGCGTGAGACGACGCTTCATCCAGTCCCAAACATGCTCAATGGGGGACAGATCCGGAGATCTTGCTGGCCAGGGTAGTTGACTTACACCTTCTAGAGCACGTTGGGTGGCACGGGATACATGCGGACGTGCATTGTCCTGTTGGAACAGCAAGTTCCCTTGCCGGTCTAGGAATGGTAGAACGATGGGTTCGATGACGGTTTGGATGTACCGTGCACTATTCAGTGTCCCCTCGACGATCACCAGTGGTGTACGGCCAGTGTAGGAGATCGCTCCCCACACCATGATGCCGGGTGTTGGCTCTGTGTGCCTCGGTCGTATGCAGTCCTGATTGTGGCGCTCACCTACACGGCGCCAAACACGCATACGACCATCATTGGCACCAAGGCAGAAGCGACTCTCATCGCTGAAGACGACACGTCTCCATTCGTCCCTCCATTCACGCCTGTCGCGACACCACTGGAGGCGGGCTGCACGATGTTGGGGCGTGAGCGGAAGACGGCCTAACGGTGTGCGGGACCGTAGCCCAGCTTCATGGAGACGGTTGCGAATGGTCCTCGCCGATACCCCAGGAGCAACAGTGTCCCTAATTTGCTGGGAAGTGGCGGTGCAGTCCCCTACGGCACTGCGTAGGATCCTACGGTCTTGGCGTGCATCCGTGCGTCGCTGCGGTCCGGTCCCAGGTCGACGGGCACGTGCACCTTCCGCCGACCACTGGCGACAACATCGATGTACTGTGGAGACCTCACGCCCCACGTGTTGAGCAATTCGGCGGTACGTCCACCCGGCCTCCCGCATGCCCACTATACGCCCTCGCTCAAAGTCCGTCAACAGCACATACGGTTCACGTCCACGCTGTCGCGGCATGCTACCAGTGTTAAAGACTGCGATGGAGCTCCGTATGCCACGGCAAACTGGCTGACACTGACGGCGGCGGTGCACAAATGCTGCGCAGCTAGCGCCATTCGACGGCCAACACCGCGGTTCCTGGTGTGTCCGCTGTGCCGTGCGTGTGATCATTGCTTGTACAGCCCTCTCGCAGTTTTCGGAGCAAGTATGGTGGGTCTGACACACCGGTGTCAATGTGTTCTTTTTTCCATTTCCAGGAGTGTATTATAAAGGATGCCCAGCAGAGGTATAAATCGTAAGGAAAATCGTAAGGAAAATACCACAAGCCAAAAAAATATAAGCGTGACTGTTATTCACTGTACGGGTCAATTTACGTCGCAACTGACGTAGGTGTATTAATACTCCTGCTTGCAATGTCAGAGAAATTTAGATACACAATCTTAATGCGACTGTATTAATGAGCCCATCTGTCTGCAGAGTAACGCAAGGAATAATGGAATAGCGAATATAGCAACATTCAGAGATCAAGAAACATCTTCCCTAAAGAATAAGATTTATGATTTATATCGTTAACGTGCAAAAGGAAGCGTAGTATCCAAATATAAGGCTAAATTCTGCACAGCAACATACTCTAGAATTAACTTGATTACCATCTGATTACACAAATATCGACGACAGGCCGAACTCTAAAATGTTATACTGTGTGACTGCAGTGCCTCTCGTGGAATTTGTTTACTTGAGGGAGTTTGAAACTGTTTGGCATTTACTAAGCGGAATACTTGCCTATCGATTCGAGACCACGTAATAAAGGAAATGAGATGGTTCGAAATAAAGCACAATTGTTCTCATTTTAATTAGGTAATGTTTCTCTGTGTTCTCCTAGGTAGCGACACTGTAAATAGCTCTGAGGAAAGTCGTCCCTCCCGTTAAGAAATGAATTGGGTTTCAGCTTGAGTTAGCGAGGGAAAGCAGCAAAGACATCGCGCCGCAGAGCAACCGCATCGACCGAGACAAAGTCATGGCTCCAATTTTGCTGACGGAAGGTGACGATCTCTTGAGGAGGCTGCAGCCGCTCGTGATAGTGTCTGCAGTGTTTGGGGTTCCACTGAGTCGATCTCGGGGTTCTCTACTCGCGACGACCTGCTCACGTATCTACAGTTTGACTGTGTTGACAGGAGTTGTTTACCTGGGCTACATTGCTGTGCAACAAGCGCTTGACTTTATGAGCGACGAAATCTGGCATCGCTGGTCTATTCCCGCATTAGTAATAATTGCACTGAGCAACGTTATGGTGCCCATATCCGTCTTAATTCTCATGCGTCCCAGCAGCAAAATGTTTTTAGAACTCGTGCAGGACATTCACTTTCTGGACGCTCTGCTGGGATGCGCAGCAGAGCGAGGTCACAACAAATTAAGAATCTTCCTGGCTGCTGCTATATTCCTTTTTCTAATAGTTCTCGCATCCAACATTGCTCATTACTCCTCTGCACAACAATACTTTTTTATCGCAATCACTGTAGACAACTTCCTAACATTCCTGCTTTTGCTACAGTTCATAGCACTTTGTTTTGTCATCGGCCCGTGTTTCACATCGCTGAATGATAGATTGAAGACTGAATTCCATTATGATATCCTAGAGCGCAGGCATCAAGACGTACCAACCATTCTGTGGAGATCAACGCTCTGTTCCACGTCTAGTGGATATCAGTTACATTTGACGCACTGTGCTTTACTGAGCACATACAAGCGAGTTCTGGAATTTCAAGTTCTACATATGAAGTTAAGAAAGTTAGCTGCATCTCTGACAGATGTATACTCTGTCGTCATCGTTGTAGGTGTAGTTCAAAATCTTATGACCACCATCTTACTTGTGTTCCATGCCATTGTACTTTTCCTGTACGAAGACTGGTATGCAGATGCAGAAATAGCATCTATCACAGGGTACATAATTGTGTTACATCTACAAATAATATCCCTCGTCATCGCCTGCCAGTTGATGTCAGCCGAAGCCAGCAGAACTTCTGCAATAGCTGAAGAATTATCGACATGGAACGACGCTGGTATGTACACATATGTTTCTTTACACGACTCATATTAAACTTACATAGTACCTCTTCAGGAAAATACGTTGGAAGAGAGCGACGAGCCGTGGAGAAAATGTTGAAATTCAAAAATAAATATCCATTCCCAGTCTTAAACAAGGCTTTGGGAACCATCAGCTACATGGGGCACTCTACTAAACTGAATTCCACCTGCATGGAGAGGAGGCTCGAGAGGGCTGTCGTAGTTGCGTATTATTTTCCGTTCCAAAAGCCTGAAGAAACCTTTCTTCTGATATTAATCCTAAGTTTCCAGTATGGCCAGATTTGAATTCTGAATGATGGTGAGATAGTCGTAGTCCTTTATTTGTGTCCAGAGTATTTATATTCGTATTTCAGAGAATCCGAACCAAACACTGTACCTACAAAGCTCATCAGAATGTTAGTGTTCACCAAACACATAATTTGAGCTATATACACTATATTTTATTAATTTTCGTATTGTTTCTATTCGTGATAGCTTTACTCAGTTCCTGCACGAAATTTTTATGAAGAAGGCTATTCGAAGAAAGTTACGTGGGAGACTGGCATACTGCGCATACATTTGCCTCCGAAGGACACAGGAGGTTGTGGAGAGTGGAAACATTATGTTTAATGATTGTCTATCAGCAGGCTGCTCTTGGTCGGGAATCCTCTCTTTTCCAGTGCTAGTTCGCTTTTTATGTCTTCATTTCTCTGTCCATCATGAGTTATTTTGCTGCGTAGGTAGCAGAATTTCTTAACTTCGTCTATTTCGTGATTCCCAATTGTGGTATTAAGTTCCCCTCTGCTCATTTCTGTTACTTCTCGTTACTTTCGTCTGTCTTCGATTCATTCTCTGTCCATATTCCGCTGTCATTAGACTGGTCATTCCATTCGATACATCCTGTAATGCTTCATTACCAGGCCAAATTGCCTCTTCCAGCTGTATGGAGAAATGTCTCGTTTTTAGATAACTATACGAGATGTTTTCAGTATCATAGCTCATTTCATGAAAACCCTCTTTGAACTGTGTTGTTGCTCAAATCAAGTCTTTTGAGTGAACCATAAACAGGCTTGTGTAGAACAGTTTTTAAAACCTCTTCAATGGCGTTTCCCCGGTAGTATGTGGTTTTCCAGATTTTGTTACAAGTAGAAATATTGTAACACACCCAGAAACCATCATCTTTGTGACATCGAAACGAACGTAGTTGCCACCTTGGGTTTGTTTTGAAAATTGTCTTGAAGTATCCGAAAGTATATCAAATCTTGCCTGCCCAGCTAGCCGCGCGGTCTAACGCGCTGCTTCCCGACACCTGGTCCCCGGCGCGAATCCGCCCGGTGGATTAGTGTCAAGGTCCGGTGTGCCGGCCAGCCTGTGGGTGGTATTTAAGGCGGTTTTCTATCTACCTCGGCGAATGCGGGTTGGTTCCCCTCATTCCGCCTCAGTTCCACTGTGTCGGCGATTGCTGCGCAAACATCGGTTTGGTTCAAATGGATCTGAGCACTATGGGACTCAACATCTGAGGTCATCAGTCCCCTAGAACTTAGAACTACTTAAACCTAACTAACCTAAGGACATCACACACATCCTTGCCCGAGGCAGGATTCGAACCTGCGACCGTAGCAGTCACGCGGTTCCAGACTGAAGCGCCTAGAACCGCACGGCCACCGCGGCCGGCCGTGGTATTTTCCTTGAGAGCACAGGGTACTTCTGAATGACGAAAAAACAGAATTTTTTCCTTATTGTCTTATTAAATTCTATAAACCATGTTGTCTACAGCACACTTGCACGTTGTGAACAGCACACGCTTACAGCAGAAAGACGACGTACAGAATGGCGCACCCACAGACTGCGTTGTCTTCTATATCTTTCACATCACTTGCAGCGCCATCTGTTGTTGAAAATTGTAACTACTGTAATTTCGAAAGTTTGTCCGCCTGAAAATGTACTGTTGTCCCAAGCATATTGCAACAAACGATGTATTTCTATCGCTGCTCGTTTAGTTTTTATTGCCGTTTTAAATATACCGGTGAACCATCAACATGTGTCCTCAGTGAAATTGTCCTAATACCTAATAAGTCTACAAATTGTGCAGACTTAAACAAGTCTAAACCTCTAGCAATTTCCTATCAGAACATAAGAGGACATAGAAATAAGATAGACCACTTAGTGATGAATCTAAATAATACTTAATGGGAAAAGCCATTTGATATATTATGTTTCACAAAATACCATGTGACATGTTGAATACGCTCAACTTTATGTGTTTCTGTGTATTACTAAGACAAGTAACGTATAGTAGCATACATGTTGACTATGATAAGTTCAATATGCTTATGTACAAAACAAAAATTTATAATAATTTACTCATTCTATATCCATTAATCTGTTCACATGTGGATGTATGGAAGTCAAAATAAATAAATAAATAAATATAGGAAAAGAAACAAAATGTAGCTTGCAATGGAATGTAAAATCGAGAGAACCCATTAGATTAGACTGCATATCTCTGAGTCAGATTTTGGGTTATATTTCAATGGCCTGAATAAAACAGGTATAGATAACCATTTTGTTCATTGTTTTTCATTCTTGTGTTCTGATACATTACATGAAAGCAAAAGATCCTAGAGTACACTAATCAAAACGAATTAGATCTGACAAGATATCATAAGCTGGTGAAGCTGTAATCAATCTGAAGATTTGTTTGACCACCAACATAGTTCAGTAGACATGGTTCTGTTGGAGATAGTATGCCGTTGCCTTCCTCTGAACTTTGAGCTGACTTACTCAGCTAGTTAACAGGGGACCAAGAGTTTAATGTAGACTTCAAACTATGGTGCTACATGCATTTTTCACATGAACAAACAATGAAATAAAGGGTAAATGAGAAGTAAAATCCGAGGAATGACCGGGAATCGAATCCAATCCTTTGGCTTAATAGTCTGATACTGTGCCATTGACGTGAGCCACTTTTTAAATTTTTTATTTACTGTTATAACTTGTCCTTTCAATTATCTGTGCTCCTTTAGAATTAGGAGAAGTAAGGAAAAGGTGTACTTGCTCTTATAGTAAATTAAATTTAACATATTCTAATAAAATTGTAACCCTTCTTGTTACATTTACAACTTTGTCCTTCATAGTGAATAAATTAAGATGCTTTTCTCGTCCATTAAGACAAATACTGTCTTCTACAGTGCAAATATTTAAAAGAAAAGAAGACACAAAACTAAAGACCTCAACTTCTTGTTAGAAACGTTGTGCAACTGAAGGAAGCCTTTGATGAATGGAAACTGTAAATAATAGCAAGTGACACTCCACAGTAAACAAGCACTCCACTGCATACTACCGCAGCATACTCCCACAAGCCACAGCTTCCAAAAGTGGACTGTGGCACCCAACCACTTCACACTTTGTAGAAATGAGCTTTTAATTTATTATCATCAATACAGAGAAAAGTATTATCAGGTACAATGTATTAGAATATACTGCTGTAAGTATATTGTAATTCTCACCTGCTTCGTTATATACATGGAGATAAATTTCTGCATCTGTGGAGTAATTCAAAACCAAGTGAAGCAACCATAGGTAAGCTCAACCAATACGATTAACAGTCTAAAATCCCGATGGTATTACTACAAAAATTCCTGCACATACATTTATTTAAGTTTGTTTCAATGAACCTTAGGCATGGATGAATCAGTACCTATAACCCTAGTACGCTAAAAGTGAAGACACCTCCCCCAGACATGAACAGTGTCTAGGGAAAGCTGTTTGTTATGTATATATTGCGTGCCTCTGTGTATCTTGCTGACACTGTGGTTGCTGTCTCATCATATAGAAGATTATTCTCCTACATTCCTCAATAGTCACCAGATGTAATACTCATTCAAACATTCTTAAAATATCATGATACAAAAATATTTGATTGTCACTATAGTCCTTGATTCTCAAAATTTTCATTCGAGTTTCAAAAGCTACATTTCACATTATCGTTTCTTTCTGTATGGGAGGTTGGTTAGTAACGTACAATGTTGAGTCGAAGTCTCCAATGATTTGGCTCTATTTAAAAATCTTTGTACAGTCTAGTAAAACATTTTCGAAAGGTGGCAGTTCATTATAGTGATACATCGGGCACATTTACGACTCCTCCATGGAATTCAGCATAATATATCAGATACCAGGCAACAGTTCTGTTGCCTTTCTGCCAGATGAATTTTGTTTGTACTTTTGTTCCATTTAATGATGACAGTTCCTTAGATCGTGCTCAATGGTTCTAATGCCGTTGGAGACTGTAAGTAGTATGTGACAGGTTTTCTGCTAGCTACCTGATACTTTCTGTCATTCGTAGAATTCGATGACCTCTTGGCACTGTTGATAATATCAGGTAGGTTATCATAAACAAAAGAAGAGGTGTGCAATGATCATAATTGCCATCAGTATTATTATTGGCAGCAATAGCAGTTGTTTTTCAATGCTGAATAAAAGTCTCCTTTAGACAGCTCACTGAATTGCAGCCTTCAGCCAGATGCAGTCATATTGACATGTTTTCTCATGTCTTCGATCAACCCTCCAGTTGGTGGTCGTCTCGGCTGTTTCTTAGTTCTTGGGAGTGAACGATCTAACTGATTCCTCTGCCATCCAGTCAACTAACTTAATGTCATGCCCACTTCCATTTTATAATGAATACAATCGTAACTATGTCCTCTACTCCAGTTTGTAATATTGTTTGTTTTCTTGCCTCTTACAGTATTTTTGATTCCTTTCTGGGTTAAAGTCAGCATTGCTCTTTCGTAACAGAAAACATAATAGCCTAAGATAAAACTGGTAGCGCACACCGTAGACCTTCTGTTGACACACACAAGAAGATTATTCTCTATTTATTTCGCTAAATAATTCCAAGGAGTTTTACTTTTTTGTTTATTCTTTCGCTGCCCATAAAGTTTATTGTACATAATTTTAGCCTTTTTTAATTGATTTTCAATTCTTACTGCAAACCTACATTACTAATTTCTTTTATTCATTGTTGTAGTTCGTCTACAGTAGATGAAAATAATTCAGACAAATCATTAACGTGATGATTTTTAGATACATTTCACTGGCATGTCTTCATTCTTCGTTTTCCATATTTAACAATCTGAAAACATCCTTTGGGCGACTGAAAATATTTTTGTTATATGGAATTTTCTTGCTTGGATTTTCTTTCTTTTCTAATTTTTCCCCTACCCTATCATGATATTGACATACATATTTTATGTATATTTTACAGTATACTTATCAGTACCTTTTTATATTGACTCTGGGGACAGATTTCGTTGAAACTGAGTCAGAAAATTTCTCCACACCTATGAATATCGGACAAAATGGCAATTCATATTCGTTCACTGACGCATAATTTCGTTCACAGATTCTAAAAAGTCGACTGTAGTATGTCAATTTCTAAAATCAGCATGTTGCTTTGCTCGATTAATACATCTTTTTTTCTATGCAGCTAGTCGTAATGTTAATGAATAACTTAGTATGGTGAGGAGACTGTACAATTTCATGTCTTGTCTGTCTCGTCTCTAATTGAGGTGAAATCATTTCACAATTTCTCTAGAGTTGTGGAATAATTTTCTTCCATGCACATTCTGTAAACAACATAGGAAGTCTCTACTATGTTACTTTTATTCTTCTTTATTCTAACCACTACCGAGATTGCACGTGACATCTGGCATTTCTTGAGGGATGACATTATTTACATTATTATCTATCTATATTTTCAATTCATCCCTTGAATACACAAAAATTTATGTGACTCTTCAGGCTTTATTATTGTTAGTTTTAAGTTCTTGACAGGTCTCTAATTGTTGACTTCCCCTATTTGTATTTTTTTGGGTTCTTAATACCTATAACATCTTTTGCGCATATCTAAGTTTCTTTGATAAATAATTGCACATTTTATCTATACTTGTATAATCCCCATTTTCCAGGACATTGAACATGTTTTGTAATTGAATCCAGTCAACCTCCCCATCCATAAAGAAACTCTCTTAATTTATATTTCTGATTGCCTGCCTGATTTGTTAGTTTCTTTCTTGTTATTTATCTGTTTTTACTTCGCTATTCTTTGATTTCTAGCAATTTAAAAGTGGTTAAGGACTACCACATGCTATATAACTTTTATTGTTTGATGAAATAAAGAGGACAGTATTTTCAATTTCATTTTATTATTTTTGGTCCTTGGAAATCGATTTCCTATTTTTTTATTTCCGAAAAATTTATTCATGATAATCTCATTCTAGTCCTCAACAAACTATACTAACATTTAATTTCTGTCACTTCTTATATGATATCCAAAGCTTCCAACCAACAAATTGTTTTTTGGTTTTTGTTGTACTTCAGCGCTCATATCTCCAATTACCAAATTGTAGTGGAATCTACTATAAGTTATCAGCTACAGGGCTTCTTCCACCTCAACAGAAAATGAGAACGCTGGTTTGTAGATGTGGATGATTTCTATGGAGTGTCTTTGATTTGTATGTAAACAAGTCTTGGTATTCAGTCTGTGATTCCTTAAGTTCAATAACACCGTTATTAATTTTCTGGTTTACAATAAAGCTTGCACATGAAAATACTTCCTGATCTGTAATAACGAATACATCAAAGTTTTTTATGACAGAATCCTTTTATCTTAAAGACGGTTTAATGACAGCATTTAACATTTACTTATGCCTTTTCTCAAATTCAAATTTGCTTCCCATGTAATAAATATGTGTACACACACAGACATCTGGATCACCATTAGTATTGACATTTTCCTCCATTTTCTCATCCTTCCATGGGGATATTCATGAGGGATCTCTACTGTTGTATACATTGAAACTTCCACACTATTCGGATTTCATGGAAGCACATGTCTGATTTGATATTTACTGCTTACACTTCTATGGTGTCCATCTAGTATGCAATAATAATTTTACAATAGTGTCTTGGTAATGTTTATGAACTCCATTTACATTATTCCTCATTGCATTCCTTTACTAAAAACTATATTTAAAAATATCTTAAATAACAATTGCTCACTACTTGAAACCAAGTTACCCAGTATATTTCATGGCACAAGTTAATGCTTGATTGCCTGCATGATTTTCTAGATCTGACTTTCTAGATCAGCACTTCTTAAAATTGTAGGCTTGTGATTTTTTTTTTCTTTTCAGTTCCAGAGCTAACAGTCACCATTTCGTAAACTTTTCTTCTACATACGTTTATAGACGTCAGTTACATAATATTAAACACTCCTTTGTGCAGTCTACACACTATGTGTACTGTGTCAGTTTTGAGAATATTTTCATGTAGTCGAATAATTTTTTTGATGTTTATCTCTGTAATGATAAAATAAACTCTTGACCTGTAGATATGCACTGGATTTTTTGCAGAACCCAAAGTAGACGACCTTTATACATTTCAATGCGCTGAACACGAATATCACGATTAAAATTGTCTGCTAGCTCAGCATTACAAGTAAGCTGGGACTTTACATTTCACGTATACTGCTATCGTAATCATTAGGAGATATACACTAATTGACTTACCTGGCTTATTCACGCCGTTTCTTCATCTTACCCTTGTGGGTAGTGTCCGGAGCATCTCTCTGTAGCATCCAGCAGAAAACAGTCAACTAAGCACCAGACCAACGTCCTGTGTACCCCTGTTCTCTTAGAAAAATGTCCTGGTGGAACTTCTCGCTACGCTCATCACTGAATGCCCCACAGTCCCCTGGGGACACATCGGGGTGGGTGTAAAGGAAGTGCCTCTTGAGGGTCATGCTCCATCCAGTGACCTTATACGCATGACAGAGCGTTCACTATGTTCTTGTAATTCGGCTCTCCCGTTTCCCAACAACAATGTTTTCACTTTAAGAAAACAGTGACACGTAGGCAGCTGGTCAGAGGTTAGAGTGGACGCAAAGTCTGTGGCTCCCAACAGATGGGATATCTGTAGACCAATGAATATACCCTTTGCGATCTTCTCGATGTCGTGTCGTGGAACGCCTTACATAAATACTGAAATGCTGCTTCATTCCGTGCACAGCCTTAGCAAAAGCTGTGAGGCGTCCCAACATAATCTGCAATGGAGGGAGAAAAATTTTGTTCGGTTTCAATAAAGGTCCTTCGGCAATATTTTTTGATCCAGACGTCGGAACTGTTCTCGTGTGTAGCGCTTTTACACAGAAGAACTAAAGGAACTGGTGCACCTGTCTAATAACGTGTAGGGCCCCCGCGAGCACGCAGAAGTGCCGCAACACGACGTGGCATGACTCGACTATTGTCTGAAGTACAGCTGGACGGAACTGACACCATGAATCCTGCAGGGCTGTCCATAAATCCGCAAGAGTACGAGTGGGTGGAGATCTCTTCTGAACAACACGTTGCAAGACATCACATATTCATGTCTGAGAGTTTGGTGGCCAGCGGAAGTGTTTAAACTCAGAAGAGTGGTCCTGGAGCCGCTCTGTAGCAATTCTGGACGTGAGGGGTGTCGCATTGTCCTGCTGGAATTTCCCAAGTCCGTCGGAATGCACAATGGACATGAATGGATACAGATGATCAAACAGGATGCTTGCATACGTGTCACCTGTTAGAGTCGTATCTAGACGTATCAGGGATACCATCTCACTCCAACTGTACACGCCACACCATTACAGAGCCTCCCACAGCTTGAACAGTCCCCTGCTGACATGCAGGGTTCATGGATCCATGAGGTTGCCTCCATACCACTACACGTCCATCCGCTCGATACAATCTGAAACGAGAGTCGTCCGACCAGGCAAATGTTTCCAGTCATCAACAATCCAATGTCGGTGTTGACGGGCCCAGGGGAGGAGTAAGGCTTTGTGATGTGCAGTCATCAAGAGCCCATATCGATGATGTTCCGTTGAATGGTTCACACGCTGACACTTCGTGATGGCCCAGCATTGAAATCTGCAGCAATTAGCGAAAGGTTTGCACTTCTGACACGTTGAACGATATTCTTCAGGCGTCGTTGGTCCCGTTCTTGCAGGATCTTCTTCCGGTCACAGCGATGTCGGAGATTTGATGTTTTAGCGGATTCCTGACATTCTCGGTACACTCGTGTAATGGTTGTACGGGAAAATCCCCAGTTCATCACTATCTGGGAGATGCTGTGTCCCATCACCCGTGCGCCAATTGCAACACAACGTTCAAACTCACTTAAATCATGATAATCTGCCATTGTAGCAGCAGTAACCGATCTAATAACTGCACCAGACACTTGTTGTCTAATATAGGGGCTGGCCGCTGCGGTTCTAGGCGTTTCAATCTGGAACCGCGCGACCGCTACGGTCGCAGGTTCGAATCATGCCTCGGGTATGGATGTGTGTGATGTCCTTAGGTTAGATAGGTTTAAGTAGTTCTAAGTTCTAGGGGACTGATGACCTCAGATGTTAAGTCCCATCGTGCTCAGAGCCATTTGAACCACTTTTTTCTTATATAGGCGTTGCCGACCGCAGATCCGTATTCTGCCTGTTTACACGTCTCTGTATTTGAATACGCATGCCTAAATCAGTTTCTTTGGCGCTTCAGTGTATCTTGCAACCCTATGCCAACTACTTAGTGTAGCCCCCTTGCAAACCCAGCAGCATCGCGATGACTTTGAAATCTCTACATACCAGCCACTCATGCTTACTGTAATTAACACAGTTTACAACAGATTTCAACATGGCATAGCTTTGTTTATCTAGCGCACCATATGTGACAGGGATGGATGGCCTTTCATTATTGTGTAACAGTACTGCCCTCAGTCTTGTTCTTGAGCCATCCAGAAAGAGTCTCTACTCGTCTAATTTGCATGTAATGTTCAGGTGTTCCAAGAATCCACTGCAGAATGTGATGTCGCCTTCAGTACTGCAATGAAACTCAAGTTTTTTTGACACTACTGGAACACACACACACACGCACACACACACAGACACGTACTACGTCATCCACTACTACATTCATTAGGGCGAGAGTTCGGCTTTATGCTATGGAACATCTAAATCCGTAAGAGGTCACTGAGTTCACACTGTGCGATTTTGTGTGGTTCTCTGATGATAATGTTGGTGTCTGTGTCATTGGCTGATGACTGTCTTTTCCTAGTGTATGTGTCGGTTCAGCATCATCACTATTACTCCTTGATGGCGGTACATTTGTGGGAACCGGAATTGGCAATCCTTAGCCATGAGGCACAGGGCAAATGACAGAGGGGATGTCTGGGTATTGCATATTCCTCTTCCTCTTGGCACAGACTTCATCTCAAGGGAGGTACCATGCAAAACAGCAATCCAATGCGTGCTTTGTGGGTTCACGTCAAACAGCAGGCACACTAAACTGAATGGCGTAAAGCAGTGTTGCCAAGATGTACTGGAAGTGTTCACCTCACTGACTTACGATATAGGAGCTCTTGTCATAATGCCTTTGCACACAGCACTCATATAATACCACAAGAGTGACTGTGAAACGTTAACATCTTATTTACCAGTAACGCTGAGCTAGGAGGCAATTTTAACCTTAACATTCGTGTTCAGTGCATCTAATTCTGTAAAGCACAGCTACTTTCGTTTCTGTAACAAATAAAAAGTGAAAATTTGTGGAAAAGCATATTTCTACACTATATGTTTAAGACTTATATTCAATAATAATATTTCAATTACAAGAGGGATTAAATTTCTAGTAACCTACAATAACATTTACTCTTTCCACAGCTGGTGGTCAAGAGGAGCTGTCTAAAAAACTGAGGCAGCTGTCGCAGCAGGTGCGTCTCAGCCCCATCACGTTCAGCGCGTGTTCCCTGTTCAGCGTGGACGGCCGGCTGCTGACGGGATACGTGGCCGCAGTCGTCACATACGCCATCATACTCATGCAGTTCACGTTTGATACTAGTGCTGGGGGTATTCCAACTTCAGCGCCCTGCTGTGCTTGTACTGCGTGAACTAAATTACATCTAAGCGTAGAAATTCTATAGAAATCGTTACAACCTTCTGTGTAAGCCGATCTGTTTCTACGTAACATACTTCAATTAAATCTCTAATGACAGTGAAAACCAGACGTGCTCTGTCTCTCTAGGTACCTGCAAAACTACTCCAGTGTTAGTGTAACATGGCCAACGAGGCACAGACTAGGACAAGACCAAAGCAAGTTATGCAACAACAAAATGTAAAGCGGAGACCTTTGCTACAACGATGTCGACAGACCAAGAGCAAAGAGATACACAATCCTAGTTGCCAGCAGAGAGAAAGACCAAGAGCCAAGCGATGTTGTTGTTGAATAATCCGCACTACGGCGATGACAGTCCCCGACAATATCAGACGTGAATACAGAACCGACTGGCCGTTCACCGGACGGGCCCTAATTATACCGGTCGCGAGGGATACTACTGGCCGGCGTAGCCACTTGGCGAGATGCTATGCCCTCTAACGGCCATCTAGCTCCATTTTCTCAGGGAGGCATTCAACATCCGCGTTGCCCGATACCAGACGCAGCCCATTCCAATCACTGACAGTAACGGGAATCGGCTCATGCTCATATACGTGGCAGTCAGACAGGGCGGTCTCTCACCTACAGAGATGGACTGCGTAATAGAATATGGTGTAAATAGGAAAATAAATTCATTCCTAACAAAGTGAATTCTAAATCTGTGTTGCTAGGAACCTTTTGAATTTCATCTAGGATTATTTGTTACGCCCCGTTTCCATGTTCCTTATCATCAGATGAAAATACTTTTTATTTCCTGTCCGATGACAGATTATACCAATGAGGGGTTCGTCCAATGTGTGAATCGATTAAATAGCATTGGATCTAACGCTGTTTGTTCTCTGCCTTTGCGTTTCGAAACGAGTTTGTTTGTTCGTTCGTAAGCTCTTCGTAGTGGTGTTTATTTACAAGTTGCGTTTTGCGAAATGTCCCCGGAACAGTGGTACAATATTATTCATGTTCGAAATCGGAAATGCACCGGCCGCGATATGTGCGTCAGACATGTTTACGTTGGCTCTATACGAATTCATTTGAATGTTAGTTACAATGCATGGGTCCTGTTCCATAAATATTGGACTATGTTGGTGCCAGCGTTGGCAGTAATGGTTGGACAAAGGGTTACGCATATCATCGTGTGGCGGAAGTTTCAAATTGTAAATATTCATAACATCACAGAAACAGAATTTTATGGAATATTTTTTTAACGATCGTGTGAGGGATCTCCACTTCTTGGACCGTTTTGATACTTGCTTGGGGCCGCATGGTGCTCGCAGGACGTGGGTTGGACACCCATGATTTGAACGGTCCGTTGTCCCCACGTTCTTGTACGACTGCACGACCTGGACAGTGCAACCTAGTGATAGAGCCCAGTTGATGCCTTCGAGATGTGGTGAACGAAGAACCAGTGCTTCCAATCATACAAGTTTATCTTTCCGGTTGAGTCAAAGGCGCTTCCACTTCTATAGGTACATTTTGAGAAGAGAAATGAATAATTTAGAACAGACCACCTTGCAACTCAAATTCGAAAGCAGAGGACCACGATGAAGGGCAGCAAGTACATAACTGGATAAAGCAATGGCGATTACTGGTCTAAGTATTCACACTATAGTAAGAAGAGCTGAGGATCACTCTGGACAGAGATGTCTAGTCGGAGATTCACTTACTCCACAAACGAAAAATTGAGATCGCAACACCCAGCAATGAGTAAACCGACTATGACGATGAATCAGGGCTACACCGATCAAAGACCATAATAGCCATGTGCAGAAAGACAACACGCACAAACCGTAAATAAGTAGTGCCGCCATACAATACAGATAACGAACGTCAGGAGTTATCGATAGCTACTATCAGTTACCAAACGGTGAGCAAAAATCGTTAACTCCGACTTTCTGTTGTTTGGTGAGGATTAAACAGCACAGAAAGTTAATGCTACTTGCTCACCCATTGGTATTTAATAGTCGCTTTTGATAACTTCTGACGTTGTTTATTATTGTAGTGTGGTGGTGGTTGTTGTTTACGGTGTGTGTGTGTGTGTGTGTGTGTGTGTGTGTGTGCGTGTGTGTGTTGTATTTCTGATTATGCCTGTTACGGTTCTTGGCCATCGTTGTCCCACCTACATTTGCTTACACGGTTCTCTTTTGCTGTACAATGCCGAGAAAGAAATTAGTACACCCGAAAATACGACGTCGATTTCGATCAGATGCCGACATATGTCACCTGTACTGATGTACTGATAATGGTTTCAACGTCAGCGTCGTCTGCCAACAGATACGGTGGTGGGATAGCTGCCAGAGTGTCATCTGTACCTACCTCTTAACAGTGAATGCTCACAGCCAGAAGGCCCGGAGTGGTGCATACATATGAAGCAAGCAGGCTACAATGCCACAGAAACGCACTCGTACTTCCTACAACCAACTGGGCGAGTTTTAAATGGGTGGGATGGTTCTTTTGCAGAACTGCAACACAAGTTGGGCATGCTGCGTCAATTGTGCAGTGATGCTAGTTTAATAGTCACGTGAGTATTCTGACACCCATAGATGAGGTTCTGGACGACTATGCAGCACAGACGCCCGCTAGGATCGTCGTATTGTAAGGGCAGCAGTGGTAAATCATACAGTTAGCTGGAGCTTGTGAGCCCAGACATGCAACGCGAACTGGTGTGAATTGGTTATTAACAGTGGGACTACAGGCACGCACACCTCTAGCCTGTCTCTCACTCACAGCACCACCATCAACGTGTACAGCTCGACTGGTGCCGTCAGAGGATCGCTTGGAAGATGGAATGGCGTGCCGTGGTCTTCAGTGGTGAAAGCAGAGTCTTCCTAGATGGAAGTGATGGTCATTTGCACGTACAATGTAGGCCTGGTGAGTGCTGCCTCTTAGAGTGCATTCGTCCAAATCACAGCGGCCCCACCCCAGTCCTTATGGTCTGGGGTGCAATCAGCTATGATTTTTATTAAACTTTGGTGTGTCTGGAGGGACGACAACCAGCGCTCTGTACATGCCGAATGTTGTCAGATCCGTTTTTTTGCCATTCTTGCAACAGGAAGCTGGTGTGTGTTCCAACAGGATAATTCTAGCCCACGTACTGCCCGTAAAACTCAATGTGCTCTGCAAGAGGTGCAGTAACTTTTCTGGCCAGCACGATATCCAGACTTGACTCCAGTAGAGGACCTGTAAGATATGATGGAAAGAGAAGTGACTTGCGCGGTTCGTCAACCGACAGCTTTTACAGAACTACGTGAACAGATTGAGCACGCCTTCCAGAACGTATCCCAGGACAGTATTCGCTATCTGCACGACCGACTGGATGCCAGAGACAGCACCTGCACTGCTGCCCGTGGAGGCTATACCACGCACTAATATTAGGTTCAGCATAGGTCGATACCTGGTACCTCAGAACCAGGTATCGACCTGTGCTATTCATCTGTAAATGTAATCATTTCATGTACACCATATCCACTGTTGCAACAATGAACCTCGAATGAGTTGCAAACATCTAAAAGGGCGTTTAATATTCCTCCGGCAAGGTATTTCTGCTTAGAAAATGACGAAGTGTTCATCTGTAGAAATATTGGTGGTTGTCGAAGACGCCACTCGGCTGAATTCTCGTAAGTTGTTTGTTCAGATTATCCTACACAGAATCAAAACGTCATAGCAATTCAAAGAAACTGTAGGTGCAGGGAAACGACAGAGGTAGCGCAGGTTATCGTTAAGTGACGCCACAACTGACAGTAGTTCTTTTCCTACCCTTTCCGCTTCCCGTCGTCTTCTATAGCCGGCCTTTGTGGCCGAGAGATTCTAGGCGCTTCAGTCTGGAACCGTGGGACCGCTACGGTCGCAGGTTCGAATCCTGCCTCGGGCACGGATGTATGTGATGTCCTTACGTTAGTTAGGTTTAAGTAGTTCTAAGTTCTAGAGGACTGATGACCTCAGATGTTAAGTCCCATAGTGCTCAGAGCCATTTGAACCATCTTTTAGCAGTGAGTACAAAGTGGTGCGGGAGCACCACTTGAACCATTCTTCGTCTTCTTTCGGCCAACCATTTCCACTGATGGGAAGCCTAAATTTGGTTGGGGGATGGGAAATTCATGTAAGACAATTACACTGTTTAGCCGTACCCCTCCTTCCGATCGGTAATTTATATCAATCGCCCTGCCCTACACAAAAAAGGAGCAAATACAAATTTTGATAGGGGCGAAAAATTCGAGGCTGGTTCACTTGGCCAGTTTAAAGTGATGAGAATTTCAGAAATAACCCACAAGTATTTCTATCCAAAAGATACAAGTTCAAGTCCTCGCATTTTTTCATAATTTGTTTCATAGTTATCACACCAATTTAGTCCACACGTCTTTCTACTTAGAAGATGGTGAGTTCCAACCTCAGAAGAGATATTTTACAACCTTCCAGCTGCCATTTACCCTGGCTTCAAGCCTCAGAGACGGTATTTTACAAACTTTCATTTTCAGAACATTACTTGATTCAAATGTCAGAGAACTGCATTTGCATCTATAATCCCCAAGCCGCCTTACGGTTGCTGGCAGAAGTCACTTGGTATACCACCGCCACTCCGCCGTTTCCTGTTCCGCTCGCGAATGGTGCTCCGAAAGAATGGATGACGCTCAACATCCATATGAGCTGAAATCTCTGTGCTTTTACCATCGTGATATTTTCGCGACGTATGTTGTTTGTTGACGTGGTCTTCATTCCTGAGACTGGTTTGATGCAGCTCTCAATGCTACAAAATCCTGTGCAAGCTTCTTCACCTCCCAGTACCTACTGCAACCTACATCCTTCTGAATCTGCTTAGTGTATTCATCCCTTGGTCTCCCTCCACGATTTTTACCCTCCACGCTGCCCTCCAATGCTAAATTTGTGATCCCTTGATGCCTCAAAACATGTCCTACTAACCGGTCCCTTCTTTTTGTCAAGTTGTGCCACAAACTCCTCTTCTCCCCAATTCTATTCAGTACTTCATCATTAGTTATGTGATCTACCCATCTAATCTTCAGCTTTCTTCTGTAGCACCACATTTCGAAAGCTTCTATTCTCTTCTTGTCTAGACTATTTATCGTCCATCTTTCACTTCCATACATGGCTACACTCCATATAAATACTTTCAAAAACGACTTCCTGACATTTAAATCTATACTCGATGTTAACAAATTTCTCTTCTTCAGAAACGCTTTCCTTGCCATTGCCAGTCTACATTTTATACCCTCTCTACTTCGACCGTCGTCAATTATTTTGCTCCCCAAATAGCAAAACTCATTTACTACTTTAAGTGTCTCATTTCCAAATCTAATTCCCTCAGCAGCACCCGATTTAATTCGGCTACATTCCATTATCCTCGTTTTGCTTTTGTTGATGTTCATCTTATATCCTCCTTTCAAGACATTGTCCATTCCGTTCAACTGCTCTTCCAGGTCCTTTTCTGTCTCTGACAGAATTACAATGTCATCGGTGAACCTCAAAATTATTATTTCTTCCCCATGGATTTTAATTCCTACTCCTAATTTTTCTTTTGTTTCCTTTACTGCTTGCTCAATATACAGATTGAGTAACATCGGGGTTAGGCTACAACCCTGTCTCACTCCCTTCCCAACCACTGCCTCCCTTTCATGCTCCTCAACTTTTATAACTGCCGCCTGGTTTCTGTACAAATTGTAAATAGCCTTTCGCTCCCTGTATTTTACCCCTGCCTCCTTCAATATTTGAAAGAGAGTATTACAGTCAACATCGTCTAAAGCTTTCTCTAAGTCTACAAATGCAAGAAACGTAGGTTTGCCTTTCCTTAATCTATCTTCTAACATAAGTCGTAGGGTCAGTATTGCCTCACGTGTTCCAACATTTCTACGGTATCCAAACTGATCTTCCCCAACTTTCACACGTGTCAACACTTGCTTTCTGTGGAATTGTAATTATAATATTCTTTTTGAAGTCTGAGGGTATTTCGCCTGTCTTCTACCAGTTTTTCCATTCGTCTGTAAAGAATTCTTGTTAGTATTTTGCAGCCGTGACTTATTAAACTGATAGTTCGGTAACTTTCACACGTGTCAACACTTGCTTTCTTTGGAATTGTAATTATAATATTCTTCTTGAAGTCTGAGGGTATTTCGCCTGTCTCGTATATCAAGCTCACCAGATGGTAGAGTTTTGTCAGGGCTGGCTCTCCCAAGGCTATCAGTAGTTGTAACGGAATGTTGTCTACTCCCGGGGTTTGTTTCGACTTAGGTCTTTCTGTGCACTGTAGCAACATATTGACAGATTTCTACTAAGAACACACGCCATCGGAATTTTGACAGTAAATTTCTCCATGACGCACATGTCTCTCTTATAGCACCTTCCACTGAAGTTGGATGAGCACCTCTCTGACGTTTTGGCACTTGCGAACACAACCACTGACAAAACTCGCTGCTGTTTGGAATCTATTTATTGTTTAGACAGGGCATTTGTAAGGGATCTTCTTTGTGGATGGAATATGTTGAGAATTTTCCAATGTGTCTCAGTCTTCCATTTCCAATTTCTACGATTAAGCTATGTTTTCCTATCTGCGGGAATTTCCCGCAACTTGCTGCGCAAAACGCGTGCGAGACCGTGCTTCCCACTTGCACAATCCAAAACGCACCAGTCTGTTTTTCTAGGGTGCGAACAATGCAGTGCCCCTACGGGCTCTATTTGCGGGAAACGTCTTCGTGCTTCACGAGGAGTCTCTCTCGGCCTTCGCAGTGATTTGCTCGTCCATGGTCCTGCAGCATAATAAAAAAGTCTTGAGAAGCAGGTTACTACTGAAACTCGTTGAAGGAAAACGCGTGGACCGACAGAGTTTTCGAAATTTATCGACGAGCTAGGGGAGCCTGAAACTGAGGACGAAACATATTTGCTTTTCAAATCCATGGCAGACCCGATCATATACAGGAAGACAAAAAAACGTATTTGCAAAATTGTTATGGACTTGTAAACCATAAACGGTAGAGGTAAGGCTGTCCCAACAGGTCAACATTTTGGTACGATAACTGCAGCGACTCTCCGTCACCTTGCCTTCCTGTTTCATCTCAAGTGTTGGTAATGAGCAAGGCCCTACATGCTATGACAATCATGTCACTACTCCAGATTTTACTATTCGAAATAAGTGAAACACGAATTCTATATTATGCCATGTAGTATTTTTTCTCCCTGTCTGCTGCGATATATTTTATTCAAACTACAGAATCACTGTTTTTGTCCCTTTCTCAGTCCCATTTCCGTCCGGAAACAGTAAAAACTACACGGATATAGATTCCAACTAGTATGGAAGGAAAGCAGTGGAATACGATCCAGTAAGGTTGGCTGGTTGGTTGATTTGGGGAGGGCACCAAACACGTCATCGGTCCCATCGGACTAGGGAAGGATGGGGAAGGAAGTCGGCCGTGCCCTTTCAAAGGAACCATACCGGCATTTGCCTGAAGCGATTGAGGGAAATCACGGAAAACCTAAATCAGAATGGCCAGACACGGGTCTGAACCGTCGTCCTCCCGAATGCGAGTCCAGTGCGGTAACCACTGCGCCACCTCGCTCGGTACGATCCAGTAAGGTCAACACATCACTGTACGTAGCAGAAGTTAGGCAATTCAGCATTTATTCTGCTGGAACAATAACCTCAGCAGTACATATAACAATCGATACTATGTCATGTCACCAGGCAATTTACATTAAAGTTAGTTATTAACGAGAAACTAATGTGAAACTTCCTGGCAGGTTAAAACTGCGTGCCGGACCGAGACTCGAACTCGGGAAATTGGAAATTTGTGGTAAGGTCTTATGGGACCAAACTGTTGACGTCGTCGGCCCCTAAGCTTACGCGCTACTTAATCTAACTTAAACGAACTTACGCTAGAGACAACACACACGCCCATGCCCGAGGGAGCACTCGAAACTCCGACGGAGGGAGCCATGCGGACCGTGACAAGGGACCTAAGACCACGCGGCTACCCCGCGCGGCTCGAAATCGAGACCTCTGCCTTTCGCAGGCAAGTGCTCTATCATCTGAGCTACCAAAGTACGACTCACGACCCGTCCTCACAGGTCCCGAGTTCGAGTCTCGGTCTGGCACGCAGTTTTAACCTGCCAGAAAGTTTAATATCAGCGTACACACCGCTGCAGAGTGAAAATTTCATTCGAGAAACTAATGCAATTGCGTGTTTTTCTGCTGGTGTAATTATGGGAATTACTTATCAGTTTGCTTTCCATTAACGAAAGAAGATAATGAAACTGTTTGGGTGTGAATCTGAAAAATGTCTTTAGCTTGCCAGAATCGTCGAGCAAATCTTTTGTTACTAAAATATACGTTTCTTCTTTTTCTTCGCGATTTGACTGCTTTGCTCTTCCTGAGTACTCTTCCCAATGATATATAGTCTTCCCCCGCTTCCCTAACTTCCATGTACTTTCGGAGTGCCACAGTTAACAGTTTTTTAGGTCAAGCACTGCGCCGTTTGTTTGACTTTGGCTGCCTACGCACTACTACTACCGTCCGCCCAAATGCCCCACCCTCGCAGCACGCTGGAACTCGTGTCGCACCCATGAAGTACAGAATGCTGCTCTCGTCTATGGGAAACTTTAACATCCAACGACTTCCACCAAACTTGAAAAATAATTTCAAACCTTCCCAAAACTTTTTCTCCCTTTCACTCCCCCCCCCCCCCCAATCCTCCCCCCCCCCCCCCCACACACACAAAACATGCAAAGGGAAAAAGTTTGTCGCTTACTACATTTCGGATGTTGGTTTGGCAAAAGTTCCACGTCAGATGTGAGAATTAATTTTTTTTTTACTTCAGTATTACTGCATTGGCCAGTCAGTTTGCAGAAATTACGGACTTACACTACTAAAGCCAGTTATAAAATTATGTTGTTGTACGACACATAGTCTAGGAGATATGGCGTGATAAATATTGAGTAGCTCGAAAAATCTGCTTTTCTTGAAACCTTAAATGTTTTTCCATTGCAACAGCAGAAAACAAAGCGATGCTTTCTAAAACCATGCTTATTCGTCTCAAGAAAGTTTATTATATTCGAAATCAAAACATATTCAAGGAATCTGCAGCAAACCGAAGTTAGAGATATTGGGCTGTAATTTTGTGGGTCCGTTCTTTTACCCTTCTTACACTGAAGAGTCAAAGAAACTGGTACACTTGCCTAATATCGTGTAGGGCCCCCGCGAGCATACAGAAGTGCACGGACTCGACGAATGTCTGAAGTAGTGCTGGAGGGAATTGACACCATGAATCCTGTAGCGCTGTCCGCAAAGCCGTAAGAGGGTGGGGCGGGGGGGTCGAGATCTCTTCTGAAAAGCACGTATCAAGGCATCACAGATATGCTCAATAATGTTGGTGTCCGAGGAGTTTGGTGGCCAGCGGAAGAGTTTAAACTCAGAACGGTATTCCTGGAGCCACTCCGTAGCAATTCTGGACGTGTGGGGTGTCGCATTGTCCTGCTGGAATTGCCCAAGTCCGTCGGAATGCAAAATGGACATGAATGGACGCAGGTGATCAGACAGGATGCTTACGTACATGCAACTTGTCAGAGTCGTATCAAGACGTATCATACCAACTGCACACGCCCCACATCATTACAGAGCCTCCACTAGCTTGAACAGTCCCCTGCTGACATGGATTCATGAGGTTGTCTCCATGCCCTTACAAGTCCATCCGCTCGATGCACTTTTAAACGAGACTCGTTCGATCAGGCAACATGTTTCGAATCATTAACAGTCCAATGTCGGTGCTGACGGCTCCAGGCGACGCGTAAGGCTTTGTGTCACGCAGTCATCAAGGGTACACGAGTGGGCCTTCACTCTGAAAGCCCATATCGATGATGTTTCGTTGAATGGATCGCACGCTGACACTTGTTGATGACCCAGCACTGAAACTGCAGCAGTTTGCGGAAGGGTTGCACTTTCGTCACGTTGAACGATTCTCTTCAGTAGGTCGATGGTCTCATTCTTGCGATCTTTTTACGGCCACAGCGATGTCGGAGATTAGATGTTTTACCGGATTCCTGATATTCACGGTACACTCGTGAAATGGTCGTACGGGAAAATCCCCACATCATCGCTACCTCGGAGATGCTGTGTCCCATCGCTTGTGCGCCGACTATAACACCAAGTTCCCAAGTTCCACCTCACTTAAGTCTTGATAACCTGCCATTGCAGCAGAGTAACCGACCTAACAACTGCGCCAGACGCTTGTTGTCCTTGTTGTCCTATTTAGGCGTTGGCGACAGCAGATCCGTATGCTGCCTGTTTACACATCTCTGTATTTGAATACGAATGCCTATACCAGTTTCCTTAGCTCTTTGGTGTATATGCCGGAGTCAATTGCGCTTTTTTTTTTCAGCCGCTTGGGACTTCGCGCTGGGCGAGAGATTCACGATAAAAGTAAGCTAACATTTATTTTACAGTTTGTTGCGCGTATGCTATGATGAACTACAATACGAAAACGCAGACTCGCCATCCTGTTTACAACACATCCTGTATCCTTGTCATAGCTGCCTGATGACAAAGCTGCACCACAAACTATGTATCAAAATGGATCAACGACGCCAGCTGCTGCTCTCCTGTTGGTTTTTGGGATGGTTTCCCAACAGGTACTGGAAGAATGTCTGGTCGATGATGAAGATATCATTCCCAAAAAAAAAAAACAATTATATTAATTCCTTGAATCAACAAGAAAAATTGTATACTGTCAAAGCATTTGTAAAAACGTAAGAAATCACAAACAACCTGAATACTGGTGAGTGTATTTTAAACAAAACTTTCACCTAAGTTGAAACAAATGTACATCAATGTAAAAAATGCGCTTTCCTATGTATTTGCGTGCAGTACTCATCGTTCCATGCATTACTTCAAAAAACACGTTTTTTAAACAAACTATTTGCCATAAGCAAATATTCATGTAACAGTTTGTATAGTGACAGGTATAGCGAACCATTTTTATTCGTATCTGATAAACATTTTAACGAAACTAATCAGGAAGAATTAAGATAAAAAACTCTCATGTAGGGGAGCGTAGTACACTGTGAAACAAAAATTACACTTTTGATAATTTTATAGACAATATTTCTCACGAACAGTTTTTTTATTTACTTACTGAAATAACTCTAAGTCAAGATTTGTAAATAAAAAATTAATAATTTTGCAACTAATTAACAAGTGAAATTGCAATTTTTAAAGAACCACTTTAAATTTTTCACTGTGTACCATGTATAGCACACAACGACACTGTTAACATTTTTACGTTTATTGATTCCTGAGTGCCTTGTATCACATATAAAACATAAATATGTTTCCAGAATGAGATTTTCACTCTGCAGCGGAGTGTGCGCTGATATGAAACTTCCTGGCAGATTAAAACTGTGTGCCGGACCGAGACTCGAACTCGGGAGGCAAAGGTCCCGAGTTCGAGTCTCGGTCCGGCACACAGTTTTAATCTGTCAGCAAGTTTCATAAATATGTTTGTTAAATACAATCAGAAACATTAACACACAATAAATTTTGTTCAGTGAATTCCAAAATGCCGGAACTGATTGTAAAACGAATATAATTGGACAGTTTCTTAGTTGCCATAGGCAACACTGGTAGCAGAATCATTGCAACGTCCTTACATGACACACAGGCTGTCTTCTGCAACTGCAGATATGAAACCTCTCACACTCATCGTCCTTAACTACCCGCTTCAAGGCTTTAGCTACAAAAAATATGTCGTTTGGTAATTTCACCAAAAAATTAATCACCAATCATGACGTTCTGCTTCAAGTTAAAAACATCTAATGATAAATTTCACTCTGATTCATTGGATGACACCTCATCTTTATCACTTTGTTCATCGTTTTTTTTCTTGAAGCTCTTTTACCATCACATTGTTTATTTTTTGACTGTTAGCTCTCTTCATAGTTCTTTTCTCGTTTTCTTCCAGCTCTGCCCTCTTTCTTAATGTCTTTCCTTCAGTAGCTGTTTACTCTGGTACTGAAATTAATAAGACTTTTCTATCCTTGGAATGTCCAGCTGTTTTTCTGGGAGGAGCTTCGGACGAACCATGAACCTCTTTGGGTGAGACGTATGATATTTTGGTGTTACTGCAACTGGGTGCCTCAGCATTTTTCATATTACCTTCCAAAGTGTTAGGAGGGGTCATATATCTATCTTAGTCAAATGGATTCTATTGGATTAAGCACATTGTCATTTACATGGCGGTCCGAAACTGCAGACATAAGGAAATATGACTCACCAAAGATGTTTACATTAAATGAATAAATTCCATTTTTCCTGAACCCAGATGTGATGATGGTTGGTGTCACTGCCGTAAGGAAACTCTCGCGAACACGGTCTGACACCCGTTAAGTTATCGCGGGTGTGCCCGGATTTCTCAGCATCCATTAGTCGACACTAGCGTTATAAGAAGCCTTAAAATGACCAAAAACTGAAATATTCAAGGGCTGCAGCTTATGGCTGCAGTCAGGTGTACATGTTAACATTGTTATTCCTGCTACTTTAACCATATCCAGAACATATAGTGACATATGACTCTCATGGTTGACGCATATCAGAATAGATGGGTTTTCTTAGATGAGCTTGTGTGTTTAATAAAATGTTGAATCACTTTCGGTAACAATTCTGATGTCATCCACCCAGATGAACTTTCCAGTCTCATAGTACCTGCAGTAGTACCATTTATAATATGTAGCTTAAAGTTCTTTCAGGAAAAACCTTAATAGGAGGTAAAAATGCGACAGCAGCACTCACTGCAGAAACCACTGTCACAAAGGACCTCTCTGTCTCTGCTAGTGCACTGGTTTAGTTGTTTTGCGTCTTTTATACCAACAAATTTTCTTGTTGATTGCACTGTTGTGACATCTGTCTCATCCAAGTTAAACACCCATGATCTATCTGTAAAATGAGGTTACTGTGAATACATGGATGTTAAACTGTCAAAGAACATCTTAACGTTATGTTTGTTAAAAGACTTTAATCTTGATAAACTACACGCCTCGCATTTTCCAATACTTATACCTTGAATACGATGGAAAAACCTCTCATCCGTTCCAAACCCACTGTCTTGGAAGTTCTCCAAAAATGTGGAATATTTGTTACTACATTTTCTTCTGCCATTTCATAGGACAAACGTCTCAGACAATGCATATACAAACCGAAACACATTTTGCTACAAGTCTTCAGATAATTTCCTAAATTCTTTTCCTGTTCATCACTAAACGTCTTACGAACATCATAATGAGGTTTCATTACAGTGTCCGGATTTTTCTTCCTTTTTGCAATGTTTCGAAGCAAAGAGCCTTATGGTACTTCCTTTGCCTTGGCTACTTCTCTTAAGCTGTAATTTTCATGTAACATTAAATGAACTGCTTCAGCCTCTGCTGTTCATCACTTCTTCCAATCTTCTGAGGTAAGTTTTTGATCTAACCGTCGGAAAGGTGGAAAGATATATCAATACACTGCCTAGAGGTTCATCTAATGTATGCCACTTTTGATTGCCATTAATAAGAATATTGTTTGTTTTGTATACTAGGCCTACGTCCTTAACTTCCAGAAAAATAAAAGTAAATGATTACATACGGTACATACTGAAACAACTGTTTCACTGTGTACCACGTACAAATGTTTCACTGTGTTTTAAAGACAACAGAAACGAAAAACTTGGTTACGATTCTTAAATTACATACCTACCACATCTACTATTGGTCAGTATATAGCTATAAGTGTATATTTTGATCATAAAATACCAAATTTATATTAGGTGTATGTTCTATGGAAAATACTGAACTTACAAAGAGATGTTAATCGTAACTTCTGATCGACAAAAACATACAATAACGTATAAAAGCTAATATAACTAACCATAATGTCCACCACTACAGTCAAAGATGTCTTCAACTTTTATAGTCCTGTCTTCCTCAGTTGCGTGTAATATTACGGTATATTAATAATTTTTACTTATGGACCGTCTGGCAGCAACTGAATAAAACACAATTTTAGTGCCATACGCGTTTCGCCTTTATTTTCTGCAAGGCATCATCAGTGGCAGGTTGCGTGGACAATTCCTACATATTACGCTCCTGTTGCATTTTTGGTGTTGTTCTTCTTCTTATGAACGCCAATTTGCGGTTTTTTTTCTCATTCCAAAACACTATGCACTGAACGCTTGTTTTAAAGCAATGCATTTCCGAAGCGGCTATGTTTATAAACATCGCTGCAGAGGCGATTACATTATTTCTACTTTACGATCGTCGGTTTATACTGTTTTGTGGCAAAGTAAACGCAGCCTTGCAAAATTTCCATTTGATGCTTTAATTTTGGACACCAGTGTATACAGGGAGTTTTGAAAGTAGGTCGCTCTGTAGCTTTGCGGATGTCTGAGGGTGTTAGGGAGGCATACTTGTACAAGTGTTTCTGTGGTGATCGAACTGTCTTCTTGTAAGATACTTGTAACCTGTGCGGAATGGAAATACTCCGACATTCATCTCCTGAATGAGCATCGTTGTGCATTTCAATGTGTCATGTGTGGGGGATTAAGTTAGCTCAACCTAAATGTAGAACATGTGGCACTAGGTGGGAGAGGGGGATCAGAGAAGGTGCCCCGCCCGGTACTTTTCCGTTCAACCACGTGCGTTGTACAGTGCGCGGTGCAGCGTCACCACTACAGTGGAGAGGGCTCTTTGTTGGCAGCTGTAGTATGACTGGGGCAGACGGATGCACTACGAATATACCATGAAAGGTTTTGTCGCATTTTTTCAGTGTTAAAAAATTCTCGCCCTGCTTCCACACGCTTCGTGATGCTATAACAAGCGTTCTGGAGCGTGGGATGGGGAAGGGTGCAATAGGAAAACGCTGTTCGGAGTACGGAAGCTATTTTTTTGTTTGTTTGTCTGTTTGTTCATCAGTAACATGAATAGCTCTCTCACTCCTATTCTTATCCTGGTGGTAGGGGCGCAAGGGTAAAGCATATTAGCGAAGTATATACCTTTCTCTGTAGAAACGTGGCTCCCGTTATTTTTTTAAAGTCCAGTATAATCATACGGTGTTAGGGGAGCTGATAGTTGAGTCACATATTAAAAATTCAGGTAGTAAGTTCGTTTTAAGCAAAAAAGTCCTGCTGCATGTTTCTTGTTGTGGCATCTCTTTCTGAAAGCAGTGGCTATTTGCAGAGAAAATCGATAGAATTTTTAAGAACTGTAAATTGTGTCATATGCTGGTGTGCTCATAGAGTATGCATCACGGTGTTAGTTGTTACACATTTAATGCTCCACGTGTATTTGCATGTTCTCGAAAAGGTATATATTTGTGAAATACTTGGAGAAAATCGACAAAATTTTAACGATTTGCGTAAAAACAGAAAATAACGTCAAATTTTGACGGTGATAGCCATTAAACATTTAAAGCCACATGTTTTACCTATGTTTCCTGAAAACCGACAAAATAGCAGCGAAACCCATATTTATAAGTCTCGTCTGAAAATAGTCACGAAACGAATATTTTCGTGAGGGGAAATCAATAAGACAACAACGAAATTTTCACCTCCTTAAAAAATCTGTAAAATTAGCCATGACACCATAAAGAGTATCGTATGTTGCAGAAAATAGCATGCGGTGCCGAACATTCACGAAAACTAGACCTATACTGCTGGGTGTTATACTACACTAGAAATTTGCAATATCATCTTAATTTACTGATGCTGTTGCTGCTCATGTGCGGTCCAGGTTAAGCATCCCTGTCTCGGGATGCTGGGGGAAACACTAAGCGGCGACAGGGATGGTGGTGGGGGCGTGGTCAACAGGAGCACAGTAGAACGATGTTGCGGGGGTGGGGGTGGCCACAGTGGGGAAGACGCCACTTTTTGGGTCATAAATTACAATAATTAAAACGACAGTTGTCACTTTACGTTAAGAACATTCAGACACCTTGGTAAACGTGAAGCCAGGTCCCCTACCAGGCCGCCACTTGCCTATCAATTACGGTAATTATGTTGACAGTTACTAACCATTATCTGTCATTATCATGACATAAACTGCACATTAATTATGTCATGAAGAGACAAAACGTGGTTACAAGTGAGCGGTTTATATACATGAGAGGAGTCAGGGGAGCCGGGCTGTTTATTTACTGAGAACAAAGGATTATCCCGAAACGCCCACACCCCCTTCTAATGACGGCTGTATACTGTTCGGAACTGCAGACCTGATGCATTGCTCAGCAAGCATCCGGTTCTAGTGTTGGATGCCTCTTAAGGAACCTCACAACTGAAGTAAGGAATAAAGTTTGTCCATTACTGACATACCTAGGCGTTATACCTGTAGATATGACTTCCAAACTCCAGACGCTTTATTTCGTCGTAAACAAGTCATTTGAAGATTGTCTTCAAAACAAAATAAAAATTTCGATTGGTCTTTAGAAGGTGATCATGCACGCACTCCA
Source organism: Schistocerca serialis cubense (assembly GCF_023864345.2). Classification (NCBI taxonomy): domain Eukaryota; kingdom Metazoa; phylum Arthropoda; class Insecta; order Orthoptera; family Acrididae; genus Schistocerca; species Schistocerca serialis. The sequence goes on from NC_064639.1 coordinate 314,468,597, forward strand.
TGTGACAGTTTTAAAAACCCATCGGCATGTTTTATATGTGAATGTATCGTTTCTTCGTGGCGCATAATATCATCAGATCCTATCATCAAAGGATTCAAGAAGCGCTGCGTGTTCAGTATCCTAGATGGACAGTGAGGATAACATACTTGGAGAGGAGAGTGAAGAAAATACTGACAATGGTGTAACTAACACCGGTAGTGAAGCTAACAGAAGCATCAGTGAAGAAAGATTAGAAGGCTGTTCTTTGTGCGCGTTTTAGCTACATCACAAAGTAAAAAATGGGATTAAGAGTGATAGTATTCAGATCAGTTTTTGTAAGCAAGTAATGTGACAAATTTTTCTCCATTGGTTGTTTCAGGACGTTTGCTTTAGCTGTAAGGCAAAAGCCACAAACAATAACCACAACCTAGAAATTTCCTATTTGGAAGGCCGATGCCCCTTCTCCAGCTCGCCACGATTTGAATGAATCGGTAACAAGAACGTAAGGAATTAATTAGATGCGCACGTTCCCCGTGTGAGTGTGTGTTTGTTTGTGTATGAACTTAGGCAATTATGATGCAAAATGATGATGCAACAAGCTGGCTGACGTGTTCAGGCTTCAGAGTGTAGTAAAGGAGAAAGAGGAGAAGTAGAACAAGTGTAACTGACACCCAGATCTCCAGTTGTCAGACAGTCAGACCGATACCGAACGTTGTACAGTGGGTGACTAAGGTCATGGGATACCTCCAAGTGTCGTGTCGGATATCCTTCCGCCCGGCGTAGTGCTGCAACTCGGCGTGACGTGGACTCAACGGCAATAATTGCGGAAGTTGCCGATGCAGGATTTTGACCCCTCGATTATGTCCCATAAATGTTCGATGGGATTCATGTTGGGCGATCTGCGTGGCCAAATCATTCGCTCGAATTGTCCAGAATGTTCTTCATAACAACTGCGAACAACTGTCGCCCGGTGACATGGCGCATTGTCGTCCATAAAAATTCCATCATTGTTCGGGAACATTAAGTCCACAAATGGTCTCCAAGAAGCCCAACACAACCATTTGCAGCCATTGCTCAGTGTAGCTGGACCAGAAGACTGCCTTGTCGAAAACTGGGGTCCACGGCTCCATGGGGGCTGTGTCACACTACAACCCCACCATCAGCTCTTACCAACCGAAATCGGCACTCATCTGAACAGGCCTCCGTTTTCCAGTCGTCTCCGGTATTACGGATATGGTCACGAGGCCAGGAGAGGCACTGCAGACGATGTTGCGCTGTTTGCAAGGACATCCGCGTCGGTCGTCTCCTGCCATAGCCGTTCAGCGCCCAATTTCGCCGCACTGTACTAACGTCTACGTTCGTCGTACGTCCCACATTGATTTATGCGGTTATTTCACGCAGTGTTGCTTGTCTGTTAGCACTGACAACTCTACGCAAACGCCGCTGCTCTCGGTCGTTATGTGAAATTTGGTAGCCTCGGTACACTCTTGACGCTGTGAATCTCGGAATACTGAATTCGCTAACGATTTCCGAAATGGAAAGTCCCATGTGTCCAGCTCCAGTTACCATTCTGTGTTCGTAGTGTGTTAATCCCCGTCGTCCGGCCATAATCACGTCGGAAGCTTTTACACATGAATCGCCTGAGTGCAAATGACATTTCCTCCAATGTACTGCACTTTTGTACCTCGTGTACGCGATACTACCGCCATCTGTATATGTGCACATCGCTACCCCACGACTTTTGTCACCTCAGTGTACATCTATAGAGCTCTGTGCTGTCGTCCAGGAAAGCGTGCGTAAATGGTAGGCAATGGGTAATACGTGCCCTACGGATCACAGGGAAATCATAACTGTGAGAGTCTGTCGTGTTGAGCTCCCGTGGGACAGTTGGTAGAGCGTTATTCTGTAGTCCCAAGAACCCTGGATTCGGGCCCTGGTTTTGCTAGTTTTTGTGCTGTAGTACGTGTGAAACTATTGTACGGGACAACATGTACCTGATATACTACATACCAGCAATCAGCGAATGAAATCAAATTAAGGAGAAGTATGACCAAAACCAACTTACAAGTAAAAAAAGCACTTTGAAACATAATTTATTGGCAACTAAGACAAATTTCCGTTTTCAAGACGGGGTAAATCGTCAAGAGATTAAAGAAACTCAGCTAATTTCCAAATACGGCGTGTTCCATGGTTGAACACGTCTTTCCGCTTCGAGGTACAAGGTGGTGCACGACTAAAGAATTATTGCTTAACCATCAACATGTTATGTAACTAATTTTAAAAGTATATAGAATTTTATTTACTGTAAAACAACGGAACCAAAGAATTTACAATATCCTCCAAATAGCTTTAATAACTGTACTATACAGGATTTATATACATGGAACTCGTAATATTTACAAGCGCTGCACAGAACATAACCTCGTGCCTCACGACAGCGAAAATGCCGAAAATTGACCACAGCCGTCTCTAGCGTGCTTTCCTTCACGCGATTTTAAAACCGATCAGGTGAAACACCTATCAGGAAACATTATGCGTATCTAACTACAGTATCCTCCAGGTATAGCACTCCCCCATACTAAGAATGAGCTAAACTGCGTGCAATATGGCGAAGAGCTGAAATTCGACCAATGGAGCAGGTTGAGTACGGACATTTAAAACACGTACTGTTCGAGATTGCAATCATGACGACCACAACAGCTGCAGAGCAGAACATTATTTATTAATTTAGTAAACGAAAAAAATGCAAGTAATATGGTGGTTATGTCGACTTTTGAAAACTGTATAAAGTCATATTTGACAAAACACGTTTCGCTTTATTTATTCAGTGATCAGTTTTTGGTTCCTTACATTATTTCCATATACAACACAGGCGTCCGATTTTTAACGCATTGCACTGCACTGCCCACAACATTTTACCGTTTGTACGTTTTAATTTATACATACAGGGTGATTTCGTGATGATGTTACAAAATTTCAAGGATGACGAAGAAGGGTAAATGTATCAATTTGAGATAAGTACCCTGGTCCGGAAACGACCGAGTCGGAAGCTACAAGATAAACTCGTTTTGATACCTCTGACAGCGTAATATATGTACCGGTACGTACTACCCACGTTCTGGGAACATATCTCACATGTTATTTGTCAAAGGATGAGGTTCCAACATGATGGAGCCCCACCTCACTTTGGACTGAGGGTTTGTGAACACCTGGAGAAGTGGATAGGCAGAGGTGGTCCTTTTTCGTGACCAGCACGTTTACCTGACCTCCCCGAACTTGATATCTTCTTGTGGCCCATGTGAAAAGTCTTGTGTATGAGACTGCGGTCGAGACGGAAGAGAATCTCCTGGCAAGAATTCCTGCTGGCGGCGGCACTGTTCAAACGATGCCGGGGATATTAGAATGGGTATGAAGGAACTTCGAGGGGCGATGCCATGCCTGCATTGACAATTAGTGACACAATTTTGAAAAATTGTTGTAAATGTAGCACATAGTGAAACTTGTATAGGTAAATAGAATTCATTATTACCGTCCCGTAAACTTAGGATTTTCGGTCTCTCTGACATCAAGTTACGTGCGTCATTAGCAGTCCATCAACAAGGGATGTTGTCTGAAAGTACTGGGGAGTATTCGGTGGAAATTCTGTACGCCATGATCGACGATCGCTAGTTGGGGCGCTTAGTTTGACCGCTGCGCGAGGATAACGCGGAACATGAGTAGACTTTCCCTTTCGACCTGGGTGTTCCCGGACCAGAGTCCCTTACCTCAAACTGATACATTTGCCCTCCAGCGTCATCCCTGACAGTTTCTAACACCATCACGGAATCACTCTGTATATGCACATTTACCTCGTAGTTACGTGTAGCGTACTTTGTTCCGAATGCGTCAAATCCGATCTCTTAGTGTTTTGGTTTTGTGGCTGTGGAAGCGTGTCTATTGTCTGGTCTGCTATTCAACTGCGTGTTTCTGAATTGCCGACCGTTTCTGTGTGCGTTCAAACAAAATTCATACTTCACGATCGAAACAGACGAAGTGTTCATATAAGCCAAAACATGTAAACGGGAAAATACAGAGTGTTCGGAAATTACTGTTACAGACTTCTAGAACTTGTAGAGGAGAGTGAATACATAATATTTTCAACAGGAACCCATGTCCGGAAATGTGTCGCTTCCATTCTACGAAAGTTTTAATTCTGATGTTTAACTCGTCCACTTCTGCTTGAGGAATTGAATTACGCATGACGCAATGCAATTATTAGATGATAGTTCGAAAGGAAACATAGCGAAACATCCAATTATCACTCAAGCACATTGTCTGTATTGACACTTAAATATTAACTGTTTACGTTATTTGAAAACAAAACCGAACATACTGTACGTACAGAACAGTACTGATGCATTACAACAGTGGCTCGATGTGGCGACTACCAACGTTGTTACAGGCATTGTACCGACAGAGCATGTTCTGGTACACACTCTCCATCCCACCTGGTGTCTCTTCAGTTTATCAAACTTTGAATACGACCCTACTAGTAGTAGTCCGTAGCAGTTAAATCCGGCGATCGCGGCGGCCATGTGGTTGGGACCACCTCGGCCTATCCATCTTCTACCATATCGTCTGTTGCGACGTCTCCGAACCGCACGTGAGAAGTGAGGTGGTACGCCGTCATACTGAAACCACATTTCCTGCCGGTCGGCCGGCCGGTGTGGCCGTGCGGTTCTAGGCGCTTCAGTCTGGAACCGCGTGTCCGCTACGGTCGCAGGTTCGAATCCTGCCTCAGGCATGGATGTGTGTGCTGTCCTTAGGTTAGTTAGGTTTAAGTAGGGGACTGATGACCACAGATGTTAAGTCCCATAGTGCTCAGAGCCATTTGAACCATTTGAACCTGACGGCCATTCATTGGCACGGCTTCCAAGAATGGGTCCAACACATTTTGTAGAAACATCGTGTATGCAACATCAGTTACCTTGAGTGGATGGAGGTATGGCCCAGATTACATGACTGTCCCGAGTACCTCCCAACATGGTAATACCACACCGGTGCTGAAACCACTGAACAAGCGTAGCATGAGGGTTTTGACTGCCCAGACACGGCTGTTTCACGAATTCAGAACACAGCCCCTAGTGAACTTACACTCATCTGTGGACAGAACTCGACGTGGAAACAGGGATGTGTCGATTCAGTTGTGCAGGAACCAAGTGCAGTAAGCAACGCGTTGTGCAAAATCGGCTGAACCCGTAGCACAGGCCTTAACAACTGGCCGGTTTTGAGCGCGAGTACTCGCGTCTGCTCAGGCACGTGCTCGCGAGCATGTGCAAGGTCGCGGAGTAGGGAGGAAGGGGAGGGAGGGGAAATGCGCGCGCACGTCTGAATAGGGCCGCTGCGTGCCTATTGAATTCGCGCCGACTGTGTAACGTTTAAAGTACTACGATCAGTCACTTCGCTGGTTAAGAATCATGTCAAGTCACCGTTGTGTAACCCCAACCATGCTTTCGCAGTTCAGTCCCCATTGGAAGGAATTTTATCTGTTTACAGAAAAAGATGGTGTTGCAAAATGTTTAGTATGTCACAAAACACTGAATTCTTTCACGAAATTTAATTTGCAGCGACATTATATGTCGTACCACGCGAAAGACTACGGACGTGGAAAATGTGATGGACCAGATCGTGCACAGGAAGTTATTAAACTTAAAAGGAAGTTATCCGAAGAAGATCTGGACGACGAAGAAAAATCAACTGAGGCAGCTCTCAGCTTGCTTTTAGCAAAATCCCTGCGCCCCTTCACTGGTGGCGATTTAATAAAATAATGTTTGGTAGTTGCAGCGGAACATTTGTGTCCATCTCAAGTTGAACAGTTTCGGATTGTGCCATTATCTAACATGACCATTATGCGTCGCATACAGGACATGGCAGACGACGTCCAGAGCCAGCTTGCAAATATCTGTAAAGATTTTATGGCGCATTCTCTAGCTCTGGACGAAAGTGTTGATATCACTGGAACAGCGCAGCTTGCCATATTTATTAGAGGTGTTAATAGAGATCTTCGGGTGAGGGAGGAGCTCCTCGATGTAGTAGCCATGAAGAACACTACAACCGGAGGTGATATTTTAAGTAGTGTTGAAGAAAGTGTTGAAAATATAGGATTGTCGTGGAATTCTTTAGTTTCAGTGTCTACAGATGGTAGAGGCATACACTAAGCTAATAAAATTATGTGGCACGTGTACATTCCCCTTTATTTGTTTCATTTGTCGCAGTAATAATTCGTGAGTGATATCCCTGCAGGTGGCCGCGGATTTACATTGACTGGCGGCAGCTGTGGTGTACCCCACGTGACTCTCCCCACTCTCCGCTCTGGTCGGGTAGTGGGGGTAGCGTGCTCGCGCTGCTCCATGCTCGCGCCCTGCTGCTCACAGCTTGCTCCGCGAGCACGTATGTTGTGAAGCCCTGCTGTAGCATGTACCCAAAAGTGGAACGGATGTAGTTGTTGCTCACGCAGAACGTCCCAGACGATACTGTAACTAACACCCACTGCATACGCTGTTGTTAAAGTACTCGTTGACAGGTTCTTCTCAACGCGATGCAGTACGTCTGCTTCAAATTCGGGTGTATGTCACTGCCGTGGAGTACCACAGTCCTGCCCCCTCACGATGAAGCTATCGTACCTTTTTCTCTTAGCCGCTGCGTAACTTGCAAAAATTTTGTGCGATGGCGTGCTACGTTGAGGAAAATGTTCGTGATACGGCCGACCAGCAGCTCTTCCGTTACCTCGAGCTTCGCCATACACAAGGAGGATGTCAATGTACTCCGAAAACGTGTGCCGAACATTGTTTACTAAATCGGAGACGCACAGGCATTGACAGGTCTCGCAGCAAGCCAGAAGGTAAGTGACATCAGGTGACCGCCTGACCTAGTACACGTCATTCTGTCTACCGTGCTCCGTACCAGGATACGCAGCTCTGAGACTTTTTCTCTTTCCCTCAGTAGACTGGGGCACGTTACACATCTGAGTTGAAACCGTCGTAGAACGGAAACGGTGGATTCCTGGACGTAGGTTCCTATTCAAAATATTATGTGCTCACTCCCCTCTACAAGTCCTAGGAGTTTGTAACGGGAATTTTTGAACACCTTGTAGTACGGCCAGTGTAGTGTAATAAATGCCGGACGCACGTGTGAAGGAGAACACTTAGAAATAATTCAACATTTTGACTGCCGGCCACGTAATCCTTGTCATTTCTTAGAATTCCAGCAAATTTTATTGTTTTTCAATATTTATTAAGAAGATTAGCCAACAATGAAGACCGACTAGGCCTGTCAATAATATGTGATTTCGTATTTGAAAACGAGATCAATTTTTGCGTTCTGTCAGTTGACTAGACTGGCAGTCCAAGTGTAAAGGTACAAAAAAACAGACATCCAGCTACGTTAATACATAACGTTAAATGCGTTTGGTCGACGCGTGTAGACTTTGCTCTTGAGATAGCCCCACAAGTAAAAATCACAAACGGATAAATCTGGCGAATCGTGAGATCACGCGGTTGCCAAACAATTCTAGCACATATGCCATGGATTACCGTGCAGTGTGTGATGTCGCTCCGTCCTGTTGAAACCAGACTTCTTGAACGTTTGGAAAGTTGTTCAATGCAGGTGTAACGAAAGTTCGTAACATCTCCACATAACGATCGGCATTGACAGTTATTGTGTTTCCCTGTTCATTTGCGAAAAAATACGGTCCCATAATCCCATGTGATGAAACACCACATCATACTGTCACTTCACTAGCGTGTAAACGGTGCTCATGAACCTTGTTAGGATTTGTTTTTGCCCAGTAACGGAACTTCTGTTTGTTCACATAACCTGTGAGCTGAAAATGTGACTCATCTGACATCCACAACTTGTTTAGAAATTCATCGTCATTGTTTATTTTTGTTATCATTTGTTGACGGAATCCTAATCGTCCTTCAATTGTTGCACCATCTGTAGTTTGTACAGATGAAATTTTAAATCAAGGTGAAGAATTCTGCGAACACTCTCCTGGGACATGACAACCACTGCTGCTTGCTTACAAATTGAACGCCGTGGGCTCCGTAAGACAGACTCTCGTACATCAATGTTCGCTGGAGAATGCACACTTCTTTGTCGTCCTGTTGGTTTCTTCATGAGGACAGATCCAGTCTCTTAAAAAAGTTATTAATCCAAAATTTTATCGCATGTTTCGTCGGAACGGCATCATGACGTAATAAATTATAAAAACGTCGAAACTTCCTCTGCGCTGCTACCAAACTATCATGTTTTTATAAAACATTTTATGGCTAATGCACGCTATTGTCCGTTCCACTGATCCATGATTACTGAAATGACGGACTGTTTATTCGCTAATTGTCACGAACCTGCAGTGTTGCCACCTGGCCATGGCTGCCACTACCCATTTCAAACATTTCCGTTATTCTGTGTCACCCTGTACATTAGAACGTCATGCTTCATGCGGCCATATCACTGCTCAAGCAGCAAAAATATGGTAAGCGGAAAACTTTTCTTCTGTCAGCATTCTGTGGTGGTGGTAGGGGTTGGGGGGCTGGGGTGTCTGGGAAAAATTTCGTAAAGGCTTGAAATTACGTGTATAATTTGTTCCAAGTCACTAAATTCTCTCATTCTCAAATACTGGATGAAAGGTGTAGGCTATTCGTGCGTCGTGGGCTACACTGCTTTTTCTTAGGTAGGTGGTTCTTATCCAGACAACGACGATTTCCAGTCAGTAAGTAGCAGGTGTACCAAGTTTGGTCGATGTCGGTCCTGTGGTTTAAGAGGAGATGTGCAACAAACATATATAAATATATAATAGCCCTAGCCTGCGATGGTTCTGTTTTGTAACCTTTAATGGTTGACTCCTATGTATCTTGATGCGCTCAACCCGTAAATGACCTTAGTTCTGTTCCATCACGTCAGAATTTTTTGTAAATCGCTATTTGCCTAATATAGTATACTCTGATGAGCCAAAACATTATGACCACCTACTTAAAAGCATGTTGGTCCACTTCTGGAATGCAATCAAGCAGTGCTTCTGCATGCCATAGATTACACAAGTATGGATAGGTTTCCAGAGGTCTGTGGCACCCGATGCTTATGCACAGATCACACACTTCCCGTAATTTACCGGCAGTTGGTTTGTGAGCGCGGAACTGGCGCCCGATAGCGTCCCAATTGCGTATCATCAGATTCAGATAAGCCGAATTTGATGGTCGAGACATCAAGGTGAGTTCAGTATCATGCTCCTCAAACCATTGCAGCACGATACCGGCCTTGTGACATGTACAGTTATCCTGCTGGAACATGCCATCGCGCCGGCCGGTGTGGTCGTGCGGTTCTAGGCGCTTCAGTCTGGAACAGCGTGACCGCTACGGTCGCAGGTTCGAATCCTGCCTCGGGCATGGATGTGTGTGATGACCTTAGGTTAGTTCGGTTTAATTAGTTCTAAGTTCTAGGCGACTCATGACCTCAGAAGTTAAGTCGCATAGTGCTCAGAGCCATTTGAACATGCCATCGCTGTTCAAGACATCAAGCATAAGGGGTTACAGGTGATCCCTTATAAAGTTCACGTAGTCCACTGCTGTCATGGTGCCTTCGATTACTACCGCAGGTCCCATGGAAGCCCAGGTAAATGTCCCTCACAACGTAATACTGCCTCTATCGGCCCGGGTCCATGGCGCGCTCCATGTTCCGAGCAACCGTTCGCCTGGATGACGTTGTATTTGATTTGGACACGACCATCGAACTGGTTTAACAATAAACGGGATTTATCCGACCAAGCGACACGATTCCATTGGTACGTGATCCAATCTCGATGATTCCATGTCCACTGTAATCTTAATGGATGTTGCTGGGTCAACATGGGAACACGTAGGGGTCCTCAGCTGAGGAACTTCATGGTCAACACTGTGCACTGAACGGTGAGCTCCGAAACGCTTGCGCCTGCGCCAGCGCTGTACTCTGTCGTCAGATCTGCCACAGGTCGCGGCCCATCCTGCTTTAGAGAGCAGCCAAGCCTCCGAACCCACCGTTCTGTAATGAGGTATGGACGTCCAACGTCCTGTTCCCAACTCGCGGTTTCAACATTCTTCAACCACTTTCCATAGATGTTCACGACAGTAGCACGCAAACAGCCGACCGGCTTCACCGTCTACGACATACTCCCTCCGAGGCACAGGGTCACAACAATCTGGCTTTTGTCAAAGTCGCTTAAGTCGGCGGATTTCTGCATTTGCGCCACTTATCGTTGTTAGAATGATTCCCCATTAGTCTCTGCTCCGCTCATATACAATACTGGCCATTAAAATTGCTACATCAAGAAGAAATGCAGATGATAAACGGGTATTCATTGGACAAATATATTATACTAGGACTGACATGTGATTACATTTTCACGCAATTTGGATGCATAGACCCTGAGAAATCAGTACCCAGAACAACCACCTCTGGCCGTAATAACGGCCTTGTTACGCCTGGGCATTGAGTCACACAGAGCTTGGATGGCATGTACAGGTACAGCTGCCCATGCAGCTTCAACACGATACTACAGTTCATCAAGAGTAGTGACTGGCGTATTGTGACGAGCCAGTTGCTCGGCCACCATTGACCAGATGTTTTCAGTTGGTGAGAGATCTGGAGAATTTGCTGGCCGTGGCAGCAGTCGAACATTTTCTGTATCCAGAAAGGCCCGTACAGGACCTGCAACATGCGGTCGTGCATTATCCTGTTGAAATGTAGGTTTTCGCAGGGATCGAATGAATGGTAGAGCCACGAGTTGTAACACATCTGAAATGTAACGTCCACTGTTCAAAGTGGCGTCAATGCGAACAAGAGGCGACCGAGACGTGTAACCAATGGCACCCCATACCATCACGCCGGGTGATACGCCAGTATGGCGATGACGAATACACGCTTCCAATGTGCGTTCACCGCGATGTCGCCAAACACGGATGCGAGCATCATGATGCTGTAAACAGAACCTGGATTCATCCGAAAAATGACGTTTTGCCAGTCGTGCACCCAGTTTCGTCCTTGAGTACACCATCGCAGGCGATCCTGTCTGTGATGCAGTGTCAACGGGTAACCGCAGCCACGGTCTCCGAGCTGATAGTCCATGCTGCTGCAAACGTCGTCGAACTGTTCGTGCAGATGGTTGCTGTCTTGCAAACGTTCCCATCTGTTGACTCAGGGATCGAGACGTGGCTGCACGATCCGTTACAGCCATGCGGATAAGAGGTCTGTCACCTCAGCTGCTAGTGATACGAGGCCGTTGGGATCCAGCACAGCGTTCCGTATTACCCTCCTGAACCCACCGATTCCATATCCTGCTAACAGTCATTGGATCTCGACCAACGCGAGCAGCAATGTCAAGATACGATAAATCGCAATCGCGATAGGCTACAATCAGACCTTTATCAAAGTCGGAAACGTGATGGTACGCATTTCTCCTCCTTACACGAGGCATCACAACAACGTTTCGCCAAGCAACGCCGATCAACTGCTGTTTGTGTATGAGAAATCGATTGGAAACTATCCCCATGTTCGCACGTTGTATGTGTCGCCACCAGCGCCAATCTTGTGTGAATGCTCTGAAAAGCTAATCATTTGCATATCACAGCATCTTCTTCCTGTCAGTTAAATTTCGCGTCTGTAGCACGTCATCTTCGTAGTGTAGCAATTGTAATGGCCAGTAGTGTATATCGAAAAATCTGACAAATATGAGACTTAATGTCAGAGTGAAATAGGTTTGTTTCGTATAAAATGTCAGAGTGAAATAGGTTTGTTTCGTATAAAACATATTTTTTGCGGCTTGTAATAGACAATAATATAACAGTATATAGAAAACGAAGAACTCAAGATGTTAATTGTGGTGTCGACGTTGGACCAGCAATGCGATGGTCTGTTTCCGGCTTTTCCGTGCATGAGCTCTTCTGGGGCCATCTCGGTGCAACATCCAGCAACAGTCCGCCATCACCGCAGTATTCCACCATTTTTGGTAACACTTTTCCATTTCTTTGATGTCCTGATGGAATCTCTCACCCGTCACTTCACTACCAGCATCCCGATTCTACGGAGAGTTGTCCAAATACCAATGTAGGAAATGAACATTCAAACTAAAGGAACAGCCTACATTTTGGTACTTCTGCAGCATAGTCTCAACGATCAAGTTGAAATTCGAATCTTTCTTGTTGCCCAGAAACTTGGTTGCTACGTGTTTAAAGGCGACCCAGGCTTCTTTTTCAGCAACTTCCATTTCTTTTTCAAAATGTCCGTCTTTGCAAAGTTTTTAACATCGGGGCTGGTGAAGACACCCGCTCTTAGTTTTGGAATTGATAAGGCTGGTAATTTGTTACACATGTACTGGAAACATTTACCATCTTCTGGTAAGGCTGTCAAAAATTGCTTCACCAAGCCTGATTTAACATCTAGAGGTGGCAGAAGTACTTTGGTCGACTCGAAGAGAGGGTTTTGGGGCACGTTTTTTACTCCAAGTACCAAGGAAGCTCGTTGTGACCCATCTTTCTGTTTCTGTAGCTAATGGTGATTATTTTGAAGGCCAGTGAAGGTATTTCGTTTGCAGCCCTTATTTCCTTTATTTTCTGAGAACATTCACTCAGCTTTTCAGACGGACTTTATATTATCTTATGGTGTGAAATATATTAACCGACTCCTGCTAGTTTTTAGTACGGGTGAAAAACGGAATTGTATTTCATCATTAAGAATCAAGTCAGGATTCTTTTGTTGGTGTTTATTGACAGCCACAATTTCCGAGTTGCATTTAGTTCCTCTATGAAGAACATCACATTTAATACCATAAGAATGACATTCATTCAGAGCATGTTCAGCAAAGCGGAGTCTTTCTTTTTAAGTCTCCAGCTCCTTTCCTGTTCCGTTGGTGGAGTGGTTACTGCCCTACCTGACTGACCACTTATAATCTGCCACACAAACAGCACCAATCGAAGAATCTTGACTTGATCCTCAGTGATCAATTACAGTTCCATTATTTAGCTTTACTTAAGTATCAGCAGCCAGTTGATATCTCTCTCATCATAAGATAATATGCCTATTGTCAACAGTGTAATTGTTCCCCACATATTTTCCTCCTCACTGCCCCCCCCCCCTTTTTTGACCTGTTCATCACATTCACTTTTTTCCATATAAAATAAAAGTATCAGTAACCGCTTGTGTACCACTTTTGGCCTCTTACTGTTAACCTTTGAGTACAAAGTAATATAAATTTTATTTGTTCATAACTTTTTTGTAAATTTCATTATGCTTATGATTTTTTTAAATATTCGTGGTTGTAAAAGGTCACATGTCTTTGGAAAAATAATCTATGTTCAGTTTATGTTGTGGGCTATCTGTTTCAGGTTAAGGTTTTTGAAAACGGATTAGAAAGCTGAAAACCAGTTCATAACAAATTATAAATAAATGTTATTGTGGAACATCAATGACGTATGGTATATGTAAGTTTGTAATATGTCTGTGTTCCTCTAAGTATTAATAGGATATTGCATAAATGTTATTGCTTGTTCGATATTTTTCAGTGTCCATTACTTTGTATTGAATCTATGCACGGGGCAACATTTTAGCTGGCTTATTATAGTTTCAGAAATATAGCCTACGTTTTCTCAGTAAATAATATTTCTTTTTGAGTCAGAATTCCTGTTTTTCTAGAGATTGCTTTTTCTTAATTGTACGGCCTGCTCTTTTAATTTGCTTAACAATTTTTGAAGTATTTGTGATTAACTGTTGTTTCACTTACCAGTTTTCTTCTTTTGTCTGCTGTGGTATTACGCACGCCTGTTCTAGGAGTAGCGTCTGTGGTTAGTAATTAAAAGTCCTGGGTTCGAAACCACCACCAATTAAATTTTGATTAATAATCAGCATTGGCGTCCGAAGACCGTGGCATAAGAAGTCACCCTCATTCTGCCAATGAATCAAAGAGGGCGGAGGAGCGGACAGAGAATCAGGGCACTTTCTTGTCCTAGGGGTGGGTGGCCGAGCAGTTCTAGGCGCTTCAGTCTGGAACCGCGCTGCTGCTGCGGTCGCAGGTTCGAATACTGCTTCGGGCATGGATGTGTGTGATGTCCTTAGGTTAGTTAGGTTTAAGTAGTTCTAAGTCTAGGGGACAGATGACCTCCGATGTTAAGTCCCATAGCACTTACAGCCATTGTCCTAGGGGTGGGAAACTGCCGCTAAAGGAGGAAAAATCAGCAATGGTCAACGGCATGAGGATGCAGAAGACAATGGAAACCACAGCATTCAAGATACGTAACGTGTATCCACAGGACATGTGGCCTGTAACTGAAAAAGGGTCATGATGATCTCTCCCATGGGAAAAGATTCTGGAATAGTCCCCCATTTGGATCTCTGGGAGGGGACTGCTAAAAGAGGTAAAGAGGTTAGAAGAGGTAAAGGCCCAGCGAGGCAATTCTGACGTTGTGGTTATTAATGGAAGGAAGATCAAAGAGAAAGACTGAATAATCAATAAAAGGATAACGTTTTACAAGTCGATGCATGGAATGTCAAAAGCTTGAATGTTGTAGGGAAGATAGAAAATCTGAAAAGGGACATACAAAGGCTCAATCTAGACATAGTAGTGGTCAGTTAAGTGAAATGGAAAGAAGACAAGGATTTCTGGTCAGATGAGTATAGGGTAATATCAACAGCAGCAGCAAATAGTATAATGGGAGTAGGATTCATTATGAACAGGAAGGCAGGGCAAAGAGTGTGTTACTGTGAACAGTTCAGTGATAAGGTTGTTCTTATCAGAATCGACAGCAAACCAACACTAACAACTATAGTTTAGGTATACATGGCGACGTCGCATGCTGAAGATGAAGAGATGGAGAAAGTATAAGAGGATACTGAACGGGTAACACAGTATGTATAGGGAGGTGAAAATCTAATAGTCATGGGGGACTGGAATGCAGTTGTAGAGGAAGGTGTAGAAGAAAAGGTTACAGGAGAATATGGGCTTGGTACACGGAATGAGAGAGGAGAAAGACTAATTGAGTTCTGTAATATATTTCAGATAGTAATAGCGAATACTCTGTTCAATAATCACAAGAGGAGGAGGTGTACTTGGGAAACGCTGGGTGACACGGAAAGATTTCAATTAGATTACATCATGGTCAGACAGAGATTCCGAAATTAGATACTGGATTCTAAGGCATACCCAGGTGCAGATATAGACTCAGATCACAATATAGTAGTGATGAAGAGAAGGCTGAAGTTAGTCAAGAATAATCAATACGCAAAGAAGCGGGATACAGAATATCTAAGGAATGACGAGATACACTTGAAGTTCTCTAAAGGCTATAGATACAGCAATAAAGAATAGCTCAACAGGCAGTACAGTTGAAGAGGAATGGACATCTCTAAAAAGGACAATTCCAGATGTTGAAAAGAAAAACATAAATACAAAGAAGGTAACTACAAAGAAACCACAGGTAACAGAAGACATACTTCAGTTGATTGATGAAAGAAGGAAGTACAAAAGCGTTCAGGGAAACTCAGGAATACAGAAATACAAGTCGATGAAGAATGAAATAAATAGGAAGTGCAAGGTAGCTAAGACGAAATGATTGCATGAAAAGAGTGAAGAAATCGAAAACAAGATGATTGTCAGAAGGACTGACTTAGCATGCATGAAAGTCAAAACAGCTTTCGGTGACATTAAAAGCAAGGGTGGCGACATTAAGAGTACAATGGGAATTCCACTGTTAAATGCAGAGCGTAGGTGGAAAGAGTACATTAAAAGCCTCTATGAGGGGGAAGATTTGTCTGATGTGATAGAAGAAGAAACAGGAGTCGATATAGAAGATATAGGGAATCCAGTATTAGATTCAGAATTTAAAAGAACTTTGGAGGATTTAAGATCAAATAAGGCAGAAGGGATAGATAACATTCCATCGGAATTTCTGAAATCATTGGGGAAAGTGGCAACAAACGACTATTCAAGTTGTGAGTATAGAATGTATGAGTCTGGTGACATATCACCTCATTTTCGGAAAAATATCATCCACATAATTCCGAAGACTGCAAGAGCTGACAAGTGCGAGAATTATCGCACAATCAGCTTAACAGCTCATGCATCCAAGTTGCAGACAAGAATAATATACAGAAGAATGGAAAGAAAATTGAGGATGTGCTAGATGACGATCAGTTTGTCTTTAGAAGAGGTAAAGGCACCAGCGAAGCAAGTCTGACGTTGTGGTTGATAACGGAAGGAAGATCAAAGAAAAATCATTCATAGTATTTGTCGACCTGGAAAAAGCATTCGACAATGTAAAATGGTGAAAGATGCTAGAAATAGTGAGAAAAAATGGGGAAAGCTGTAGGGAGCTACAGGTAATACACAATATGTACAAGAGCCAAGAGGGAATAATAAGATTGGACAACCAAAGACGAAGCGCTCAGATTAAAAAGGGTGTAAGACAGGTAAATTCTTCTCCCCCTACTGTTCAATCTGTACACCGAAGAAAAGAAAGGTTTCGGAGTAGAATTAAAATTCAAGGTTAAAGGATATCAATGATACGATTCACTGATCAAATTGCTATCCTGAATGAAAGCGAAGAAGAATTACGTGATCTGCTGAATGGAATGAACAATCTAATGAGTACATACAGGGTGTTTCAAAAATGACCGGTATATTTGAAACGGCAATAAAAACTAAACGAGCAGCGATAGAAATACACCGTTTGTTGCAATATGCTTGGGACAACAGTACATTTTCAGGCAGACAAACTTTCGAAATTACAGTAGTTGCAATTTTCAACAACAGATGGCGCTGCGGTCTGGGAAACTCTATAGTACGAAATTTTCCACATATCCACCATGCGTAGCAATAATATGGCGTAGTCTCTGAATGAAATTACCCGAAACCTTTGACAACGTGTCTGGCGGAATGGCTTCACATGCAGATGAGATGTACTGCTTCAGCTGTTCAATTGTTTCTGGATTCTGGCGGTACACCTGGTCTTTCAAGTGTCCCCACAGAAAGAAGTCACAGGGGTTCATGCCTGGCGAATAGGGAGGCCAATCCACGCCGCCTCCTGTGTTTCGGATAGCCCAAAGCAATCACACGATCATCGAAATATTCATTCAGGAAATTAAAGACGTCGGCCGTGCGATGTGGCCGGGCACCATCTTGCATAAACCACGAGGTGTTCGCAGTGTCGTCTAAGGCAGTTTGTACCGCCACAAATTCACGAAGAATGTCCAGATAGCGTGATGCAGTAATCGTTTCGGATCTGAAAAATGGGCCAATGATTCCTTTGGAAGAAATGGCGGCCCAGACCAGTACTTTTTGAGGATGCAGGGACGATGGGACTGCAACATGGGGCTTTTCGGTTCCCCATATGCGCCAGTTCTGTTTATTGACGAAGCCGTCCAGGTAAAAATAAGCTTCGTCAGTAAACCAAATGCTGCCCACATGCATATCGCCGTCATCAATCCTGTGCACTATATCGTTAGCGAATGTCTCTCGTGCAGCAATGGTAGCGGCGCTGAGGGGTTGCCGCGTTTGAATTTTGTATGGATAGAGGTGTAAACTCTGGCGCATGAGACGATACGTGGACGTTGGCGTCATTTTGACCGCAGCTGCAACACGGCGAACGGAAACCCGAGGCCGCTGTTGGATCACCTGCTGCACTAGCTGCACGTTGGCCTCTGTGGTTGACGTACGCGGTCGCCCTACCTTTCCAGCACGTTCATCCGTCACGTTCCCAGTCCGTTGAAATTTTTCAAACAGATCCTTTATTGTATCGCTTTTCGGTCCTTTGGTTACATTAAACCTCCGTTGAAAACTTCGTCTTGTTGCAACAACACTGTGTTCTAGGCGGTGGAATTCCAACACCAAAAAAATCCTCTGTTCTAAGGAATAAACCATGTTGTCTACAGCACACTTGCACGTTGTGACAGCACGCGCTTACAGCAGAAAGACGACGTACAGAATGGCGCACCCACAGACTGCGTTGTCTTCTATATCTTTCACATCACTTGCAGCGCCATCTGTTGTTGAAAATTGTAACTACTGTAATTTCGAAAGTTTGTCCGCCTGAAAATGTACTGTTGTCCCAAGCATATTGCAACAAACGGTGTATTTCTATCGCTGCTCGTTTAGTTTTTATTGCCGTTTCAAATATACCGGTCATTTTTGAAACACCCTGTAATATGGATTGAGAGTAAATCGAAGGAAGACGAAAGTAATGAGAAGTAGCAGAAATGAAAACAGCGAGAAACTTAACATCAGGATTGATGATCACGAAGTTAAGGAATTCTGCTACCTATGCAGAAAAATAACCAATGACGGATGGAGCACGGAGGACATCAAAAGAAAACTAGCACTGGCAAAAAAGCATTCCTGGTCCTGAGAAGCATACTAGTATCAAACATAGGCCTTAATTTTAGGAAGAAATTTCTGAGAATGTACATCTGGAGTACAGCATTGTATGGTAGTGGAACATGGACTGTAGGAAAACCAGAACAGAAGAGAATCGAAACATTTGAGATGTGGTGCCACAGACGAATGTTGAAAATCACGTGGACAATAAGGTAAGGAATGACAAGGTTTTGTGAGAATCAGAGAGGAAAGGAATATGTGGAAAACACTGACAAGGAGAAAGGATAGGATGATACAACATATGTTACGACATCAGGGAATGACTTCCATAGTATTAGAGGGAGTTGCAGAGGGCAAAGACTGTACAGAGAGACTGGAATACATACAGCAAATAATTAAGGACGTAGATTGCAAGTGAAACTCTGAGATGAAGAGGTCGGCAGAGGAGAAAAATTCGTGGTGTGCCGCATCAAACCAAAGACAGATGACCACAAAAAAAGTTCATCTCTCAGACCAGTGGAAAAATGTTCCTATCAGAGCACAAAAATTATGATTATATTCCTGATTATTTAAAAAATAATTTTGGTTGAAGCTGTCTCATTCTACCTTCCTAAGCACCTTTCATTTTGGTATGTGCACATATCTGCACTGTTTTTAACATGCAACTCACGTTTAACTCCCACGAGCTCCCCTAACTGTAACTCGCTCAGACCAATTAGGATCAGTCCATTGCTGTAAGTCGCTCATGCTCATCCATTTCCACTTTGCTGTAAGTCGCTCATACTCGTCCATTTCCACTTGCCCATTCTCTCAATCACTCATTCGGCCCAAACTCACTGTCTCTCTTTAACTGTACCTGTCTCCTATGTCACAGCCACAGTCGCCTTCGTTCTGTCCTACAGCTGCAGTCCCACTGTCACTGTCTCCCTCTTGCTCTATCTTACTGCTACTCATCTCATTCATTCCTTCTCACTGCAGCTGTCTCTTCTCACTGTCACAATTTCTCTCTTCCTCGTTGTCTTTAACATAGACTCTATCTCTCATTATCCCTGGCTGTCAACCATGTCCACTTTCTCCTTCTCTTTATTCCTCTTCTACTGACAAAGTCTCCTTCACTCTTTTCCTAGCACTGTTCTGTCGTCACTGCCACAGCCTCTGCCACTGCATCCCTCTCTCCCTCGCACTGCCATTGTCTCCTTCGCTCTTTCTATACCACAATGAATATCTTCTCTCTTCCAGTATTTATTACTTTCCCACTGCCACTCTCTTTCTTTCTCAGACTTAAATGTTCACATATCAAAATTTTTGGGAAAATTTTTAAAGGTGCTGAGGAAGGTCGAATGAGGCAGCTGGTCTTTTAAACAATCAGAAACATATTCGCATTTTTGTGGCTCCAATAGGAAAAATTTTCCGTTAGCTCCCTTCTTTTCCCTGCTGCAGCAGAGTATGTCACTCACACGAAGAGAACTGTATTGCTCAGTAAAGTTTTGATCGTTTACTATTGTGAAATTGTCATAACACAAAACTAATTTTACACCTCAGACTCGGACAACGGCCTTGCAGCAGTGGATCCTCTGGTTCCCGTCAGATCACCGAAGTTAAGCGCTGTCAGGTGTGGCCTGTACTTGGATGGGTGCCCGTCCAGGACGCCATGCGCTGTTGCCATTTTTCGGGGTGCACTCAGCCTCGTGATGCCAACTCAGGAGCTACTCGACCGAATAGTAGCGGCTCCGGTCAAAGGAAACCATCGTTACGACTGGGAGAGCAGTGTGCTGACTAGTGGTGGGGAGCTCGTGAATGAGTCGTTCAAATGAACGCTTCACTCCAGTGAAGTGTGAACTAACCACTCAATTTCAATGAACTGGTACTTCAAACTCTCCACAGATAGCACACTCCACACTTTTTTTCTAGTTCGTTCTCTCACTCTCTTCCCCTCTCCCTCTCCCACTACATTGGCGCTACGTCACTCATTCTCCCTTCACTTCAGTCCTCCCTCTACTGCCTGTCGACGAATCGCGCGGTGAAATACACTTACAACAACAGTTGCACTTTGCTTTCCCATCACCTTAATCGGCGAAGAAACCCCAAATTTCACTACTTCGCGAGTTGCTAGCCATGGTATAAGCGTGAACGGACACAAAAATTGCTTTCGGGATAAAATAAAGAGGGATTTTACCTGAAATCGTACCAGTGACTACAGGTGACAGTTTACATTTTGAATTTAGAGGGTTATTATTCTCAACAAAAAAAATCTACAGGAAAACTTCTGAATAATTACTTAACGTAGGTATATAGACTTTGTGACAGTGGTAAACATACTCATTCTATTTTGGATTAAATTTTAAAAGGAACATAAAATTGGACTTAATTTCGTTAGTAGCCCTAGTTTTCAGTCCATAAACACAACAAATAAGGTTTCACTTGGCAGATGAAGACTCTTTTTGGCGCTTCATGAAAAATTGTCGAGCAAGGTTAAACGTAATACATTCTTTATATGTGACAGGCTTCTCTATTTATCTTTCCTTTGTCCCCTTCGACCATGCTGTATTTAAGTTACCTCAGACGCTGTAAGGCGCAAAACGTTACGTGGACGTTACTTCATAGTTCGGCCATCTGTTGGTAAAATTATGAAGTGTTACGAAGCTTTATTGTACGAGCGAGGCGAAGCGAGTGTAGCCGCGGCTGAGCGGCGAACTGGACAACTTCGCCAGGCTTCCGTACTTCATGAATGAACTACTTCATTTGAACGCTTCACGGCAAAGAGTGAAATGAATGAAGTACTTCACGGGAATGAACGAGTTCGACCCATCTCTAGTGCTGACCACACGCCCCTCCTATCCGCATCCTCAGCTGAGGATGACATGGCGGTCGGATGGTCCCGATGGGCCACTTGTGGCCTGAAGACGGAGTGCTTGCTTGAAATACACCTCAGACTCGATTTTAAATGCAAAAAGATTTTGTATGTGATTCAGTACTACTACGTGGTGTTATAATAATAACGGAAACACCTTATTATATATATCTTTGTGCTACATCACTTTATAAACTAGGTTTCTGCCTCACACCAGATTTTTCCTCCGTATTTTACACGTACAAGTAGGGTACCTTTGAACGTATGTATCTCCGAAGCAGAAAAAAGTGGGAAGAAATTTTCAGGATTGTTGGAGATCGGGATCTGAGGAATATATCGTAAAAATAACAGCCATTTTGGTGGCATAACCATCTTGGAATCCACGGCTAGGTTTTCTTACTGAAAAACCAAATTTTTGGGGTGTTTCTGGATGACGGATACAGATTTTTGACAACGTGACGATAGCACTTCTAGATAGATGCCTAGAGAATACTGTCAAAATTTGAGCAATTTTCTGCGGTTATATACTATTTACATTTCCCCTCAGACCATATTTTAAGTAAGTATTTTCCGTGTACAGGTAGTGTACCTTTGAACCTCTGCATAACGAAAGCGGATAAAAATAGAAGAAAACTGTCAAGTTTATTTGAGGTCAGGATCTTGACAATTTATTGTAAAAATTTCAGCCATATGCTGTGCGTAGCGGAATCTGCTGCTCGGTTTTGGCAATAACTTGTTTGCAGGTTTTCTGGGAAACCAACTATGAACTAAAGGTGCCCTCATAAATCCCCTAATGCCCACTGTAGAACACATAACATGCAAAAAGAACCAACCGATTTGCTCCATTTGCCTAAGTTGGAGAATGTGTTTAATATTCATACTTTAGTCCTGTAATTGTAAGATACTTAAATAGACAATACAAATTGTGCAGGCAAAAGCAATGAATTCAAAATTTGTGCCAGTGCCGCATTTGAACATGGGTCTCCTGCTTACTATGCAGACGCGCTACCCATTACGTCACACTGGCACTACAGATATTAATTCATTGCCTTGGCCTACATCTTTATCGTAGATAAAGGTGACACTCAACATATCTCAGTAATACCAACTATATACATCACCTATGCCTGAGGTACAGGCAGGATTAACTCCATTTCACTCATCGTTAAGGTGTTATTCCAATATCAGAGGGCCTTGGCAATCCTATTGTGAGTTTAGAAGGGGAATAGCAGTCGGCTGAGGCTTGAGTTGCTTTTTTTACCAGTGAGGCAGATGTACTAGGGTAGTCTGTGCAGGTGTGGTATCTGTAGTGCCAGTGTGGTATAATGGATAGTACCTGGCTGCTAAACAGGAGACCTGTGTTCAAATCCCGGTGCTGGTTCAAGTTTTAATTCACAGCTTTGACCTACATCATTATCATAGATAAAGGTGAGAATCAATATGTCTCAGGAATACCAGCTGTATATTACTAAGAAGGCATGAGAGAGTAAAAAGAGAACCAGTCAAATGTGAATCACACACAGAAACATGAAACTAATGATCCATATGTCCACAAATTGCTTTCACTATATTAATGTACAATTATGAAATGGACAATTTGTAAATTTTGCATGTAACAACACTCACAGTGCTTTAATGCAGAATATAAAACGTGTAATGAAATTACAGTGAAATGAATACCCCTAGCTGCATACAGGTGTTGATATAAGTCAACGGGGACAGTTGAAAATGTGTACCGTTAAGGCTCACCAGCCATTTGACCATCTTCTGTGCGGATGCACAAACAATGCCCAAACTCTTACGGGAATCAGCAAAAAGCCACGAGTAATGAGTATAATGGGCAGGGGCACTATGAATATAGTGCTGGACAATAAGTTGGGAATGTGGGTCTCCGGGAGGCGTGCCAGAGATAAGTTCCTGCAGTCACACTATCCTCTGTGTCCTCGGTGGCTCAGATGGATAGTGTGTCTGCCATGTAAGCAGGAGATCCTGGGTTCAAGTCACGATCAGGGCACACATTTTCAACTGTCCCCGTTGACATATATCAATGCCTGTATGCAGCTATTGTTGTTGTTGTTGTTGTTGTTGTCTTCAGTCCTGAGACTGGTTTGATGCAGCTCTCCATGCTACTCTATCCTGTGCAAGCTTCATCATCTCCCAGTACTTACTGCAACCTACAGCCTTCTGAATCTGCTTAGTGTATTCATCTCTTGGTCTCCCTCTGCAATTTTTACCCTCCAAGCTGCCCTCCAATGCTAAATTTGTGATCCCTTGATGCCTCAGAACATGTCCTACCAACCGGTCCCTTCTTCTAGTTAAGTAGTGCCACAAACTCCTCTTCTGCCCAATTCTATTCAATACCTCCTCATTAGTTATGTGATCTACCCATCTAATCTTCAGCATTCTTCTATAGCACCACATTTCGATAGCTTCTATTCTCTTCTTGTCCAAAGTATTTGTCGTCCATGTTTTACTTCCATACATGGCTACACTCCATAGAAATACTTTCAGAAACAACTTCCTGGCACTTAATTTCATTGAAATTTCATTCTAATGAGCTGCATGGTCACTGACAGTATCTGCTCTTCCGGACCTGTCCAAAAGAACAGATACCATCTTCATAGATGTATAAAACATGTCTTATGAATACAAATAGCTACATACAAATTGTTTTCATAAGCTTATTATTGTACATGGTAACTGAAAAAGATGTCTACACATGTGAAATCATAAACTGCATTTTATTTATGTAAACAGAGGTATCAGTTTCCTTTCTGAATAATGAAAGCTGCTATTGTTATTTAACAGTGAATATACACTCCTGGAAATGGAAAAAAGAACACATTGACACTGGTGTGTCAGACCCACCATACTTGCTCCAGAAACTGCGAGAGGGCTGTACAAGCAATGATCACACGCACGGCACAGCGGACACACCAGGAACCGCGGTGTTGGCCGTCGAATGGCGCTAGCTGCGCAGCATTTGTGCACCGCCGCCGTCAGTGTCAGCCAGTTTGCCGTGGCATACGGAGCTCCATCGCAGTCTTTAACACTGGTAGCATGCCGCGACAGCGTGGACGTGAACCGTATGTGCAGTTGACGGACTTTGAGCGAGGGCGTATAGTGGGCATGCGGGAGGCCGGGTGGACGTACCGCCGAATTGCTCAACATGTGGGGCGTGGGGTCTCCACAGTACATCGATGTTGTCGCCAGTGGTCGGCGGAAGGTGCACGTGCCCGTCGACCTGGGACCGGACCGCAGCGACACACGGATGCATGCCAAGACCGTAGGATCCTACGCAGTGCCGTAGGGGACCGCACCGCCACTTCCCAGCAAATTACGGACACTGTTGCTCCTGGGGTATCGGCGAGGACCATTCACAACCGTCTCCATGAAGCTGGGCTACGGTCCCGCACACCGTTAGGCCGTCTTCCGCTCACGCCCCAACATCGTGCAGCCCGCCTCCAGTGGTGTCGCGACAGGCGTGAATGGAGGGACGAATGGAGACGTGTCGTCTTCAGCGATGAGAGTCGCTTCTGCCTTGGTGCCAATGATGGTCGTATGCGTGTTTGGCGCCGTGCAGGTGAGCGCCACAATCAGGACTGCATACGACCGAGGCACACAGGGCCAACACCCGGCATCATGATGTGGGGAGCGATCTCCTACACTGGCCGTACACCACTGGTGATCGTCGAGGGGACACTGAATAGTGCACGGTACATCCAAACCGTCATCGAACCCATCGTTCTACCATTCCTAGACCGGCAAGGGAACTTGCTGTTCCAACAGGACAATGCACGTCCGCATGTATCCCGTGCCACCCAACGTGCTCTAGAAGGTGTAAGTCAACTACCCTGGCCAGCAAGATCTCCGGATCTGTCCCCCATTGAGCATGTTTGGGACTGGATGAAGCGTCGTCTCACGCGGTCTGCACGTCCAGCACGAACGCTGGTCCAACTGAGGTGCCAGGTGGAAATGGCATGGCAAGCCGTTCCACAGGACTACATCCAGCATCTCTACGATCGTCTCCATGGGAGAATAGCAGCCTGCATTGCTGCGAAAGGTGGATATACACTGTACTAGTGCCGACATTGTGCATGCTCTGTTGCCTGTGTCTATGTGCCTGTGGTTCTGTCAGTGTGATCATGTGATGTATCTGACCCCAGGAATGTGTCAATAAAGTTTCCCCTTCCTGGGACAATGAATTCACGGTGTTCTTATTTCAATTTCCAGGAGTGTAGTTTGGCCAGATCAGGGGATATGGGAAACTGAAATAGAATGGCAAAGGATTACAAGACAACAAAGTGATACAAAAGAAGGACATATGTAAAAAAAGAGGCTAAATTTTTATTTTTAGTTTTATAGTTACATCAGTCATCTTCAGTTTTAATGTTGAAGACATAATGAAAACAGTTAATTCTTTTTTAAAGCCTTTGAACAGTATAATATTTTGGCAAAATTTCAGTTAAAGGATTGTACTGCAATAATTAATCTTATACTTCTTCACCAAACATAACTTTATACATGAAATTACAGTTTAGACTAAATCTTATTGCTCTCAGTATCACATTTTTTTCTTATAGTAGATTAACTGTTGTGCATTTTTGCAGAAATTATAGGTGAAGATCTGCCCACCTTATATTGATCCTGTAGTTGGGGGTACTGTATGAGTACAGTGGGTACTAGATGAGGAAGTAAGTGCCAGCAGCAACCTCCTGTACTGAGATTTATCATGCAGTTCTGTTGATTATTTGTCCAGTTAAATGACCATCAACTTTCAGTCCATCCTATAGTGTGTGTGGGGGGGGGGGGGGGGTTGGGGGGGGGGGGGGACCAAACTATGTGGTCACGCATATTATTGCCTGGTATTATTATCTACATATTTTTTTTCTAAATTTACTCATGAGAACAATGTTACATGTATGGTCTATGCATAAAAACAATTTGCTATTGCAGTACATACACTACTGGCCATTAAATTTGCTACACCAAGAAGAAATGCAGATGATAAATGGGTATTCATTGGAGAAATATATTGTACTAGAACTGACGTGAATACATTTTCACACAATTTGGGTGCATAGATCCTGAGATATCAGTACCCAGAACAACCACCTCTGGCCGTAATAATGGCCTTGATACGCCGGGGCAGTGAGTCAAACAGAGCCTGGATGGCGTGTACAGCAGCTTCAACACGATACCACACTTCATCAACAGTAGTGACTGGCGTATTGTGACGAGCCAGTTGCTCGGCCACCATTGACCAGATGTTTTCAGTTGGTGAGAGATCTGGAGAACGTGCTGGCCAGGGCAGCAGTCGAACATTTTCTGTATCCAGAAAGGCCCATACGGGACCTGCAACATGCGGTCATGTATTATCCTGCTGAAATGTAGGGTTTCACAGGGATCGAATAAGGGGTAGAGCCATGGGTCGTAACATATCTGAAATGTAACATTCACTGTTCAAAGTGCCGTCAATGCAAACAAGAGGGGACCGAGACGTGTAACCAATGGCACGCCAGGTGATACGCCAGTATGGCGATGACGAATACACGCTTCCAATGTGTGTTCAACACAATGTCGCTAAACAGGGATGCGACCATCATGATGCTGTAAACAGAACCTGGATTCATCCGAAAAATGACGTTTTGCCAGTCGTGCACCCAGTTTCGTCCTTGAGTACACCATCGCAGGTGCTCCTGTCTGTAATGCAGTGTCAAGGGTAACCACAGCCATGGTCTCCAAGCTGATAGTCCATGCTGCTGCAAACGTCGTCAGACTGTTCATGCAGATGATTGTTGTCTTGCAAATGTCCCCATGTGTTGACTCAGGGTTCGAGATGTGGCTGCACGATCCGTTACAGCCATGCGGATAAGATGACTGTCATCTCGACTGCTAGTGATACGAGGCCGTTGGGATCCAGCATGGCATTCCGTATTACCCCCTGAACCCACTGATTCCATATCCTGCTAACAGCCATTGGATTTCGACCAACGCGAGCAGCAATGTCGCGATACGATAAACCGCAATCGCGATAGGCTACAATCCGACCTTTATCAAGGTCGGAAACATGATGGTAGGCATTTCTCCTTCTTACATGAGGCATCACAACAACGTTTCGCCAGGCAACAACGATCAACTGCTGTTTGTGTATGAGAAGTCGGTTGGAAACTTTCCTTATGTCAGCACGTTGTAGGTATCGCCACTGGTGCCAACCTTGTGTGAATGTTCTGAAAAGCTAATCATTTGCATATCACAGCATCTTCTTCCTGTCGGTTAAATTTCACGTCTGTAGCACATCATCTTTGTGGTGTAGCAATTTTAATGGCCAGTAGTGTAGATTAAGAAATTTATAGTTTGTGACAGTCTTCAGATCTAAGTTTCATATATTTACAGATTGTGAACGATCTAAGGTTTGTGATTCATATATTTTTAGGGAAAAATCTTCCTTTTGTATGCATATATTAAGTCTAGAAACTCATCTACTGAATAAACAGGATTGTTTAGGAGCCATAATTATAATTTCTTTTTTAGTTCTGTAATGGGCGATTTGGAGATATTACGGGGGGAAGCAATTCAGTAGTTTTATGCCTGCATAGTGAGGGCTTGTCTCATAAAGTGTGGTTCTATGTGAGATACTCTTTTCATATTACCTTTACTGCTGGATCCCCATACCTCTATCTCATGGCTTCGATGGGATTCAAATAGTGAAAAATATATATGTCCCAGAGTGGTAATGTTACAAAAAGGTGTCAGTTTTTTTATGGCATATATGGTAGTAGATAGCTTTTTGCAAATATTTTTTACATGATAGATCAATTTAACTCTGCATCAAGTGTCAGACCAAGAAACTTGATCGAGAATTTTTTTTTTAGTTTGTTTTAATTAAAATTCTGCAGAATTGAGCCTGCTGTAATACTGGATTCCACTTCAAGTTGCAAATAGCTAGGATTACAGCATATTAATGTGGTATCACCTGCATATAATATAGCTGTAGTGGGGTTTATTATAGGCTGAATATCTCTAACATAAATAATAAAAAAAGTGGTCCTAATTTCGACCCCTGTGGAATACCAAAATTAATGACAGTGGTGTTTGATTTGTATGATCCTTCTGAAGTGTTAATAGAAATAAACCACTTCCTATATAGTCAATGAGGATGTATTCAGATTATGTCTGCATGCTTAGCTAGGTGGTAACATGCTTGCCTCCCATGCACTGGGCCTGGGTTTGATTCTTGGCCGGGTTGGGGATTTTCTCCACTTGAGAACTGAGTGTTGTGCTGTCCTCATCATCATTTCATCCTCATCACTGGCCGCAAGTCACCAAATGTGGCGCCAAATGAAATAAGACTTGCGCTTGGCAGCCAGACCTGACTGGGACATCCCGGCCAACAATGCCATACGATCATTTCATTATTCAATGGGCAATATAGTCAAATACCTTTTGTAAGTCTAGAAAGATGCCCATATATGTTCTTTATTGTCTGTTACTTGAATGACATCTTTGATGAACTTGGGTGCTGCTGTAATGGTGGGTGACCCCTTGACAAAGCCATACTGCCACTTAGAAATGAGATTTCTTCAAGCTACTCACTATTTCAGTTATTTCTTCTTCACTTGTTGGCGTCAAAAATATGCTTCTTGACACTGGTATTCCTCTGAATTTTTATTTTTGACTTTTAAGTTGATTGTTTATGCTGGAGTGAACAGAGGCAAAATAATTGTTAAATAGATCTGCTACCTCATTGGTGATCAGTTTCTCTTGTATCATTTATCGGTAAGTGATTTTCTGTTGTATGTTTCCCAGATTTGCTTATTTCTCTATTTACTACTTACCATTGGCAATTAACCATAAAAATATTTTTTACAAGTATAAGCTGCCAAAAGTTACTGTTGCTCTTATTCTACCTATCACTCTATTGACAGTGATACACATTGGACATCCATATTAGACAGTGCACAATTCTTTTCACTGGTGCATATATCAAACCTCTTCCTGACACTTCCTTATACGAGGGAGGATGAGAAAGCAGCTGGTATTGCAGCTGGAATGTTGAAATTTCTGGATGATATAGTTTGAAGTTTGTGCTACAGATTGTATTTTTGTTTTCATGTGCAGCTCTAGTGAGTGAAGCCTGAACTATGAAACAAACATGGCGCACATGTTACTGTGATCAAATCATGAAGAGCAGCAAAGTGTAGTTAGATATTTGTTGGCCAAAGGGCATAAACTAAGTGAAATTCACAGGGATATGTGTGGTGCATATGGGTACAACTGTATGGACTGCAGCAATGTCTCCAGGTGGTGTGCATTCTTCCAAGAGGGCCGTGTGAACCATAGTGATTGGCCACACTCTGGGTAGCTGTAACAGCTGAAACTCCACAAAATGTCAGATCCATTGAAGCAGCAATTTTGAACGATTGGTGGGTGCAAGTGTGAACATTATCACAGCAGTTCCACATTTCCTATGGTGTGGTGTACAATATTGTTCACAACACAATGAATTTTCATAAAGCTGGTGCTTGCTGGGTGCTTAGGAACCTGACAGACAACCACAAGTGCCAGTGAATGAACATAAGCCTGGATCACTTAATTCATTATGCCACAGAAGGGTATGAATTTCTGAAAGGAACTGTCACTGATGATGAGGTGTGGGTATAACCACTACATGCCCAAAACTAAGCAGGCCTCTGTGGAGTGGAAACATGCTTATTCCCCAGTATGAAAATAATTCAGAGTTACTCAGTCTGCTAGGAAAGTACTTGTGACAGTATTCTGGGATGTGCGTTGTGTGTTACGGGTGGACTTTGCTGAACACAGGACCACTTGAATGCTGCAGCCTACACTAAAATTTTTGTGAGTTGCTTGATGCTCTTTGTGACAAACACCACAGCATTAATGCTGATGGTGTCAAACTTCTTACTAACAATGCTCATCCCCATGCCGCTTCTTCTGTTTATGAGAAAACCACTAAATTTGGGTAGGAGGTGCTGCAATATCCACCATACAGTCTGGACCTTGCATCATCAGACTTTCATCTGTTTGGGCCTGTGAAGAAATCCCTGGTTGGCCAACTCATTGCAACATATGTGGAAGTGAAATCAGCAATCTGCAGATGTGTACACTCCAACCAAATGGACTTTTATGAGCAGGGCATGGTGAAACTGGTACAATGATGGGAGAAATGTTTTGAGAACATTTGTGACTATGCAGAAAATTCAGTAAAAGATCTAAGTTCATATGTGTTTTGTTTTGTTTTGTTCCCTATAAAACGTTTTGGTAATAACATCATTGTGCTTTACTCTCTGATCTTCCCTCGTACTTGTGGCAGTAGAAGACATGCAGAAAATCTCCAAACGTTTAGTCAAATGTAAAGCTGTACTTAATGTAAATTTTAAATGTAGGGCAAACCAATTTCCAAAACAGACATAATACCATTATTAATAATATTTTACCCTAATCCAGCATATAAATTTTGTCCATTTCACTAATACTGTTCCACTTTTAGAAACATGCCAGAAATAAATTTAAATATTCAAGAAACTATATTAACCAATATATACCTACAACATTGGTAACTACCCTGCTGAGACCCAACAAGTTCAACACTTAACTTTCACTGGTCATATCACAAGAAGATGTGAACTTTGTAAAATAAAACTGTGAAAATGTGCTGCAAATGTAACCTAATTTTCATGACATGTGCTTTGCAGAGTTTCATCCATAATTATATTATGTTTTATGTTCCTTAACAACTAAATATTATTACTTAACAGTTCATAACTTATAATAATGTAGACTGATTATCAAATTCCTCATAAAAATACTGATTAGAGTAAAACAAAAAAAAACTTGCAGAACTCACAACTACAAATTACTGTTACAACTGTTGTCTGTGGTGACTAATTTCTGACATGTGAAAATCACAAAACTCCATGTTAAAAAAGTTCTAGTCATATATGGGTTAAAACAGTCATTCTACAATGTTTATTGTCATTAAAACATTTTGATCTTCTTGGTACAAGATTTATATTATATTGGCCATACTTTCATAATCATAAGGAACAATTTGTTGAAGGGCACTTCTGTAATGATGTGTGCTTTCAAACTGCTTCATTTTAAATATTGTGAAGAGGCTTGACACAGTGCCTGAATATAAGTGTATGGCAGACATTCAACATTATAGGGAGGATCATGCAAGGTGAATTCATCACGGAAAAAAGTTATTCTACTGCATTCTTATCAGCATTTTTTTTGAAAATAAATGTTTTGTCTTTAATTAATCAGGGAAAATGATTGTGTGATCAGGCAAAAATGATTTGCAACTTATACACATGCATTATTTAACTAAAATTTACTGGATGCATCCTATTTGTTTATAACATTTACATTTATCAGATAAATCAAATTTTATATAATAGAAACTGTCAGTTTATAAAGTAACAATAATCTCTTGTTCTGATGTTTTACTTTTGGAGTTTTGTACAGGGCTACTATAAACGATTCATTCATTTTCAGAGTTGTATATTTATATTTTTCAAAGTACAGGGTGATTATAATTAAAGTTAAACTTTCAAAATGCTGTAGAAATAACACCACTGGTCAGAATGACGTCAAATTGCAACGGAATATTACCATAGAAGGGGGAAAACGTATGGCAGAAGGCAAAAAATAGTGTGAAAATTGATCAACAAATGGTGCTGCATGTGTCAGAATGTGCAAATGAAAACACCTGCCATGCACATGACCCATTGTAGTTGGTATAAACATGCCGGATACACAGCTTTTCCTCCTTTCGGGTCTACGATGCTCGCCACGACTGTCTCAATGCAGGATCGTGCTCTGCTTGTAAAGCTGTATTATAAGAATGATGACTGTGCACACATCACTCTGCAGAAGTTCCAGACACTGAAGAGTTTTAAAAAAAGGCGTTGGTCCGATGACTGCTGTGGGTCTGGAGAAAATTATTCGGAAGTTTGAAAAGACAAGTTCTTTTGGTGTGCAACCTGTTGGAAGGAGCAAATGAATTGATTTGAGGTCAGTGGAAGCAGTGGACACAGCAATGCAGGAGGAAATGAGTGGTGGTGTGCAAACATGTAGTGCACAGAGAATTGCCCGAACACTGGACATACCCATCAGCACAGTGCGTAAAATCCTATGAAACATGCTTCTTTGCTATTCATTCAAAATTATCCATGTGCACAAGTTGCTTCCTGTTGACCTGCCAGCAAGAGAGACCTTTGCTTTAGATTTTCTTGTTCGCATGGAAGTGGACAATGATTGGCCGTGGAAGATTTTGTGGACAGATGAAGCCCACTTCACAAATCAACCAGTACCACTTCATCCTGAAATGGTCACTGTGTGGTGTGCATCATTTATCATACGGCCATATTTTTTCGAAGAGACGGGTGCTTCCGGTCCTGTCACCTGTACCACCACTGGTAAGCGTTATGAGTGTCTCTAGCACAATCACGTCATTTCAGCTCTCCAACGGTATGGATGGGATCATTTTTATGCAGGATGGTGTACCTCTGCACATTGCAATTCCAGTTAAGCAGCTGAAGTGCCATTTCGGAAATGGTAGAATTATCAGCCGCCATTTCGCTACAGCCTGGCCTGTCCCGATCACCTGATCTTAATCTGTATAACTTTTGGCTGTGGGGCTATCTGAAAGATGTTGTGTTCAGTGTTCTGATTGCAAACTTAGCTGCATTGAAGGCATGCATTGTGTGACACATTCTGAAAGTGACCCCGGTAACACTTCAATCAGTTGTGGAACATGCTGTTTCTCGATAGCAACTTGTTGCAGAAAACAATGGACAGCAAACTGAAAATGTTTTGCGCCAGTCACATGGAAATTAATAATCCAATTTGATTTTGATTGATGCTTTTTATGTGGTTTTTGGCCTCAGTACAATTAAAAACTGATTTTTCCCATCCTATGTGATATGACCTTGCCATGGTGGATGGGCTTACATAACTAACAGTATCACACCTGTACACTCATGCACACTGAGTAGTACAGCTTGTTTAACATCAAACGTAGACCTTAGGCATTGTTGTATGAGTCATTTGTCATTTGTAGTCAACGACTATTAAATTATGATGCTTTCAGCACCATCTATTGCTATATTTTGTAACTATTTATTTTTATTCTGCCATATGTTTTCCCCCTTCTCCACTAATATTTGACGTCATTCTGACCAGTGGTGTTCTTTCTACAGCAGTTTGAAAGTTTAACTTTAATCATAATCACCCTGTATTATGTGTACAAATATTACTGATCCATGAATAGAACCATAAACTCACCAAGTTTATAGTTTGCACTTTACAAATGTTCTACGAGTTCCCCTCTGGTCAAATGACACATGTCTATGTGGTTGTTAAGTCAATTCCATATCTCAAGTACCGACATCCTGTCAGTGGTCATCACAGGAGCTGTGATGCTTTCTCTGAGCTGCTCCATTGTTCTTGGCAATGGGGTCATGTGAACACAGTCTTTAATGTAGCCCAAAAGGAAAAAGTCACAAGGCTGGGGGAGCCAAGGGAACACAGTCACATCATACTGTATTCACCACTACACCCAGTGCAGTGATGCGGAGGTTCATACTTACACAGCAATGAACATCAAAACTCCAATGAGGGCAGCCCCATCTCATTGAAAGATGAAGTTCTCAGGATCAGCAGTTAGTTGTGGAAACTATCATAACTGCAACACATCAAGGTCAAAGGAACCCGTTTGCTCAAGATGAAAAATGGCCCATACAGCTTTGTCAGTGACTCTGCACAGAAAACATTAACTTTTGGCAAATCTCGTCCATGTGCCACAATTTAATGAGGATTTTCAGTGCCCCACACACTCACATTGTGGTGATTAACCTTTATAGGTAAATGAAAGGTTGCTTTGTTGCTGAACTGATATCAGCTTCAGGGGCAAATGATCATCCTCAAGTGCTTCCTGCATCATTACATGAAACAGAAGGCTCTGGCCGTAATCTTCTGGTTTTAATTGTTGCATGACCTGTAGACAGTACAGTTTGAAATGTAAGCACCATCACACTATATTCCGCACAGTGTGATGCTTTATTCCAAGTTCATGGCTTGCGTAGATCATTGATTTTTTGCACTGCATACGAAACTTTCCCTCACCCTATTAACAGTTCCATCTGGCATACTTGATCAACCTTAATTTTCTGTTCATAGAGACAACCAATGTCACTAAACTGTTAAGCATATACGATATTCTGCCTAGCCAGGCTATTGGGGAGTTTCATACTTTGTTGAAAATTAAACAGAAGATACATAAATACCAACAATATATCTGTTTCAACAAAGAATGTGTAAAACATATGATAATTCTGAAGTATGATAGAATCAATATAAAGAATTTCTGGAAACTTGCTAAAATTCTGAAATGCAAAGCAAAATTCATATGGGTGAAGTTAAAGACTAGAGAGTTTTATAAAAATATCCAACTTTTGTTCCCATAAACCATGGACCTTGCCGTTGGTGGGGAGGCTTGTGTGCCTCAGCGATACAGATAGCCATACCATATGTGCAATGGAGGGGTGTCTGTTGAGAGGTCAGACAAATGTGTGGTTCCTGAAAAGGGACAGCAGCCTTTTCAGTAGTTGCAGGGGCAACAGTCTGGATGATTGACTGAAATGGCCTCGTAATGTCAACCAAAACAATCTTGCTGTGCTGCTATTGCGAACGGCTGAAAGCAAGGGGAAACTACAACCATAATTTTTCCCAAGGGCATGCAGCTCTGCTACATGATTAAATGATGATGGCATCCTCTTGTGTAAAATATTTTAGAGGTCAAATAGTCCCCCATTCCGATCTCCAGGCGGGCACTACTCAGGAGGACGTCGTTATTAGGAGAAAAAAAGCTGGCATTATATGGATCGGAGCATGAAATGTCAGATCCCTTAATCAGTCAGGCAGGTTAGAAAATTTAAAAAGGGAAATGGATAGATTAAAATTAGATATAGTGGGAATTAGCGAAGTTCAGTGGCAGGATGAACAGGACTTCTGGTCATGTGAATACAGGTTTATAAATACAAAATCAAATAGGGCAATGCAGGAGTAGGTTTAACAATGAATAAAAAAATAGGAACACTGATAAGCTATTATGAACAGCATGGTGGATGCGTTATTGTAGCCAAAATAGACATGAAGCATACACACACCACAATATATGCCAACCAGCTCTGCAGGGAAGGAGGAGATTGAGGAAATGTATGATGAGATACAAGAAATTATTCAGGTAATTAATGGAGCCAAAAATTTAATAGTCATGGGAGACTGGAATTTGATAATAGGAAAAGGAAGAGGAGGAAAAGTGCGGAGAATATAATTTAATCATAGCTAACTCTTGGTTTAAAGGTAACTCTTGTTTAAGAATCATGAAAGAAGGTTGTATACATGGAAGAGACCTGGAGACACCAGAAGGTTTCAGATTGATTATGTAATGGTACGACAGAGATTTCAGAACCATGTTTTAAATTGTAAGATATTTCCAAAGACAGATCTGGACTCTGGCCACAATTTTCTGGTATGACCTGCAGAATAAAACTGAAGAAACTGCAAAAAGACAGGGTTTTATAGAGATGGGACACAGGAAAGGAATACAGTAGAAGAATAATGGGTAGCTTTGAGAGATGAAATACTGAAGGCACCAGAGGATCACGTAGGTAAAAAGATGAGGGCTAGTAGAAGTAATTGGGCAGCCCAAGAGATATTAAATTTAATTGATGAAAGGAAAACGTATAAGAATGTAATAAATGAAGCAGGTGAAAGAGAATACAAATGTCTAAAAATGAGATTGACAGGAAGTGCAAAATGACTAAGCAGGAATGGCTAGAGGACAAACGTAAGGATGTAGAAGCATATATCACTAGGGGTAACACAGATGCTGCCTACAGGAAAATTAAAGAGACCTTTGGAGAATGTATGAATATCAAGAGCTCAGATGGAAACCAAGTTCTAAGCAAAGAAGGGAAAGCAGAAAGGTGGAAGGGGTATATAGAGGGTCTATACAAGGGTGAAGTACTTGAGGACAATATTATGGAAATGGAAGAGGATGCAGATGAAGATGAAATGGGAGATATGATACTGCGTGAAGAGTTTGACAGAACACTGAAAGACCTAAGTCGAAACAAGGCCCCGAGATTAGACAACATTCCATTAGAACTACTGATAGTCTTGGGAGAGCCCGTCCTGACAAAACTCTACCATCTGGTGAGCAAGATGTATGAGACAGGTGAAATACCCTCAGACTTCAAGAAGAATATAATAATTACAATCCAAAAGAAATCAGGTGTTGACAGATGTAAAAATTACCGAACTATCAGTTTAATAAGTCACAGCTACACAATACTAACATGAATTCTTTACAGAGGAATGGAAAAACTGGTAGAAGCCGACCTCAGGGAATATCAGTTTGGATTCCGTAGAAATGTTGGAACATGTAGGGCAATACTGACCCTAGAACTTATCTTATAAGATATATTAAGCAAAGGCAAACCTATATTTCTAGCATTTGTAGACTCAGAGAAAGCTTTTGACAATGTTGACTTGAATGCTCCCTTTCAAATGCTAAAAGTGGCAGGGGTAAAAAACAGAGAGCGAAAGGCTATTTGCGATTTGCACAGAAACCAGATGGCAGTCATAAGAGTTGAGGGGCACAAGTGAGAAGGGATGAGACGGTGTTTTAGCCTATCCCTGATGTTATTCAATCTGCATATTGAGCAAACAGCAAAGGAATCAAAAGAAAAAAATTGGAATAGGAATTAAAGTTGAGGGAGAAGAAACAAAAGCTTTTAGGTTTCCCGATGACACTGCAATTTTGTCAGAGACAGCAAAGGACCTGGAGGAGCAGCTGAACAGAATGGACAGTATCTTTAAAGGTGGATATAAGACAAACACCAACAAAAACAAAATGAAGATAATTGAATGTAGTTGAATTAAATCAGGTGATGCTAAGGGGAATTAGATTAGGAAACGAGACAGTTAAAGTAGTAGATTAGGTTTGCTATTTGGGAAGCAAAACAACTGATAGTGGTCAAAGTAGGGAGACACAAAATGTAGACTGGCAATGGTAAGAAAAGCATTTCTGAAAAAGAGAAATTCATTAACACTGAGTATAGATTTAAGTGTCAGTACTCAAGGTTCGATGGATAGATCACATAACTAATGAGGAGGTACTGAACAGAATTGGGGAGAAGAGAAATTTATGATGCAACTTGACTATAAGAAGGGATCGGTTGGTAGGACACATTCTGAGGTGTCAAGGGATCACCAATTTAGTACTGGAGGGAAGCATGGAGGGGAAAAAACATAGAGGGAGGTCAAGAGATGAATACAGTGAGCAGATTCAGAAGGATGTATGTTGTAGTAGCAACTCAGAGATGAAGAGGCTTGCACAGGATAGAGTAGCATACAGAGCTACATCAAACCAGTCTTTGGACTGAAGACCACAACAACAACATCCAATGTTTACCTAATGACACCAACAATTTTGAAGTTTCTTTAAAAAATAAGTTGAGAAGGGAGCAATTTTTAGAGATGACAAATTGTATGCAGAATTCTGTTAGTGAAATGTCGAAGTTAATTCAGTCTAGACATAGTACAAAAAATAGAAAGCTTATGAGTAGAGTTCTTTAAACTAGTTAATACAGATCTTACAAGTACAATGTCCTTTGCAAAAAGAGTTGAAAATCTCACAGATATTTTTTTTCTGATGCAGAACAGAAACCACTACAGAAAGGTTTACAATATTCTTAATAAATTTACACAATGTGACATTACGGACATAATAGAAAACACTAAAATTGCCACAGATAAAGAAGAGTCAGGGCACTGATGTTGCTGTTAATACCATAAAAATTTCAAAAAGCAAATTCCTTACACTGTTATACGGTAGTAATGAGACCGAGCTTGTAAAATCTGTTAACATAAAATTGCAGGCTAGTAAAGCTGTTGCCACAAAAACCAATAAAAGTAATGCTATGGCCATTATATATGATCAAGATTACATTAATAACACTGAGCAGTTTTTCAAGGATCCCACTAAGAAATTTAATCTGGCCCTTAGAAGTAAAATCAATAAATGTAGTTTCACATTAGTGAAAAAGAAATATGGTATGTGAAGATGATTAATACGAGTATATCAAAGTTACGCTGACAGGTTAAGACACAGACCCCCATTAAATCGATAACAGATAATCACCAAATTATGAACTATATAAGCTGTTAAATAAGAAATTAAAAGACGTGTTTGTTTTGGAGAACGCCAAAAATATAAAAAACAGTCAGAAACTTACACATTTTTTGAAGGACATTCAGAAATCGAATGAATCAGTGTTAGCATCTTTTGATATAACAAACCTCTACTCAAATGTACCAATTTCAGTCTGTCTTGAAATAATATAGAACAATTTGTTAACTCATCATAAGTTAAGACATGGAGAAATTGTTGAGCTGATTGAGCTGCTCGAATTGTCATTTCTAATTTAATAACAGATTTTACCCTCGAAATAAGGGATTGGCCATGAGTAACAGCCTGGCTGGAACCATGGCAGATATTTTTATCAACAATTTTGAAAATAACTTTTTGGCACAATAGTGATCTTAAAGAAAAATATCCATTAACTTTAAATATTACGTAGATGACATTATCATCTTGGAGTGAAGAAGATGTTCAGAATTATATAACAATAGAATGCATAAGAAAATACATTTTACATTAGAAATGGAAAAAGATAATGCCATAAATTATTTGGATATAACCATTAAGAAAGAGAATGCTAAGCATGTCTTAAGCATATTTCAGAAACCGATGAACACTGATTTGATTATTAATGCTTCTTCCTTTCATCCATTGTGTCATAAGACCACTTATTTTAACACAGTGTTATACAGAATGTTAAGGTTACCATTGCATGCTAAAAATGTAGAACAGGAATTGGCAACATTAAAACATATTGCTGTAGCTAATGGCTATTCTCTAGGCTTTAGTTGAAGATCTTTGTGGATAACCAAAAAAAAGTTAAGTAAAAATAACAAGGTTAATGTTACTTCAGGCCAATCCAAAATGCCAAAACCTAAGTTAAAACACATTCCCATGACATATAGAAGGAAGTCATCTGACAAAAGTGAACGACACTTCCAGAAATCAAATGGGATTCCTGCATTTAAAGCTTCCAATATACTAAAATCTAAGTTAAGACACAAAACTGTGGTGAGTGACAACAAATATAATAGAATGGGTGTTCACAAATTAAACTATGGTGAGTGCAGTACTTTTTATGTGGGACAGATAGGGATGTCATCTCTTACACGATTTAAGGAACTCACTGCTACTCATAATAAAACCACTTTCAGAGATCTCACAGACAGGAAGCATAGCATTACTGATATTCGTCGTAATGTGACAGTCTTGTACAATGTACCCACAGGGAGGATTCTACATCTTAGAAACCCACAAATGTATAGTTGTAAGAAAATATTTCCGAATAATTTACTGAATGGCCAATTAGAAACTAATAAAAAAAACAAATTTTTCTATTTTTGATCCTCTTTTGTGATCTGTTTTTATGGAATTCCTCTTGTCAAGATGATGTGCTTCTATAATTTCACCAAAGTTGAGGTCTCTCTGTTCTTCGATATTGATTCCCTTTCACTCATACATTAGAATTGTGAAAGCCCACACTAGAAAGCCATTGTTTTTACTCTTGGTTTGATGATATTCATCATAACGCTTTGGCCTCGAACATTACTTCATGCACATACATCACACATCACATAGACACTGGGCAACACACTATTAGGTTGTGACATTTCTGGTCACATTTTGTTTATGATATTTATTAAATTAGAAAATGTATAGAAATATTAAACTTCATGACAGGACAATTTGTAGGACTTTGCTATTTGTTCCATTTTTCTCCATCAGCTCCTACTTCACACTTACACCTCTAGCATTGTGCTAGTACTTAAACCCTGAGCTACAAGCTGATACTTTAATATAGCGTGAATTGTGTATATCAAGCTGCATGGGCCTATTTGGAGAGCTGTTATGACTACATTATATAGCAAGTTTATTTTTATTGTATTACATAGCTAGTCGCAGGAGTCCGCTATTTATTCCTGTGGTCTTGTCATCTGTCTCTTTCACACCAAGACCTTGAGCACTATGCTAGTACCTAAATGCTGAGCTACATCTTGACATCACAAATATTGTGATTTGCAAAAAGCTTCACATCATTCATTGTATGCTTTCTGTACTTGTAATGATGTGTTTGAGGTAATTATGAGTGAACACTTTATGTTCCCTTTGTAGTTCCTTCATATTTGCTTTAGTACTCTGAGGTACTGAACAATAAAGTATGGTTGTTGAAGCTTTATGTCACCTGCATATTATGACACATATATTTTCATTGTCTTTGTTTTTATAATACAAACATGCCATATAATTGGCTTCACTACTTGTGTATTAAATGATATAATGAAGGTACAGTGCTTCCTGTTACGTTTTTTTAGGTGGTTTTAAATTTTATGTAATATTAATTTAAAATTATTACAACAAAATAAGTGCAATGTACTCTGATTTGGATTATTTATTGTACGTCAGCAGTGTAGCATTCTTGGGTAATTGGTTTGGCTTTATACTTTATATGAAATGACATATTTTCATTTGTAACTATTAGCACAGTGCCACCTTGTGACTGATGTACCGTCTATGATGTTTATTTGAGACTCTCAGTCTTCAGTCTGCTAATGTACAAACATGAGCTCGTATAATCAGTGAAATATGTATGTTGTTTTATGTAATAGCTATTTTATGCTTGACTTGCTGATATAATATCGTTCTCGTGTTCATAAAATATCATTCTACGATATGATACAATGTAGTATGCATTTGATCATGATTCCATGAAATGTACTGCAAAAGGTATGTTAGATTCCATGGTAGAGACCATGTTTATGTAAAATTGTGTTACACCCCTTTATGTATGATCCCAGGGTGCTTCAATATGTTGATCAATGCTTTACAGATTTAATGATAGCAATGTAGTCTGCTGAAACTGGTCAGCATAATAAATGTTGTACAATAGTGATCTGGCTGTTTGAAGCTGCATTTCTCTTTTTACATTAATATAGATCACCCCTTAACTTGATAATGTACAGCATCTATGGACACTGTCTAAATGAAGTCTATACACAGGCTGGCTAACATCATGATTTTACTCTCTGAATCCTGGACATGCACTAACACAGTATCTGTAAATAATGAAATTGCATCCAATACTGACTGTACAAAAGTAACTCAATAAATGTACAACTGAAACTGTCTGTGGCTTTGTGTACAGTGGTTATGAGAAATATGTTGTGAAGTTGTAACAAATTGTCTCAATACAGCATAATTACATTTTCAGTAATAAAATGAAATACAAGAATTGTTTAACAGTAAGCTAGGTATTCTTCAAATTCAGGAGGTTACGACAATCATGGTAAACACTGATATGTTTTGCTGAGTGATGCCAGGTAAGTATAAAAAATGTCATAATTTTGTATTATAAATTTTAAATAAATTATTGTATTAAAATGATGTGTTTGTTATTTCCTTCATGTTTTGTAATTGAGTCCAGACAAGGTGTTCCAGTGCTGTGCTGATGATGGGGCAATAGCTATACCGAGCTCTACTGGAATCCAACCAACACCCAACAGCCAAATTGGAAGACAGTGTCAAGAATTGTGTTTGATTATTAATATGTCTTGGTAATAAAATGAAATGCTGAATTTTGCACTCCCTATTGTATCTGATGTCAAACTGTGAACATTAAAAGCTGTGTTCTATCAGATTTGCATTGGCTGATGATTCATAATAAGCAAGAACGCCTCTGAAGAAATTTTGAAGTAGCCTAGGTGAGAAAAGTGTGTACTACAGAGAGATATATATAAGTTTGAGGGCCTCTATTCAAAGGAAAATTTGTTAAGCAACTTTAAAGAAATTTCTTAGAACTCACGTGAAGTCTAGGCAAGTTTTTTGATTTTATTTTATTTTACATTGTATGGATTTTGTCATTGAATAATAGACAACTTAACAGTTTAAATTTGTTTCTTACACAATAGTTGACAGTGAAATTTTCTTATAATCTAATTTACATTTTTCAGTCTTATATAATTATTATTTCTCCATATAGTTTAACACAGAATTTTCAGATTTTAAGTAACCTTTTTTAATTCAAGTACTCCATTACTGTATAGTATCTTTTATCTTGTAAAATTTTTTTTAGTTTTTCTTTGAAGAAGGAGATTGTCTCTAAATCTTTTATGTTTTGCGGTAATTTATTATATAATTTGATGGCATTGTACAGTAGACTCTGTTGTGTTTTAAGTTTATTTTTTCTATCCAGATGCAAATTATTGCAGCTGACAGCAACATAGTAATCACCAGTAAGACACCAGCTCAAATGATGGAAAATTCTACTGAAGTGCTGAGGGATGTTCACAAATGATCTCAGGAAAAGAAAGTAACTCTCAACGTAAAGAAAACAAATACAATATGCTTTAGAATGAACAGAAAACAGAGTCCCTTAAATTTGAAACTAGATAACATCTCCATAGAAGATGTACCTACAACAAAATTCTTAGGGTTGCACATTGACAGCCAAATGAAGTGGGATGAACATGCTATGAAACTGTCGAAAAGATATCCACAACATGTTATGCACTTAAAGTCCTTGTATCCGCATGCAGTAGTGAATGTTTGGGAACTGTATACTTTAGTTATGTTCATTTAGTAATCAGTTATGGTATTATTTTCTGGGGAAACAGTGCTCAGAATTTACAAACAGTTTTTAAAATGCAAAAGAGAGCAGTAAGAATTATAACAAAAAGCAGTAAGCGGGCCCACTGCAGAGAACTTTTCAAAATGTTAGAAATTCCAACTGTTCCTTATGAATTTTTATTCCAAAAAAAGAGTACAACAAGAAAAATATAGAAAATTGTAGCGCAAGTAGCAGTTTTCATAACTACAGTACAAGGACAAGTCACTGTCTTCACCTAGACAGGAAGAATAAACATAAGACTCAAAATAGCTTCTTGTATGAAGGTGTAAAACTGTATAATAAACTGCCACAGAAAATAAAAGAAGCAGATAACATGTACCGCTTTAGGAAAAATCATAAATTGTTTTTGCAGGAACACTGCTTTTACTCTATAAGTGAATTCCTTAGCACAAAATGATTGTAAATAGCTTTTGTTTTACAATATTTTGATAAGGAGCAAAAATGATTGTAAATAACTTATATGTCACAATGTTTAACTACATGTAACAATAAACTGTATAAATATATGAATGTACACAACTGACAATATCCATACATTTTAAAATATCCACAGATGGCTAAATAAATAAATAAATAAATAAAAATAAATAAAAGTTCCTAGTTTCGTAACCATGTACAGAACCATTGTTAACATAGCGTCTAATATTTTTTTTAAATATTCTGAAAAATATATTCACATGGGACAGTTAAGATTTCCGGCATTTTAAAAAGTTCAAGGCAGTTAGCCATGCTGCCACTCTTGGTCATTATACGTACTGCTCTTTTCTGCAATTTGAATGTAGCTTCGATATTTTTCCTGTTCACTCCCCAGAATATTATCCCATAACTACACTCCTGGAAATGGAAAAAAGAACACATTGACACCGGTGTGTCAGACCCACCATACTTGCTCCGGACACTGCGAGAGGGCTGTACAAGCAATGATCACACGCACGGCACAGCAGACACACCAGGAACTGCGGAGTTGGCCGTCGAATGGCGCTAGCTGCGCAGCATTT
Organism: Schistocerca serialis cubense; assembly: GCF_023864345.2. Lineage (NCBI taxonomy): Eukaryota > Metazoa > Arthropoda > Insecta > Orthoptera > Acrididae > Schistocerca > Schistocerca serialis. The sequence goes on from NC_064639.1 coordinate 314,512,658, forward strand.
GTGCACCGCCGCCGTCAGTGTCAGCCAGTTTGCCGTGGCATACGGAGCTCCATCGCAGTCTTTAACACTGGTAGCATGCCGCGACATCGTGGACGTGAACCGTATGTGCAGTTGACAGACTTTGAGCGAGGGCGTATAGTGGGCATGCGGGAGGCCGGGTGGACGTACCGCCGAATTGCACGGAGGCTTTCAGACAGTCGTTTTTCCCGCGAACCATACGCGACTGGAACAGGAAAGGGAGGTAATGACAGTGGCACGTAAAGTGCCCTCCGCCACACACCGTTGGGTGGCTTGCAGAGTATCAATGTAGATGTAGATGTAGAACACGTGGGGCATGAGGTCTCCACAGTACATCGATGTTGTCGCCAGTGGTCGGCGGAAGGTGCACGTGCCCGTCGACCTGGGACCGGACCGCAGCGACGCACGGATGCACGCCAAGACCGTAGGATCCTCCGCAGTGCCGTAGGGGACCGCACCGCCACTTCCCAGCAAATTAGGGACACTGTTGCTCCTGGGGTATCGGCGAGGACCATTCGCAACCGTCTCCATGAAGCTGGGCTACGGTCCCACACACCGTTAGGCCGTCTTCCGCTCACGCCCCAACATCGTGCAGCCCGCCTCCAGTGGTGTCGCGACAGGCGTGAATGGAGGGATGAATGGAGACATGTCGTCTTCAGCGATGAGAGTCGCTTCTGCCTTGGTGCCAATGATGGTCGTATGCGTGTTTGGCGCCGTGCAGGTGAGTGCCACAATCAGGACTGCATACGACCGAGGCACACAGGGCCAACACCCGGCATCATGGTGTGGGGAGCGATCTCCTACACTGGCCGTACACCACTGGTGATCGTCGAGGGGACACTGAATAGTGCACGGTACATCCAAACCGTCATCGAACCCATCGTTCTACCATTCCTAGACCGGCAAGGGAACTTGCTGTTCCAACAGGACAATGCACGTCCGCATGTATCCCGTGCCACCCAACGTGCTCTAGAAGGTGTAAGTCAACTACCCTGGCCAGCAAGATCTCCGGATCTGTCCCCCATTGAGCATGTTTGGGACTGGATGAAGCGTCGTCTCACGCGGTCTGCACGTCCAGCACGAACGCTGGTCCATCTGAGGCGCCAGGTGGAAATGGCATGGCAAGCCGTTCCACAGGACTACATCCAGCATCTCTACGATCGTCTCCATGGGAGAATAGCAGCCTGCATTGCTGCGAAAGGTGGATATACACTGTACTAGTGCCGACATTGTGCATGCTCTGTTGCCTGTGTCTATGTGCCTGTGGTTCTGTCAGTGTGATCATGTGATGTATCTGACCCCAGGAATGTGTCAATAAAGTTTCCCCTTCCTGGGACAATGAATTCACGGTGTTCTTATTTCAATTTCCAGGAGTGTAATAACAGAATGGATGTACGCAAAGTATACTGATCTAATACATGAAATATCGCATGCTGAAGTAAGACCTCTGAGGGCATAGCATGCTGTAGAGATTCTGTTTTGAAGTATTTTTACATGGTCTTCCCACTTCAACTTGCATGCCAAGAAATTTTGTGCTTTCCACCCATTGTATGGTTTCATTACCTAACTTAAGGTTATTATAATATGGTTTTTTGTTTATGTAAAAGTTCATAGCACTTGTTTTCTTAATATTAAGCGTGACTTTGTTGTTAACTGCCCACTCATATACACTTTTTAGTGTTTCTTCAGCTTTCTCTCTTAGATCTACATGTGATGTGTCACTGATTAGCACATTAGAGTCCTCTGCAAACAATATTATATGCCTATGCTTTATATTTTGTGGGAAATCATAAATATAAATTAGAAATAGTACTTGACTTAGGACACTATCCTGTGGTACACCTATATTTATATGTTTGGAGTCAAAAATATGTTTTTCATTACAGTTGGAGTTACATGATAAATGTGTTATTTCAGTCATCTGTATTCTATTTTCTAGATATGACTGGAACCATTTTTTACAATCCCCCTTATTCCCAGTTCATCTAGCTTAACCAACGGTGTTTTGTGATCCACTGTGTCAAATGCTTTGGTTAGATCAAGAAATATACCTGTTGTATAGTTTCCTTTATCGCATGCTTCTAGGATATATTTAGTGAGATATGCTGTTGCTGCTTCTGTGCCTTTCCCTGTTCGGAATCCAAACTGGTCCTTGGCTAGGAGGTTGTGCTTATTTAAGTAGCACATAAGTCTATCTTTCACAATAGTTTCTATTATGTTTGCAATGCACATGAGCAGTGCGAGTGGGCTATAATGTTCTGTATTTCCTGTGTCTCCTTTTTGAAGAGAGGCAGTACTTTAGCATATATTAAGTAGTCAGGAAAGTAACCCTGCTTGAATGATTGATTTATAATATTAACTAATGGTGATAACAGGCTCTCTATACAGTCTTTAATTAGAAAAATTGTAACTTCATCTAAACCAGCTGAATTTTTATTTTTCAGTTTGCAAACTACTTTGTAGACTTCTTCCTTTGTTGTGGGCAGTAATACCATTGAATGTGGTACACTTTTGTTTAACTTTGTGATCTGAGGGACTTTTTGCCATTTTTGCTGTAATTTTGTACCTATACTGCCGAAATAATTATTTATATAGTTTGCTAAATATTTTGGATCTTTTATTACAATCACTTCTTTTTTTTTATTTTTATGTTTGACACATTCATCTTGCTGTTGCCAGTTTCCTGTTTTACAAACTTCCAGACTGCTTTGTTTTTGTTTTTAGCACTCAGCACCAGTTTAGAGTTGTGAGCCCTCTTAGCAGTACACAACACTTTCCTGTATGTTTTCCTATACCTTTTATAAAAGAGTGAGAAAGATGGATTTGTTTGACTATGTTCGATAGAGCTGAGGTACTTCAGTGTTTGAGATAATTTTTTGATACCTTTTGTCACCCATTTGTTTTGTTCAGCTGTTGAGAATGGATGTAACACTTTAAGAAAGATCTCTTCAAATTTTTGTTTGAATAGTGTCATGCAGTTCTTGAATTATCATTTGCATCTACCTCTGAGTATACTGTTTCCCATGTTTCATCTGCTATTTGTCTAGCAAACTCCTGCCTTTTTGGTTTGGAAATATTTTGCCTATATACTTGTATTTTCTTTGTTATTTCTGCAGTCATTTGTATATTTATAATTTTACCAGCATGGTCAGATAATCCCAGCTCAACAACATCTACTACAGTTTTCTTTCTCTAACTCTGTTAAAACCTGATCAATAGCTGTCTTTGAATGGTTTGTTTCTAGTTGCACTGTTAACCCTTGGCACTAAATTGAAACTTTGGGTGACACTTATCAATGATTCCCAAGTAGGATCTGGATTCAGTTTGTCTATATTTAGTTGAAGTTTTATGAATGCTGAACTCATTTATCTGTCATTAATAATTATATGCCAGTCAAGGGGAGCCAAACAAACAGTATTATGAAAGGCTACGAATTCAGTTTGCATGTATTTGGGCTGTGTGATTGAAACTGACATATTAACAGCATTTGTACTCTGGTATGAGGTTTATATGACTGAACTGTGAATGTTATAGGTCCGTTGCAGTCCTTTTAATTCATCTATAATGAACTTCAGAGTGGTATTTTAGTATGCATTACCACATTTCTCAGTAAGCATGTTATCTTTGACTGTCCCGTATCTGATCTGAACACTGATATTTAACCTATATTAATGAAGTTTGGAGGATGGTATTGAACAGAGACAGTTATTTAAAAAGCTACTGTACTCTGGAAATGATACCAAAAGAAATTATCATAAATGTGCATGAAAGAAGAAATTGCAAACAGAGATTAATGAACTGTTCGAACATTTTTTTTTTTTTTTTTTTTTTTTTTTTTTTTTTTTTTTTTTTTTTTTTTACCCACAAATGGAATTCAATATTAAACATCCAAAATATTCTGCTTTCTAATTCTTGTTAGCCAAAGTGTCTGCTATTGAAGAACAGGACTAATAGAAGGAGAATTAATTGTTTGAAGATTTTATGTGAGTTCATTTTATTCTACTACAATAGCATACCTGCCACATGGTAACACACAGCCACAACATCGACTAATGTACAAGGTGTTCAACTTTGCTTCCACTGTTTTTTCCCCAACATTTGAGGCTTTAATGAAACAAACTGGTTACACATGTATCATTCAAAGTGTTTTCCATCACTGGTCACTACTTTCTCGCATCTTTCAGGCAGTGTACGAATCCCGTGTTGAAAAAATTGTTCATCTTTTGATGTGATCCATGAATTGACTTCTTCATGAGATCGGAAGTGTTGGTCAGCCAGGTCATGCGCCACTGTTCTAAACAGGTGATAGGCAGAGGGAGCAATGTTTGGAGAATACAGTGGGTGGGATAGGACTTCCCATTTTAATGTTTCCAAGTACATTTTGACCTCTTTTGCACTGTGGGGTCGAGTGTTGTCGTGCTGCAAAATCACTTTATTGTGCCTCTTGCTGTATTGCAGCCATCTGTCTTTTAATGCTCTGCTGAAACACATTAATAGTGTTCGATAATGAACACTTGTGATTGTTGAACTTGGTTTTAGCACCTCATAGAACAGGACGCTGAGCTGATCCCACCAAATGCAGAGCATGATCTTGAAACCGTGAATATTCGGTTTGGCCGTCAATGTGGAAGCATGGCCGGGATGGCCCCATGATTTCTTGCGTTTAGGGTTATCGTACTGAACACATTTTTCGTCCCTGGTCACAATGTGAAACAGAAATCACTTCTGCTTTTGCCTCTGAAGCAACTGTTCACAAACACACAAATGCTGTTCAACGTCTCTTGTTTTCAGCTCACACAGGACCCAAGTTCCTTCTTTCTGAATCATGCTCATAGCCTTGAGACATTTTAAATGGCTTGCATGTCAGACCCACTAATTGTGCCAATTCTTCTTCAGTGTGACGTGAGTCTTCACTCAGCAGTGTCTCCAATTCTGCATCTTCGAAAGCATTCCCTCTTCCACCACTATGCCAGTCTACGACATTAAAATCACTGTTCTTGAAGTGTTGAAACCACTCACGAAACATTCTTTCACTAATAGCCTCCTTACCATACGTACTTGAGAGCATTCGATGAGACTTAGCTACTGTTTTCTTCATATTGAAACAAAACAGTAACACCTCCCGCAAATGAGAAGAATTAGGCTCGTAAACTGACATTTTCAATCAAGAACAACTTTATGATGCAGACACAAATCGACTAATGTTTGAATGCGGTTCTGTTGACAGAGGTCCAAGCTAACTGCCTGACATCTGCGATCTGTTTCTTTCGACCACTACTTACCGTTGTCGCCACCTATAGGCAAATGGCGGAAGCAAAGTTGTACACCTTGTGTATAAGAACTAAAATCCTTAGCCATCAAATAATTTATCATAGGAAGCCTGCAGTTGACATCAGGAGTGGGTCGGAAAAAATACAAAAATAATAGCTTTTTGTTTTTCACAGTGGAAATTTGAGTGTGCACTTTTATCCATAAAATATAGTAAAACCCACCAAGAAATTATGGAACTCAAATTTTCTAATTGAGATGTTTCATAAACTAAAACGTTATTCTTGTTAAAGTATATACTTTTAAAGACAGAAAATTCAGGGCTATAATACTATAAGCCTGGAGTTTTGAAAGGATTACATTCTAAGATTTGAACTTTCTGGCAGCCAACAATATTTTGAATAAAGATAATATTTTAACTACACAATATATTCAGAAAAGATAAAACATTGTTTAGAAAGAATAGATTAGGAACTTTCAAATAAGGTTAAATTTTTAGAAGAGTATAATTTTCAAGTGCATGTGGCTTCTGCAAATTGTGAAATATGAATATTTCTGTAAATAAAATGTTTCCACATGAACAATTTATACTCTTGTTATCTACTTCCTCAGAACTAGGCACTGGATGATTAAGTTTTCAAAAATCCAGCTTTTATAAGAATCTGGATATTTCATATGTGCACAGCATGTGAGCTTGCCACGTGTTATCAGGGTATGTAATACCTGAATCCAAGAAAGTGTCTGTTCACTATCCAAAATATTAAAATCTTGGTGCATCTAGTCAATGACAATGGAGTCCACATTGATACAGACTTTCCACTTCCTTGGCACATTTGAGATATGAGAAGCTTTCTTAGAATGTGCCTGTACTACTTGTGATTTGGAAGGATTTCTGTACTGAGGCATGTCCTTTGCAAGAACAGCTGCAAGGAGACACTAAATTTTCCTGTATTGAGGTGCAGGAAAGATCCTTCCTTGTCCTTAGGCCAGTAGTAACATCTTCTCCAGTCTTAGCATTGTATGACTAGAGTACTGAGACAGAACTTCACCCCAACACTAGCGGTTATGGTATAGGTGCAGTTGTAATGCAGATTCAGGAAGGTCATGAAAAACTGCAAGTTCTCTCCAAGTCTGATATGAACTATTTACAACTGATAAACAGTGCCTTGCAGTTGTCAGGGTCATCAAAAAGTTCAAGCTGTATTTATATGGCAAACCATTCACCACTGTGAAGGACCGCCATTCTCTGTGGTGGGTTTCTAGACTGTAGGATCTGTTAGGTCAGCTGGCGAGATGGGCACTTCAGCTTCAGGAGTGTGATGTGACAGTGGTATACAAAATTGGACTCAAACGCAAGGATGGCAATTATCTTTCAAGTAATCCTTTGGCAGAAGACAATAACATGGATGAAGTCTCAGTCATCACTTTATTATGAGGTTCATCCAACTCAAATCTGGTCAGTGCATCTACCTCTGCCTTACATGTAAGGTGGCACTGCATAAATGCAGGTATGGTGATGCCATCCATTGGTAGAGAGACTGATACATGCGCACCATTTGATGTCGCATAGCACCAGTGTGGTTTCACACCGAAGAGAAGGTGGTCACACAAGTTGTTGTCCACTACCGAACATGCAGGCGGGTAAGCAGAAACAATGAGGAGTGACTCAGTTTTTGGCGGCGGAGGGAGTTGGAGGCCATGAAATGTACTGATGGATGAAGGCTGTGTACAGTGAGTAGTCCGACTCATTCGAGTGTTTTGGAATGATTCCTTGAAGAGCACGAGTCACTGGAAGATGATGCTCATCCTGGACAGGCTCATTGTGTCATCACACCGGACATGGATGTGGAAGTGAATGTTTTAGTCTTGGAGAACCGCAGAATCACAGTGGACAAGATCCATCATTTACTGGGTATTAGCATGGGCACCACCCACACCATAATGCATCAACATTTGAACTTTCAAAAAATCTGTGTGCAATGGGTTCCCCACCAACTGATCGCCAAACAGCACAATACTCTAATGGTACTGTCTCTGAGTCATCTGCAACATTATCACGAGGAGAATACGGCTTTTTTTCGTGTATTGTCACAGGTTGACGAAACATGGTGACACCATTTTGAAACATAAAGGAAGTATCAGAGCAAGCAATGGAAACATACGACTTCACCACCTCCAAAGAACTCAAAGGCTGTAAACACCAGTTCTGGTAAGGTCATGATGTACTTTTTTGACCGCAAGGGCCCACTGCTTGTTGAGTCCCTGGAACAAGGATCCACCATCAAAGCCCAGCGTTATCAAGCCACTTTACAGAATCTTAGATGAGATATCAAGTTGAAATGCCGAGGGATATTGTCCAATGGAGTTATCTTCCTGCCCGCCCACACACAGCCAACGCAGTCAAGATAACACTGCAGCAGTTTCGGTGGGAAATGCTGGAACATCCACCGTACAGTCCCGACCTTTCACCGTGTGACTTTCATGTGTTTGGACCACTAAAACAAGATATTTGTGGACATGAAATCGCAATGGATGATGAAGTGTGTGACTGGGTCCAGGCCTGGATCCGACAGCAGCCTACTAGCTTCTTCAAGGACGGATTAGACCTGCTAGTGTTGCAATGGGATAAATGTGCCAACCGTTTTGGTGACTATTTTTGGTATGTGTACTGTGTATAACTACATTTTTGAGTTAATAAAATCATTACCATTACTTTACACTAGTGACCGGATTTCATTTGAATGCCCCTTATAAATGGCAACTACCGAACAAAGGGAAGATCCAACGCAGCTGAAAATCATAGTAGCCTTGAGAAAGAAAGAAAGGACCAAAGGAGAATTACAATTAAAGAAAAGGAAGACTGCATAAAAGGAACTATGATGCAAAGGGAAAGAAATCATTGCTTGTCACCTCAGCTCATCTGTGGCCAGCTATCCTGAAGAATTTCCATGAGGGTCATACATTTTGTCACTTACAATTTGTGAAGACTCTTAGAGAGAATAAGGCATACACATCAGTCACCAAGTACTTATCCATTAGACACTATGTGAGCAGCTCTGAGGAATGCCAGAGACATACGCACATGTCACAATTATCTTTGGTGTATCTGGTACCAATTCTGACTGCAGCACCACCATTCCACCAAACTGGAATCTACCTCTTGGGTAGAATTCTGAAGCTGACAAATGGGAATCAGAGGATAATACTCTGCACTGACTAGTTCTCTGTTATGCTGTCATAAGAGCTCTACTGACTGTAAATTGCTAGATTCCTTGTAGAAGACATCATTTTGAAGCATAGAACACCCTGTGTGATTGTTTGATTATCTCTGACCATGATTTAGATTTTCGAACGAGATTAGTATCAGAGACAATTTTACTGTTCTCATTTCAATTGGACAATCTTTGAGATGACAGACTGAAACATATCATTACTAGGACTGAACCAGCAAGACAGTTGGATTCCATACAGACCCTGGATGCCCAGAAGAAGGACCAGGAGCACTATAATACCAAGCAGTGGCCAGTGACATATAGCCCAGGAGATATATCTCTGCTAAAAGCAGAGCTATCAAAAAAGTTTCTAAAGCACTACTTTGGGCCATACTGTATCTTCTATCATTTTCCATGCATCACAAGTTGAAGACACAAGAACAGAGACATTGTCAATGAAGCCCTACTACAGTCCTGATGTGCAAATCAATGACAAGAGCTTCTTGTTCACAGAAACTGAAGACCTGTCCAATGACTGTGAAACTACAGTGGAAGGGCCAGCCTCCAATGCTTGTCATAGTGAAGTGGGGGTGACTACATGATCGGAATACGAGGATCCACCAATGATGCCATACAGAGGACTACTGACAAGATCCAGATCCAGGATTTTGAAAGTGTCAAAGAGAACTTCTGAAACAGTGGATCACTGTTTCTTCAAGAGAAGGAGCAATACCGCAAGCTGAGCTACTTTCATTGTGGAATAGCATTTAGCATCACTTGCTGGTGTGCTGCGAGCAACCAGTTCAAACCTCACCGCCAACGATTATTTGTTATCTATCACTTCTGGAAGATTCTTATGTTTGTAATGCACATATATTCTGCAGTTTTCAGTGCTGTATAAATAGTTGCACCCTCCATCCAACAGTATAGTTCTATTCTGGCTGTATGGCGATGTTCGTAATAAATCTGCATTCAATGCTAAGCATCATATTTCACTGAGGCCCTCCTGTCAGATTTGGACTTGATTCTGGTTACGATCTGACAATAGTCTTTTCTCACAATCAATATGTTGTGAAGCCACCGTCATTGCAGTAAGACTCTGTATGTGATGGTACTAAATCATACAGGCTTTCAGGCTGATCCTAGGAAATAATATTCCATATGGCTTCTTTTTGAACCTCAACAGGATGAAGAATGGGTATAAGTGTAATAAGGATACACAGTACATGAGATATTTAATTCTTTCTTAAAAACATTATGAATACAGTTTTCTTTTACTACAGTTCAGGGAACATTACAGTGGAAGCTGAATAAAAAGGTGGCATTATAAGCAGTCCTGGACTGAATGCTGTGTATGTACCGTCAGACAAAGAAAATTCACCAAAGAACTCCAGACTCTCGAGAGAGGTTTTCAAAAGGAACAGGTACCCAAAACAACAGGTAGAGCATGTCTTTCACCACAAATCAACATTATCTACAGATGGAATTAGCCAGAATTTCATATGTTCTATGTACTGGAACTATTTCTAGGACAATAGGAAGAATCCTTCAAAATTATGGTTGCAAGTGTACACTGATAAGGCAAACCATAATGAGCACTGCCCACCATAACGTTTGATGTCACCTGGTGATGTTGTGGGCAAATGATTTGGTATCGAAAGTATGTAAGTAGAGTAGACACAGACATGAGGTCACCCTAGCGAAGATTCACAAACGCCGTCATCAAGGTGCCACGGACACAGGCTGGTGGGAGCAGTATTATGCTACGGGAGGCATTCTCCTGTGCTTGCATGGGACCTCTGATAGTAATCGAAGACACACTGACAGCTGCAAACCAGCTGCAGCCCTACACACTTGAGGTCATCCCTGATGGGGCTATCATTCAGCATTATAATTGTCCATGTCTCTGAGCCAGAGCCATGCTATGGTGGTTTCAGGAGCATAATCGTGAATTCATGTTGACGTCTCAGCAACAAAATTCACCAGATGTAAACCCTATGGAACCCATCTGGGTTTATCATACACCATTCTCATGAAAGCAAATCAGTGGCCTGTTATTACATGACCTGTGCATAGACTAATGCCACATAACTCTACAAACCTACCAACAAACTGCTGGATCCCTGATACGCGGAATCAGTGATGTATTTCATTCCAAAAATGGACAAAGAAGCTATTAAGCAGGTGGTCATAATGTTTTGGCTCATAAGTGTGTATTGATCCCTACAATAAAATTAAAAAATATATATTACTATGTTGTGTGAATGATAATCTATGACTCCAAAATCCAGATTTGTATCACATACAGTGTGAATGTAGCACATCATATATTGTACAGGCAATAATAATTATTGAACAAAGATGTAAAGGAACCTGGAATTACATCCGACTTAAGCAGCCAACTGTATCAAATGTCACTGAGCAATGCCTCACCGGTGAACATAGAAAAAAATACAAAGATACCAGCATTGTGGTGCATTCTAGGACAGTGTATTAAAAGAAACAACTGAGGTTAGAGTGGCCAATAATTTCATGAGTACTGATAGAAGCTTTAGCTTATCTAAAGCATGGGATCAGCTCTTGGTTTATTTAAATCACATCAGAACATCTCAATACTCTTTCCCTACACGTGAATATTTGGAGGCATTTTAGTGAAGGATTTCACCATATGGGATTTGCCTTATTTAAACTTTTTTTACATTATGGCATAGCCTTTCTGTTTCATTCGATAGATTCTTTTATTGTTAAATGGGTTCAGAAAACAACTGTTAGGATAACATGTACCACAGATAGTCTGGTTGTAGTTCAAACAAGGAACAAAGAAATCTGGGTTCGACACCTAATGAAGACAGCTAGAGGAGTTGTTGAAATATTGTGTAAAGGGAAGATGGCAACTTTCTGCAACCCAAAAGCTAACTATGTTAGTTTGGATTGATGTACATGGACATGTTTGCAAGTACAAATGTTTGCTCCAGTCCTGGTGACTTCTGTTTAAGTTTCAGTATTATTTTTAAGTATCTATTTTGTAAGAACTATGGTAGAGGAAGTCTTGAAACTTGTACATGTCATTGTTTTGACTGCCTTTTTATTTTTCTTTGCCTGAAGTCTTATATTTTCATTTTCTCTAAACACCTAGTGTATTATCTGCTCCACACATTGCCGTCTGTTGAGCATTAACTCACTTAAGATTGGTAATAGAATGTTATTCTACACTATGGGCAGATGATCTAGTTTTACCACAGGTAAGATTGCCTTTACAAGGTAAAGTGATGTGTCTTAAATCTTTTGTATTTGAAACATCTTACATTGTTTAGGAAACAAAGTTGATCATTAAAGCATGTTCATTTTAGATTTATTATTCTCCAGTAATATGGGCCCCTAAAAAATTAACATAAATTCAGTCTTTTCTCAAATATAGCATTAATTTTATTTCATTGATTGACTGTTACATCAGTTCTTGGTAGAATATTGTATATGTTATAAGTGAAAACACACACAGCACTTGTGTAATATTCTACAATATTTATTACTTATTTTACAAACTGATTCTTGGCTGTTCTCCCATCATGACTATTATAAATATTTCTCTTTGTGCCTGATAATGACACAACAGCCAAAAATCAGTTTGTGAAATAATTAATAAACATTCTAGAATATTGCACAAGTGTCAAGTGTGTTTACATTTATAATTAATTTTCTGATTGTATTTTTCACTTCAATGACACCAATAGCGACCCATTTTTCTTGTTGTCAAAATTTAGAGATGACAAGGTTGTTACAATTTGTACAGAAATCAGATGGCAGTTATGAGAGTCGAGGGACATGAAAGGGAAGCAGTGGTTGGGAAGGAAGTGAGACAGGGTTGTAGCCTCTCCCCGATGTTATTCAATCTGTATATTGAGCAAGCAATAAAGGAAACAAAAGAAAAATTCAGAGTAGGTATTAAAATCCATGGAGAAGAAATAAAAACTTTAAGGTTCGCCAATGACATTGTCTAATTCTGTCAGAGACAGCAAAGGACTTGGAAGAGCAGTTGAACAGAATGGACAGTGTCTTGAAAGGAGGATATAAGATGAACATCAACAAAAGCAAAACAAGGATAATGGAATGTAGTCGAATTAAATCGGGTGATGCTGAGGGAATTAGATTAGGGAATGAGACACTTAAAGTAGTAAAGGAGTTTTGCTATTTGGGGAGCAAGATAACTGATAATGGTTGAAGTAGAGAGGATATAAAATGTAGACTAGCAATAGCAAGGAAAGCGTTTCTGAAGAAGAGGAATTTGTTAACAGTGAGTATAGATTTAAGTGTGGGGAAGTCGTTTCTGAAAGTATTTGTATAGAGTGTAGCCATATATGGAAGTGAAACATGGGACGACAAATAGTTCGGACAAGAAGAGAATAGAAGCTTTCGAAATGTGGTGCTACAGAAGAATGCTGAAGATTAGTTGGGTAGATCACATAACTAATGAGGAGGTACTGAAGAGAATTGGGGAGGAGTTTGTGGCACAACTTGACTAGAAGAAGGGGTCGGTTGGTAGGACATGTTGTGAGACATCAAGGGATCACCAGTTTAGTATTGGAAGGCAGCATGGAGGGTAAAAATTGTAGAGGGAGACCAAGAGATGAATACACTAAGCAGATTCAGAAGGATGTAGGCTGCAGTACATACTGGGAGATGAAGAAGCTTGCACAGGATAGAGTAGCATGGAGAGCTGCATCAAACCGGTCTCAGGGTTGTTATCATATGTTTTTGTTCTTATTAGTTTAGCTGTGTATTGTACTGTAACAGTCTCATTAAGAAGGGTGTCAAAAAAATCTATTAAAAAGCTATACTGACACAAAGCTATAGATTTCACCTCCCCCAAGGACCCTGGACCTTGCCATTGGTGGGGAGACTTGCATGCCTCAGCAATACAGACAGCCATACTGTACGTGCAACCACAATGGAGGGGTATCTGTTGAGAGGCCAGACACACATGTGGTTCCTGAAGAGGGACAGCACCCTTTTCAGTAGTTGCAGGGGCAGCAGTCTGGATGATTGACTCATTTGGCTTTGCAATACTAACCAAAACGGCCTTGCTGTGCTGGTACTGCGAACGGCTGAAAGCAAGGGGAAACTACAGCCGTAATTTTTCTCAATGGCATGCAGCTTTACTGTATGGTTAAATGATGATGATGTCCTCTTGGGTAAAATATTCCGGAGGTAAAATAGTCCCCCATTCAGATATCTGGGTGGGGACCACTCATGAGGACAAAATTAGCAGGAGAAAGAAAACTGGCATTCTACGGATCAGAGTGTGGAATGTCAGATTCTTTAATAGGGCAGGTAGGTTAGATAATTTAAAAAGTGAAGTGGATAGGTTAAAGTTAGATGTAGTGGGAATTAACGAAGTTCAGTTGCAGGAGGAACAAGACTTCTGGGCAGGTGAATACAGGGTTATAAATACAAAATCAAATAGGTGTTATGCAGTAGTAGGTTTAATAATGAATAAAAAAAATAGGAACACAGGTAAGCTACTGCAAACAGCATAGTGAACACATTATTGTGGCCAAGATAGATACAAAGACCACACCTACCACAGTAGTATAAGTTTATATGCCAACTAGCTCCACAGATGACGAAGAGATTGATGAAATGTATGATGAGATAAAAGAAATTATTCAGGTAGTGAAGGGAGATGAAAATTTAATAGTCATGGGTGACTGGAATTTGATAATAGCAAAAGGAAGAGAAGGAAATGTAGTAGGTGAATATGGAATGGGGGTAATGAATGAAAGACGAAGCCGCCTGTTAGAATTTTGCACAGTACATAACTTAATCATAGCTAACACTTGGTTCAAGAATCGTGAAAGAAGATTGTATACATGGAAGAGATCTGGAGATACTTGATGTTTTCAGATAGATTATATAATGGTAAGACAGAGATTTAGGAACCAGGTTTTAAATTGTAAGACAGTTCCAGGGGCAGATGTGGACTCTGACCACAATCTATTAGTTATGAACTGTAGATTAAAACTGAAGAGACTGCAAAAAGGTGGAAATTTAGGGAGATGGGGCCTAGAAAACTGACAACCAGAGGTTGTAGAGTGTTTCAGGGAGAGCATTAGGGAACAATTGACAAGAATGGGGGAAAGAAATACAGTAGAAGAAGAATGGGTAGCTTTGGCAGCAGAGGATCAACTAGGTAAAAAGACGAGGGCTGGAAGATATCCTTGGGTAACAGAAGAAATATTGAATTTAATTGATGAAAGGAGAAAATATCAAAATGCAGTAAATGAAGCAGGCAAAAAGGAATACAAACGTCTCAAAAATGAGATTGACAGGAAGTGCAAAATGGCTAAGCAGAGACGGCTAGAGGACAAATGTAAGGATGTCGAGACTTATATCACTAGGGGTAAGATAGATACTGCCTACAGGAAAATTAGAGGGACCTTTGGAGAAAAGAGAACCACTTGTATGAATATCTAGTGCTCAGATGGAAATCCATTTCTAAGCAAAGAAGGGAAAGCAGAAAAGTGGAAGGAGTACGGTATATAGGGGTCTATAGAAGAGCGATGTACTTAAGGACAATATTATGGAAATGGAAGAGGATGCAGATGAAGATGAAATGTGAGATATGATACTGTGTGAAGAGTTTGACAGATCACTGAAAGACCTAAGTCGAAACAAGGCCCCGAGAGTAGACAACATTCCATTAGAACTACTGATAGCCTTGGGAGAGCCCGCCCTGACAAAACTCTACCATGTATGAGACAGGCGAAATACCCTCAGACTTCGAGAAGAATATAATAATTACAATCCCAAAGAAAGCAGGTGTTGACAGATGTGAAAATTACTGAACTATCAGTTTAATAAGCCACAGCTGCAAAATACTAACACGAATTCTTTACAGACGAATAGAAAAACTGGTAGAAGCCGACCTCGGGGAAGATCAGATTGGATTCCACAGAAATGTTGAAACTCATGAAGCAATACTGACCCTACGACTTATCTTAGAAAATAGATTAAGGAAAGGCAAACCTACGTTTCCAGCATTAGTAGGCTTGGAGAAAGCTTTTGACAATGTTGACTGGAATACTCTCTTTCAAATTCTGAAGGTGGCAGGGGTAAAATACAGGGCAAAAGGCTATTTACAATTTGTACAGAAACCAGATGGCAGTTATAAGGGTTGAGAGGCATGAAAGGGAAGCAGAGATTGGGAAGGGAGCGAGACAGGGTTGTAGCCTATCCCTGATGTTATTCAATCTGTGTATTAAGCAAGTAGTAAAGGAAACAAAAGAAAAAATTTGGAGTAGGAATTAAAATCCATGGAGAAGAAATAAAAACTTTGAGGTTTGCCGATGACATTGTGATTCTGTCAGAGACAGCAAAGGACTTGGATGAGCAGTTGAACGGAATGGACAGTGTCCTGAAAGGAGGATATAAGATAAACATCAACAAAAGCAAAACGAGGATAATGGAATGTAGTCAAATTAACTCGGGTGATGCTGAGGGAATTAGATTAGGAAATGAGACACTTAAAGTAGTAAAGGAGTTTTGATATTTGGGGAGGAAAATAACTGATGATGGTCGAAGTAGAGAGGATACAAAATGTAGACTGGCAATGGCAAGGAAAGTGTTTCTGAAGAATAGAAGTTTGTTAACATGGAGTATAGATTTAAGTGTCAGGAAGTCGTTTCTGAAAGTATTTGTATGGAGTGTAGCTATGTATGGAAGTGAAACGTGGACGATAAATAGTTTAGACAAGAAGAGAATAGAAGCTTTCGAAATGTGGTGTTACAGAAGAATGCTGAAGATTAGATGGGTAGATCACATAACTAATGAGGAGGTATTGAATAGGATTGGGGAGAAGAGGAGTTTGTAGCACAACTTGACGAGAAGAAGGGACTGGTTGGTATGACATGTTCTGAGGCATGAAGAGATCACCAGTTTAGTATTGGAGGGCACCGTGGAGGGTAAAAATCTTAGAGGGAGACTAAGAGATGAATACAATTCAATTCAATTCAATTTATTAGCGTCCTTGTAGTACATCATCGAAATGATATAGGACTTGTCAATAAGCATTACAATTTAAAATACATATACATGAAAATTTGTAATTGAATTTACATGTCACTTAGACATTACAATTTTAATAGAACTTTTAGAACATTAACATAAAAATACACAAGTAGGATAACAACGCACAAAAAAAAAAAAAAAAGTTAGTGATTCTCACATCAAAGATTATTTACATTCTTACATTAACAGTTTCACACTTTCATAGAAACAGCAAGTATTTAAATGTGAGCAATTACACATATTTAGTATGTTAGGGAAATATTAACTGCGCTTTTATTGTCAACGATTCACAAACTCTTCAATACTGTAAAAACTGTTGCTTAATAACATGTTTTTTAATTCTCTTTTAAATATGTACAGTTTTGGTATTATTTTTAGTTCTTTGGGGAGAGCACTGTAGAGGATTTTGGGTTGGTATAGTACACTTTTGTGATACATAGCTGTTTTATGAATTTCTCTGTGGAAACCATTCCTATTCCTTGTTTCGTAGTTGTGAAATTCTCTGTTTAATGTAGAAATTCAGGAGGATGTAGGTTGCAGTAGGTACTGGGAGATAAAGAAGCTTGCATAGGATTGAGTACCATGGAGAACTGCATCAAACCAGTTTCTGGACTGAAGACCACAACAACAACAATAAATTTCAAGGTACCAGATCTTTTTCTGAATAGAGAAAAGTGTCAAAATTGCTCTCTCTTCTCTTTCCAACAGTAAACTAGTTTTGACAGTATAATGCACATTACAGTTTATGGGTTTTTGTTTTAATGAAAAACTCAGTACTCTTACCAAACTGGATGTTGATACTCACCAATGACACAACAAGTATGAACATTCAGTTTCTATACAACAGGTTTTTGATGGAATATAGGTATTTGATTCTATGCTCACAATATACGTAGTTAAAATAACAAGCCCATTCTCCAAGACACAACTCATACCTAAAGGTGGCTGGTGAAGCACCACCAGCATTCATACTACAAGAGGACTGGCAGCAACAACTGGCCCTTAGCTCAGGAATTCCAGGTGCTCCAAATCCATACCAAGCCATGATCAGCAAAGTTTCCTTTGCTGATTGCCATTTTATCTACTGAACAAGTGCATACAGCTTTAACAAAATACCAGTGATGGGATGAACAGTGCGATTGACAAATTGTTGGAACATCTGTCTTGCTGGCAAATTTTCTGTGAGATGCCACATTTAAAGAAATCTGCGGCAAGAAATCTTTTTGAGTTCCATGAAAAGGTTATGGAATATGTAACTGTGTATTAAACTTTCTACTGATGTTTCAGAGATGAAACCTACTCACAAATTGGATGGGCTATAAGAGGGAACTATATCTAAAAAATAATTGCATTTTTATTCAAAAACACATTCCTTTATCCATGTACATCACTTATCCCACCATTTAGATAATGCTACTCAGCCAATGTTCATATAATAATTCATAATTACAATCATTTACAGCCTAGAAACTGCTCTGAGAAGTTTCATATCCTTTGTTTATCCATTGTGGTGCAAACTGTTCATGCCATTTAGAGACTTGTTCTGAAGGAATCTAATACCTGATACAAAATGAGTAATGATTTTCTGTTATGCAAAAGCAGCTGAGCAGCAGCAGATTATTATAGTTATTGATTTCTACTTTCAGCACACTTCCCACAGTGTAACTGAAATTGTTTCCGGAGATCTCTTTGCATATCCCACATTTTAAAGTTTTACTAACCAGTTTACTGATCAGGTTGATCATAAATTAATTTTAAAACTTGATGGTAGGAATTTATATTGATCACAACCTAGTTAGATATGTATGAAACATAAACAGTATCTCCACCCAAATAAATGAAAGTTTATAATGAGCAACAAAAGGTTTTACTGCATAATTATGTATTGGCATGTTATCTTTGTTGCCTCCTCTGGCATATATAGGTTGTAAGGGTACGAGATTTTCCATATATTTTGTAACCAAAGTTTGGAAATAAATAATATCATTAAGTGGAAGTGAAATCTTGTACCAATTTTGAATATAAATGAACAAGCTTTATTAGTAGAATTATGTTCATTTTTGTCATCCAGAATAATTGTTCAGGATATAAAGATTTAATTATTGTGTAAGATTTATTTGGGGAATAATCTTGTTTTGTGTACTTCATTATTTGCATAAGGTATTCCACCTGGTCTCCGTGCTGTTTCAAGAGAGTTGAAGACATACTTTGAGTCCTGACAGGCAAAATAGTCAAAGGCAGTGAAGAATCTTCCACAAAAGGCATGCTGTCATGGAGTACCAATGAACACAAATTTATATCAATAATGTATACAAGTATGAATGGAAAAAACACTTGCTATTTGGTACCCAGAAGGTCTCCTGTAATAAGATACTTATCATCTAATATGTGTTTTATTTCAAGGTGCAATAAAACCTTTAAAAGATTAGAGTTGCCAATCCTAGTTTTTACTAAAAATTAAGCAATGGAAAATCCAGGATGGTTTGTAATAATATTATGAAAAGGATAGCTGGCACTCAGCTAGATGCTGAGCCACAGACAGCCACAGTAAAAAGACTGTCAGAAAATGACCTTTCGGGCAACAACGCCTTAGAATATATGCACACACACTTCCGCAAATGCAACTCACACACACACATGACCACAGTCTCTGGTTGCTGGGCAGTAGCCAGAGACTGTGGTCATGTGTGTGCGAGTTGCATTTGTCTGAGTGTGTGTGCGTATGTTCTATCTCCCACGAAGGCAACTGAAGATCACAACAAGGTAACTTAAAATACAAACAAATCCTCACAAGGTAGGTGTACAGAGCAAAAGGCATAAGATTAACTTCACTCCCATACTGTGGCTAACAAAACCCACATTTAGGGGATCTATGAAGATGAGAAATTCCTATGGCAGTTTTAAAACCAATATTGCCTTAGAAAAAAAGATAGGGTGAAATATGGGAAGAGGTTACACAACATCTGTGACTGAAGAATTTGCCAGCAATTCTATGTCAAGCGAAGAATAAGCAGGGAAAGTTTGAACTATATAAAATCTTACCAAAAGATACAAAACTTATGTCTGCAGTTTGAAACAGAAAGCAAATCAAAACAGCTGCAAAAATTTTACTCAGCTCCTAGGTAACTGTGACACTAATGATGACACACTGATATTAAAAAAATATATATATAAAATGAAATGATCATATGGCAGTGTTGGCCGGGATGTCCCAATTGGGTTCAGACAACAAGTGCAAGTCTTATTTCATTCAGCACCACATTGGGTGACTCGCGGCCAGTGATGAGGATGAAATGAGAATGAGGGCAGCTCAATACCCAGTCCCGCAGTGGAGAAAATCTCCAACCCAGCTGGGAATCGAACTCGGGCCCAGTGCATGGGAGGTAAGCACATTGCGACCCAGCTAAGCAGGCAGACATATTGATATGACTGACCACCAAATTAATAAAGAGGATTATCCTACTTTCTGTCCTGTGGTCTAGAGATAGCATGTCTGACTAGTAATCAAAACATACTAAGCCCTGTGTTTCTACCCACCCACTGCTTAAATTCTGAATAAAAATCATCTGCAGTGGTGACTGAAGACTGCTGGAATAAGAAGTCACACTCATTCTCCCGTGGCCTTGTCAAATAGGGCGATGCAGCAGACAGAGTTTCAGGGCAACCTCTTGCCCTTGGTATGGGAAACTGCCCCTAAAAGGCAGAAGAATCAGGAAATATGAATGGCATGAGGATGCAGAAAGCAAAGGAAACCACTGCATTAAAGATACACAACATATATTCATAGAGCCTGTGGCTTGCAACTGAAAAAGTGTCTCTGTGATCTCTCCATCTGCAAAAGATCCCAGTTGGATCTCCGGGGGTGGGCTGGGGGGGGGGGGGGGGGGACCTGCCAGGAGAGAATTAACAATGAGAAAAGATTGAATAACCAATGAAATGGTAACAAATTATGAGTCAGAGCATGGAATATAATAAAGTTGAACATGCTAGGGAAATTATACAATCTCAAAAGGTAAATACAAAGGCTCAGTCTAAATGTACTGGAAATCAGTGAAGTGAAACATAAAGAAGATAAAGATTTCTGGTTAGATGAATATCAACAGCAGCAGGAAATAATATAATAGGAGTAGGATTTGTTATGAATAGGAAGGTAGGGCAGAGTGTGACTTACCATGAACAGTTCAGTGATAGGGATGTTCTCATCAGAAGCTGCAGAAAACCAACACTGCAGAAAACCAACACCAACAGTAATAGTTCAGTTATACACGTCGACATCACAAGCAGAAGATAAAAGAGATAGATACAAGTATGTTATGAAGATATTGAAAGCATAATTCAGTCTGTAAAAGAAGATGATCATGGGAGACTGGAACGCAGTAATAAACTTGCAGGAGAATATGGGCCTGGTAGTATGAATGAGAGAGGAGAAAGCCTACCTGATTTCTGCAAAAAATTTGTAAATTATGTGGCAAATACACCATCCAAAAGTCACAAGAGGACCTGGTATAAATGAAAAAGGCCTGGAGGTACAGCAAGATGCAAGCTGGATTACATAATGGTCTGACACAGACAACATAACCAAATATTGGATTGTAAAGTGCACCAATGTACAGATATTGGTAACAGAAGAAATACCTCAACTGACTGATGAAATACGGAAGTACAAAAATGTCCTGGGAAATGAAGGAATACAGAAATATTAGTCACATAAGAATGGAATAAATAGGAAGTGCAGGAAAGCTAGGGAAAATGGCTTGAGAAAAAATGTAAAGAAATTAAAAAACGAATTGTTGTTGGAAGAACTGATTCACATACACAAATGTCAAAACAAACTTCACTGAAGTGAAAGGAAGGATGTCAACATTTAGAGTATAATGGGAATTCTATTGTTAAGTGCAGAGGAAAGAGCAGAAATAATACACTGAAGACCTCAGTGAGGGGGATATATTAGACGAAGCAACAGGACTCGAAACGGAAGACACAGAGGATCCAATGTTAGTCATAAATTAACAGAGCTCTGGAAGACTTGCAATCAAATATGTTGCTTTCTACCCAAGTATACATCACTGCATGATAGTTATTACTGGTACATATAGACTGTGTTCAACCCACATTTAATTTATGTATGATCTAAATGTGGTTGTCACTTAGAAATGAAACTAGCTAGTCATCATATTTTAACTGTCTTATGTAAATGCAATCTAAGTATTAAAAATTTTTTGTATCTTTTAAAAATTTTAATGATAAATGGATAGATGACATTTCCTTGGAATTTCTGAAATCATTGAAGGAAGTGGCTTCCTATCAGATCACCAAAGTTCAGCACCATCAGGAGTGGTTCACACATGGATGGGTAACCATCCAAACTACATTGCATTGTTGACAGCTGGGGTGCACTTAGCCTCTTGATGCCAATTGAAGACCTACTCAACTGAGCAATAGCAGCTCCAGGTCGTAAAAACTGACAACAACCAGGAGAGTGCTGTGCTGAAATCACACCCCTCCCTATCCGCATCTGATGGCACCTGTTGGTCGAGTATGACATGGCAGTCGATAGGTATCAACAGGCCTTCTGAGGCCTGTTCAGACTGAGTTATTTGAGGAAGTGGCAGCCGAGCATTTCTTCAAGTTGGTGTGTACAATCTATGAGAATTGCAGAAAATATCATCCATACAATCCCAAAGACAGCAAGGGCAGATAATCGTGAGAACTATACACAGTCAGCTTAATGGCTCATGCACCCAACTTGCTGACAAGAACAATGTACAGAAGAAAGGAAAAGAAAACTGAGATGCTATTAGATGACAATCAGTTTGGCTTTCAGAAGGTAAAGACACAGGATGGTTACTTTGATGTGGTTTATAATGGAATCAGTATTTAAGAAAAAAACAGGACAAGTTCATTGGATTTGTTGACCAACAATAAGTATCTGACATTGTAAAATGGTGCAAGACATTTGAAATTCTGAGAAAAGTACAAGCAAGCTACATGGAAAGGAGATAATATACAATGTGTATAATAATAAAGAGGGTACAACAAGAATGAGAGATCAAGAATTAAGTGCTTGGATTAAAATAGGTGTAAGACAGGGATGTAGTTTTTCACCCCCCCTGTTTAGTCTTGACATTGAAGAACCACTGATGTAAATACAAGAATGGATCAAGAGTGGGGTTAAAATTCAGGGCAAAAGGATATCAAAGATGAGATTCACAATTACACTGCTATCCTGAGTGAAAGTGAAGAAGAATTACAGGATGTGCTGGTTAGAATGAATAGTCTAATGAGCACAGAATATGGATTGAGAGCAAACCAAAGAAAGAAAAAGGTAACGAGTAGCAGAAATGAAATTAATGATAAACTTAAAATCAAAATTGTGCACTATAAAGTGGACAAAGTTACAAAATTCTGCTACCTTGGAAGCAAAATAACACATTACAGATGAAGCAAGGATGATATAAAATCAGGCAAAGATGGTGTTCCTGACCAAGAGAAGCTGCTAGCAACAAACATTGGCCTTAGCCTGAGGAAGAAATTTATGGGAATGTATGTTTGTAGCACAGCACTGTATGGTAGTGAATAATGAACTGTGGAAAAACAGGAAAAGAAGAGATCCAAAGTGTTTTACATGTGATGCTGCAGGAGGAGGATATTAAAACTTAGGTGGACTGATAAGATGAGGAATGGTGAGGTTCTCTGCAGAATTGGTTAAGGAAGACTTTGAAGAAAACACTGAAAAGGACAAGGGCAGAATGATGGGAGATATTAAGACATCTGGGAATAACCTCCATAGTACTAGAGGGGGCTGTAGAGCCACAACGTGGCAAACCACACATGAGCGCGATGTGCAGACTGAGGCTCGGTATGTATTCATTTTGCTCAGTATTTCTCAGAATAACTAGGCAGAATGTGACATTTCATTTAGCATTGTGGTGCAGTATTTTTTGATCATCAGGTGTTTCGTGTGTTCAGTAGAATCATGATGTCAGTATTCTTACCTTTTGCTACTTGTTCATGGTACAAAAGAAGTTCACAGGTCCAGGTGCTGTCTGCACAAAGAAGAGGTGCTCTAGCGATCCATTATCAAAAACTTTTAAAATGAATGGAGAGCACAGGTGAGAAGGATAAGAATTCTCAACAACTGTTATGCAATACGAAGTTGCGTAATTGATGGATACCATAAGTGTGCTGTGGAACAATATTACAACACCATGAAGAAAGAATTTAAAGGTTTAATTAATGATGAAAGAGAAAGAAAATACAATAGTCAGCAGATGTTCAGTTCATCACAAAGTAGTTTGTGCTAAATTTGCAGGCATGGAGCACCTAATGAAATTGGTGATACAAATAGTAAATTTTCTGAAGTTACACACATTATTAAACAGTCAGTTGCACCAGTTTTCATTGGAATTGAACGAGTATGGGGATTTCATATACTATTGTAAAGTATGTTGTTTAGGTCAAGGAGCATGGCTAGAGTCAATTTTTTATTCGAAATCAGCTACTGTTAAATTTATGAAGGAAAAACGAGAGCAGGAATAAAAATTAGAATGTTCAAAATGGATTTCAGGTTTCACATTTTAAGTGAACTTTACTGTACATTGTCCACGCTAAGACATTGCAAGATGAGAAACAACCTATTCTGATTTGAAGAGGACACATTTAAAAAGAAACCACATTGTGGAAGGGGAAAATTCTGACATAAAATAAAATAAAACAAAAAATAAATAAATGACAATATGAGAATAGTCAACTCTTAGAAATTGAAGAAGATTTTCAGAAATACAATACCAGAAATTTTTATAAAACTTTTAAAACCAAAATAAAGGGGTACCAACCCCAGAATCTTTGCTTCAAGAAGGAAAATGGACAGTTGGCTCTTAACAACCAAGAAAATTGCAAAGAACTTTCTAAATATTTTAAGAATCTTCTAAATTGCCCCGAGCCCACAGAAAGATTTCCACCAAAAATTCCCCAACAATGCAATCCAGTTTCACTTGCACCAAATGAAGAGGAAATCATTAAAGAAATTCATAGGTTGAAAAACAACAAAGCATCTGGTGAAGATGGAATTGTTGCAGAACTTTTAAAGGCAGCTGGTCCAAAAACCGTTAAAGAAATTACTTCAATCATGCAAAACATTTGGCAAACTGAAAAAATTCCTGATGAATGGAAAACCGCCTTGATTCACCCACTTCATAAGAAGGGAGACAAAACTGATGTTAATAATTACAGAGGAATTTCTCTTCTTCCAGTCACATACAAAATCCTCTCTCAATGTCTTCTGAACCGAGCACAGCAACAACTTGAATGGAAAATTGGCGAATATCAAGCAGGTTTCAGGCCAAATAGATCTTGCCCAGAACAGATTTTAGTCCTCAAACTAATTCTCAGACATCAAAAAATTTACAATAAAAAACTAGTTTGTACCTTTGTAGATTTTAGAAAGGCGTATGACTCAGTGGATCGTGAATCTCTTTTCCAAATTGTGAAAGAACAAGGCCTGGATCCTAAAACCACGGCAATTATCAGAGACACGCTAACTGGTACAAAATCAAAAGTAAAGTTCAGAGGAGAAATTTCAGAATCCTTTGAAATAAAAACAGGCATGAGGCAAGGTGATGGACTCTCTCCGTTGCTATTTAACTGCGTTCTAGAAAAAGTAATACAAGAGTGGCGCGAACGAAAATTCGAGTTCAAAATTGACCAACCAGTGAAATTAGGACGAACAAATATTCGAATAGACTGTTTGGCCTTTGCAGACGACTTGGTTATTCTAACGCAGGACATCCAAATTGTTCAGAAACAAATAGAAATTCTTAAAGAAACAGCAGAAAGAGTAGGTCTCCAAATCTCATTTGAAAAAACACAGTATATGACTAGCAACAAACTGGCACCCAAATTTTTGGAAACTAAGTATGGAAAAATCAAAAGAGTTTCGCAATTCAAATATTTAGGTGAAACAATCTCAGAGACTGGTCTAGAAAAAATTGGAAACGAAATTCGTTGTCAAAAGATGGAGACAGCTTTTAGACTTACAAAAGACATCTACAACAAAAAATGTCTCTCGAGGTACTCTAAATTGAGACATTACAACACGGTCATAAAACCAGAGTGCCTTTATGGGGCTGAAACGCTAATTTTAAACAGAAAAAAGGACATTCAAGAAATCCAAAAAAGAGAAAGAAAAGTAATCAGAAAAATTCTAGGTCCAAAATATACTGAAGAAGGAACATACAGGCTAAGAGCAAATAGTGAAATTCAACAATACACCAGCATATATTCGGATATGAAAAAACACAGATTAAAATTTTATGGGCATATTAAAAGAATGGATGCTACCAGACTAACTAAACAAGTAGTGGAATTCTACAAAAATCGAAGTAAAGCTAAATTTGAGACAATAAAATGGATTGCTGCTATAAAAGAGGACATGAAAGAGGCAGATATAAAACAAGATGAAATTCAAGACAGAAAATTATTTAGGCAAAAAATTCATGACTGGGTAGTTGGTCAAGCTGAAAAACCAAAGAAAACTGGAACCACATGGTCTGATGAAAGGAAAAGAGCTCATTCCGAGAGAATGAAAACAATTTGGGCAGAGAGAAAGTCTAAAAGAAAATAACTGAATGCCCCGTGATTGTACTTCGCGTGGTCCAGTAGGGCCCAAACGTGAATAATAAATAATAAATTTAAAAAATGTAAGGTATGAAGAATTCATTGTGGTCTTGAAAGAGTTATGAGGTTAGTTTTCTTAAACATTTGAGGACACTGCCAATCTTACATCTGTTCTTGAGCTGCGACTTTCCATGTCTCCACAGTGAGGTTGCAAATGTGGTAAAATAACATAACTGTGTGTCTGAAACACGTTTTTCAGTTATGATACTAAATAAGTTATGATTACAGAGCAACATGAGAAAATCTATAAAATTGTTTGCTTCTGTCTGTATGCCCAACAGTTTGCACCAGATGAAGATTTTTACTGTGTCTTCAGCAAACCAAAAATAAATAAATAAATAATACTGAAAATTTGTTTTGTTTGTGATCTATGTCATTTAGAAATATGAAATCGAGTTGTATACAGTGCACCTACATTGCCATTTAGATGCAGCATTTTCACAATATCCTTCTCTTCCCATCTGATGTTCAGACATGTGGCCTGTCCATGCGACAAGTGTGCAGCCAGGCACGAGAGCTATTGGAACTCAATCCAGAACATGGCTCGTATCCTGCACACTTTATCATTCCTGCTGCAGAGGGTAAAAACTGTAGGGGTAGACAAAGACTGGAATATAACTAGCAGATAAGACATACGGTGTAAGTATAACTCCAAGATGAAGAGGTTTTTACAAGAGAGGGACTCATGG
This sequence comes from Schistocerca serialis cubense, assembly GCF_023864345.2. Classification (NCBI taxonomy): domain Eukaryota; kingdom Metazoa; phylum Arthropoda; class Insecta; order Orthoptera; family Acrididae; genus Schistocerca; species Schistocerca serialis. Next base: position 314,539,584 of record NC_064639.1, read on the forward strand.
CAGGTTGCATTGGGACTGTCCAAAACTGATAAAAAACAACAGTTTCCTAACAATGCAAGCAACAAGTACTGTGAACACACAATCAAATGTTGATGCAGTAGTTTTACTCCAGCTGACACTGCATGCACCAGCAACTGGCTTTTGTCTTTTTTCTTTAATAAAATCCTCTCTTCAGATAGCATATCCAGAAGAAGATTGTTGAAAAGTAATTATTATTTTAATATGAGGGTGTTTTTAGTGTGGTGTTAAAATATGATGGCACATTTCTTATGGGAAAGAAACATGCAGTATCAATACTCATTTATTGCAAATAGTCACTGATTAAGAATTTATTAGCTGCCTTTCGCTTTGGCATCTGCAAGGAATTATCCACATAGAAATTCATATATAAGTACTTACTTTCAAGAGTCAACATGCGTAATATTGCTGAAAGACACATATAAAAGTAATGCTTACCGTACTAATAGTTCCTTCATACAGGAAGAGGGAAAGTTAGAGGAAGTTTAAAAAGGAAGGGCAAGTCACTCAGGCCCTAGGATGAGGCAGAGTCACCTGTAGTGAGGACAAGGATAAATCCTGTGCTGTAGGCTTTTGGGAAAGGATTTTACTATGGATTACACGATAATAGTTGGCACTGCAAGTAAAAGTTTGGACTGCAATCTCAATGATACAACTGTGGATGATATCATGCACACTACTGAGATTGGTTCTCGTACTATTTGGAAAACTGAGTCACTCTTTGAGCAGAATGGAAACCCTTGGTTGGCACAATCTATGGGACATATTTTTGCAGAGCTTACAGAGTCATTCACGAAAGTTGGGAAGTTCATACCTGCCAGTATTTATAGATTCATTGAACAAACGAATAAGACTGATGCAATGCCTTTTAAGGCCGATTCACACTAGACATCAACAGACCACCACATCATATCTAAATCATGGTGTATTCACAATGGATGTTACACCATGTCAGTTCGCTAAGCCCAGTGCCGAATTGTAAAAGTGAGGTTATGAGACACCATCTGTACACAAAATGTCAGAGTACAGTATGTGAGCTGAGGAACTAATAATGTCTACAACCAACTTCATAACACATATTCTTGACTGTTTTTGTATGGTAAATTGCTGAGAAGTGAAACAGCATTTCAAAACATTGATATTTGTTTGCTAGCAAAAATACATATGTACAAACTCATCAAACAACTTACAAGGGAATACACACAGCCTTTTTATCTTATATATCAAGTACTTTTCATACGTGGAAAATAATGTATAAACAAATGCATTTTTTTCATTCAATAGAGATGATATTTTCTCTTAACAGCATAGCGATATGGGTTAACCTCTGATATTAGAAGACGATGACACTTTCTCACTATCAAAGTGACGTCAAAACTTTCTTTCCAAGAAACCTTGACAGTGACATGATGTTGACGACCTGGGTGAATGCCACCATTTTAAATGAATAGTGGAATTTTTGACAGATATGACATGATGGGAAATGTCAACTGGCCTTTACTCAATCACAACATACACAGCATGGTGGTCAACTGAACATATTGTATAAGAGACCACATGCATGAGCAACTGTAGAAACATAAAATCTGACAAAACAGAATTTATCCCATGTAAGAGGTTTTCAGTGTTATAACTAAAAGAAATGCTCCAGGAAGACAGAGCTGCACACTGTCTATGTTTACTCTAAATACTACTAACAAAGAAATATACAGCAGCTTGGACTATGCTGTAGAACAAAAAGAATAGTCACTTTATGTCTCAAATCAAAATAAAAGTAGTCTAACCAACTGAAAGGATTCAACTTGTAATAGCAATATATGAACATTACAGAGCAAGTGGAATGCCATAAGTGTGGTGTATTTAGCACAGCATCACTTGGGAATCTCTGCGACTGAACAGGTAAATCTAGATGAATGTAAGAAAATGTTGATTGCAAATACATAGCTTGCAAACTACAAAAGATAGGACCTCACATCAGTCTCACACAAGATACCAAATAATTATATTTTCACAGTTAATAGATACAAGAATGCAGTGAAAAATTCTCATGGATTACTAGGAGCTGACACTAAAACTAATCACATGTTATCATGACATACATAAATGTAACACTGAAAAAAAGTGAAGAAAACTTATGAAGTGAAGACATGCACCATAGAAAGAATAAGAAAAGAAGGAATGAAACACTAGTTAAGAAGTTAGCCCAAACCATAAAAGAAGAAAGAAGTAGAGGAAAGATGGACAAAAATCAAAAGTGCCATGACCAAAACAGCAGATGAAGAGAGTCATTTCGGATAAAGGACCAATAAACTGTTAAGGAGGAGAAACAGGATGAAAATGGTAAGATACTGTACAAGGAAGAAGAAACAAGAAAGATATGGAAAGGATAAACCATAATCAACTACTGAAATGGAAGATGAGATAGAATCAGAGGGAAAAGGAGCTTCAATTCTGGCCATCAAAATACAAAAAAGTGATACAGGAAATGAAGAGAGGTGAATCCACTGGATTGGATGGTCTTCCTGTTGAATTATTTTAATGTTTGGATGAAAAGGGCAGAGCATAAATAACAGCTTTGTGCAGTGTCATATACGGGAGTGAGACATGGCCAGAAGACTTTGTCAAGACTCCGGTGATTCCAGTCCCTAAGAAATTGGGTACCTAGAAATGCACAGAATGCGGAACAATAAGTATAACCACTCATGTTGCCTGAAGTATATTGAAGGTATAGAATCATAGACAAGTAAGTGAAATGGAAGAGAATGTAGGGGAAGTGCAATTTGGCTTCAGAAATGGAGAGGTACAAGGGATGATACTGGATTAATTATAATATTTGGTGAAAGATATATAGAAAGAGGAAAAGCAATGAGTTTGTGTTTCACAGATTTAGAAAAGATGTTAGACTGAGTGAAGTGGAACAATATAATGGAAATTCTAAAATCGAAGCAGGTGACCTGATGTAGGTTAACTAGTGAATGCCAATCAGCTTCCGTTGTCAGTTCTCGACACATTAATCCATTATAAGTTCATTTCTTTTATTAGGTATAAGCTGGCTGCTCTGAGAGAAGGAGGTGGGGCTCGTTTCAGCAGCCAATGTGCTATGAGTCAATTCCCAGCCTCTGGTCCCAGCATCCTCTGGTCACAAAGCCAAAAGCAACTATGAAGCTAGACGGAGGAGAAGGAAGGAGTAAGCACAGGTAGCCATAAGATCAACAGTATCATATTTGCTGATGAAGTAGCACTGATTGCAGGTAAAACAATATCTCTTCAAAGAACACTAGTCAGACTTGGAGGAGGATTGCAAGAGAACGGAAAGAAAATCTACACAAAGAAAACTAAGGTGTTGGTAGTACATGACAAAGATATGAAAGTGGAAACAACAGAACATCAAATTACCCTGATTGTGTAGTACAAACGTTTGGGGACCATGATGACTGTTAACTGGACAAGCAACCATGAGATAAAATCAAGGATTGCAATAGTAAAGCAATCCTTCCAGAAAAGACACACTTTTTGTGCAACAAATTATGGTTACAGTTAATAGAAAGGTTTGTAAAATACCTTCTGTGGAGTGATTTTCATACAACTCTTAAACATGGACGTTAAAGGAGAGAAACTAGACAAAATTGAAGAATTTGAGATGTGGGTGGGGAACAGAATGGAGAAAATAAAATAGGTGGATAAAATGAGTGTTTGATTTGTGGAAAGAGTGAAGGAGTAAATAACTCTCCTGGTTAAGAAAATAAAATCAGACTGGGTGGGACATATACTGTGAGGAAAAGAAATTATGAGACATTTAAATTCTCCTTACAGTTGAAGTTGAAAAGTAGTTATGGTTTCAGTTTATGGTTGTAGATAATTTTATTAACTACTACATTCCTTACTTTCCAGGGGGGAGGGGAGGAAGTGTTCAAAAAATTTCATTGTTGACTATCTTATCTGACTCCCTTCTGTGTCATATTCAAGTTGAGTGAAGGATAGTGTAAGTCATTTCTTCATCTAGTATTACACTTATGACCGTTACTGTTGTTCCTGAATTGCCATTGACTGTTGACAACAAACTTCATGAGGGATCAATGTGTTTTGAGTCTGTTGTCAGTATGACCAACTGTTTAAAAATCTGTCTGCAGGAGGTTTCAGAGTAGACATCATTTATTATCCATCCTCAAACTCAGCACTCTGAAACACAGTAAGCTGGGTCATATCTAAATGACTAAAGTGTTGAACTTCATAAGAAATATTATGATCTTGTTGTCTTTTCAGCAAGTTGAACTAACAAAGTTTGAGCTTCCAGCTGGGCGAAACCGTCTGTGCCAGAAGGAATTGGGAGTAACTATTCATAATATCATGGCATTTCTAGGAATGTCACCCAGGTGAAATCTGGAACATTTTGCAAAAGCAAAAGATTATACAACAGAACTATAAGCAGTAACTCAGTAGTGGAGTTAAGAAAAAGCAGCAACAGCAATGGAAACACAATTACAAAGCAAACAGTGTAGATGAAAAAAATTATTTTTTTTCTTGAATGTATTCCTACATCATTACAAGTCCAATTTTATAAAAACAAACAATGGTAAAATTAAACAAAAACTACAACATGGGATGGATAATGCCTCTTATTAAAGTATCTTGAGCCAGGAAGAAAGAGCTCTACTTAATTCAGAGAAATAGCTGTTGTGAAAACTCATCAATGGAAGTATTATAAGTTCTCCAGTCTGTTAACTGAAAAGCAGGATGATATACTGATCACACACATACCTTTGCCCCTCTGTGATCAGTGAAAATCAGCTGACTTTGTGGCACTCTGGAATGTGTCCACTCATAGCCAACCTTAACTATGTAACAGTATTTTGCAGCATAGCAATAAATAGTCACTGTGAATATAGTTGTAAGTAGTGTGCACATTGTTTGTTAGTATTATTTAGAAAACTAAGTGAAGAGGCTGGTTCTACTAGTGACTGCCCATCAGCTTTCTTCATCAGTTCTGCAACACATTAATCCAGTATAAGTTCATTTCTTTTATTGGGTATAAGCTGGCTGCTCTGAGAGTAGGAAGTGGGGCTTGTCTCAGCAGTCAATGTGCTATGAGCCAATTCCAATCTTCGAGTCACAGCGTCCTATAGAAGTGTTCGACAAGTACTGTGAACAAACAATAAAAAAAAGTTCCAAAAATACACTAAAAACAACCTGGAGTTATCATTTGGTCCAGATTTTGCTAATCTGATTTGTGATCTATAGTGTCTCTTAAGGATAACATACGTTGCATTGTCAACACTACCATTTTTTACCTTATCATAGCATATCAAAACCATAAATCTTAGCTTCTGTAAATATGGTGTGAACCACCTATGTGGAGTAGTTCTACCATGGTTAAACCAAAAGCAAATAAAAACAGCTAAACAAATGAACCTACCTTCCCACATCGCTGCAGCAATAACACACTGAAATCCTCTGCCACAAAATTTAATCATTATCTGGTAATGGTAGCAACAAATTATTGCTATTAGTAACACTGACATTCAGTTTAATGCCCACCGTGAACTTTGCAGCAAGGTATATAAATTCTCTGAGACTGCTACTGATAATATCTTTGCAGACAAATCTAGGAAAAGAAAGTTGTATCAAAAAACCAATAGTAAATGAGCTATCTGATCATGACATGCAGCGTCTTGTGTTTAATTTTGGAACTTCTCAGGATAAAAAAAATCTATAAAATCTGAGAACAGGAGGGTAATCAGTCAAAAATTCAGAATTTTAGGAAACTGTTCACAGATATGAACTGGGCAGATGTTTACAATACTTCTGACTCAAATGGAAAATACAAAGCATTCATTAGTAAAGCTGCTTCCTCTTTTGAAAAATTTTTTCTGCTAAAGGTAACTCAGATCAAACAGAAGCCTAAAAATAAGCCATGGATTACACAAGCAATAAAGATGTCATGTGGGACAAAAAGGGGACACTATCTACTATCTAGGAACAGCTCTGATGTTAGCATTGTAATGCATTACAGAGAATACTGTAAAATATTGTAGCAAGTAATCCAGAAATCAAAGCAGCTTTATTATGAAAAAAAGATATAGTGAAGGCAGAGACAGTTGAGGTCAAAAAGGAAGAGGAACACATAGCTCTAAAAATAAATGAGACATTGGTAACAAGTGCATGTAGTGTTACAAACCTCTTAAACAAGTACTTTGTATCTGTTACTGAATGCTTGGGGTTATCAGGTTCAGTCAACAGTGCAATGGAGTATCTGAGACTAATTTTTACAAATAACTTCAGTAAAGTGGAAATGACACTCACGTCTCCCAAAGAAGTAGCATCCATCATAAAATCGTTAAAATCTAAGTATTCTAGTTGTTATGATAACATATCAATGAAGCTAATCAAAGAATTGACATTGTAATTATGTCAGAAACAGCAAAGCACTTGGAAGAGCAGTTGAACAGAATGGGCAGTGTATTGAAAGGAGGATATAAGATGAACATCAACAAAAGCAAAACAAGGATAATGGAATGCAGTCGAATTAAGTCGGGTGATGCTGTGGGAATTAAATTAGGAAATGAGACACTTAAAGTAGTAAAGGAGTTTTGCTATTTGGGGAGCAAAAGAACTGATGATGGTCGAAGTAGAGAGGATATAAAATGTAGACTGGCAATGGCAAGGTAAAAATTGTAGAGGGAGACCAAGAGATGAATACACTAAGCAGATTCAGAAGGATGTAGGTTGAAGATGGGAGATGAAGAAGCTTGCACACGATAGAGTAGCATGGAGAGCTGCATCAAACCAGTCTCAGGACTGAAGACCACAACAACAACAACAATCAAAGAATGCTCATATGAGTTGGGTTGTATCTTAAGTTATTTGTGTAATCAATCTCTTGTCAGTGGAACATCTCCAGACTGCCTAAAATATGCTGAAGTTAAGCCTCCTTACAGGAAGGGGGATAAAAAGATACCATCATACTATTGACGAACTTCAGTTTTGCTGGCTTTCTCAAAAATATCTGAAAAGGTTGTGTTCAAGAACCTCCTTAAGCATCTGACTGCAAATAATATATTGCCCAAGTCACAGTTTGGGTTTCTTTAGGATTCTGATATTAGAGAAAGCTATTTACATGTACAGTGAGAATGTACTTAATTCATTAGATAACAAATTAGAGGCAACTGGAATTTTCTGTGAACTGTCAAAAGCCTTTGACAGTGTGAATCACAGCATTCTCTTAAGTAAACTAGGATATTATGGAGTCAATGGCAGTGCTGCAGAATGGTTTGTCTTATCCAGCTAGCAGGAAACAATGGGTGTCATTGCAAAATACCTGTGCAGTCAGCAGTTAGTCTTCATGTGACTGGGAATTAATTACATGGTGTTCTTCAAGGTTCTATCTTGAGTTCACTGATTTTTCTTGTGTACATTAATGACCTGGCATCTGTTACATAGGCAGATGCTAAGTTTGTTTTATTTGCAGATGATAGAAACATTACAATAAGAAGCGTGTCAAGTACAAATTTAAAAATAGTTGCTAATCAAATTTTTCACTTAGACTAATACATGGTTTATAGCTATATCACTGTCATTAAACTTTTTAAAAGACCCACTAAATGCAGTTCAGAACCTGTAACAGATTTCCTTCCAGCACGTGTATAACATATGAACATATGCAGATCGAAGAGGTTGACACTTAAATTTCTGGGATTACAACTTGATAATGAATTCAGTTTGGAAGGGCATACCACAGAATTGCTGAAGTGCATAAACAAGTCTGTATTTGCAGCGATAATGATGTCAGATGTATAAGCTAAAAACATAAAAACCCTTGTTTACTTTCATTCTATATGTCATACAGGATTGTATTCTGGGGTAACTCATCAAACTGAGCAAAAGCTTTTAGCATGCAAAAGTGTGTAATACAAATCATTTTTGGTGAAAAACCTGTTCAAGAATCTTTGGATTCTAACCACTACTTCTCAGTATATGTATTACTTAATCAAATTTGTTGTGAATAATATATCTCTATTTCCAACCAATAGTGCAATACATAGCCTTAACACTAGGAATAAGAATAATCTACATAAAGACCTAAAATCACTAAAAGGAACACACATTTTCAATAAATTTCCAGCACCCATTAAAAACCTGGTTTCAATTACAGCAATAAGAATAATCTACATAAAGACCTAAAATCACTAAAAGGAACACACATTTTCAATAAATTTCCAGCACCCATTAAAAACCTGGTTTCAATTACAGCACAGTTTAAACAGAGTTTGAAAGACTTTTGATAAGCAATTCGACCTACTCTGTATATGAATATCTTAACAGGGACTGTTAGTCCAGCTTAAGTAAAAAATGTCCGTTGGATTTCAGATTTGACAGCACTTGGTCACATCAGTCAAGATTAACTATTTTATGTATGATAAATTTATTAAAAGTGCATAACTATGTTTCATTCTGACAGAGCATTAATTCTGTAAATATTAGCAGTTCATGTTTACTGTAATATATTCCCATGTTTTGACAATCTCCTGACAAATGATCAGTGTAGTGAGAATTATATTCAAATGTGTGTTTTATGTTTTCTATGTTACACTTTCCAAAAGTTCCACACCCATGAGAGTCATCTTATAATATTGCAGCTGGTAATAAACAAAGAAAGAGAGATGAATCAGATTCAATCCATTACACACTGTAAACTCCGTTAACAGACATCAGTGTAAAGTTCTGTGTACCGTCCACAAACAGATAATAAAAACTGTTAGGTTACTGATGCAGGTAAATGTTCTGGCTATGTATTAAAATGCAACTTTTGAACTTTGTAATTAGTTATGATTAAAGCCATCTACAAAAATGGAGTTTGTCAAATCAGCAAATTGTGAATACATTTCTTTCATGTCAGATTTGTTCAAAACATTTAGACAAAGTGAGCTACAAGAGAACACTCGCTCATTCTCAGTAAATGTGGTTAACTGTTTCTCTGCGTGGCTTTCATAATGGATTCACCACAGAGTTTTCATTTACAGCCTAACAAACAAATTCCTGGCAAGCTTGAACAACAAAAGCTACACTACTTATATGTACTATTACCTCACCCCCTTTGATTACGTGAACTAAAAATTCTGATTGCTTATGGGGCCCAAGAGCAACTGTTCAGCTTATTATCAGAGACTGCCCTCTCAAAAAGTATCCAGGACCAATCAATGTCATTATTAATAGTGCTCCATCTACTAACAATTGTCTTCATTCACTATAACTGATTAAATATGTTTATTTTAATTGACAGTCTTTATTTTACAGTTTATTCAGCAACAAAAATCTTTGATCATTTGCCCAACAACATAAAGTGTCTGGCAAGTAGCAGATCAAGTTTTAAATCTAGCTTAAAATCATTTCTTTTGGACAACTCCTATTCCATGGACAAGTTTCTGTTTCAAAACTGGTAAAAAAATGTACTTCAAAATGTAGTCACATGCGTAGAACTAAAAGTTTCAGTAATATTAATATTAGCACTATTCAAGTGTGTGTGTGTGTGTGTGTGTGTGTGTGTGTGTGTGTGTGTGTGTGTGTGTATCTTGAAATCTGACTTGTTCCACATCATGTCCATAAAATAATCGTGAAAGTGATCTACGGAACATGACATGACATGCCATGACAAAACTAAACTAAACGTTCTCCTTGTTAGTACTATCAAATTATTAATTTTCAGAATTTAAACATATTAGTTTTGAGTTTAAATCCTTAAATGTACAGTTGCAAACAATGTGTCTCTAACTGCTGTTGTCACCATAAAATAAATAAGTATCCAATGAACAAAAATTTGACAGCCTTAATGGTATGCATCCATTTTGCGTGTATGAAGAGTTACCTGCAAAACAGAATGCAGGTGACAGTGATAAAATTAGATGACAGGAATAATAAATCCTATTTCAGAATAGGTTAGCATCAAGTAATGGATCAGCCAAAATCTAAACATATCAGCTAATATCTAAATAGGTCTGACTATGATTCCAGCAAACAGTTTAAACTGTAATCTCACAATGACACATACTACACAATTTTGAAACAATAAACACTATCCATTGCTTCCAAAAATATACATTAAAGACCATTCACCAAAAAAATCACTTTGCATAACATTACTTGGTTAAACTAAAATGGAGTCACCACGTACTTATATTAATTAAGAACATGTTAAACATGTTTGCACTGAACAGTATATCTCACTGTGTGGACTTGAAGACAAGAGTGTTCATTTATTTAACATACCTTCATTCCTTATAGTCCAGTAGAATACACCCTGTGTCAAACCATATTCAAAACACAAAAACAAGTTACATCACCATATGTAACAGACAGACAAGATTCATGTTGTCCTCTTTTCCTTACACCAACAATACTCAACCTTCCATGCCTTTGTACTTATGAAACAATAGCTTTTCTAAGGGGATACTTAAGAACCTCCAATGTATATCAGCAAAACCTCTAATGCATATCACCAATACAGCTCTGTGCATAATCACAGGTCAAGAAAACACAGTAACATTCATGTCTCCCATTCCAGAACATCTGTCTGAAAAATGTCCTTCATAGAGGAACATAATTATACAGTCACCCGCCTAACAAGATCAAGCTGGTATTGAAACAAAGCTTGTTCAAAACAAGCTGAAGTCATTTCTCATATACCACAGTTCCTACTCCGTAAATGAATTCATCAGCAAATGAAATCTAATTTCATAACATAAAATTATCACAGACATCATGTGTGTAATAAATTGCATGTATGATAAATTGTATTTACATAGTAAACATTTACACAGTCAAATTGTTCACAGAAATGACTTCCCATATCTGTATAAGAAATCACAGTAGGTCTTTACCAAAACAAAAGAAATATATCAATAATGAAAATAAATTCTGAGGCAATGAAGCTGAATTAAATAAAGTATGTTGTCAGCAAAATCAAGCAATAAGATTATTCTTTGAAGCAGATAACCGCGTATCTTGATTCAGTTTCTCTACAGACCCTGGAGTTCCTACCCTCACTTACCAATGCATTTTCTGTATAATATGTTTCAGATGAACTGACAGTTACATGATCACAATGCAAGACTCAAAATTAATTTCCATGTAGACTTTACCTCACTGTCAAAATTCTGGGTTTGTTCCATATTCTGGTGCACAGATCTTTAACCATGCCCCATTAAACTAATGGATGAAATTTGGAATCTCTACACACTACAAACAATTTTTTTAACTTACCTTACTGTTCACTACATACCTACTTCTGCAAATCAGCTATCTAATCCTCAAGATTCAAGAACTGAAAACTTCTGTTAGCTGTATGACAAGTAGCATTGGACACATGAACGATTTTCTATAGTTACAGAGTTGATAACCCAGTAATATTTGATTTCTAAATGCAAGTTACCAATAAGAGATTAAAATCAGTTACTAAATAAATATGAGAAAACAGTTTTTTCTTCAAATTTAATTTTACTATGCTATATTTAGCATGTGTAATACACATGGACACACTAAAAAGAAAGACAGAAAGAGAGAGATTCTAATTCTAATTCTAGGGGGAGAGAGAGGATATGTTTCCATTTGTATCTAACATTTGTTTTCATTTTCACTTTTCACTGTTCTTGCCTTTATCTGCCACTGAACAGTCATGCCAAATTGTGTATTATGAGCAGTTTTAATGTAACTAGGTGTTTTCTATTTGTTTATGGTACACATTCTATACATGTGAGTGTGTTACTTTTATATAACTTGCATCTTTCCTCTTTTATTATGAATTTATTGCAGATGTTGCAAATACAACAAAAACAGCTCCAAAGCTGTGACTAGATTTTGTAAACATGTAAGTATATGATAGTGAAGTATACATAGGTTATCAGCATGCATAGGCTAAACACAAATTTATTTTTTATTGACGGACTCACATTAGCATATACATATTTTAACTCCACATTTTTTCTTACATGCAGAGGATTAGTTACTCTTCATTATTTCAAGCATTTGATTTGTTTCTTTGTCTTTATAATATGGCATCCCCAAACTGCACTATAATGAAAACACTAGTTTCAACAACAATTATTGAAAGACCTCACTGAACTATTATAAACTGAGAAGATCCACAAGGCTTGTAAACCAACTACAGTATATATCTGTGCAGCATCTCATATTGTAATTTAACATGCAGCTTCACATGCATTCTTAAATGTCAACATAATGAACAAGTTTACCAAATTAATGATGTGAATATCTAATGCATTTTACAGAAAATCATGAGCCTTAAGACGCTTTAAAGAAATACTTAAATTTATTTTCACATGCTTCTAACAGTGAAACGAAAGAACATAAAAACACCTGGAAACAGCAGACAAGATTATATCAGTTCCTTAACAAAAAAATGTATATTTATAATAATTTGCAAACATGATTTGAGCTTCTAAATGTCTTGGCATCAGATAATATTGTAGTGCTAAATGTTAACATGTGTTCTGATGCTTCAAAGTATTCACAGCAAACTGACACCAGTAAGCTATGTGCAAACATTAATTAGAACAAAGTACAACACGGTCGTTTCAACATGTTGCATGTATACAGATTGCCATTACACTCTCATTCAATTATTTCTTCAGTGATGGAGGCTACTTTTCTGATAACAACAGTGTACAAAATCTCAGACAATCAATATCACTTTCACTACTTCTGTCAAACCAGTCTGATATGATTAAGTATAAAAATGTACTCTACTCTATTACAAATCACAAAGCAATTTACAGAGTTTTTCACATTCATGTTTTGAAGCTATTTGTATCAGTGTTTCTTGATTTACATTTTTGCAATTTTTTATGGCGAGAAATTCAGCATATTTTATGTCCTTTAATGAATTTAACTCTCTTAGGACTGTGCTATCATTTTGGCTAATTCTAATAAACATACATTCAATTAGTTTTAGTGTCTCAGCAACTTCGTTTTTCCCTCCTTCTTGGGCAAAATGTAGTGGTGTTTTTTTGCCTGATTTGGTTCTAGCGTTGTATACTGCACCATGTTGCAGTAAAATACATAGTATTTCATGATGCCCAAATTTTGCTGCATAATGTAGAGGAGTATTGCCATTGCTGTCACTTAAATTAATACTGGCCCCATTTTCTAGTAAAACATTAACAACGGCTACGTATCCTTTCCAAGATGCATACATAAGTGGTGTTCCATACCTGATACTTCTGCTGTTGACTGGTGCCCCTTCTTGAACACATTTTTCAATTTCAGAACACTTGGCTTTTTTCACAGCTTGAAACAGCTTTTCAGTAGCATGCAATAAAGCAGTCCCTGAAACGGCAATGTCACCAAAGCTACTTTGGGGCTTCACGTCATAATATGCACCATTCTCTAATAGGTATCTAGCAACTACAGGACTACCGAACTTTACAGCTATATGCAGAGGTGTTTCATCAATGCTTCCCTTAGCATTTATATCAGCGCCATTTTCTATGAGAGCTTTCATGGTATTCAGTTTACAGACGTGTTTCTTTACACCGAAGTGTCTCGATTTGCGGCGGGTAGGATCCTCACCTGCCGCAAAATGAAGAGGTGTCCAGTTCGTGTCATCAAGTGCATCAACCTCGGCGCCTTTCGTCAAAAGGTATTTGACTACTTCGGCATGCCAGGAGTTTGCTGCGAAATGCAACGGCGTATTCTGCTTTTGGGTCCTTGCGTCAATTACAGCACCACTGGCGATAAGAATTTTTACGGTGTCCAAATAGCCCTTGCAAGCTGCGGTATGCAATGGTGTCCACATTCGATTGTCAGTGACATTAACTTCAGCTTTGTTTTCGATAAGGACGTTTATTATATCAGTGCTATCGGTGTCAGCAGCAAGGTATAAGGGTGTTATCCCAGTCCTGTCCTTCGAATTCACGCTAACACCTTTTCCAATCAAAAGTCTGGCAGTTTCTGCTGGGTATCCACTGTATGCTACACTATGCAAAGGGGTCCATCCTTCGATATTTCTCGCCTTCAAATCCGCTCCATTGTTAATCAACAACTGACTTACTGCAGCATGTCTGTATTGTATGGCCGTATGCAGTGGCGTGAAGCCATCCTCGTTCTTTGCATTAATCGCGGCCTTGTTCTGGATCAGCAGCTTTGCTATGTTAGCATTTCCCTTTCCTGCTGCGAAATGCAATGGTGTCACAAGGTTTGCATTTCTTGCATTTACAAGAGCACCATTTTGTACAAGAAATCTAGCTATGTCTTCAAAATTTTCGTACACAGCATAAAATAAAGGGGTGAATTTTCTGTCATTCTCGGCATTTACATCAGCATTTGCATATACTAGTGCCTTCACCACGGATAAACGGCCGTAAAATGCTGCAAGGTGCAGTGGGTAAAGATTGGAACGAGTCTTTGCGTTGACACAAGCGCCCGCACGGATCAAAGTGAGCACAATGTTTACGTTAGCATTTTCAGCTGCTACATGTAATGGCGTCAGATCTTCCTCCACCTTCAACGCTGAACCAGGGCAAGAACCCCGAGCATTTACATCACCGCCCCGTGCGATAAGCACTTTGAGCATGTGCAAATTGCCGTGCGCAGCAGCAATATGGAGCGGTCCTAGTTTGACGAGAGTGTCTGGGTATACGTCAGTCACCCGCATTTCCTGGGAATCTTCCAAATCGCCAGCTCCTACTGCAGCGGGGATTGTGCCTACGATGTCGTCCATGTACATGGCTCACAAAATATGTCGCGATCACTAAAAACGTAGAAACGCAGCACCCACAAACACACGTGAACCTCTTACTAAACAACACACTCAGATGAAGCTGCTACCGCTTTCCACTACTGCGTCAACTACCGCTTGCGATAAAACGCCTAATACAAGCACTCAAATGAAAACATGCCATCCACGCACTCCAACGTCGGAGACACAAATCCACATCGGTAACGTAGAAGCAAGAAAAACTTATCTACAGCGGTGCCCAAGCTGACACTACCGCAAAACAACGTTGCGATCATTGAACAACTTCAGTGAAATATTAGCATCTTTCACAAGAACAATCACACTCAACTGCCCCAGTCAAATATGCGCACTACTACGGCTAGATCGGTTCCTAAAAATGTGAATCCCCTTAGAGGCGTCAACCGGGACACCAAACTAAGATGACGTACTTCGTGCGATTAACAACTGTATACATGTTCATTTTCGGTATAGGTGAAGGAAGCAGTAATACGACAAATTCGTAGGAGAACTGTCACAACTACGACTAACATTCAACGCACACTTCCGTCAATTGATTTAAGGTCTAGCGCGACTGCCATCTCGCGGTAGAACTGCTGCAACTAAAGCTAGGCGTCAATTGCGAAGCGCATAGCGCTTGTGCACGGTGAAGAGCAGCGCGAAGTTTTGTTAACTTCCAGATTCGGGTGGGGGCGTGCAAATTGGGACGCGACGCTTGGGAGTGTTCGCGCAAGTAAAACGCCTTAACGCTTCGTCCCGGAAGCCAGTGTCACGTGGCTAGCTGCTGTACACCTTATCCGCCTGGCTGTACCCAGCGACAGATTAACAGCTGACACGGAACTCTTACGCCCGGGTGGAATATGATTGCGTATTTGTGACTGTAAAATTCGTCTACTTTTCCTCGTTTTGATCCCTGAGTTATTCATAGCCACTAAACAAATTAGCGAGTATACTAAATGGCAGATTGCTATAAAAGGGGAAAATATGGCGCTAATTGCATTTAAGTAGTGTTCAGGAACTTTCGCCTGACATAAAGACAGCGTGTGATTGCTATTTTTGTAACACGTGTGTGACCCTGTTGCAGAAGTAGACTCAAGATTAAACAGTAGTGAACAATTGTATGTGGTCAAGTTAATTATCATCGTGCATTAGACATCAAGAAATTTATCACGGTATCGAAGCTTTTCTCACAAAATTAATAAAAGAAGACCTTACCATACACCACTGACACTTTGGAGACTACTTTCAATACATATATACGGAAATTTTAAATGTAATTATTACTTTAACTTAGCGTTAGATGTACGACACGAAACTCTCATATTTTTATAGGCGTCTGTATAAATTACAAAGGTAGTTCATTGCAATCTTCATCCCAGCGAAGTTAAAACTATTAAGATTAATTAATCTAAAAGCGACATTAACATCACTATCAAACGCGGAGTCAAGTCTATCTGCATCACGTCTTAAGATAATGACTCACCTGACTTTTGTATGCTTTTGGAATTAACCATTTTTTGGCGTACAACAGTCAAACAATGTTGTAAATAATCGAAAAGGGTGGTCTACATAATTCATTCACATACGCAAAATTTCTTTGATAGTTCTGACTTTTCTTTACCCAAAGGAATATTGTTAGTGTACAGAACAGTTTTCACAAATTTTAACAGAAGAAAGTGTAGCATATAAGTATTTCCTTTTCACTTGCAATGGTTCCTAACTTGTAAAGGGTGGCACCACTTTTAATAGCTTGCAACCTGCTGAGTGTGAGCCTACAGTGTCAATTTGACATGTAGGTGTATGACTAGCTGCCTGACTGAGCATACTTAATAACTCTATGACACTGAGTTTGTACTGGAAAGTGTAAAGATCATCAGCTTCCGCGTTATTTAAAATATGGATGTCATGTCAAAGAACAATTTAAGAGCATCTATTATGCCTCCTTTCTTTTCCACCTTACATATGAGGGCATATTCTGGGGTAATTTGGCAGGAGTTAAGCGAGTTTTTGGAATACAAAAGACGCCATTAGAATCATGAAGGAAGTAAACGTAAAAACTGCTGTAAGCCCCCGTTTAAGACTTATGGAGACACTCGTTTGTTTAAACTCATCTAAAGGGCAAGGAATAGACTATTTAAACAGTTACAGTCATCACCGTAATAGTGTCATAGTATTCTTCAGTCTCAATGGTTTGATGCAGCTCGCCACACCACTTGATGCCGAGCGAGCCTCTTAATCTCCGAATAACTACTGCAGTCTACATCATATCCAGCCTGCTTACTGTATTCATTTCTTTAATAGCATGAACACCAAATGCAAAGCAACAAACAAAAAATAAAGAAACATGAGAATAAGCAAGCGGTATGGGAGTGGGCAAACGTAGTACAAATCTTAGCAGCTACTTTCTGAATGGCAGAACACGCGTAGTCAGATGTTCTCGTAAACTGGGTGGGTATGATCACATGACGTCAATTTCCGGTCCGCAACGTCAGCGCAGCCACGCGTTTTATTGACGCGAGACACTCCCCACCCCGACGCGGTGATGACGTGACTACGCCTACGCACATCGCATGGTGTTCTGTTTGTGGCACGTTGTTTTGCTATTTTGTTTCGTAATTGGTTTTATTTTGTCAAGAAGAATGCACAGTTCAGTGACTGGTGAGCCATTAGCCGCCGGGGTTTTATATTCTGCCTCCACAATGTCTTCAGAACGTAAGAAGATGTAGATGATTCTTCGTGAGGGTAGTGCAATGGTGAGAAATATTTTGTTCAAGAAGCAAGGCTGGAAATTTTAAATACTATACAGTGAAACAAGGCTATCTATGTGCTGCTTAATTATGCTGGCGTACCTGTATGATCTGTTAGAAAAATTCGAAAAATAGAAATTTCCATGGGTTTTACGCGGCTATTATGTGGCTTATTTATCTGTGCGTAGGTGCTGAAAGGTATAGAGCTTGTGATAGTCTAGTCATTAGAGCTCGAGTTTCGTAAGACTAGTAATATTATTTAACTTATATGGCATTTATGAGGTAATATAATAAAAAAAAACACGTGTATTTGCATGAAGTTTCAATGTACGATTTTCATGTCTGTATGACAAATACCATCCTGCAACGTGTGATGCCGAGAGCACATCCAACGAGTAATTGAACATTACTCTTGTGGTCTGGTATATTGTGACTTACTATGTTACTGATTGTGGAAAACATCATTCGCGTCAGTATTTATCGAGGTTTGACTTCGGTTTTCCAAGCGTGTCACTCGTCCTTGAAAATTTAATTTCAAATATTAAATAGTCAAATAACACATGAAATTCGCTACAATTTCATGAAAACGCATGTGGTTCTTTTTTTTTCATTGTATTAGCTCACAAATCTCATGTAAATTGGGTAATGTGACCAGTGATGAAAAAAAATATTGATTAAAAAATGAGTATTCGACCCGTCACCTCGTCCACTTGACCACAATGACTTCGTACGGGTGGCTTCTCCGCACAGATACGTTAGTTACATAATAGGCGCGTGAAACCACTTGCGATTTTCTCGGAATTTCCAGAATAATGCACCTTACTACTTGCGCATTATCTGCAAAGTCTGAAGTAAATTCGTGATCCCAACATCGTGACCTCCCCTTGTGAGACGCGTAGATACTCCGCGCCTATTGATGACGCACTGCGCTGACAGAATCTAGGTGCGCACCCTGTAATCTCTCACAAACTATTACGGAAACTATTCGGTAAAAAAGATTATTTTTTACGTTACTTATAGCTTTATGTGTCAGCTTCATGGTGAAGTGTCCATCATCTTGCTAATGCCATCCTTATTGCGATATTCTTATTTAAGTAAGACGTCACACAAATTTCGAGAAGTTCGTAATTTAATAGGGGTCGCAATTATTTTGCGCTTGGTGCATATTACTCTGTATGTTGCTGCATATGAAATTTTGCTAAGATATCGAATTTTTCTTTAGACTCGGGAGAAGCCCTTTATCTGTCACCAGTCTCGAATATCTCCTAAACGGACGTGACATCGAAACGAGATTTCAGCAAATGATAGCACGTAACGTGGAGAGTGCTTTTCCATGTCATTTGAACACGGGACTTTCTTATCAACGGCGATATAGCCGAGGCTATAGTTTTTATTTCATTTTTTTCAATCCAGCACTGTTATTTTTTAGGAGTCATCGACAGCTAGTGAATGAAAATAGAATTCCGATGTATGAAAATGAACATGACAGTTTGCACTCTTATGTTACTACAAACCGACTCAATTAGCTTTTTGTGTAAGCTATCGATCTCTCTGGTTGCAATTTTGGCAGAATCCCTGAACCCATCATATTTTTAATAGTGAACGAGTGGAATGGAAACTTACCAAAGGATTTTCCTCGTATTCTTCATCTGAAAAATATGAAAATAATTATGAGTGTGCGCTTCGGGCGCAGTGACAGATGCCGGTTACTCACTCACTCAGGGTTATTGTTTGGAAACGTTAGTAATTGATCCAATGCACAAGACGGTGGTCAGTATACCGTCAGCAGCTGAGCATAATGTGCACGACAGGAATGTGGAAGCTAGACATGAGGAGAACAGTTCATGTTGTTCAAAAAACATTGTCATGGATGTAGGACTGCCTTTGTCAGCAGATATTTTAACAAATTCAATACATCAAATCACGACAATCATTTAGGATACCGGTACTCATATTTTCGGTATAATATCGACCACGTTCTTCATTTCTGTAGCCTGTTGTGTAATTAGTTTATAGGTGCTGATACCGTGTATGCAACAACCGAAATGTTGTTTTTTTTATTCGTCACTACGCACGAATTATAATATTGTCATTCATTGGGTTTCTCGGCTGTTTCTAGCATGCAGTGAAAATGCGATGTCCGCATGGATGCAGTATAATGTCTCGTATTACATCCATATCCAAGTAATCACAGTGAAACTTACATACTTAAGATCTTGGACACTTTTTACCAGGAGCACAAAGAGGACACATCTATGGAAATTCCCACTTTTCGAATTTTTATAACATTGTACAGTTACGCCTGCATAATAGGCAGCACGACAACTTTTACTATTTTATGTTTCTAGTTTTTACTGAGTTTAACGAAGGCGGGGTTGGCCTGATATATTCGACGATGCCCTTTTGCTACACTGACTAAAGGATTCTTAAGAAATACCAAATTAAGGTATTTGCTCTTTCAATAGGTGATCTGTTTATGTTTTCAATAGGTGACCTGTTTATACATGCTTATAGGTTATCCAAGTCTGCACAACGCGATCGCGATTCTTAAATACATGTATTTGTTCTCTGTTTTCTATTTAGATAACCTGAAGATGCCTAAATAAGGCGAAACGCGTCGTTGAAAAATAAACTAAAATTGTAACCAAGACTGTTTTTCAAAAAAATGGTTCAAATGGCTCTGAGCACTATGGGACTCAACTGCTGAGGTCATAAGTCCCCTAGAACTTAGAACTACTTAAACCTAACAAACCTAAGGACAGCACACACAGCGGTCGCGCGGTTCCAGACTGTAGCGCCAGAACTGCTCGGCCATCAGCGGCCGGCAGACTGTTTTTAACCAATATTGTTTCATTGTATATTTGAAACATCCTGTCTTGGTTCTTGATCACACGATTTTATAATATGCCTTACTATTTCACTATCCTCACGATGAATCGTCTATCCCTTCTTGTGACCTGAAGACATTGTGGAGGCAGAAGATATAATCCCAGTGGCTAATGGCTCACAAGTCATTGAACTGTGCATTGTTGTTGACAAAGACAAAACAATAACGAAATAATACAGAGATAAATAACTGAAAAATGTAATGTACTAGATCGAGAGCTTATACGGCGAGAAATGAAACACTGCTCAATGACAATAAAGTTCGGTAGTAAGGAAGCATTCTTCGGTCGGTCAGCACACCACTCTCCATAGCGCGGTGCCGCAGGGGCTTGTGGGAAGACTGCTCTGCCGGTCCCCTCCACACCTCTCCCATAATGCAAGCGTGGCGCGCCGATCGAGAAAGTGTGCCATTACCACGACGTCACACGACCTTGCGCAGGCGAGTGTCGCGTCAACATTGCGTTGCGTCACGTCCCAATTTGCGAGGTCGAACTCGAACCTGTTTAAGTTGTAAAAATGCACGCTGCTCTGCGCAGCGTTACACGCGCTATGCGCGTCACAGCTTTTGCCTAGCGTAACCCCATAGAGTAAATATCTCTGGAGTGAGCATTCACATGCGCAGAACAGATTGTGTGTTGTCAACATAAGGCTAGGCGCAAATTGAGACGCGTATAGCGCGTGTGGCGCGACGCAGCGCAGCGCGTGTTTTTGTAACATCACATGTTCAAGTGGGACCGCGCAAATTGCGACGCGACGCGACTGGGACGCGACACGCGCCTGCGCCAGGTCGCGCGGCGTTGTGGTTGAGGCACAGTTTCTCACGCCGCGCGTCGCCCGTGCCTCGCTAGCACCGTGGGAAATATGAGGCGGGGAGCGGAAAAGTAGCCCGGCCATATGCTCACATCGGAACGGCGCATATCAGCAGTGGTAGTATTGCCCATACGATAAATATTGCCTTACTGTGTACTAAATTTTATTGCCTTTGGGTAGTGTTTCGTTTTTCGCCATTTAAACGCTCCAGCTTTCTTCGTTAGCACGTTATACTTTTCTGTTACTTATATCTGCATAGTTTTGTTTTGTTTTTCTTCTGTCAAGAAAAATGTATACTTCAGTAACTGATTAGCGATTGGCCGCTGGAATTGCACCATATGCCTCCATGATTTTTTCAGATCGCAAGAAGGGACAGAGGGTAGTGAATAAGGAAGCAAGGAATATTATAAAATCATGTGATTAAGAAGCAAGGCAGGAAAGTAAAGCAAGGTTATATTCTCGCTGCCTAATAAGCTAGCGTATCTGTGCGATCTGTTACAAAAATTTAGAAAGGGATAATCTCCACAGGTGTCATCCCTTTGTTCTTGTGGTAAAAAGCGTCCAAGATCTGAAGTGTATAAGTTTCACTGTGATTACTCTGATATGTATGTATTAATGTAATACGACACACTGTACTACATGCATGTGAACAACATATTTCCACTGCAGTCTAGAAACAGTCGAAAAGCAGTCACAAATAACAATGTTTTAATTGGTTCGCCGTGATGAGAAAAAGCATTTGAATTGTTGCATGGGCATTATCAGCATTAATAAACTAATTATACAACAACAGGCTACACAAATGAAGAAAATGGTCGGTATTATTACGAATGTAGGAATATCCTAAAAGAGTGTTATGATTAGATGTATTGAATTTGTTGAAATGTGCTGCTGACTAAGGCAAATCTACTTTCATGACAATGTTTTTCGAACTGCATCTCACAAGGCACACATAGGTAACTTGTGCATTCCTGTCGCGCGCATTATCCTTCGCTGCTGGCAATACACTGACCATTTTGCTGTGCGACAGATCAATTGTTTATTTTTCTCAATAACAACTATTTTATTCGCGATCACGCATTGTCAGTTTGGTAAGCCCTAGGTGACTAAACAGTATCTGGCATGTGCCTATTATTCCGCCTGAAGGAACGCTCGTCATTATTTTAATACTTCTCAGATCAAGAGAAGGAATAAAATCCTTTGGTAAGTTTCCATTCCCGTCGCTCGGTGTTAAAAATACGATGGGTTACGGGGATTCCACCAAAATTCCAACAGAATTGCCAATCTGTTTTTGTGTGAGCTGTTAACCTTTTTTCGAAGAAGCATCACCATTTATGAGTAAAGACCACATTTCTGTTGGTGACTAGTTTAATTGTACTTCCTTTGTCACAATGTAATTTGCCAAACTCACCTCACAGCAGCTATTGAGACAGAATTCCGAAACGTAGGGCCTCATTAAACAAGTAATTGGCAATTACAGAGCTCAACAGCTTACGAAAAACATCATGTATCGGTTTGTAGTAACATAAAAGAAGAAATTTCATGTTTATTTTCATACTAGGAAGCTCTTGTTTCGCTAGCTGTCTATAACTCTTAAAAAATTACAGTCAATGGAGTGAAATAAATAAATAAAAGAAGTATAAGTAGTGATATATCGCCATAGATAAGAAAGTTCCGTGTGCTTAATAATCGGCAAAACACTCTCCTCCTTGTGTGTTATCATTCGCCAAACTTTCGTTTCGATGTCTCGAGCAGTTTAGGAGATACGAGAGATGTTGTGAGTATTTCATTCTCGCGGGCGTGGGATCGGAAGTGAGCGCGCTAGATGGGATCCATTTTCTCGAGATCGGAGGCAGATAGAGATCTCCTCCCACGTCTAAGCAAAAATTCAGCATGTTAGCTAAATTTCATACGCAGCAACATATGGTGTAATACGCACCAAACGCAAAATCATAGCGCCGCCTAATTTTCTTTGCAAACTTTTTGAGTTTTGCGTAGTGTCTTACTAAAACGTGTACATCACAATAAGAATGGTCATTGGCGACGTGATGGGCACGAAGCTGACATATAACGCTACAAGTAAGGCAAAAATCAAATATTTTCAGAGAATAGTTTCTGTAAAATCGTTTGAGAAAGATAAGAGGTTGCGCGCGCTTCGGTGCTGTCAGCGCAGAGCGTCGCCAGTCGGCGCGTGCAAAGTATGGATTACGCGTCGCAATATGCGCTGGACCCGCGCGACTCGTGCGGCACGTGCGTGTCGCGCTGTAGTGTCGTGTCACGTCAAACGTGCTATACGCATCTCAATTTGCGCCTAGCCTAACATACATTGCCGGCCTGGTCACGTGTTCTCGGGACGACGTGTCTCGTGTCACGTGTGTTAGTCCGTATAGCACCCTGTATATGTAGAATGTCACTACATCCCTAAAAGTGACGGGTTCTTTTCGTACGTGTCGTGGATTATTTATATAAGTTGCGCAGACATTCTAACAGTATCCATTTGACACCGGGAATAAACCAGTTACGTAACTTTTAAGGGCAAGTGATATTACATCCTGCTTCTTTGCAATAGGTGTCACAATTCAGATGCACTCGATTTTTGGTAGTTTCCGGTATGATACGGCACTTTATAGTATTACAGAGCCTGACGTAAGTTTTTGCAGTGATGGTCTTGCAAAACGACTTGACAGTACACTAGTACTTTTGCAAGTGTCCGAAAAACACCGAATTTGCCACACATTAGCGATTATATGCCTGCTAATTCGTCCTTTTTTCTGCTGTTTCTGCGTATTTATTTTCTAGTTTTTGCGACCTAAAGCACAATTTTTATTACTGGTGACACATTGAAGTATTTATTTAACGCATTTTACGTACTTGCTCCCAGTTTATTAAATAAATAGTAGGCTGAGTAATCTATATACATAATCGACAAGTCACTGATAAATGCATGGAGGATAGTACTTGCTGAAACAACTAACTATTCCCTTACCTGTTCAACTAGCAAATTTACGAGAGGAAGTGATTGTTTATACACTTTTGTACGATCCGTAATATCTATTATATAGTCATAAAATCGTAGAAAAATACGTCTACAGAATCAAGCCTTAATTATAAAGCGTATCGAAATTTTTAAACATATACAGTGTCTCTTACTAATATGATAATTATAATTAGAGCTACATGGTATGTACCCGTGATAAGTTACTATCCCTCCTTTCACATATTTTTCTTTGCATCCATAGCAACAACAGTAATTCACCATCGCTATTACACTATCAACAAACGGTGAAACATAACAAAAACTCTTTATATGATAAACTTCAAACGCTGCAGAAAGCGCACACGCACAGCGAAGTTCCGAAAACACGTGACAATCCTGGTTTAATGTTGACAACATGCGCAGAACGCAATGCTCACTCCAGAGATATTTACTCTATGCGTAACCCAACTACTACTATACTATGTTCATCATAAGAATAAACCTCATGTAAACATTACGCCATGTATTCTTCCGCGTTTGCTTGAATCGCATTGGATTTCGTTTCACGTGGAGCGGTAGCAAAGCTGTGACCAGTACTGTCAAGTACGATCATAATGCCTAGTTTACACGACGACATTGGGTTGCGCCACTCGTTATGTGTGGAATGAGTTGCACACAAATGGTTTCATATTTGACTGTAGACAACCAGTATATATCCCAGTTTAGTCGTTTTGTGGGTTCCTGAGCACTGTCGCCAGAACTGAAATTACATGTCACACTGCATGCATTACAATCGAGATTATTCAGCATGTTATAAGATGTAGTTTAAGTTGGTGATGACGCTTTTTCATTAATACCAACAATTATTAACATTAACAGTAATAATTATTAATTTTAACAGTAATAGTTATTCGAAGCAGGCCGCATTAAGAAGAGAATGATTTGCTGACTACTCTCTTGCAGATAGATCTGAACAGTGGGAAATATTTCAAAATTCTAATGTATGTGAATGGGGATCACTGCAGCAACGTTAAATAGATGACAACTGAATAAAGAATGCAGCTTCTTCAATTTGTATAGCCTTCCCTCCTGTCAACAATATTACTTAACAAAGCGTTGGGCAAATCGAACGATGGGATTTCAGTGTTGTAGACGAGAGCATTGCCACTGCCTGAATTACACTTGCTTGTGTTTTTCATAAATCGGTTGTAAATGTGCTCCTAAATCAATAAATTTTGTCCTGCAGCTCAGATATTGTCAAACCATCTATGTTATGATCGCACATGACGGTCTCAGCGGCAGCAATATGTTGCTTATTTTTGTAATTAGCCTCGCTGAAATCCCACAAACACATATGCAAAACATAGATATCCAAAAAGCGAACATTATTCTCTGTTCCCCACTTCATATTTCAGTTTGTCTACACTCTAAAACACACATAGCCTCAAAAACTCATGCAACTAGTGTCGCCATAGTTGGAACACGCCGAAAGTGTCTAGTTTCACCGAGTTGCGCATACGCAGTGGCCGTTAGCGCAGTTGCCTGCAACCTAGTGTCGTCGTGTGGACTAGGCTTTACATGCACGTACACTGAGCGATAATACGGAACAACAGCTTTACCGTCGCATTAAACCTGGACAGCACCGGCCAGCCAGTGGTCCAACTAACCTGCCTGTGAACAGTTGCAGTTGAGACGTAAGAAGAGATGGGCAAAGAAACAAATGTCATTTAATTCTGAAAGAAAACTAAATTGTATTCGGAGAAACTCCAAAACTACCGCGCGCTTCTTAGGTGCCCACACGGAAAGCATAAAATGCACACGTTGTCACCTGACATACTATTCTAATTACAAACAAGAGTGATCAAAATTTCTAACTTAAAAATAGGGGAATTTTTCTGAGCGAGCTGCGTGTAACGCAAAAGTATACTGTAGGGATTTCACCGTACTGTTCAATACTGAAGCCACTGAAGGTATTGGCTCTGAGCACTATGGGACTTAACATCTGTGGTCATCAGTCCCCTAGAACTTAGAACTAATTAAACCTAACTAACCTAAGGACATCACACACATCCATGCCCGAGGCAGGATTCGAACCTGCGACCGTAGCGGTCACGCGGATCCAGGTGAAGCGCATAGAACCGCACGGCCACACCGGCCGGCTCCACTGAAGGTATTAATCATAGTCAGTCGCCTGGTAATTTCTTATCTGATTCCTTATCCGAATCCAAGAAATACATTTCAGTACTGGAACTTTCATCTGCTACGATAATAACGAGTCGATCAACAACAGAATCCACGAAGCCATCCAGGAACTGCATTTTCTCCTTTTATGACGTGTCATTCTATATCCGGCCAACGTTCGGCAGTGACATGAAAAAGCTGTGTGCGTTGGATCCAATAGGTCTGATAGCTTAAAAGTCTTGTAATTTCTCGGGCCAAATCCCTTAACTTGGTTCCAGATCAGTTCTGTTGGGTTCATATTGTAACGGTACTGTGGAAAATGTAAAAATGCAGCGTTTGTATGGCATGCTCGATGCTGTGAAAATGATTGTTTTTCATGTTTCTACGACAAAGCTGTGATATAAAACAAGGGATTTAGTCCAAATAAAGAGTATTTAGTTTTTCATTTTCGCCTTAAAAAATTAAATTGTTATATTTTATTAACTGAAGCAACAGTTGTTAACAGTCTTTCATAAAATATCGATAATTGAGAATTTATATTTCAAATGAAAACAGGATTTTCGCCTGTAATATGTAATTGAAACAAAGAAGATGTGCATTTTTCATAAAAATGGTAATTTATTTTACAATTACGAGATGTAGGTAATTCAAATTGAACGAGACAAAAAACTGACTCACGCGAGACTCGAACCAGCGATCCACGTGCTGCAGTATCTAACGAATCTCCTACGCTATCGATTATGCTGTATATTAATTTGGAGATGAGTTGTAACTGTATGTAATAGACTCGCTCGGAAAACTTCAAAGCCAATTATCTCTGTAAATTTATGACAAACATTAAGAACAACCTATTTCTCGACACTTTGTAGCCGTGTTCCACACGCGTTTCACTACGTAACAGGAAGCAGCCTCATTTCATTTTCATACTGCGTATTAACAGCGCGACATTCAAAACACAACAGTGGAGAGGCTGCGACTATACACGATTTTTGAAATAAAAACTACATAACCAAAGCGTAATTAAAAAAACGTTGATGGCTGTTAATGCATTTGAATGTCTTAAAGTTTCATTTAACGTAACTTAGTAATAATACAGGGTGTACATAAAGTCTGAGAACACTTTCAATTATTTCTTGCACAAGAACCAAACGTACAAATATCATATATACGTCATTTTGAAAAGAAACCATGGAAGGTTTTTTTCCCCGTGTATACCTCCGCAACGTAGTTTGGTAATTTGCCGATAGCGCTAGTCGCAAACATGGCGGGTACAGGTGTGGAGCGAGCTTTCTGTCTGTTGGAGTTCGACAGAAACACGTGTATTACAGCTGTTCAACGGATGTTTAGAACCAAGTACGGTAAGAAGCCACCAACAAGGAAGGCCATTTACCACTGCCACAGCAAATTCGTTACGACGGGTTGCTGGTGCCCGTCAAATAGAAGCGGACGTCCCAGTGTGAGTGAAGTGAATGTGAAGGGTGCGTCGTGTATCCCGTGAACTCGATATGGCTCCAATGACAGTGTGGAAAGACCTGTGCCAGAAGCTGTCTATGAAACCATTCAAATTGGAACTAGTGCAGAAGCTCAATGACGACGACAACGACAAGCGTTTTGAGTTTTGTTCACAGTTGCAATAATTGAATGATGATGGGGATGGCATTGTTGATCGCTTAATTTTTAGCGACGAAGCCACTTTTCACATTAATTACAGGCATAATTGTCGAATCTGGGAAGCATCCACACAAGTGCATTGAACTTGAGCGTGATTCCCCAAAGGTAAATGCTTTCACGCCTTGTCACGTCGAAAACTGTACGGGCCATTCTTCTTCGCCGAGAGCACTGTCACTGAATAATCCTACTTGGACATGTTGCAGCAATAGCTGATGCTTCAAATGCAATCGGACTCCCCGTTCATCTTTCAGCAGGATGGGGCTCCAAACCATTTTCATGGTGAAGTTAGTGGGTACCTGAACACGGAGCTGCAGCATCGATGTGTCGGCCGTGCTACAGAAGGGGACAGCTATTTCATGAAATGGCCTCCCCGATCACCAGATCCCATTCCCTGTGACTTTTTTCTGTGGGGACGCATTAAAGATCTGGCGTATGTACCGCCTCTACTACGTGATGTAGCAGAGCTCCGGGAGAGAATAATAATAATAATAAAAAAAACCTTTCAGAGTCTCTCTTCAAAATGCAATATGTATGATATCTGTACAATGTTTAGTTCTCGTGCAATAAATAATTGAAAGTGTTCCCGGACCTTATGTACACCCTATACAGTATATCTAAAACATAAGTAGGACCTGCTTCCAAGAGCGTAAGAACTCCTATGTACCGGGTGATCGAAAAGTCAGTATAAATTTGAAAACTTAATAAACCAAGGAGTAGTGTAGATAGAGGTAAAAGTTGACACACAGGCTTTGAATGACACGGGGTTTTATTAGAACCAAAAAAAAAAAAAAAAAACAAAGTTCACAAAATGTCCGACAGATGGCGCTGGACAGCAAAACGTCAGTGACTGCGCATGACAATCATGTATAAAAGGAGCTGTAATAAGAGAGGGAATCAGTCCTATGTCACCATCCATAACACGGATTCCTACACCTTTTTTCCCTCCGCCGGTGTTCCCCAAGGCTCCGTCCTCTCCCCCCTTCTGTACCTTTTGTATGTGGCGGACATGCCGCCGTCGTCACCCCCCGTCTACCTTCTCCAGTTTGCCGATGACACCGCCTTCCTTGCCCTTGCCCCCACCCTGCAGCGTTTCCAACACCTTCTCCAATCCCATCTTGACCGGTTCACCACTTGGTGCAACCAGTGGCTGCTTAAGGTCAAACCCTCCAAAACCCAGGCGATCACTGTAGGCAAAACCACCCTTTCCTTCCGACTCCTCGATTTCTGTCTAACCATCTATGGCCGTCCTATCGCCCTCACACCCACCCTTAAGTACATGGCGTCACCCTCAATCGTCGCCTCTCCTGGACCCCCCATCTCCAGACAATCCAAGCCAAGGCACGCTCCCGACTCCGTCTCCTTAAGCTCCTTTCCAGCCATACGTGGGGTCTGGACCCCTCCACCATACTCCACACCTATAAATCTCTCATCCGCCCTATCCTCTGTTACGCCCATCTGGCCTGGATCTCTGCCCCCCCCCCCCCCTACCTTTTACAAATCCCTGCAGATCCTTGAACGCCATGCTCTCCGCCTCGCCTATCGCATCCGTCTCCCTTCCCCCACACAGATCCTGTACGACCTAATTCCATTCCCCCACCTCCTCCTGTTCCTCAAATGGATACGGATCCTCTACACCTCCCGTAAACTCAATCCTCCTCACCCGCTTGTCTCACCCATTCTCTCCCACCCCCGCCCACTGCCCCAACTGTATTTCCACGTCCCACCCGGTCTCCATCTCTCCACCCTCCTTATCCTCTCCCAAGGAGGCTTCCGCCAGCTCTCCCTCCGTGATGATGCCCTCCTCCCCTCCATCTACCACTCCTATCAACTTTGATCCTCCCCTCCCACTTCCTGTGTTTTTTTCCTTTGAGCACCCTCCCTCCCTTCTCTCTCCTTTCCCCCCCCCATCCCCCCTTCCTCCACCCCTCTTCCGCCCGGGCTTCCCCCCCCCCATTCTTCCCTTCCTTCCTCCCCCCTATCTCCCCTGCCCTTGGCATCTCTGCTCTCCCCTCTCCCTCTCCCACCCCCCTCCTCTTCTCTTGGCAGGTCCCCGGACTCGTACACTCTCAGTGGACATTCGCGCGCTGGAGATCATCGCCATCAGTGTCTAGTGTGTGTGCCTTTGTTTTTGTGTTTAGTGTTCTTTCGCCGTCACGCCACCACCGTTCACCTGTGCCGCCGCAATCAACAGGTTTCAGTGTTTTTTCTTGTCCAGTGTGAACGGCTTCTTGTATATTGTTTTTCGTGTCTACAGTTTTTGCTCGCCATTTTTATTGTATTCTCTGTATCTCCTTTATGGCATCTATTGTACCACTCGCGTCTGAAGAGCAGCGTACTATGCTGCTGACAGCCTACCTTTGTACAAGGTGTTTAAAATAACAATAAAGAAAAAAAGAGAGAGAATCAGATGCACCAGCAGTCGCAGCATTGTTGACGTTACCTGAAAAGGCGCTTTTAGTGAAGCTGTATTATCAGAATGGGGACGCAGTCGCACGTCGCACCGGCATTCCATACACTACTGTTTGATTGGCACTGAGGCGTACCCTCCAATGCTACCCGTACAAAATCCATCGGCATCATGAACTGTTACCTGGCGATTCAGTAAAGCGAAGGGCATTTGCGGTGTGGGCGTTTCAAAAGATGGCGGAAGATGACGATTGGTTGAGTAACGTGTTGTGGACCGACGAAGCTCATTTCACGCTCCGAGGGTCTGTCAACGCCCACATGCAGAATTTGGGCTTCCGAAAATCCTAGAACTGTCGTGGAAACTCCATTGCACGACGAGAAAGTCACGGTATGGGTTGGATTTACCACATCTACCGTTATCGGGCCTTTTTTCTTCGAAAATGCGTGATTCTGGTTTTGTAACAGCTACCGTGACGGGTGAGAGGTACGCCGATATGTTACAGAATCGCATCATCCCCAGCCTGGCTGATAAACACCTGCTGGAACGTACGATGTTTATGTAGGATGGCGTTCCACCCCATGTTGCTAGACGCGTGAAAGATCTCTTGCGCGCGTCATTTGGTGATGATCATGTGCTCAGCCGCCGCTTTCGTCATGCTTGGTCTCCCTAGGTCCCCAGACCTCAGTCCGTGCGATTATTGGCTTTGGGGTTACCTGAAGTCGCAAGTGTATCGTGATCGACAGATATCTCTAGGGATGCTGAAGACAACATCCGACGCCAATGCCTCACTCCAGACATGCTTTACAGCGCTGTTCACAACATTTTTCCTCGACTACAGCTATTGTTGAGGAACGATGGTGGACATATTGAGCATTTCCTATGAAGAACATCATCTTTGCTTTGTCTTACTTTGTTATGCTAATTATTGCTATTCTGATCAGATGAAGCGCCATCTGTCGGACATTTTTTGAACTTTTGTATATTTTTTTTTTTTATTCTAATAAAACTTCATGTCATTCCAAGCATGTGTGTCAATTTGTACCTCTCTGTCTACATTATTCCGTGATTTATTCAGTTTTAAATTTAGACTGACTTTTTGATCACCCGTTACTTGTGCTACGGCTTCTGACCGATCGTCGCGTTTGTGTTTGTTTACTTCAGCCTTATTCTTATGATGAACGGAGTATACTACCAGCGACGAATCCAGGTTCCGGCACTAAGGTGGACTGTGGCCGCGTGTCCCTCATGCTGGCCGACAGCACGTGACCTAACGGCCGTGAACCACTAATTCAAATTCTGGAATATTTACTTCGTCCTCTTTAGTGAAGGTATATTGGAAAACGGTGTTCAATAACGCCGCTTTAGAAACGCTGTCATTGAAATATCCTGTCTTGCTTCTTGATCACACGATCTTATAATATGCCTTACTATTTCACTACCCTCACGATGAATCGTCTATCCCTTCTTGCGATCTGTAAAGAGGTCTACAACTAGGCCATTAGGAATGGAGAACGAGCTCGGAATGTTTCAAGGATGGTGAACCAAATCGTCTGCGCCACTTCAAAAAAACCCATCCCAGCATTTGCCGGGAGTGATTTGGGGAAATAATGGAAAACCCATATTTGGATGGCCGGACGCGAATTATAGCCGTCGCCGTCTCGAATGTGAGTCCAGTACACTAACCACTGTGCCACCCCGTTTCACAGGGAGCCCAAGGCTTTAGTACAGCATACGATTTCAAATGAATTTAGGTTTAGAGGTTCTTGCACAGGATGGATACACTAGTGTGGACAGCTAGCTGCATCGCACCACTTCATTACAGTGTTCAGCGTAAACGTTTCCAAGAGAGATCACAATTGCTTGGTGCCTAACCATGTGACCACAACAGTTGTCAACAACTGAAGTACAGCAGTATTGTGGGAATGCTCTATAACTGACTATGCAAACAACTTTAAAAAAAGACTGAAGCTTGGAATGAAATGTGTAGATTATGTAAAAGGGGTTTTGACACTTTACAACTACAGTGAAAGAAAATGATAGGTTAAGTATCGTCTGTGTAAAAAAATTTGAATAATCCGCAGCACAGTACAAACACGTATAACTGATACATACTATTGCAGTTGTTGCCTTTCTAATAGGTGACAAAAACCAAACATGCAGAAATAGAAACCAAATCTTGATCTGGGACTTGTGTGTTCTTTTGATGTTCCAAAGGGACATACTTAACATGTAACCGCAGCTCGTGACCTCGCGGTAGCATTCTCGCTCCCCGACCACGGGGTCTTGGGTTCGATTCCCGACGGGGTCAGGGATTTTCACCTGCATCGAGATGACTGGGTGTTGCTGTGTCGTCTTCATTATCATCATTCATCCCCATTACGGTCGGAGGAAGGCAACGGCAAACCACCTCCGCTAGGACCTTGCCTAGTACAGCGGTCACGGGTCTCCCGCATCGTCCCCTACGCTCTGTCAAGGAGTATGGGACTTCATCATCATTTAACATTGCTGTATTGATACGAGATGACATAATACATCACCAATAAATACACTTTAGTAAATACTAGATAATACTACCTCATGTGTAAGTGATTGTACTCAATGCATTTCTAGCTGCTTCAGAATTTTTGCAGTATGCTGTACAGATGCTGTGACAATGGTTACTAACCGAAACCAGTGATGATACTAAAGAACATAGGGACAGCTGCATCTCATACATTTCATATAACACTTAACGGCTCTTGACAATCGTCTTCAAGAAATGTTTGACAACAGTAAGCTACGACAGCACGCTGGAAACTAATACTTCCGATTTTTTTAAGTGAAAACACTTGAAGCATTTTACATAAAACAGACGTTAGGCCGGTATTACACTATCAAATTACTTTGTCAAATATCTTTGTCAAAAATCTTTGTCACAGATATTTGATGGTGTAATAGGAACTTTGTCAAATGTCGTCCAATATTTGATCAAATCTAGGGCCTCGCTGTAGATTTGATCAAAGAAATCGCTTGTCTTCTGTTCACTACAATGTGACATGTTACCACATGGAGCGCTAGCATCGCTGCAGCGTTCTGTCGTCTTTTTATAAACATTGCTGGTAAATACAATTGGTGTGTGCCGACAACTACAAAATTAATAGAGATGTATGAAGCTGATGAGGCGCTTTACAACGTGAGGCACCCTGAATACAAATATAAATTAAGAAGATTGGAGACCTGACCTGAACTAGCGTAACATAACCCTCTCCTGTAGCAAGGAATCGGAGTGTTACAGTGAGCCTGTCTTCTGAAGATGTAGCAGTTCTTAAGTGAATATTGTGCTTTGTGATATGAGGATACACTTCACTGAGCACATACAGAAATGTATGCTCATCCATTCTTAAGTAATTGTTGTACGACTTGACGTCTTCCACTGTAAGCTCACGTAACAAGTTTTGTTGAATGCTTTTATCGTGTCGTCGTAAAACCCACGGCTTCACCCAGATTAGATTAGTTTTTCGTTCCGTAGATCCGTGCTGAGGAGATCCTCGTGGATGTGGAACATGTCAATTTTTTTAAGCTGAAATAACAATACTAATAGTATGGATAAACACAATACATCATTTGTTTCTATTAAAAATTTCGTCAATGGAGTAGAAGGAGTTGGCCACTAGTAAGTCTTTCAGGCTCCTTTTAAACTGATCTTTATTTGTAACTAAATTTTTTATGTTTGCTGGCAAATTATTGAAGATGAGTGTTCCTGAGTAGTGGACGCCTTTTTGAACTAAAGTAAGTGCTTTAAAGTCATTGTGCAGGTCATTTTTGTTCCTGGTATTGTATGTATGAACTGAGTTCTTTGTTGGAAAAAGAGATATATTATTTAGGACAAATTTCTTAAGGAGTTAATATACTGAGAGGCAGTAGTTAGTATACCCAGTTTGTTGAAGAGGTTTCTGCAGGACGCCCGTGAATTTACTCCACAAATAATACGTATTACACGCTTTTTGACTCTGAAAACTTTTGTTTGACTTGAAGAGTTACCCCAAAATATTATACCATATGACGTTATGGAATGAAAGTAGGCAAAGTATGCAAGCTTTTTCATTTTTATGTTGCCTATGTCTGCCAACACTCGAATTGCAAATACAGATTTGTTAAGGCGTTTCTGCAGTTCTGTGGTGTGCTCCCCCCAACTGAATTTATTATCAAGTTATAATCCCAGGAATTTAAGACTGTCAACCTCGTATGTATGCTTCCCTTTTTTCCCCACTTCTTTTCCGCATGTGCACACAATGCAATTGCGGTACGTGCAACTGCTGCGGTTAATAACAAGTTGTTGTCAGCCATCTTGAACTTTGACGAAAAATTTGATGGCAGTGTAATACCCCTTCTAGCGCTAGGTCAAAGATCTTTGTCAAATATATTTGACGGAATATTTGATCACATCTTTGATCAAATCTTTAACAAAGAAATTTGATAGTGTAACACCGGCCTTATTATACATCGTTATTCTTCATGTTTACATATGTACTTCTCAGAACAGTCATCCTGGCGACAACAAATTTCTTCCAACATGACCAGTTTGTTGATACCCTCACTGTAGAATGTTTGACTTCGTTGACGGATCACAGCTTTGTCACTATATCACTATCAAAGTGAAGTACCTGAAGGTGTTCTTTAAGCTTTGAAAACACATGAAAATCGAATAGCGGCCAAGTCGGGACCGAATAAAGAATGATCGATGATAATGAACCCATGGAGTCGGATTGCTGCAGATGTCACTGTGCTCATGTGTGGGTGGCACTGTCATTCTGAAAGCGAGGGTGCTCCACGTGTGCACGAACTACTGTGCAGCTAGAAGCTGCAGTACTGCGGGCCGTTTCTCACAAACCAAAATAGTTACGTTACACACCACCACGTTACATGCTACAGTTCAGAGTTCTCTAGTAGCAGAGTTGGAACTTGCGTCAGTGAAACGGGAAAGTCGACCGAGTAATATGCATGACGTTTAATATCTCAGCCATTATTGAGAACAGAATAAAAAATTCTAAGGTATTACTTTCCAGCACGCCCACGTAGTACTGCTTTATGCATTCAGTGTTGAAAGCTAGTGAAACACGATAGCAAAAATCGACTCTAGAGACAGAAATAGGATATATGAATGTTATAAAAGTGCAAGTCACTTGGACAAGAATATAACGAACAAATAGAATGAAGAAAAAAGAAACTACCTCTTGAATACAGACACATGTTTGTTCTTCTGATGTTCACCAGCCGCACAGGATTAACCGAGCAGTCTAAGGTGCTGCAGGCATGGACTAAGCGGCTGGTCCCGGCGGAGGTTCGAGTCCTCCCTCGGGCATGGGTGTGTGTGTTTGTCCATAGGATAATTTAGGTTAAGTAGTGTGTAAGCTTAGGGACTGATGACCTTAGCAGTTAAGTCCCATAAGATTTCACACACACATTTTGATGTTCACCAGCTCTGAAGGGATGTATTAATAATATTTCCATATTGATATGAAATGAGACGATATGATACGTAAAGAATACATGCGCTTTAGTTAAGAACTAGGTAATACCATATCATACGTTATTGATTTTACTCAATACATTTCTAGTTGCTTCGCCTTTTTTGCTGTATGTAGATACTGTGACGATGGCTACTAACCGAAACTGATAGTGATATTAAAGACAGAGGGACAACTACGTGCCATGCATATCATATAACACTTAACCGATGTTGACAACAGTCTTCAAAAACTTCTGATAGCAACAAGCTACAAGTTCGTCAAAATTTGTCAGAGAAGTAAGATAGAAATTGAAAAATTCTACTCTAATTCTCTAATGAACTAGTTTCTAGGTGACACCAATTCTTCCGTTTTCATATTTTCCATTTCTTCATAATGACAACACTTGCAGTAACCTAACTACTTCCACTGCCAGAAGTACAATAACAGAGCAGTTTTTCAACAAAACGGCAATTGGCAGAAGGGCAGGTGGGGTTGGAAGTTCTACAACATAGCACACTGACATAAGAACAGCATTGTTTGGTTTATCTATCTATACATCATGTATCCTTATGGTATGTCTCCTTATTCCTCGCACTTATGTCATTAGATTCATCGCTAAAAGGCCTAAGAAAAGCCAAACAGGTCGGACTTTATACATTTAGCCGGACACGACCGTAAAAGGCCGTATGTGTCGGACACCTGGTAAGCGTAGTTGGAACATTTACGCGGAGTGACTTTTCCCCTGCCATTATATTTCGTGCGGTTGAACTAAATTTAACAGAGTTCGGAGTGAGTCAGGATTCCGTTGTAAGTCCCTAATTACTCAGCAGTGGGATAACTCTGAGCCAGCGAACATACAATAACTATGTCCTTGAACATTGTTTGCTCATTAAAGATTTTATTCATGTATTACAGGAATATCGACTTTGCAAATGAATAAATTAATCTTTAATTACTCGGTGTTCACATTTAGACCTATCACTGACATTAGAATAGATTTTATGACATTCCTTTGGTGATCTTCAGATAGCGTTACTGAGTTGTAATGCGGACATTAATTACTGTGCTTTGACTGAAAGGGGGCTTTATTTGAAATTTCTGAACCAAATAGACAACCTCAAACATAAACGGCATTTCGCAGCGCTTTGCGAACCAATTTCCACCAAAATGAACCGTAACTTTCCTGGGAAATAAAAACGAAAGAGAGCCCCTATGTGGCTTATTTAGAAAGCAGCTGAAGAAGATTTGGTACTACGATTTGCTTTTATTTACCATGGATGTTACCAAGTCAGAGGTGTTCTGATATGCATATTTCTGTGTATGTGGATAAGGCCCTCGATGACTGGGAGGATGATAACTTGGGTACCTTTATGGCGTAGTCCTTGATAGTATCTAATAATACATCGATGTTTCATTGTCTGCTTTTAAACAGTTTCGACAATCACTTGGAAATTGTCTCGCAGCTCTTTAATCAATGGTGTTTGATCGTGCAGGTATCTTTTCTTTGATTTATGTTCATTATAACAGCTGAGTACCTATTGCTGTAGTCGCGATCGTAATACGAGTTGGAGCGATCGTAATACGGGTTTGATTGTTTTCACACTAACATGGCTGCAACTTAACGTAGATGCCGCGCATGTGCCACGCTAGGGTTTAGAAGTGACGAAACGCCACACTCAGGTTTCAGCATTTACACGTAGACTCTTGCACACGGCACTACTGAACACCGACTTACGCGCGGATAAAGAATGTGTGAATAAGTCCTTTTTACACGATGAAGGAAAGTGTTCAAGAAAGATCATAGTCTACTGAAGCGCTCCAAGCGTACTAGGCCTGAGCTATAAACTCGTAGAAGATCTTGTCGCAGTGTGTTTAAATGATAAAGGTAAACACAGCTTACTGCTACTAGCATAACAGTGCCAAATTTGTGATATCACATTAGCGTATCATTGATTACTTATGAAATTTTCAGAGATTTAAAAGCTTCCCTGAAAATATTTACAAAAGTGCACTATACTCACTTGTTCAGAAAGTTCCTTGTGATAAAGAAACAACTACAAACAGAAAAAACTCAAGCTATGGCATAAGTTTTTGGGGAAAAACCAGGTCAAGACTAAATGACATTTTCATTATGCAAAAAAGAGCTATTCGTATCATGACACACAGCCCACCACAAACTCACTGTAGACCCTTATTCAGACAACTAAAGATACTGACAATACCATCGATATATATTTTTAAATGCCTGGAAATGATCAGTAAAAATAACTGCGATCTCCAAACCAACTCAAGCTACCATGATCACAATACCAGCCATTGTAAAGACTTCCACATTCCCTATGTAGCAAAAGTTAGAAGCCAGAAACATGTTAGCCACTTAGGAATAAAGCTTTTAAGTGCACTTCCATCTCAAATTAAAGAATTGAAAGGCAAAATAATTTCAAGCGTGAAGTAAAAAAGTACTTGATGGAAAAATGCTACTGCACTGTAAATGAATACCTGTCTCAGACTGTGGATTGAAACTTGTACTTATTTTTTAAAAAATTTAAACTAATTTAATTATGTTTTCTTCGTAATTATGGTACTTATGAAAAATCTGTTAAATATCCGTAATACGTTTTGTGTATAAGGCGTAGTTCATGATCTATAATTGTTTATCATGAGCACATACTTTTGTTTTTGTGTAATAAGTTCTTGTACACTACTTATGTACTATGTGTATGTAATTTGTTTTGTTATTTGTATATGTTTGTCCATTTATTATGTGTATGTGTTGTTATGTGTTACGTGTAATCAAATTACAAATCCTATATCACATGTGTGATCTATTGGATGCTAAATAAATAAATAAATGAAACATGCGGTAAGTGCACCAAAAAGCAATATGGTGGTTTCAGCACTCAGCTGAGACGTGACCACAGCAGAGAGCTACTATACCCATCACAAGAATCAACGTAATTTAACAAACACAAACGCGATGGTTGGTCAGAAGCTGTAGCACACGTATACTGGTGTTGTGCTCTAGGTCGTACGTCCTGCTTATGTATTAGATATATTATTACTAAGTTATATTAAATGAAACTTCCAGATATTCAAATGTATTATCAGCCATCAGCTTTAGCTATGCAGTTTTTATTTCAAAAGTAGTGTATAGTCACAGCCTCTGCACTGTTGTGCACTGATTACGCGCTGTTAATACACAGTATGAAAATGACTGAGGCTGCAACCTCTTCCGTAGTGAAACATGCGTGTTTAACACGGTGAAAAAGTGCCGAGAAAAAGGCTGTTCTTAATGTTTGTCATAAATTTACAGAGATAATCGGCTTTGAAATTTTCCAACGGACTTTATTAGATACAGTTCCGACGCATGTCCATTTTTGTGTACTGCGTAAAAAAAAAAAATCGGTACCGTAGTAGCTTGGTGACTCATCGAAAAGAACGGTTCGCTAGTTCAGGAGTCACTAGAGTCTATTTTTTTCTCGTTCAGTTTGAACTACCTACATCTCGTAATTGTACAATTCATCATCATTTTTTATTAATAATGCACGTCTTCTTGTTTTTAATCATATATTGCACGCGAAATTCCTGTTTTCATCCCAAATAAAAATTCTCAATTATCGATATTTTATGAAAGACTGTTAATAAAGGCTGCTTAAATTAAGAAAACACAACAATTTAATTTTTAAAACAAAAATTAAAAACTAGATCCTCTTTATTAGGACTATGTCCATTGTTTTATACCACAGATATGTGTCGTAAAAACAACCACTTTCGCAACATCGAGCACACCATAGAAATGCTACATTTTTACATTTGCCAATGTACCATTACAATATGAACCCAACAGAATTAGTATGAAGTCACGTTAAGGGACTTGGCCCGAGAAATTAGACTGTTAGCTGCCAGACGTACTGGAGCTAACACACGCAGCTTTTTCGCACGTCGCTGCTGCACGTTGGCGGGATATAGAACGGCACGTCGTAAAAGAAGAGGAGAAAAGGCGGCGTCTAGGTGGCTTCCGTGATGTACCTTTTGCATTTCTTGCTTTTATGTTTTCGTTTTCTTTAAAGGCAAAGAGGAAAGGTGAAGCGGTAGCTCAGCGTAGGGCCTGCGGCTTCCGTCATGTATTTTTGATTTTCAAATGTTAAAAGTCATAAAATGTTTTTCCTGTTCCTCGGTAAGAGGAAGGACCCGCTCTCTGCTTGTGAACGAAGGTAGACGCACGTTATTTTAGAACGTAATCAGTGGTGGTCGTTTTGGGTTGAGAGAATAAGTAAAAAAGTCTGCATTTTTTATGTGTGTAGAAGAAATAATATATTCCTATTTTGTTAGTGAAAAATTGAGTTATTATCCCAAGAAGTACTGCAATATAGAAGAATTGAGGAAACCCACCTGTGTACTTCGGAGCTAATACGAATGTCTGGTTACAAAAG
This sequence comes from Schistocerca serialis cubense, assembly GCF_023864345.2. NCBI lineage: Eukaryota > Metazoa > Arthropoda > Insecta > Orthoptera > Acrididae > Schistocerca > Schistocerca serialis. Next base: position 314,579,946 of record NC_064639.1, read on the forward strand.
GAATGATGAACACGGTCAAGATTTTGTAGGTGGATACGGCGATCGGGCGTAGTATTATTAATTGGTAAGCATAAATCGACAGCAAGAGAAAGACTATTTCGTCCATGCAGAACTAATATTAACCCATTTACAGGCATAGCCCAGCTTATTGTGATTATCCGAGCGCCGAAAAATTAATCATATTATTTTCATATATCCAGACATTTATTATATACTTTTTATTATATTATAAAGTGGCGACTAGTGACAGGCAGGATGCGTAGTGGGCAAAACTGTGAGTACTTGTATTGTTAAGACAATGAATATACATGTATGTTAATAATTTCTTTTTGTTCCATGTACTCGGATGACATGACGGAAACGATGATGTAACACTGGAAAATTACTAACTGAAAGAAAAAGAAATAATAAATAAATTAGAAGGAAGAAGACAACAATGCCAAGAGTGGACAACTAAAAGTACAATAGAGGAAAGTACCAGTTACAAGACAACAGTAACGTAGGATCGCACAATGCATATAGAAAATGGGTTCCTAGTAGACCTATTAGAAAATCCAAGCACCTATTTCCTAAAATCCAGAACCTAAAGCTTCAGAGGTTAACGCAATTGCAATCAAGTAGAGAGAATAACATTTCTTTATCAGTACGAAAAGCATATTGAGTGAACAACAATTGAGATTACAGTTACGAATAGCTGTATATGCAGTCTGTCGCGCGAGAAATAGCGCGGAAGTAAATCCAAACAGAGAAAATATTAATTTTGGTAACTGCAGAGGGCAAAGTTTTCTATAATGGATGGACAAAACAATAAGGAAATGTCATTTCAAAGTCAAAATGCCAATGTAGTAGACTTGCATTTGCAAAACGTAACAATGAGTGGTTTGGAACCGTCAAGCGGCGCGACATGCCATTGTAGAGATGGGCAAACTGAAACACGTATCTGTTTCGAAACAAATGAAACAGAACAATGCAATGTTTCGATACGCTGTTTCGAAACAGCGAAACAGTTCGTGTTTTGTTATCTAATAAACCTACACATTTTATCATCTTGACTGTCTACTGTATAAGTATGTCCATATAAACACAAATGAGGTGCGAGAGCGCTAATCATATCGCAGAAAGTATGAAACTATCACTTAGGCGCCTTGGCAGTGCCATATTTCCTGCAGCAAATGCGCTGCTTTCGTCTCGTGTGACTTTCATGCTTTTCAATTGACTGAGAACAGCCATAGCCAAAGACAGAAGAACCACCACGAACGGAACTGGAGGTGGGAGCAGACTGCAGAAACAACGGATATGCTACTGGGATTCCCACATTCCGTTAGCATGAGTAACATACCCATCCTGCTAATTTCCATGCACACAAGGGCAATCATTGTGGATAGTAGGCACAGTGACTATAGTCTCACAAATAATGCCAAATAATTTGAATAAATAACAAAATATAACAGAAAAAATTTTTGTCTTTCAAGGTGTTTCAAACCGTTACTATAAATTCACAATGCTTGCCAGCCCTTCCCGTTCACCATTACACTATCTGTGATATGTCAAACGGATTGCTTGCAATTATACCTACATCAAATTTGTGTATATGTCTAATAACTGTCACTCTACGCCTTTTTTTATTCGAAATGTTGTAGGTTTACTTGCGTTTCTTAATATGATTACTGTACATGAACAGAGAAGCGTATGTTACAAAAAAAGTGTAATTTAACTGAATGATTTTCACATATTTATTATTTTGAATGTGAATGGTATGCGTTGTTTTATTGTTTGGTCAGTGTTTATAAAGTAGATGTTACGCCATTTCGGAGTAGGACAGTGAGCTAGAAACGAAGCTTTATTTTCGGATATCTTAAGCTTCATACTATTGCTTGTCAAAAAGATTTCGACACTCTTGAAAGTGTTTCACGAAGTGGTATGTTGTGTTGCAGTACCTGTGCCGAGCCCGAATCTCGTCCGACACAGAGCGGAATGAAACATCACTGTTTCGATACAATTAGTCCGTTCCAAGCACAGGTGGACTCAAACAGCCTTATTTTGAAACAACGATACAGTTTCTGTGTCTGGCTCGAGATCGAATCTGGTCCGGTTATCCGAGACAGGGGCGGAATGAAACACCACAGTTTCGAAACAGTGAACCACGGCCGTTCCGAAACACTGAAACAGTTCCACGTATCGATACAGTGTATCGAAACATAGAAACAGTGGCCAAGTCTACATTGTTGCATTCGACGCCCGTGAATACGTAACATTTCATTACAAGCAATACGTTGATTACAGTAGACGAAACTAATAACACCTCAAAGTTAAGGAATATTTTAAATGGAAGTAGTTCGCGTAGATGCTGACAGGCGTAGGTCAGAAGTGACCAGGGAAGATATGCAAGCCTTATTTCGAGCCTTAACAGACATAAATTCAAAAATGTCGGGTAGAGACTAATCTGAACACGGTAAATTCAAAAATGTCGAGTTTAAAAACAGTGCAAATGGACACGACTAATATGAAAGCAGACATGACCACAAAGTCTGAGATCAGGAAGATAAATACAAACATGGCACTCATTTCAGGCGAGGTAAGAAATTTGCGCACGGAACTCAATAATCTGGATACGAAGTTCACCCAGCAGATTTCGCAAATCTCCACGGAAATGGAGAGAAAAATTAATGAACAAGTACAAACTTCAGTTCACGATATGAGTGAGAAATTAAAAGGCACAGTGGAAGAAGAATTTGAAACACACGCACGTATGGACAGGAGCTATCCTGAATCAGATAAACTCAGGGTAATTTACAGGTAATGCAAAAGAATACGCAGGTTAACATAGATAATGTATAATTAGAAGTAACGAAGCTGCATTCTTTCTGTGACGACTTACCAGAAAATGTATAGAAAATCACAGTGTAGATAGCATTACCTAAGTTAGAACATAAAAGAATCAACTCATTGTGCAACTTTACGAAACAGTAACTAGTAGTAGTAGTATGGTATTCTGCCTTACGGCAGGTCTTGTCATGGGTTAAGCTTCTTCCACTTTTGTCTGTCCACAGCCAGTCTTTTCATTTCTGAATATTTGTCTCCTCGAAACAGTAAAGGGTAATCAGGGTGTATACGACCCGGGACAACCGGTAGATCCGGGAAAAACCCGGGAATTTTTTAATCCGGGAGAAAATCGGGATAAACCCGGGACTTTTTCGGAATTCCGGGAATTTTTCATTGTTCTAGTTTTCAGTTAAATTTTTGTGATTTTGACGGGCAAGAACCATTACTCTAACAAAGGATATTACTGTATCCCGCTTCTGCAGTATAATACTGCAGCAACAAAACATGAACGGGAGAAAAAAAAACGAAAATAAAACTTAAGTCGCAAAAGAAATACACGATATACAACAATAAAACACAGTGCTTATACAACCGTTTGCCAACTGCAAAGTGTGTCAAAGGCTTTGGGAAGACTATGCAATGCTTCCTAACAACAAATTGTTTCCGATGAGCGTGACGTCACAACTGTTTACTTTAGATTTGTTTGAGCAGTTGCGGGCCGACCCTTGTGCGTGTGCAGTTGAGTCACGTAATGAGAAGTATCTTTCCCCGCTTCTCGCTGGGCGGTACTATCTAATGTTGCCCCGGTTCGGAAATGTCGGACATCCGGGGCTGATTCACAGAGCAGTCTGAGTTCCAGTGGGGAGTCTCCACGTCACCCGTGTTTACGTTTAGTGATTTTGCTGTTTCCTCTCCATTTATTGCTCTCACATTAAACGAAAACAAAACGGATATCTATGGCCGTGAGCTATCAAATGAATTAAAATACGTTCGCATAATTACGGAAGGCTAAATATGTTATTAGTTTCTGGTTTTATCTCCACCTTTCTGACAGTCAGGCATTAATCGCCTTGCAGAACAATGAAGTTATTTTTGTCGGTTTGCTAAAGACATTTGGCTTTAATTAACCTTTTCCGCTGGGGCAGTCAATTTATTTGAAACGAAGTGTTTAAATCCATACTATGGGCTAGTTTCAACTGTTCGCTGCATTTCAAAAGTGCATGTTTTCATCTTCTAGCACGTGTGGCATTATGCCATAATAAAGAACCAAACATGAGATAATACAGTACCGGTACTCAAGAAAATTTACGTCCGAATCTGGACATACGAATGTGCACGTTAAGCCAAATTACGCATTGTAGTATGGTTCACGAAATTCCGATGTTCTTGGGGTATCCTCTGATATCTTGTTTCTTTTATGACACAGTGTAAAATCTCTTAATGTTTTACAGCTACGAACATACAGGCTTCATGCATCATCGTAGATGCGCAAGCGCGGTGACGCCTGTTCTGGCGCTTTCTGGCAACTACTGAAACGAACCTATTTCTAACAGGTCACGGGAAAATATTTCGAATGGTTGTTTGAAAAGCGTTACTTTCGAAGTAAATTTCCTTTTATGCAAGATGAATTATGTGCGAGAATGTACGGTGAATTTCTTAAATCACAGAGCGTTTGACTCTCATTTAAAAATCAAGTCTTTGAGGATGTACATTTAGAAAAATTTCGAGCTCAGAAGATCAGACATTTATGTCTTTATTAAAAATTTTACTGACGCATTTGTGTGTTGTACCTTAAAGCGTAACACGCGCAAAAAAATCAACATTATATGTGAAAGCTTAGCTTCTCTTGCAGATCTTCGAGACCAATGTTGTTGTTGTGGTCTTCAGTCCTGAGACTGGTTTGATGCAGCTCACCATGCTACTCTATCCTGTGCAAGATTCTTCATCTCCCAGTACCTACTGCAAACTACATCCTTCTGAATCTGCTTAGTGTCTTCATCTCTTGGTCTCCCTCTACGATTTTTACCCTCCATGCTGCCCTCCAATGCTAAATTTGTGATACCTTGATGCCTCAAAACATGCCCTACCAACCGACCCCTTCTTCTAGTCAAGTTGTGCCACAAACTTCTCTTCTCCCCAATCCTATTCAATACCTCCTCATTAGTTACGTGATCTACCCACCTTATCTTCAGCATCCTTCTGTAGCACCACATTTCGAAAGCTTCTATTCTCTTCTTGTCCAAACTAGTTATCGTCCATGTTTCACTTCCATATATGGCTACACTCCATACAATTCGAGACCAATATTGTATGTGAAAGCTTTTCTTATCTTGTAGTAACGCTGTGTATGTTAATTTAAACCATTAACTTTTCCTGTTTGTGTGTACGCGCTACTTAACACTGATATTGCTATTGGCTGACTACATCATGTGTCCTACGCTAGAAGATCCGCTGTCATCGGCTGGCGAGATCACGTGACGAGCTATGACTAGCAACAAAAGCGCATTGAATCTTGATTTCAATGCTTCGGAAAGAAACATGTGGCGTTTGGTGGAATTTAAATTAACACTTTCGCAATAGGCAGCGTACATGTTGCTGCACATCAAAGATCTTTCCAAAACGTGTTTTTTACTATAACCATTCAATGATAAGTTTTACAGTTCCGAGGAAAAGTAAACTGTCACTTGACAGGGAAACAGTGTACTTTCACCCGGGAGAAAGTGTAATTTTAACTGGGAAATCCGGGATTTTTTTTTCTTGTACGCATATATACCCTGGTAATACAAAAGATGAAAACACAACGTTCGCAGAAAAATGCGTACGCAAACAGCGTACTTATGTTCAAATGGCTCTGAGCACTATGGGACTAACATCTTAGGTCATCAGTCCCCTAGAACTTAGAACTACTTAAACCTAATTAACCTAAGGACATCACACACGTTCGTGCCCGAGGCAGGATTCGAACCTGCGACCGTAGCTGTCCCGCGGCTCCGGACTGCAGCGCCTAGAACCGCACGGCCACCGCGGCCGGCCGTGCTTATGTGGAAGCGGTAAAGGAAGCAATGGGTGACAAGAAAAAAGAAATTTTAAAACACGTAGAACATGATATCAAACTGGTAGAATAAAGATTAATGGATGAAATAGTTAACACACAAAGTACGGTAATATCATCGCCGGGGCGCTAAGCGGAGCTATAAACAGCCGTCCGCCGTCGAGAGAAATCGGAGGCGCGGCCGCATGCTGTCGCGCGACGCAAAGGGCAAAACTTTTTTGAGACAGATCTGTCATCACCGCATGTAAATGCTGTTTCGTTCTGCTGAACAGCGTTGTTAATGGACGGGAGTTTAATAAAACATCGACAGCTTCCTGTATTTTCAAATGAAACAAAGCGAACGCACCCGATAGTGTTTGTCCGAGCCTTTAGGAATGTACTGCGTAGGACATGGACAGAAGCTCAAAAGATCAAGTATGTGGTAGGACACACACAAGGTGACGCCCTTTTGTGGGCTACAGAGATGTCTGAACTCTGCGAGACATATGATCAATTTGAGAATGCATTTTTAGATAAATACTTGTCAACAGCTGTCCAAGAGAGATTAAGACGAGAGGTATTTAACCCATTATATCATCCAAAATTTGGGAGGCTAAGAAACTATTTTGAAATATATCTAAACAAGACCCGCTACTAGGATGTCGATGTATTGAAAATCTTAAAGAACAAGTTGCCTGCAAATGTTAGGGCAAAATTAGTAACCATTCCCGAATATGATCGAGTATTTTCTCTCAGTACTCGACTCAATAGCTCTAGTTCATGAGGATGGGCAAGTCATGTCTCGTTATCGTAACGGTAATGAACACAATCCAGCTGGGAGGAACAACTACGGTAACGGAAATGGTTTTGGAAGCTATAATGTTCGTGTGCGTATGAATGAACGGCATCCTTACGCACCATCGCGCCACAACGGAAATCGGTACAATCGGTTTACCCGTGAGGCACAGGGTGACCGAAGGTACGAAAATAAATATCAGCCCCATTGCTACGGCAATGTAAATTACCAGGATCTGAATATGGAACACGGGGATCTGAGAGAGAACCGGCAGCCCGTACAGTCAAACCGAAACAACCGGGACACGAACTGGCGAGCATGCGAACACACGGTGAACATAGTAGAAGTGACGGCAGAAAAATACCTTTACCGTCCCCAGGAAATAACAATAATCGAGCATGACTAGAGGAAGCTAATGAACTGTCAGTGTACCACAGTAATAATATTAGCGACATAAACACGAACAGGAATAGAGAGGAGGAAGTAGACACTGAAACAAACTTACACGTACAGCATATTCGTAATCTATTTTTAAGATATGATAAGGAAGCAGAAATGAAAGATTTGTTCACTGAAGAGAAAGAAACAACACGCAAGGTAGATGAAATTATTCAGGCAACAATAAAGGTAAAGGTGGGAAACATAGATATACTAGTTGTTTTGCATACTGGCACGTCAGCAAACCTGATGTCAACCAGCTTGTGTGAAGAGATAGCGCGGGAAAGTTATAAAATTACAGGCCAGCATAACCATTAGCATATTTGGTGTAATTTTGCAGTGTACCTTCTTGTTGATGTAAACTGATAGTGAACTGTGTACTTGGTACGGAACTGTTCAGAAGATATGGGGCAAAAATAGACATCGGCAGCAGGGAATGTCAATTTCACGCAGGACAGCACGCGCTAACAGACTTTATAAGAACTGACAAATCAGACTAGGCAGACACCTGACATTAATGTTAAACTTATCTATCCTCAAAATCTTAATGGCAAATGAAATGGAACTTGATGATGTTGGCGGGGAGATCCTGGATGAGCAAACAGTAGACAGTAAAATAAGTAAATCAACTTGTCTTAACTTGAACAGCGAAGTAAATTAACAAAATTACTCTTTAAGTATCATAGCATTTTACGTAAACAACCCAGTGTTGATTAATGGATATGAATATAAAATGGAAGTGTACCTGCATGAAACCTATTGTAGAACGTCATATGGCATTCCTTGGGCAAAGGAAGAGGCAGTAAGACAAGAAATAGAGTATGTGATTAGATGGAAGGTTATTGAAACATCGCACTCGCCTTGCTGCAGTCCGATTCTCGCAGTTTGTAAAAATGCCGGAACGGTGCGGTTGGTGTTAGACTAAGGTGACCAAATTATTTTCGGTGAAAACCGGGACACATTCACCCGGGTGCCAATGGACACCTCATTCCACATGTACCCAGGTTTCTTAATTTTAAATATTAATGTTTTGTTGATACATTTTGTTAACCTGATTATTATAACTAATAAGAGGATACAAAAGATTGATATAATCTAGACTATCTGTATAATTAAAGACATTTAATAAACGTATACAGTAATAAAGAAATGCATTACGATTTTACAAAATTTACAGCCATTCAACTTTTAATCAATTAATATTAACATGAGCTTTAATATTACTGAGCACTTGTAGATGGAATTGACTGTCCTTGGAGAAAAGTGTATTTTTCACTGCCTCCAGCCTTCTTGATCATGTCTTTGTTCTTTGAGACACAGTGATAAAACTCGGCACAATACATTTTGTAGTTGTACAGGATCTGCATGATTGCTTCAAGAGAGTCCACCTCTGTTCTGTTTCTTTCATCAGTCCACTGGATATTCATGAACGAAAATATTCTTTCCACATTGACATTATGGGCTGGGATTGCAAATAAATACCTTGCAATTATTACCAACTCAGAGTAATGCTGAAGACAGTCACAACTTTTAAAAAAACTTACCCACTTCTCATGACATTCCAATGGTGTTTTTTTTTTTCATCATTCCACTTGTAAAGACTTTCTTCAACAAAATTTGTCAGTACGTCGAACTGATCAAAGAGAATGGAATCATCTTCAAATAAGAAACTGTCTCTTCAACACTTTCCCATTTTGACACTCTCTTCAGTAACATCCAATCAAACACCGGCGATGAGGGTAAATATGAGGCACTCCACTTGCTGATATATTCTACACAAGTGTCATAAAACTTGCTCACTTCTTCTCTAAAGCTTCTTTCCGCTGCTTCTGATACTTCTGCTCTTTTAAGGACAGATTTAACATTAAAAGAAATGAACTGCTGTTCTCTCCTCTTAGTAACAGTTTCCAGAGTATTTTTCAAAACATCATTTACCTCTATTACACTTTTCGTGCTTCCCTCAATTTCCTTTATCACATGCTGCAAAGTGCTAAGCTGACTGTGAATGAATCATAAGTAGGCTTCACTTAAAGTGTTACTGAAAAACTGAACCAATATTTTGGGGGCTTTGTCTTCATTTAGGAAAGAATCTTTTAATTGTTCAAACAGGCGGATTACTCTTTCAACTGCTGGAAACAGTGATAACCAGCGAGCTTTCGAGTGACACATTACATTCATATAGCAATTCCCACATAATCACAGAACTCCTTAAGCCTCTCTGTTCTAACAGTATATATGAAAAAGTGTGAGCATACCTTCATGACGATAGTTTCAACATCACAGCTTAAACTGTCAGCAGATGTCTGCACACTACTGTTAAAACGTGCAGGGCACCCTATGCCTTCAATGTTTTCATGCAATGTTGTCTTTAATTTGGTAAATACGTTGCATTTGCCTTGTCTTTTTAAACCACCAAAGTTTGTGTTGGTGTTGTCTCCACAACATGCCACACATTTCTTTTTCTCAAGATCAAACATTTCGATAGTATTCATACAAAATCTTCAAATTTCGTCAGATGTTTCATTAGGTAGGGAACTCACTTTCAAAAGTTTGGTCTGAATTCCCTGACTAATATCGAAAAACTGAACAACAAACGGAAATATTTTAGTGGCCTTATGATTGCTGGCATCAATGGATATCCCGTAGAAAGAAGACTTTTTGATGTATTCAAGGCTTTCCTTTACACTCTGGGGAGCAATAACTCCTTTCACTAAGGCTGACTCTTTAGTTCTTGCTGAACTAAACTTTTTTGCAATGGAAGAATCATCAAACATAACGCTCTTAATCTTATTAGTACAATCACTAGATCTATAAGTTTGGTGATGTTTTACCGTGTGGTAGGCTAGTGTAAGCTCAGCTGCTCGAACTTTCGTCTCTTCACTTGACTGATGTTTCACAAAATAATTTTGTAGAGTTTACTGCAGCTCGGTGCACTGTATCTGTTAATGTGTTTCTTTGACCTGATGTGATCAACTATGTCGGAACGTCCACCATGACTTATACTAATAAAACAGTTACATATGGAACACTCTGCTTCGTAATCAAAACGACCTTTCTTAATGAAATTCCATTCCTTGGAATAACAGTCACTGAACTAGCAGGCACGTTTCGGCATTGCGTTTCACAGTACTGCAGCAATAATACCACTAATATGAGAAAAAAACTATTGCAGTTTGTCTGACAAAACATCAACTACTACACTTCTGACAATGAGTGTGTGGGTAAGTCGCGCGACAATCGGACGGTTTCATAGCTCTGTTACAATAATACAACTTACTACTTGTTGGCCAAAGTACCGCTCAAAGTAAATTATTGTCTGAGTGTATCAATACTGATACTGTGTTTACTAATACGGGACAATGGAGGTTTTAGACAAATAAGATAAAATATATTAATTTCTTGTGTTGTATTTCCTTTAATACAGCGAAATCCCAAAAATTAGAGAAAGTTTCACGAAATGTATTTCAAAACTGAATTCCGGGACTTTTGAGCGTCCCGAAATAAATTTTCGGGACACCGCAACACAGGGATGAAAACCGGGACAATCCTGGTTTTCCGGGACGTTTGTTCACCCTATGTTAGACGTGAGAGGAATAAACAAAAACCATCGTTCCTATAAGAACAAAGCCAGAGAATTTAGAAGAACAGTTATGAAATTTTCATGGCGTTAGGTACTTAACATCCCTCGATTTGAAGGATTTATACTGGCAAATTTTATTACATGAACAGAGTAGAAAGTGTACAGTTTTCATAAATGCCGGAAAGAGCTGCCAGTTTAGGGTGCTACCTTTCGGATTAAACGTGAGCACTGGTGTATTTATTGAAGTATTAGACAGAGCACTTGGACCGGAACTGCTTAGCCAGGTTACACTCTACGTTGATGACCTGTTAATTGCGACCCAGACATGGAATGAACACGTAAGTATTTTGGAAGACGTTTTTCAAAATTTTGATGAATACGATGACATAGTTAACTTTAAAAAGTCTGATTTCGGAAAAGACAAAATAAAATTCTTAGGGCATATCATTTAACCAGTTGGCACGCAGTTTTAATTTACCTGACCCCAGTAAACTAGATGCGATACGCAATTTCCCAACACCCTACACAAAGAAACAAAAGGTTTTTTGAGAGTGGCCTCGTTTTTCAGGAAGTTTCCGCCACAGCAGTTGTTGAACAGCAGTTCACTATTAAACCTACTGCGTAAAAACAACAATTGCTTGTGGACTAAAGAACGCGAAAATGATTTTCAGCAGATTAAGCAGGCGCTGATTAACGCACCTATCGTTAAACACCCAGGTATGGAGGTGGACTTCTGTGTGAGCACCGATGCTTGTTATCGGGGCTCGGTGCGTGTCTGTTTCAAATAATAACAAAGGATGGTAAAGAATAAGTCAGTATAATCAGTTTTGCTAGTAGAACCCTCACGGAATGTGAAAGATCTTATTCTGTAACTAAGTTAGGAGCGTTAGCGGTAGTTTGGGCGTTTCGCAATTTTCAATATTACCTTTGGGTAAAACATACTAAAGTTTACTGGGCGGTGCATGTATGTTCAAGAGTTTGATTTTGAGATAGCGTACATAAAAGCGGAACAGAATGTTTTGGCAGATGCACTATCACGGTTACCTGAAGGCCTCACCGACTTCCACGAGTTAGAGGAAAAAACTTCAGATTTCAAGATACTGTTAATAAATGATGGAACTTCTAATCCACATTATATCAAAATGTGCTAACACGTGCAACGCTTGCAGGAAGAAGACCCGAGATGGAGCAAGGTAATAAAAAATTTACAGTCTAGATGACACGAACATTTGGAACAGTATTACATTATACATAATGGCGTCCTTTTTCATAGGAGAGATCGACGAATGGATAAGTGGTGTGTGTTTATACCTCTGGAATATGTGGACAACTAAATTCAACACACACACCGCACCTGGGGACATTATGGAGTGCTAAAGTGTGCTGCTAAAATTTCTACGTATTGTGCTATTCCCCTAATATGAGACGACGTATAGAGCAAGTTATCAGACGCTGTGCGGTTTGTCAAAATGCCAAGCATGAGAATAGGACATGTCTGAACGTACTACACCCAATAATACCAGAGCAACCAAGGGATCTTGTACTTATTGACGCCGCAGGACGTTATCCCCAAAATACCGCGGCGGGGTCGAATACATCGTGGCCCTGTATGGCGTTTTTAGAAAGTAGCTCCAGCTATACGCAGTCAAAACAATTAGGTCTGGGCCAATTATAAGACGGATTCTGGAAGACTACATACCACTCGTTGGGAAACCCAGCGCAATTCTAACTGATAACGCATCAAATTTTACAAGTGACCAATGGAAATCATTTTTGCAATCACAAGAAGTATATCATATTTTAGTATCCAAGTTCCACCCGGAAGCAAGTCCCGTCGAACGATGCTTTCGTGAATTTAATAGATTTATCCGGACATACACATGGATAGAATACCTGGGTCCGTTTCAGCATTTAGTAAATCACCTACCGTACACATCAACAGGGTACACACCAGCGAACTTATGTTTGAAAAGGTGGAACTGGATAAATGGGCAAAACCGATACCTAAATTAGGGCACAAAACGTAGCCTTAGATGAGAAAGAACGACGAGCGCTAATAACATTGGAAGAGCAACCACAAATAAGGAAAGGAATTTACGACAGGATACTGAAAAACTTAACAGAATTCCAGACTGGACGGGAGGTACTACTAAGAACTCATCCAAAATCATCGAAGTTATAAGCACTGATTAAAAAATGGCAATTGTTATATATTGGTCCATACACCATTGTTAACAAGCCACATCCTGGATGCTACTTGATTGGAAATATAAAAAATGTTAAAATAAAAGGCATGTATCCACATAAAGATTTGCGAAAATTTATTAAATGAAAATTCAAGTCTCGATTTTTCCCTATCTGTTGTATCAATAAAACACATGAAGGTAGGAGGTTAGTCGCCTTTTGACAAACAAACGACGGCGCTCGGTTCCTCTCCAGCTAGAGGGTACAATACTTATATTGCCGGTACCCTCTTCGTCTTATATTATCCTGTTTAGCCAATAAGGAATGTTCAATTTTCTTCTACTATCTAACATGCAAAGAATGAGATGCAACCTAGTGAATGGAAAATTTCCTTGTATTTTCAAACAATGGTTCAAATGGCTCTAAACTCTATGGGACTTAACATCTGAGGTCATCAGTCCCCTAGACTTTTATTTTAGAACTACTTAAACCTAAGGACATCACAAACATTCATGCCCGAGGCAGGATTCGAACCTGCAACCGTAGTATCAGTGCGGTTCTGGACTGAAGCGCCTAGAAGCGCTCGGCCACAGCGGCCGGCCCTTGTATTTTGATGTTGTACTTTCTTAAGACTTAAATATCCATAGAAGCAAAGGAAACCTTTTGATATTCCTTAAGGAAACACGGAATATACAATAAGAACTAAAACAACTGTACACGAATGAAAACCGTTAGATGACGTAGTAATACTACACCAGGCGCAAAAACTTGAATAAGAGTGGTGGAAAAGTACGGAATTCACAGCGCGCATGTCGCACCGATTTGCTTCATTGGAGCAGTGGGAGAAGCCGAACTGCGTAGCAGCGACGACTAGGCGACGGCTGCAGTATTTATCCGGGCACGCAGGCAGTTAATTCTTCCGGTCTGATTGTTGAAGCATTCACCAGAAATGTCAGGTGACCGTCTCTCTGCCTCAAAGGACGAGCAACTTATCAAGCCGGTATCCGAACAGCATATTTTACGAAACATGACTGACGCCGTGTTGAAAAACTAAATGCAAAAGAATGACAAATGAATGAATGAAGCAAGCAAAAAAGAAATGCCTTTGATTATTTCCGATGTAATAAATTTGTAACTATATTTGTACTGAGCCTTTATACGGCTATAATGAGTTTTGTGATCAGTACTGTGAACGACGATTAAGTTTCGGCCCGTTTGCAATAATCAGCGAATCCGCTCCTCACAGTGAATCCCTCAGATTGGTGCAGCCGCCGACACCTTCCAAGGGTAACATATTGTCCTTGGGCTGTTCATTAATTTCAGATACGTCTGCACTATGAGGCAGTGTCCTCCGCCGTCGAGCAACAATTTTGTTACTAAAATGTTCTTCTTCACGATATAATAACATTTTGTGAAACTGCATTGCGCTTCTTGGGAACTCTTCCCAATAATGCACACCTTTCCATAACTTGTGTGTACTTTCGGAGTTCGGAAGTTGACAGGGTTTTCTACTGTCTCGCCGCACTCACCGCGCCTGTAGCACACACCGACTTCCAACAAACTGTAAAAAGAAATTAAAACCTTACCGAAACTTTTTCTCACTTTGATATCCACAAAAATATGTAAGGGGAAAATTTTTCGTTACTATATTTCGGAAGTTCGTTTGCTAAAAATTCCGTGTCGTACGTGACATTTTAATTTATTACTTCACTGTTACTTTATTGGCCAGAAAGTTCGTGCACGTTATCGCAGTTCATTCAAATGAAACCTTGTGAGTGCGTCAACCTTTACCTTACACGTAAGGTGGCACCACGTAACTGCGGGATGGTGGCGCCATCTATTGGTAGAGAGACTGACGCGTGCGCACCGTTTGATGTTGCATAGCGCCAGTGTGGTTTCAAACCGAAGAGAAGGTGGTCACACAAGTCATCGACCACTACCGAACATGCAGGTGAGTAAGCAGGAACGAGGAGTGATTCGATTTCATGCCCAGCGTTATCAAGCCACTTTACAGAACCTAAGACGAGCCATCAAGAGGAAACGCCGAGACATGCCCATTGGCGTTATCCTCCTGCATGATAATGCCTGCCCACACAAAAATGGCTCAAATGGCTCTGAGCACTATGGGACTTAACATCTGAGGTCATCAGTCCCCTAGAACTACTTAAACCTAACTAACCTAAGGACATCACACATATCCATGCCCGAGGCAGGATTCGAACCTGCGACCGTAGCGGTCGCGCGGTTCCAGACTGAAGCACCTAGAACCGCTTGGCCACAACGGCAGGCCCTGCCCACACACGGCCATTGCGGCGAAGACGACATTGCAGCAATTTCGGTGGGAAACGCTGGAACATCCATCGTACGGTCTCGACCTTTCACCGTGTGACTTTCAAGTGTTTGGACCTCTAAAACAAGCTATTCGCTGATATCGATTCGCAACGGACGATGAAGTGTGTGACTGGGTCCAGGCCTGGATCCGACAGCAGCCTACTAGCTTCTTCAAGGATGCAACCGACCGGCTAGTGTCGCAATGGGATAAATGTGCCAACAGTTTTGGCGACTATTTATGAGTATTTGAACTGTGTACAACTACAGTGGACGCCTCAGGATAAAGGAAAACTAAACGGGCATAGGAGAGGTGGAGGCCATTTATCACAACTCAATTGTTACTTCACTGATACTCAAACATTAATAAAATACAAATGATAATACCTACTTGCAATGAACGTAATTAAAAGGCGCAACTAGTGAGTGACATTAATTAGCGCTAGCAACAGATTTTAATGTTAAAAGCAGCTCAAATTTTAGCAGAAAATTAGATGAAATAATTAAGGAAAGGCAGACAGGCAGTTGCTTCAAAATTTCTTCAGTTAAACCAATTTATGATTAATTAGTTAACTTAAACAAATAAGATGCACTAATTTCAAAAGGACTAACAAGCAAGTAGTACAACCAAAAATAATTAAAAAACGCGATTGGCGCCGGGTAAACAATGACAGGGATGATGAGTTAACAATTCCAACATTTGACTGGTCAAAAGGAGTGCTTTACATTATAAGAAGTGTAGTGACATGAAATTTCACAAGTCTGGTATCTGAGGAGCTGAAGCCCGGTAATATTTTATGCAACGAGCACAGCAAAAATTCTCAACAGAAATATCCAATACTTGGTCAATCAGAGAAACCCCTTGGCCGTAACCAAGATACTAGCATGGAAAAGTAATAAAATACCATTTAACAAATTGAATATTACAGCAATATTAAAACTATTAACGTTTAAACCAAACATCAAACAGGGAAAACGTGGAAGGGGCAGGTACGGCCGGCCAGGTCTGAGAAAGTTGGTTTAAAATGACGGACACTTCAGTTTAAAAATACACCACATTGCTACGAGAGAGAATCTCAACTTATGGTGGATGCCGTAGCAAGCCACGAGGCCGCAACGTCTCAAAGAGGCTACGGTGAGACGGGAAGCAGAGCGCCGCCCGCGCGCGCACGCAAGACTCGAGTTTCACACGAAATTTGCAGTCTCCCCTCCACAACGGCCATAGGCCGGTCACGTGATTCCACCTCCACACGGACAGAAGGCAAATGAACAAAATGTTGGGAAATTCATTCTTCAGCCGACTGTAAAGCTGAAAAAGTCATATCCCATGTATTGCCAAACTATGCATTAAATGTTATATCAGCCTAAGACATGGATATATTATGAACATAATGCTTGAAGTATGCGGAATAAAATCTCACACGAACACCAGCAGACAGCAACTGTTTGCATCTGCTAAAGGTTTATGTACAAAGAAATAGCCAACTCGTTACAACACGTTAAAGTGGAAATTTCACGAACTTAAGCCTTTTTAATTGCCGTACACGAAATTAAAGCCGACTCCTTCGGCAATTTTGTCACAGACATTTTATTTTGAGAAATAAAAATATCACAGTAGAAGTTCATGTTCGCTACACACGAAAGTTAATAAGAAAAATATTTATTTTGAGAAAAAAACGCAAAAGGAGTGGAAACTTTTGTTAAATTACTTAATCTTTTAGGCTCTTTTTGGGCTGTACGTTTTTAAACAACTCGTAGTAAAAATCTGAAAGAATCTGGCTGTAGTGCACTTTGGTGGTTTTGCTTACAGACACAAAGCAGGTGAGAGTGTGTTACGATCGATGAACCGGTGGGTAACAGAGAACACCCCGGGCAGCGCCTCCAAACGCTACGAACAGCTCGGAAACCAGAGAACAAACAAGCAGACTTATAACTCAGCGCATAATAATCGTAGAATACATGAAAATGCTCAGATCTAGACAAGAAACTCAAAGTGAGCGTAGCCGCAAGCCTCAACCAACCTTACTTATTACAACAAGAACTACTAAGAGGATTAATCGGTTAGTCTTACAATAAAATGTAACAAGTTAATATAATAACCAAGAAATCACAGGGCTACTCAAACACACTAACTTAATGGCTTAAAAGGTAACAAATTAATCTTGAGGGCTTATACTGAAACAACTACAATAGTAATTGTATTTAGAACAATAAATATTAATTTTTTTTAAGTGGCAAAATCTCACCAAAGTTATGGACCTTAATTATCCAAATCAGCCAAGATTCATTGCGCTGCTGGCGTTTGCTTACCACGGCCATAGGCAATTTTGTAGGCGTGAGGTCAGTCAGGGAAGCAACAACTTTCAATACAAATAAGACTGTTTCGACCTCAGTGATCACTAATACACGTGGCGACGTAGAACACATGACACAATTAATTTCATGGCCGAGTGACAAGAGAAGCAGACATTGAACAAGCTGCAATTAAAAGAAATTTTAAAACACATCAAATGTGGCACTCATAGTTTCAAACAGAGGCGCAAGAAGGTAAATTTAATATTTGAGACAGAGTGACGGAGAAACACACGCAATCCAGGGTAGCAGGAGCAACTTCAACACCATCAAGTAACGAGTACCTTAACACCAAAGGGCGGGACAGACGGTACCAGAAAATGAACAGCACTCCATCACCCACATCAGCAACTGTTGTTATTGTGGTCTTCGTCCAGAGACTGGTTTGATGCAGCTCTCCATGCTACTCTATTCTGTGCAAGATTCTTCATCTTCCAGTACCTACAGCAACCTACATTCTTCTGAATCTGTTTAGTGTATTTATCTCTTGGTCTCCCTCTACGACTTTTACCCTCCACGCTGCCCTCCAATACTAAACTGATGATCCCTTGATGCCTCAGAATATGCCCTGACAAACGATCCCTTCTTCTAGTCAAGTTGTGCCACAAATTTACCTTCTCTCCAGTTCTGTTCAGTACCTCCTCATTAGTTATGTGACCTACCCATCTAATCTTCAGCATTCTTCTGTAGCACCACATTTCGAAAGCTTCTATTCTCTTCTTGTCTAAACTATTTATTATCCACGTTTCACTTCCATACATGGCTACACTCCATAGAAATACTTTCAGAAAAGACTTACTGACACTTAAATCTATACTCGATGTTAACAAATTTCTCTTCTTCAGAAACGCTTTCCTTGCCATTGCTAGTCTACATTTTATATCCTCTCTACTTCGACCGTCATCAGTTATTTTGCTCCCTAAATAGCAAAACTCATTTACTACTTTAAGCGTCTCATTTCCTAATCTAATTCCCGCAGCATCATCCGATTTAATTCGACTACATTCAATTATCCTCATTTTGCTTTTGTTGATGTTCATCTTATATCCTTCTTTCAAAACACTGTCCATTCCGTTCAAGTGCTCTTCCAGGTTCTTTGGTGTCTCTGAAAGAATTACAATATTATCGGCGAACCTCAAAGTTTTTATTTCTTCTCCGTGGATTTTAATTCCTACTCCTAATTTTTCTTTTGTTTCCTTTACTGCTTGCTCAATATACAGTTTGAATAACATCGGGGATAGGCTACAACCCTGTCTCACTCCCTTCCCCGCCACTGCGTCCCTTTCAGCAACTATGCCTCATTAAGCCAGGGTAAATCGGCTGCGTCGACATCAGGCCCAAGTATTGCCGACCAACACAACACCACCGACCACCGGCCTCTTAGACAATCATGCGGCCGTAAGCACCGTTCACAGCACGCAGTACGTCATATGTGCTTCTTGTCTCTCTCTCTCTGACTGGCAGCGACCGGCTGGCTCCAAGAAACTACAAAGAGTAGACTAACAGAAGACCGAAGCGCCATCCGGCGACTAAACGCTGACGGGTCGTGCCAATAGGCAAAGATGTAAGAACACGGAACTAGCCGACACGGCTGTGTCAGAAGGTAGTTGTCCTATCGATCTGTCACGTTCAACTCTCAGATTACGAAAAAAAATACTTTAATCATTTACGTTGTAAGTGAGTAGCCTTTACTTGAGTGTGTGTTATCTTAAATACAAACATGGAAATGTGAACTGAGAACTATTTGTGCTACTGAGCTCAAAGCCACATCACTTACATGAAACTGAAAAGCATCCTGTGTGTGTGAAAACTGATCTCATTCATAAGCAAATAAATAAGCAAACCAATAATTTCACACTCAGTACATTTGGTTAGAGCGAACTGTTTGAAAAAAAAAACAAAAAAAAACGTAACTTAAAAAAGAAAGAAAGGGCTGTAATGTCGAGCAGTATAAGGATGTAAACTGAAACACACGAAATTTTCTGCACTGACATATGGCCCTGGTAAAATAAAGAAACCGACAGAACCTGTATTGCCGGCCGCAGTGGCCATGCAGTTCTAGGCGCTACAGTCTGGAAACGCGCGACCGCTACGGTCGCAGGTTCGAATTCTGCCTCGGGCATGGATGTGTGTGATGTCGTTAGGTTTAAGTAGTTCTAAGTTCTAGGGGACTGATGACCAAAGAAGTTAAGTCCCATAGTGCTCAGAGCCATTTGAACCAACCAGAACCTGTATTGCGCAAAGGAAACGAAACAATCACGTATCGTGAATCTCACCTGCAAAATGGAGCACTGGCAGAAACAGCAAGACTACGCAACAGCTAAACAAGTATTAACTACAAACTACCTACAGTTGTCCAGGGAAATTGGGTTCATAATCTTCACACAGAATGCCAATGAAACACATGACTGAACCTTTAAGTTCTGATATTTCAGTTAGGAAGGAACGTGTCAAAGAATACAATTATAGACTTTTAATACGAAAATTCATTTAATCTAATAACTTCCGTGGTCTAGTAAATTAACTCAGAAGATCAATCAATAGAATAATTATCAAAAACTCGACTGTGACGAGGGTGAAGTGGTCCAACAATACAGGTCTACAAAAATAAAAATAAACGTTTTACCTCATCAAGTAATACCTTGTTCTTCATTCGGAAACCTTCTTTATGTCCGTATATTATCCAGCCACTCTACTGAGTCATCATTGCTTCTCGTATTAAATCTGCGACTCACCTAGTTCCAAGAATGCGTCCCTGCATTACAATGTACGCTCAACGAGAAAAAACACCTGCTGCACGCAGCAGCTATCCACTACTCGCTGTCAGATTCAATGACTCCACAGTGCTGCCATGGCAGACATGGATACTGTTGCCTGACAACTGTTTCCCAGACCACAGTTCTTCAAATACATCATTTTCCTTTACAAATATTAACACACCTAGTAACATCATCAAAAAATACCCGTCTTGCAACTGACGCGCTTAGGGAAACGTTCCAAGCAGCGTCTTGGGGCCACATTGGACAGCGAAAGACGCGAACCCATACCGCAGCAGGCTGCGATAACTATTCTGGAATAAACTCTGATTCTCGCACATCTTATAGGTTTATTCGTCAGCTTCATGATGAACTGCGTATCATTTCGTTATTGGTAATAGTTAAATTAAAAGGAAGGTTAGCGTTGGTCGTAATATTGATGTTTTATTGATAGCAGAATCGATTTTCGATCACATAGTGATCATCTTCGGTGCTGTACACATTAAACTCAGACAGTGGTATCAAGTTATCAATAACCAAAACTGAGAAGCGATCACAATAACTCAATGTGCAGTTAATGTGATATTTCGATGTTAGGGAAACTACTGCAGGAAATTCATAGAGTTTGTAGTGAAAAACATGGGTAGCCATGAATTTGCGTTTGGTGCGTGTTAGATCATATGCAGCTGCGTATGAAATTTGGATGACATATTGAATTAGTCTTTAAACTTGGAAGGATATCGCCCTCTGTCTCCAGTGTAAACGGAATGTATGTAAAGGGCCCTGTCACAAACACACGCGCCATAGAAAGAGCCAGAATAAAATGTTAATAAATCCCTCATATCTCATAAACGGTCTGAGGTACCGTAACAAGTTTTTGGAAAATGATAGCACGTGAAGATGCAGTATGAGTGATGCGCGGAACTTCCGTATCTAACGAGATATTCAAGCAACTACAGTTTTTTAGATGAAATAATGTAACATTTAAGGACCACCAATAACTGATGAAACTAGATTTGCTGTGGATTTTGCAATAATATACGTGAAGAATTACAAGTTTATTTTAATACTGAGAATGAGCTTTCTCATAACTATTGACCTGTCTTGCCCTCAGTTGTTAGTTTAATAGCACACTGTTTTAGGATTCTGTCACAATTTCAACTGCATTAGAATGGTAGTGGGTCGAATATTTGTAAACCCGGCTGTGTTTAGACATGGCACAAGAGAAGTTAAGTATTACTCGAAACTTGTCATAGTCCTTCATAAATAAATGTCTGCTCTGCCACATTACTTTTCACCTAGGCTCATATATTCTCAGTCGGATTTAAATAAGCATGATATGGAGGAAGCCTGATTAAACTATGCACTTTCAGCGTCAGCCAGTTCATCGACCTGGTAGCGTGGAGTTTTTGCCTTGTACAACAAGTACCATTAACACCGCCTTACCCAAGTTATGTTCACCTTTATCCAACGGAATATTTCTTTGTACCCAGAGCAAAATATTCTCTTTCCTCCATGCATTGTTGAAGCTTTATCCATCACGGCGGAGTGATATGGCACATTGCCCATTACTATTGTCGAATTCGGAGGAATATTGTGCAGATCAACATTATCTTTACACCCAGTGAACGTGTTCTTGGACCATAACTTTTATTGCGAATCTCGTGTTCAGACGTGCTGCACTGTTTTTACTAACGCAATGCCAACACAAAACACTAGTTCAATACGTGATTACTGCAGAACACTTCAGCACCAGAAAATATCACTTTACAACGAGAACTAATGATCGTGGTTGCATCTAATGCGCGGCACGACATAGTACTGTTTATCCACAGCGTGGCAACAGGGGCGCTTTACTAACCGAACTGCTGGCGGCGTGGTAGGGAAAGCCGGCTCGGCATTGGTGTTACCTGGGCAACGGCGTCGTGTGCCCTCCGGTGAGCCAAACGTCAAAAGTCGCAACTAATTTTAAACGCACTATAGCAACAGCTCGCCTTGGATGCAGCCGGTTTGGATGTGTTGTTGTTCATTGCAGGGATGAAAAAATATTAAAATATGTGACATATATCTCAAAAAGTATCATAATAGGATTAAAAGAAACAAGAAGGTTACTGTTATCAGTCATTGTTTTTTTATCTCCGCGACACGTTTCAAAGGCTTAAACCTCCATGAACAGGTGGATTTACATACATTAGTATGACCTGTGTGTCTGTGTTGTGTTACGATAGTTTGGAGGAACATATGACACTGTCTAGTGGAGAAACAAAAAACTATTTAAGAACATGGTTTTGGGTTTCTTTTGACAAAAACTAAACGTATAGCTAACGGAAAAAATAAAATAAGTAAAAGAGAGTACCTCCAGTGGACACATGTTCCTTTCACTGTCTTAACACATCACATGTGTACTGTCATATTTTGTAGACAAGGTGCAAGCACTGTTAGCTGCAAGTATAATATTGCAGAAGATAAACATTATCACAAAGTACAAAGAACGTACATCGTAACAACATTGTTACAGTATAAGTTTTAAAGGATTTTGGAGAACATTGTTTTGAGGTGTTCAATACATGCGTTGGCATAAATACACTCCTGGAAATTGAAATAAGAACACCGTGAATTCATTGTCCCAGGAAGGGGAAACTTTATTGACACATTCCTGGGGTCAGATACATCACATGATCACACTGACAGAACCACAGGCACATAGACACAGGCAACAGAGCATGCACAATGTCGGCACTAGTACAGTGTATATCCACCTTTCGCAGCAATGCAGGCTGCTATTCTCCCATGGAGACGATCGTAGAGATGCTGGATGTAGTCCTGTGGAACGGCTTGCCATGCCATTTCCACCTGGCGCCTCAGTTGGACCAGCGTTCGTGCTGGACGTGCAGACCGCGTGAGACGACGCTTCATCCAGTCCCAAACATGCTCAATGGGGGACAGATCCGGAGATCTTGCTGGCCAGGGTAGTTGACTTACACCTTCTAGAGCACGTTGGGTGGCACGGGATACATGCGGACGTGCATTGTCCTGTTGGAACAGCAAGTTCCCTTGCCGGTCTAGGAATGGTAGAACGATGGGTTCGATGACGGTTTGGATGTACCGTGCACTATTCAGTGTCCCCTCGACGATCACCAGTGGTGTACGGCCAGTGTAGGAGATCGCTCTCCACACCACGATGCCGGGTGTTGGCCCTGTGTGCCTCGGTCGTATGCAGTCCTGATTGTGGAGCTCACCTGCACGGCGCCAAACACGCATACGACCATCATTGGCACCAAGGCAGAAGCGACTCTCATCGCTGAAGACGACACGTCTCCATTCGTCCCTCCATTCACGCCTGTCGCGACACCACTGGAGGCGGGCTGCACGATGTTGGGGCGTGAGCGGAAGACGGCCTAACGGTGTGCGGGACCGTAGCCCAGTTTCATGGAGACGGTTGCGAATGGTCCTCGCCAATACCCCAGGAGCAACAGTGTCCCTAATTTGCTGGGAAGTGGCGGTGCGGTCCCCTACGGCACTGCGTAGGATCCTACGGTCTTGGCGTGCATCCGTGCGTCGCTGCGGTCCGGTCCCAGGTCGACGGGCACGTGCACCTTCCGCCGACCACTGGCGACAACATCGATGTACTGTGGAGACCTCACGCCCCACGTGTTGAGCAATTCGGCGGTACGTCCACCCGGCCTCCCGCATGCCCACTATACGCCCTCGCTCAAAGTCCGTCAACTGCACATACGGTTCACGTCCACGCTGTCGCGGCATGCTACCAGTGTTAAAGACTGCGATGGAGCTCCGTATGCCACGGCAAACTGGCTGACAGTGACGGCGGCGGTGCACAAATGCTGCGCAGCTAGCGCCATTCGACGGCCAACACCGCGGTTCCTGTTGTGTCCGCTGTGCCGTGCGTGTGATCATTGCTTGTACAGCCCTCTCGCAGTGTCCGGAGCAAGTATGGTGGGTCTGACACACCGGTGTCAATGTGTTCTTTTTTCCATTTCCAGGAGTGTATTTCGGGTCGTATATAAATCTTATTTTGCCAAGTTAAAATAGCTTAAACGCACATATTTCAAGGGGTATATAAATCCGATTTTCTCTAGTTAATATAGCTTAAACTTCATAGTCGTTTATACACTTTAGAGCCAAAGAAACTGGTACACCTGACTAATATCGTGTAGGGCCCCCGCGAACACGCAGAACTGCCGCAACACGACCTGGCATGGATTCGACTAACGTCTGAAGTGGTGTTGGAGGGAACTGACACCATGAATCATGCAGGACTGTCCATAAATCCGTAAGAGTACGAGGGGGTGGAGATCTCTTCTGAACAGCACGTAGCAAGGTATCCCAGATATGCTCAATAATGCTCACGTCCGGGGAGTTTGGTGGCCAGCGAAGTGTTTAAACTCAGAAGAGTGTTCCTGGAGCCACTCTGTAGCAATTCTGGATGTGTGGGGTGTCGCATTGTCCACCTGGAATTGCCCAAGTCCGTCGAAATGCACAATGGACATGAATGGATACAGGTGATCAGACAGGCTGTTTACGTATGTGTCACCGTATCCAGACGTACCAGTGATCCCGATCACTCCTGCTGCACACGCCCCACACCATTACAGAGCCTCCATCAGCCTGAACAATGCCCTGTTGACAAATGGTTCAAATGGCTCTAAGCACTATGGGACTTAACATCTGAGGTCATCAGTCCCCTAGACTTAGAACTACTTAAGCCTAACTAACCTAAGGACATCACACACATCCATGCCCGAGGCAGGATTCGAACCTGCGACCGTAGCAGCAGCGCGGTTCCTCGCTGAAGCGCCTAGAACCGCTCGGCCCCTGTTGACAGGCAGGGTCCATGGATTCATGAGATTGTCTCCATACGTACATGAGCATTCGCTCGATACAATTTGAAACGAGACTCGTCCGACCAGGCAACATGTTTCGAGTCATCAGCTGGCCAATGTCGGTGTTAATGGGCCCAGGCGAGGCGTAAAGCTTTGTGTCATGCAGTCATCAAGGGCACAAGAGTGGGCCTTCGGCTCCGAAAGCCCATATTGATGATGTTTCGTTGAATGGTTCGCACGCTGACACTTGTTGATGGCCTATCATTGAAATCTGCAGCAATCTGCGTAAGGGTCGCTCTTCCGTCACGCTGAACGATTCTCTTCAGACGTCGTTGGTCCCGTTCTTGCAGGATCTTTTTTCTGTTTCAGCGATGTCGGAGATTTGATGTTTTACCGAATTCCTGATATTCATGGTAGACTCGTGAAATGGTCGTACGGGAAAGTCTCCACTTCATCGCTACCTCGGACATGCTGTGTCCTACCACTCGTGAGCCGAAAATAACACCACGTTCAAAGTCAGATCTTGACAACCTGCCATTGTAGCAGTAGTAACCGATCAACAACTGCGCTGACACTTGTTGTCTTATACTTGCGTTGCCGACCGTAGCGCCGTCTTGTGCTTGTTTACATACCTCTGTTTACATGCCTATACCAGTTTCTTTGGCTCTTCGAATGTATAATCATGTGAACCTCATGGTTTCCAGTGTGTCTAAAGTTTTGTGGAGGTTTGGATGCGAAACCTATTCAGGAGAGAATTGATAATACATAAACACCTCTGTTAAACTATTTTGTATGGTAGAGATGATTTTTTGCTTAAATGTGGTCATTTAATACTTGAAACAGCGCTAAGCAGCAAATGCTTTGCTCCATGGCGAGAGCACTTTCATCGGAATAAACAAAGCTTCAGTTAACAATAACAGTTTAATGTCTGTTACTAGAGCCGGTATTTTGCACTGCAACTACAAAATATATAATTGTACTCGTTTCAATAGTTTGGGAATAAAGTGATTCAGTGTTCACTACGATTGTTACCGATCAGATTTAGCTACAGTTGTTTTGCCATGCTACTTTGCCAGCACTGTCTATAAAGTAATGAGCGAAAACATTTCCCCTTGCGTTATGGGACTGCATTGTCCAGATCACACAGTACGCTTTTCAAATGCCCCGGCATTTTTCAGCCGTCTTCTTTCTGCGAATTTCGGTGTCTATTGGAAAATGGAAATTTTTGGTAAGGTCTTATGAGACCTACCTGCTGAGGTCATCGGTCCCTAAGCTTACGCACTACTTAATCTAACTTAATCTAAGGACAACACACACACCCATGCCCGAGGGAGGACTCGAACCTCCGACGGGGGTAGCCGCCCGGGCCGTGACAGCTGTCTCTGTAAGACATCCCACACAGATTTACAAACATTCTTATTTTACACAGTGTTGTGTGTCCGATTATATATTGATAATGCAGATCAGATAGTAGCCACTACCAGATATTTGTAAAAGATGATCAGCAGACGTTAAAGCTGTTGTATTAATGTTACTTCATCAAACGACTAGACATTCATTCGGAAATAAAGAATTTACTTTCTGCTCTTAAATCCATAAACAGAATCACGAACTTACGGTATATTAATAATTTTTACTTACGGACCGTCTGACATCAACTGAATAAAACACAATTTTAGTGCCATAGTGCATAGTGTTGTGGAATGGGGAAAAAACCGCAAATTGGCGTTCATAAGAAGAAGAACAACACCAAAAATGCAACAGGAGCGAAATATGTAGGAAATTGTCCACGCAGCCTGTAAGTACAGTTCAAAACATTACTACTTAATAGGAAATACCAACCACCAGAACTGTTTATAACCTATAGGCACAATGACAAAAATGTAAATAAAATAGCTAACATACGTACATATTCCAGGCCACTGATGATGCCTTGCAGATAAAGGCGAAACGCGTACGGCACTAAAATTGTGTTTTATTCAGTTGCTGTCAGACGGTCCATAAGTAAAAATTATTAATATACCGTAATATTACACGCAACTGAGGAAGACAGGACTATAAAAGTTGAAGAATCACGAAAGTTCCTTTCAGCAGCCGTGTAGTAACAAGCAGTGGGTGAGTCCAAAACATCCTGCCGCTCTTTCAACGTTTTCATCAATGAAATCAGCAAACACTGCTTCCATTCACTTACGCGCACGCTCCTTGATTACCAGTCCAGTACTGTTGCGCGACTGTTGCTGCTATGTCGCCGTGTCTGCACTGAAACGACTTCTCGCGCCGCGATATGGCTGCGAGCACGCGCGGCTGGTACTCGCTCGTGTGCACCGATCTCTCCCGAAGTATCTGAGCGTCATGGTTCTGCTCGCGCTGCACTCTCGTGCGCATATCGGCCCCAGTGTCACGCGGTAAAATGCCCCCTTAATTCGACGTCTTTCCTGTCTCAGTAGACTATTAGTTGGAAGTAAGTCTACTGCAGCACCTCTTTCGTTTTATTCCTCTAATGAGTCTAGTCTGTCACGTGCAGTCGTTTTCGTTTTCGTTTTCACAGAATCGCTACATTTTCTTGATTTATCAGGCCTGTATGGTTTCCGATGTGGCGCCTGGACGGCGAAAGTGAATTTATGAGAAAATATCCCTTTTTCGGAAAAGTCGAAATACGTTAACAGAACATAGTAACAAGGATGATAATAGGGTTTACTAATGGCAAAAGCAAAAGGCAAAAGATCTGACAGCAGATACCGGCTATTAGAGCAAGCGGAGGCACTATCTATTAGTGTGTAGAGTGCAACAATTCAACTCTGTTAATTTCTAAGGAAAGCGAGTAGACTAAAACGAGAAAAATTTCAGTAAGAATACCTAGGCTAGACAAGTTATAAATAAACCAGTTCCCTATTACGTTCAGTAAGGTTTACGAAGGTTACAAAGAGAGGAATGTATGGAACAAGTATTAAAATTACATTACTCTAAGGACCTAAATGGTTCAAATGGCTCTGAGCACTATGGGACTTAACTTCTGAGGTCATCAGTCCCCTAGAACATAGAACTACTTAAACCTAACTAACCTAAGTACATCACACACATCCACGCCCGAGGCAGGATTCGAACCTGCGATCGTAGCGGTCGCGCGGTTCCACTCTGTAGCGCTTAGAACCGCTCGGCCACTCCGGCTGGCTAAGGATCAAAGACCACAGCAACAGCAAGATGGTGCAGAAGCACGGACAATGACGCAGAGAGATTGGCGAAGACCAGCGGCCGTGAAAAATTATTGTTAGGAGAAGCTGTCGAATATCGTAATAACACCAAAAATTAGTGAAGGAATAAAAAGACTAATGGGGGATAGAAAGAAATGTTCGTGAAGAAATAGAGAAGTGTACGTGAAACACCATCATACTTCAACAACATGCGAATTCCAAAGAAAGAAGGTACTGACAGATGTGGATATATTTTGAAACCATCAGTTTAGTAACTCGTGGCTGAAAAATACTCAAAAGGGGGAGGGGGGGGGGCTCTAAGTACTATGGGACTTAACATCTGAGGTCATCAGTCCCCTAGACTTAGAACTACTTAAACTTAACTAACCTAAAGACATCACACACATCCATGCCCAAGGCAGGATTCGAACCTGCAACCGTAGCAGCAGCGCGGTTCCTGACTCTAGCACCCAGAACCTCTCGGTCACAACGGCCGGCTATAAAACACTAACACGGATTATTTACAGAAGGATGGACAGACTGGTAGAAGCCAGCGTCGGGGAAGACCCGTTTGGGGTACGGAAGAAAGCAAGAACATACGATGCAAAATAGACCCTAAGACTTGCCTTAGAAGACAGACAAAAGAAGAAGGGCAATTCCAGCAATATGCATTTCAAACAGATAATAATGGAAATGAAAGATAAGTTTGAAAAGGAAAGTTTTGTATCGCGCCAGGAAGGCGGCGCGTGGGTCTGCTCCTGTAAACTGAAGGGTAGGCCGAATGTAGGAAGTGAGTAGGAGCAGGAGAAGGTGAAAATCTCTCGGTACTGCTCTTAGAAATGGCTTTACTGTATCACAATATTAACTGGAGTGAGTAGGAGCACGAAAAGGTGAAAATCTCTCAGTACTGCTCTTGGATATGCTTTTTAAGTGAACACATAACTTTGCACTAGGGTGCGAAGTCTTAGACCCGCCGTAAGCAAAAGCGAAGCTGTAGCGCAGTGTCCCAGCCGTCTGCTCTTGATGAAATGGGCTGAATCTGGAGCGGAGCTCGTAGATCTGGACAGCGCCAGGGTGCTGTCGTCGGTGGCGGTGTCGTAGTGCCAACCTATGAACTTGCACCTACGCCGTGGCATCGTAGCTATCGATACCACAGAAAGGTTTGCCGATGACACTGTAATTCCGGCAGAGATGGGAAAGGATTTGGAAATCTGTTGAACGGAGGAGTTTATAAGATGAATACCAAGAAAAACGATTGTCAAGTCATGCAGACGGAATTAGATTAAGAAACGAACACTAAAGTTCCAGAGGAATTGTACTATTTGAGCAGGAACATGAATGTAGGATATCTGTGCGGAGATAAAGCAACTTGCACAGACTGACACGGAGAGTTTCGTCAAATCAATAAGACTGAGGGCCACAACAATTGGTATGGTCACATACGAAAATGGGGCAAGATTGCTAGAATGCAGGAAAAGCATCAAGAATAAAACAAAGTCTAAGAAAAGACAGCACAAAGCAAGTGACGTTAGTAACGGAAGGAAGGGGAAGAAAGGAGCTATGTGGTAAGATAGGGATGCGCTTGGAAAGACAATGTGACAAGACTTAACAAACTCGAAAATAATTGGTATCATACCCTAGAATCAGAAAATTTAGTCATTGTTTCCGCTTAAGTCCTTTGGAGCCGCAGCCGGTCTCGTGCCCTTGAACTCGTGTTGCCCAGTCCCTCTACGCCTCATTCCGCCGATAGCGATGAACCTCGTTCGCAGCCACAAAGCAGACCACGCGCTAGTTGTGCCCGCACTCCAGCTCACGCGCTCTCTGACGTCAGTAGAACACAGGGCTCAAACGTCACTGGCGGTTCGTTGCTCTGTCGGCATCTTTCGTTTGTGTTCCCCGCGTCCTGCGCTTGTCATCGCTGGCTAGCAGACGCCGTTCCCAAGTCTGCGGCGTGGCGTCCAGCTAACCATGCGCGAAGAAACAAACGCCAATCAGCAAAAAACAAACACCAATCAGCAAAATCCTGCGCAAACACTGACCAAAACAACACAACACGACGGCATTATTATAATATTTGTCCACCTATCCGTTACACGGTGGGTTTCATAAAATTCCCAACCCACCCTGCAGAAATCCCCCCCCCCCCCACCCACCCCCATGAACCATGGACCTTGCCGTTGGTGGGGAGGCTTGCGTGCCTCAACGATACAGCTAGCCGTACCGTAGGTGCAACCACAACGGAGGGGTATCTGTTGAGAGGGCAGACAAACGTGTGGTTCCTGAAGAGGGGCGGCAGCCTTTTCAGTAGTTGCAGAGGCAATAGTCTGCATGATTGACTGATTTGGCCCTGTAACACTAACCAAAACGGCCTTGCTGTTGTGGTACTGCGAACGGTTGAAAGCAAGGGAAAACTACAGCCGTAATTTTTTCCGAGGGCATGCAGCTTTACTGTATGATTAAATGATGATGGCGTCCTCTTGGGTAAGATATTCCGGAGATAAAATAGTCCCCCATTCGGATCTCTGGGCGGGGACTACTCAAGAGGACGTCTTATCAGGAGAAAGAAAACTGGCGTTCTATGGATCGGAGCGTGGAATGTCAGATCCCTTAATCGGGCAGGTAGGTAAGAAAATTTAAAAAGGGTAATGGATAGGTTAAAGTTAGATATAGTGGGAAATAGTGAAGTTCGGTGGCAGGACGAACAAGACTTTTGGTCAGGTGAATAAAGGGTTATAAATACAAAATCAAATAGGGGTAATGCAGGAGAAGAGTTAATAATGAATAAAAAAAATAGGAGTGCGGGTAAGCTACTACAAACAGCATAGTGAACGCATTATTGTAGCCAGGATAGACACGATGCCCACGACTACTACAGTAGTACAAGTTTATATGCCAACTAGCTCTGCAGATTATGAAGAAATTGATGAAATGTATGATGAGATAAAAGAATGTATTCAGGTAGTGAAAGTAGACGAAAATTTAATAGTCATGGGTGACTGGAATTCGACAGTAGGAAAAGGAAGAGTAGGAAACGTAGTAGGTGAATACGGATTGGGGCTAAGAAATGCAAGAGGAAGCCGCCTGGTAAAATTTTGCACAGAGCATAACTTAATCATAGCTCACACTTGGTTCAAGAATCATGAAAGAAGGTTGATACATGGAAGAACCCTGGATATACTCACAGGTTTCAGATTGATTATATAATGGTAAGACAGAGATTTAGGAACCAGGTTTTAAATTGTAAGACATTACCAGGGGCAGATGTGGACTCTGACCACAATCTATTGGTTACGAACTGTAGATTAACACAGAAGAAACAGCAAAAAGGTGTGAATTTAAGGAGGTGGGACCTGGATGTACTGAAAGAACCAGAAGTTGTACAGAGTTCAGGGAGGGCATAAGGGAACAATTGACAGGAATGGAGGAAAGAAATACAGTAGAAGAAGAATGAATAGCTCTGAGGGATGAAGTAGTGAAGCCAGCAGAGGATCAAGTAGGTATAAAGACGAGGGCTAGTAGAAATACTTGGGTAACAGAAGAGATACTGAATTTAATTGATGAAAGGAGAAAATACAAAACTGCAGTAAGTGAAGCAGGCAAAAAGGAATACAAACGTCTCAAAAATGAAATCGACAGGAAGTGCAAAATGGCTAAGGAGGAATGGCTAGAGGACAAATGTAAGGATGTAGAGGCTTATATCGCGAGGGGTAAGATAGATACCGCCCACAGGAAAATTAAAGAGACCTTTGGAGAAAAGAGAACCACTTGCATGAACGTCAAGAACTCAGATGGAAACCCAGTTCTAAGCAAAGAATGGGTAGCAGAAAGGTGGAAGGCGTATATAGAGGGTCTATACAAGGGCGATGTTCTAGAGGACAATATTATGGAAATGGAAGAGGATGTAGATGAAGATATGAAACGTCCACTTTGAACAATTTATACAAGACTGAGCTTAAACTGACACACAATATTTTTTTAGCGCAACGTAATCTAATTTTCAAAAATCCCTACAAAAGAATGGCCCTGACTAACATTAACCTAAACCTTTCACAAATCACTTACCTCACAAAAATCTTCGTTACTCTAGCTACAGCAATACAGCGAGCGCCACTACTGCCAGCTAAATAAAAGATTCAAACTACCGAAGGCACTAACTACTGATATGCAAAGTTAGCAAATGAAAGATTTTGATAGAGAACAAATAATGTATTTACCATAATAGTCATAATATATATATAGCAGTTCATGACAAATTTCAAAACTCCGCCATCTCTCTCCCCACATCCACCACTGCTGGCGGCTCACCTCCAACTGCGCAACGCTACGCGCTGTTCACATCCAGCCGCCGCTGCCCAACACTACAATGGCAGACAACAATGCAAACTAGCCACAGGCTGCACACAGCACAGCCAGAGCGCTACGTAACGTTGCCAATAAGAAAACATAAACAGCCTACTTACATATAAGAAAACATAAACAGCCTACTTACAGATGAAATGGGAGATATGACACTGCTTGAAGAGTTTGACAGAGCACTGAAAGACCTAAGTCGAAACAAGGCCCCGGGAGTAGACAACATTCCATTGGAACTACTGACAGACTTGGGAGAGCCAGTTCTGACAAAACACTACCATCTGGTGAGCAAGATGTATGAGACAGGCGAAATTCCCTCAGACTTCAAGAAGAATATAATAATTCCAATCCCAAAGAAAGCAGGTGTTGCAGATGTGAAAATTACCGAACAATCAGTTTAATAAGTCACAGCTGCAAAATACTAAGGCGAATTCTTTACAGACAAATGGAAAAACTGGTAGAAGCCGACTTCGGGGAAGATCAGTTTGGATTCCGTAGAAGTGATGGGACACGTGAGGCAATACTGACCCTACGACTGATCCTAGAAGAAAGATTAAGGAAATGCGAAACTATGTTTCTAGCATTTGTAGAAAGCTTTTGACAATGTTAACTGGAATACTCTCTTTCAAATTCTGAAGGTGGCAGGAGTAAAATACAGGGAGCGAAAGGCTATTTAGTCGAATTAAGTCGGGTGATGCTGCGGGAATTAGATTAGGAAAGGAGACGCTTAAAGCAGTGAAGGAGTTTTGCTATTTGGGGAGCAAGATAACTGATGATGGTCGAAGTAGAGAGGATATAAAATGTAGACTGGCAATGGCAAGGAAAGCGTTTCTGAAGAAGAGAAATTTGTTAGTATCGAGTATAGATTTATGTGTCAGGAAGTCGTTTCTGAAAGTATTTGTATGGAGTGTAGCCATGTATGGAAGTGAAACATGGACGATAAATAGTTTAGACAAGAAGAGAATAGAAGCTTTCGAAATGTGGTGCTACAGAATAATGCTGAAGATTAGATGGGTAGATCACATAACTAATGAGGAGGTATTGAATAGAATTGGGGAGAAGAGGAGTTTGTGGCACAACTTGACTAGAAGAAGGGATCGGCTGGTAGGACATGTTCTGAGGAATCAAGGGATCACCAATTTAGTACTCGAGGGCAGGGTGGAGGGTGAAAATCGTAGAGGGAGACCAAGAAATGAATACACTAAGCAGATTCAGAAGGATGTAGGCTGCATGTAGGTACTGGGAGATGAAGAAGCTTGCACAGGATAGAGTAGCATGGAGAGCTGCATAAAACCAGTCTCAGGACTGGAGACCACAACAACAACAACAGCATCGCTGACTTCGGTTTGCTTACCTCGCGTCTTCTAAAGTTGACCTGTAGATCTCGTCCTGATCGGCTTCTGCTCTACATGGCCGCAGGATTCGACGTACAAACAACAAACTGTACTAAACTGAAGTGGCGGTCTCGCAGAAAATCCAGGGCTACGAAATAAAGTTATCGAAACATAGAATGCCAATTGATTTTTATTCATTAACGTTTGCGGTAGTCAAGAAACGTAAGTAAGAGCCCGATTATGGTAATTCATTAAATCAAATTCCGCGGAAGCTATGTTCAGAGCACCGCACCAGGTCCCAATCTAATGATTCACAGCATTACAAGATGTTCATAAATTCACACGACCGTTCCCCAAGGCACTGTTCAACAGGACAAATTATTTCCTTAACTCGTTTCGCAGTACCATCCACAGCGCGTTTCGTGTTAATTCATACTTGATGGAAGACTTCCAGTAAGTTATCACACAAAAACGTTTCCTGAAGCATTGTTAACTGCGACGAGCAATTATGGGTAACGTAGTGTCATCAGTCTTCGTACTGGTTTGATTTGGCCTGCCACGAATTCTTCTCCTGTGCCAATCTTTTGATCTCAGAGTAGCCCTTGCAACTTATGTCCTCAATTATTTGCTGCATGTATCCCAATCTCTGTCTTCCTCTACAATTTTTTCCTCTACAGCTCCCTCTAATACCATGGAAGTTACCTGAGGTCTTAAGGGGGAATGACAGGGGGACGGTCGAAAAAATTAGACATTTTTTTAATTACGGAATTCTAATGTATACATATTGAATAATTATTCCCCAAAATATTATGCGCGAACTCCAAAAAGCATCTATTCTGTGAGCGTTTGAAGCCGGGTGTGCACGGCACGCCTCCGCAGTAGAGAACCGTTTGCCACAAGTCGTTACCGATGCCTTCGACCCTATTTATCCCGATTTGAGTAAACCTGATTTGCTGGAGAGTTGTTTGGGCGGTTTTACTCAAAATGTGAACGAAGGTTTCAATAGTCTTGTGATGTCGTCAGTCATACGACCACACCGCCGCCTCTCGATAAACGGAACAGAAGAACGGCTGTGTTAGCCAAAGAATACACAGCCAGTCGCAGTACTTTGCTCGCCGCAAGGCGCCGCTAGGCCACTTCATGTGTAGCAGGAGAGTAGTGCAGTTGAGCCAGTCTACAGTTCGTAGCCGCGCTCAGTGGTCAGCCAGCGCCGATGTTAGTCATCGTCTGCAGCTCAGTCATTGCTGCCATGAAGTCTTTGTAGCTGCGTTCCAAGTTAGTCTTCAGATTCACCGGATTCGACATTCAAGAGTACGAGAGATTAATTCGTCACTGCAAGATTTGTGACTTGAAAATTATGTCATTCTACAGACGCTTAGTCCAGTCGCATCTTGTATAATTTTCAACCAACTGATCATGGACTACAGCAAAGTTAAGTAATAAATACTTTCTTATTTTGTACTCCTGCTAATTAATTGTGTTTTCCTGCTGTAGCTACCAAGCAGTCTTGGCATAGTAGGCCGGTCAGAGTGGCCGAGCGGTTCTAGGCGCTACAGTCTGGAACCGAGCGACCGCTACGGTTGCAGGTTCGAATCCTGCCTCGGGCATGGATGTGTGTGATGTCCTTAGATTAGTTAGTTTTAAGTAGTTATAAGTTCTAGGGGACTGATGACCACAGCAGTTAAGTCCCATAGTGCTCAGAGCCATTTTTTGGCATAGTAGAAACTACGTTTCCACCTCCTTGGCTACCTCATATTTGCTACCTCATGTCGATGGACTCGATTATGGTGGAAGATCGAGATCCATCAAGTCTAATTTGGAGATACGCTCCAAAAACAACATCCAGCCGAAGCGAAATTGTCAATATTGCTTCAAATTTGGTCGTATGTCTATTCAATGCCAAACTCCATTAATGCACGTGGCAAATGCCTTTCAAATCAAAATCGGTGATGAAATGCGCCTATTCTGTGAAGACAGAAACGCTAGCGGCGATGCGCTCAGCGACGAAAAGGGTTTTCAGGAAGAAAGTGAGGGCTTATCAGGTCAAAGCCGAAGGTGGCCACCCACTTGCCGGGGCGATAGTTATTATAGATCAGGCCTCGACGTTATCCCGTAAGTTTCAAGCTTTGTCCCTTTTTTTATATGGTAAATGTTTGTCAAACTTCAAACGCGTTCTTCTCAAAACCATGTTTTTGGGCATGGTTGTCGTCACCCACGTTACAATTTTCATCCGATTTTGATAACTTTTGGTCTCCCTTCAGTCTCTCTTCGGTTCATCGTAGTCGATATTTTTATGTTGATATTTAGTATCTTTTCTGCCCAAAAAGAGTGGTCCATTTTTCAAATAACTGTAATTTTTTCTTTTTTTTTCTTTGCAAATCCCTACGATGAACTAAAATTACATGTTTAAGGATCAATGTGATATATTAATTTCATGTTTCAGATAAAAGTAACTGGACTTGCAGCTACAACTGTCGATCTATCTCCTTT
Organism: Schistocerca serialis cubense; assembly: GCF_023864345.2. Lineage (NCBI taxonomy): Eukaryota > Metazoa > Arthropoda > Insecta > Orthoptera > Acrididae > Schistocerca > Schistocerca serialis. Next base: position 314,616,443 of record NC_064639.1, read on the forward strand.
CAGAGCTGCCTCGGGAAAATCCCAATTACACAGTGAATATAATAATTTTCAATAAAAAACTAAGAAAAACTTGAATGTATGCTTTATTCATTGTGGCAAAAACCATTTGTGTATTACATTCCTGTACTGAGGAAAACAAAATCCTGAATTTGAGCTATATTTTCGTACGTCACCTGTCGTTCCCACTTAACAGACATCCTACATCCTGTCCCTTCTTCTTGATTTTTTCTTGGCTTAACGAAATTAATATTAACCTTCTAACAGTGCAACTAATGTTGACGGTATGACTGGAGGAGCATAGCAGTGTTCAAATAATATATATTATCTAACAACATTGTACTGCGCCGCGCCATGCTCAGTGTGTGATTTCCGTCTGTCTACGGGGTACTCCAGAATGACACAGTAAACGCTTCACCATCTGCCGCGCGACTCAGTGCACAATACTCTCTCCCTACCCTGTTGCTACTCAAGTTCTTGTCTAACTGATAGCAAGTAGAAGTAAAGTAAAATGTAATGCGGGTAGAAACGCCACAGTACCACAATGATTGGGGAGCCCTTCTGATCCACGACCGCTCTGAATTAACGGATTTTCTCGTCGTGGTCATTCTGCGACAGATATGTGAGAGGAAGTAATATGTTGTTCGACGTCTTTGCTCCCAGTTCCAACAGTAACGCAGTCCACGGTACACCTCTCTCACAGCAACTCCCACTGGAGCTTTTTGAGCATCTTCGAGACGAAACGCCTCTCTTCAGTGAATCTTCTCTCTCTCTCTCTCTCTCTCTCTCTCTCTCTCTCTCTCTCTCTCTCCCTCTCTCTCCCTCCCTCCCTCTATCTCTTCTGATAATCCTACTTGTTAAGGGTCCCATACTGGTAAACAATACACGAGAATGTTTGGAAATCACTTCTTTGGCAGATGAATTCATTTCTTTAAGATTCTTCCAACGATCTTTCGTGTGTATGGGTCCACAACCGCCTTGAATTTCTTGAGGGAAGTCATTTTCTCGCGTCTGCTGTCTATTTTGAAATAACCACAGTATTTCATTATTTAGTGTTTAGATAATTTCATCCCCCTCTGGCATTATCAACTGCCTAGCGTTAAAAACAATACCTGAAGTTAAAGCAGCTTCAAGTAGAACCATGACACAGAATAAAATACATACTTATATAGAAATATTTACATGCCTCTGTAACTTAAATCAGAGCGAAAAAATTGCAATGTACATAGCATGACAGATTTTACTCATCTGCTCGGAGGAACTAACATCACATTTCCTTTATTGCTATTTCATCCCCCCTCGCTCCGTACGGGCGGGTGGGGGGGTGTACCCTGTTAGCCATTACAGTATGCCGATCTTCAGCCAACGATGCTACAAATTTAAAACTCAGTAAAAATTTGCATGGCGCTAGAAAAATGTATGTTTTCACAAAATAAAATACAGATGTTGAGTTGCATAAGTCAAAAGAAAAAAAGCTGTTTTGATGGGAATTAAGATATATACACAGATGAAAGCAGTGATGACTTAATGTAGATTGCCAGGGGCAGGAATATAACGGGATCTGTAGCGTTTCACATGAGTGTTTCGTGGAGGGATTAGGGAGAGTGAAGAGGGATGTGGTTCTGGGGAGTAATATGTGATGGTGTCCCTAATAAGGGATAACTAATAACCACAGTAGTTGCAGGAACTAACTGTATGTATATATCACTATTTCACATATTTCCCGCTTTTTAAGACGTGAAAATGCAAATTTTATGTGGTATTGCCTTTAAACGATGAAACAATTTATTACTTCAGAAGCGATATCCATATGTAAGAAGGGGAAAAAATACGACGCCTGCGTCGGTTTTGTCACTGTGACATTGGACAACACCTTGAAATACGTTAGTGTAACAATTAAAACGAAAATTCACGTGACATGGTCAGCGTCTTAAAATCAAATGCAGTTCATGTCAACGAACTTAACAGCATGACTCTACCACCAGCGACATAAAAACGTACACAAAAAAGGGCCGTTTCTGGAAGAGATAATGATCTTATCACATCAAATGTTCAAATGTATGTGAATTCCTAAGGGACCAAACTGCAGAGGTCATCGGTCCCTAGACTTACACACTACATAAACTAACTTAAACTAACTTATGCTAAGAACAACACACACACCCATGCCCGAGGAAGGACTCGAACCTCCGGCGGGAGTGGCACAATCCATGATACAGTGCCTCTAACCGCGCGGCCACTCCGAGCGGCTTATCAGATCCGATGTCATGTTACACATACAGTGTCAGGTTTCACACTTGCTCCTTTGTGCCCCCACTCCTCTCTACCAGATAATCACTGGGAATTGATCAAGGTCACGCTGGAGAATTACCCAGGCAATTGTGCGAACTACATTCCAGATCATGATGTAATTAGACAGTGGTCACGTGGTTCTACCAATATTCCTTATGCAAGTAGACTAGACACTGATGGTGTGATATAAAACTGGCAGGGAACCCCTCTCAGCCAATGGCGGCACAATAAAATCGCAGGGAACTCAGTGAGCCAATGAGGATCGAGCACCCCCTCCTCCACCCCTCCCCTTCCTCATTTTCATCTTTTACGATGAGCCATTTGGGTGCATTAAGTCACTCAGGAGCTGGGTAGCATAGGGAGAGGTTCTAAGCAGTGTCTATTTGTTAATAACAAATTATGTCGCTCAAGGCCTATTTATTAATAACAAAGAAGATCAGATTATAACTTTTGTCTACAGTGAGGTCATTAGAAATGGAGCACAAGCTTGGATAAAGAAAGGGTGGGGAGGAAATCGGCCATTCCCTTTGAAAGGAACCATCCCAGCATTTCCCATGAGTGATTTAGAGAAATCATGGAAAACTTAAATCTGGGTGGCCAGATGGGGATTTGAATCAAAGTCCTCCCAAATCCAAGTCCAGTGTGCTAACTACTGTACCACCTCGCTCACTTTTGTTAATGGCAATTTAATATTCTGTCACTCTAAGCACCACCAGACACCACACCCAGACAGATATGTAAGTACTCTAATTTTTTAGTATTTTCCACAATTTTAAGCATTTTATCCAATTATGTGAGTTCAATCTCGACGTCATGTCAACATCACTTCATATCATGTAGTCACATCAACATCATATCACGTCGTATCATGTAGTCACATCAACATCATATCACGTCAAGTCACCGTCATGATGCTCTCAGCCAATCACAATGCAGCATGGTCCCGATTTATTTGCCGTTGCTAAGCCACTACTCCATTACTAGCGTGTGTGTGATTTCATAGTGTATGTGCTAGAAACGAACACATTGGTAGAAATAATGACATCATGCCATTGAAATGACGTCATAGCAAATTCTGTAAGTACTATCGATTTCCAACCAAAGATATTGTGTGTATAAGAAATACCGCTCTGTGACAGATAAACCTCTGTCAAACAACTACTGCATTTCTAAATTGTGTGACATCATAGTAAACTTCTGGTGGATTCAATCAAAGATAGTAGCACAGTGCTCTAGAGAAGTGTAGCAACCCCAGCGAAAAGCATGTCGCCTGCAGGGCAGCCCACACTCCTCGAACACACTCCTGATGTGTGGTATACCAAAGAGCAATATGCTAGCAACGGCTCAGAAGATGCATAACCTTCTCCAGTCTGCTGGCTGACACAAAAGCCACTGAGGCAATATCAGTTTTGACCGAGGGATCTGCCATCCATGGTAATAACAGGAAACAGATCCCAATAAACCGGTGGAAATATCAAAGACTGCTATGAATACATACTCAGAGAAAAAGGAATTCTCCCCAGCATTCACAGGTCGAAGAAGCCTAGTGATATGCTTGTAAGGTATGGAACATCTTAAGCGACGCCACCAAATACGTGACTGGAGCGAGAGACCTCTATATGTCTGCCCAGTGTTAACCAGACCATCTCCCCAAGTATGGTAGAGAAAGTTCCATAATTATATGTATGATCACCTGCAGCCTGGTGGGTGGCGCAAAAGACACTCAGTCATTCACGGAGAGGGCATACCACCTACGCAAATCAGCCGTAATTCGCAGACACCTATACGTTCACCAGAAGAAATCTATGGAGGCCTTTACAGATAAATGTTGCTAACAATTTAAACGCCAAGCACTCCTTTCTCTCTAGACCAATAAGAAACAAGATAACCCTATTCAGCCAACAATCATGCTTTTAAAACTTGTGCTTATGTATAGGCGAACCCATTTTCAGCCAGGCAGTGCTCCCAGGTGGAGTGAATACACGTAATTACTGTATCCAAATAAAATAAACCTTGCAATAGAATTAGTTTTTGGCAATGCTGTAAGGCTTGTAAATACAATCCCGCAAGAATCCTGGCTGTGGACAAGATCCGTCAGGGCCGTCGCCGCACACACATGAGACTGAGCAAGCAGCACACTGCAGCAAAAATAACTTGTTCCTACACACAGAGTCAACGACTCACAGGGGTCGCGACTTCTCTCCCACTATACTATAAGAAAAGACTACCTTAGAGAAATGTAGAGATCGTCCGTAATCTGCTGATAAACAAATTCTCCAAAGACGCAGTTACACTACTGGCCATTAAAATTGCTACACCACGAAGATGACGTGCTACAGACGCGAAATTTAACCGACAGGAAGAATATGCTATGATATGCAAATGATTAGCTTTTCAGAGCTTTCACATAAGGTTGGCGCCGGTGGTGACATCTACAACGTACTGACATGAGGAAATTTCCAACCGATTTCTCATACACAAACAGCAGTTCACCGGCGTTGCCTGGTGAAACGTTGTTGTGATAACTCGTGTAAGGAGGAGAAATGCGTACCATCACGTTTCCGACTTTGATAAAGGTCGGATTGTAGCCTATCGCGATTGCGGTTTATCGTATCACGACATTGCTGCTCGCGTTGGTCGAGATCCAATGACTGTTAGCAGAATATGGAATAGGTGGGTTCAGGAGGGTAATACGGAACGCCGTGCTGGATCCCAACGCTCTCGTATCACTAGCAGTCGAGATGACAGGCATCTTATCCGCATGGCTGTAACGAATCGTGGAGCCACGTCTCGATCCCTGTGTCAACAGATGGGGACGTTTGCAAGACAGCAACCATCTGCACGAACAGTTCGATGACGTTTGCAGCAGCATGGACTATCAGCTCGGAGACCATGGCTGCGGTTACCCTTGACGCTGCATCACAGACAAGAACGCCTGCGATGGTATACTCAACGACGAACCTGAATGGCAAAACGTCATGAATCCAGGTTCTGTTTACAGCATCATGATTGTCGCATCCGTGTTTGGCGACATCGTGGAGAACGCGCATTGGAAGCGTGTATTCGTCATCGGCATACTGGCGTATCACCCGGCGTGATGGTATGGGGTGCCATTGGTTACACGTCTCGGTCACCTCTTGTTCGCATTGACGGCACTTTGAACAGTGGACGTAACATTTCAGATGTGTTACGACCCGTGGCTCCACCCTTCATTCCACCCCTGCGAAGCCCTACATTTCAGCAGGATAATGCACGACCGCATGTTGCAGGTCCTGTACGTTCCTTTCTGGATACAGAAAATGTTCGACTGCTGTCCTGGCCAGCACATTCTCCAGATCTCTCCCCAATTGAAAACGTCTGGTCAATGGTGGCCGAGCAACTGGCTCGTCACAATACGCCAGTCGCTACTGTTGATGAGCTGTGGTATCTTGTTGAAGCTGCATGGGCAGCTCTGTACCTGTACGCGCCATCCAAGCTCTGTTTGACTCAATGCCCAGGGGTATCAAGGCCGTTATTACGGCCCGAGGTGGTTGTTCTGGGTACTGATTTCTCAGGATCTATGCACCCAAATTGCGTGAAAATGTAATCACATGTATAATATATTTGTCCATTGAATACCCGTTTATCATCTGCATTTCATCTTGGTGTAGCAATTTTAATGGCCAGTAGTGTAACTTACTACCACGTGGTTTTAGATTGCGACCAACATGAACACACGCAATGCTGTTGGAAAAAAAGGTACTCAAATACGTGATAACAGTACAAACACCACCATATCTGAGATACTGCATGTGGAGGCCGCGGCTCCTACGCCGGCATTGCGAGCCTGCAACCAGCCCTGGGAGCAATGACCACACTGTGGCCGTCCGTCAACTATCCATATTTGCAATCGCCAGTCCTGGTGACGAGCCATCTCATTGGCCCCAAGAAACCGCAAGAAAAAAGGCAAACGCAAACTGATAAATGGAAGGGATCACGGACCAATGTGTGTCGCCCGCAGTAACGGCTGAGAAATTCCTTTCCCCCATCCATGATCGGAGGGTCTAGAAGACTCAGACCACGCCTGCAACTGTTAAAACGAAACGTAAACCGAACGGCGTCCAAACACTGCTAGTGACGACTCTCCAATCGCAAGAAGCCTGTACTCGATAAGCTTTGTTGCGGAAGCGCTCTGCAACCAGTGGGAGCCGTAAGAATACACACCCACTTAGTTATTTTTATTACGTGTCTGTGAGCTGCTGGATTTACCTCACAGTCTCATGAACAAAAATGCATTATTTAATAGCAAAATAAATCCTACTTGTTCACCATTCCATTAAATCTTCAGATGTACAGTGTTGGACCTCAAGATTTGACCGTGAATCCATCTCTCTCCTGGTTCACCTATATCGTTACAGCTCTGACAAAAGTCTCTAGGACACATTACTGATAACGAAGCGCAAATCAGCTAGTACTGGAGTCAAGTTCAGAGCCTGATGTTTCTGAGAGGAACAACAGCAGTGTTTTCTGAACAGCAAGAATTTATTAAGTCGAATGTACTAACAAAAAAAAAAAACATTTTGAGAAAAATATGCAGTAGCTTGTGTCATGTTTACCATTATGCTGGGAGCCATTAAAAATACGTTGTAGCTAAGTATGTGATAGTAAACTGCGATCAATGGATCACAGGATGACTCACATATAGTTGCTGATGAAGAAGGAAAACAGTAGTATGATCAACCCATGTGTTGCTGCCCACACTTCGTAGCATTGAAACTTTTGTGCTTGTAACACAATCCCTACTATGTAGAAGACTTCTCCAAACAGCAGTAACGTAATGATGGACTTTTTCAATCAGTAACGTAGAACTATGTGAACTCATATTGTACAGCAGTCTTTTTGCGAAAACGCTATTGAGGAGAGTGACATACATAGCCAGTGTGCATTTTCCCATAAAGTAAGAGAAATTAGAAATCGATAGATGTGTTCCTCTCTAGCACCATTTTTGTGAGTGGTACAAGGCACCATATTGTTTGTGTTTGTGTGTGTGTGTGTGTGTGTGTGTGTCTCAGGAAGAGAGACGTCATGTTCGCGTCATGCTCTTATAAGCGACCTAGAGTTTCGACAAGCATTTAAAAAACACAATGAATCCCTGTCTAATGTTTGTTTGGAAGTATATGTCTGCAAGCACTGGACTGTCATCAAAATAAGATTCCGTGGAAGCAGCTCTTGCGATAATTATAGCCCACATCCATTAAACCAACATGAGAAGTGTCTCAGACTGTTGATCAAATCTCGTATTTTATCGTGACACACCACGGAAATCCTAAACATGTCGTGTATGTGATAAACAGTTATAGATTCAAATGTCAATCGTAGACATTTACACTGAAGTGCCATATATATATATATAAATTGGTATAGACATGCGTATTCAAATACGGAGGTACGTAAACAGCCAGAGTACGGCGCTGCTGTCGGCAACGCCTATATAAGACAAGTGTCTGGCGCAGCTGTTAGATCGGTTACTGCTGCTACAATGGCAGGTTATCAAGATTTAAATGAGGTTGAACGTTGTGTTACAGTCTGCGCACAAGCGATGAGACACAGCATCTTCGAGGTAGCGATGAAGTGGGGACTTTCCCGTACGATCATTCTAGAGTGTACCGTGAATATCAGGAATCTGGTAAAACATCAAATCTCCGACATTGCTGCGGCCAGAAAAAGATCCTGCAAGAACGGGACCAACGACGACTGAGGAGAATCGTTCAGCGTGACAGAAGCACAACCCTTCCGCAAATTGGTACAGGTTTCATTGCTGGGCCATCAACAAGTGTCAGCGTGCGAATCATTCAACGAAACATAATCGATATGGGCTTTCTGAGCCGAAGAACTGTTGATGACTCGAAACATGTTGCCTGGTCGGACAAGCCTCATTTCAAATTGTATCTAGCGGATGGACGTGTACGGGTATGGAGACAACCTCATGAATCCATGCACCCTGCAAATCAGCGGGGGTCTGTTCAAGCTGATGGAGGCTCTGTAATGGCGTGGGGCTTGTGCAGTTGGAGTGATATGGGACCCTGATACGTCTAGCTACGACTCTGACATGTGGCACGTACGTAAGCACCCTGTCTGATTACCTGCATCCATTCAAGTTCATTGTGCGTTCCGACGGACTTGGGCAATTCCAGCAGGACAATGCGACACCCCACAAATCCAGAACTTCTACGGAGTGGCTCCTGGAACATTCTTCTGAGTTTAAACAGTTCCGATGGCCACCAGACTCCCCAGACATGAACATTATTGAGTATATCCGTTCCCGGGTTCGATTCCCGGCGGGGTCAGAGATGTTCTCTGCCTCGTGATGGCTGGGTGTTGTGTGCTGTCCTTAGGTTAGTTAGGTTTAAGTAGCTCTAAGTTCTAGGGGACTGATGACCATAGATGTTAAGTCCCATAGTGCTCAGAGCCATTTTTGAGTATATCCGGAAAGCCTTGCAACGTGCTGTTCAGAAGAGATCTCCACCCCCTCCTCCTCTTATGGATTTATGGACGGCCCTGCAGGATTCATGGTGTCAGTCCCCTCCAGCACTGCTTCAGACATTAGTCGAGTCCATGCCACGTAGTGTTGTGGTGCTTCTGCATGCTCGCGTTGGCCCTACACGATGTTAGGCAGGTGTACCAGTTTCTTTGGCTCTTCAGTGTATTAACAGCACTATACTGACATTAGCACTGCGTACTGGGAGCGTAACACACCTGGAAAAATTATGTTTCTGCCAGTCATAACTGCCAGGGGCATAATGAAGCAAGTTTCCCAGTCTAGGATCTATAGGAAGTAGCGCTGGACCCTATTATATGAAATGTACATGAAGCCACACAAATCAATAGTATTTACTTTAATTCTCTGGAAGATTCCTGTGTAGACGACACAACAGTTTCACGTTCAGCGGAGTAACTTTGAATTCCGCCATTACATTAGCTACGAAAGAGCTGCCAGTATCGACGTTTTTGCGTAATCGATTTCCACGTTAAAACTATAGGAATAATACAGCACATCGTTTTATAAACCATTATAGGTCCTGATCACCTTGTTTTTTAAAAAAAATGGCTCTGAGCACTATGGGACTTAACTACTGAGGTCATCAGTCCCCTAGAACTTAGAACTACTTAAACCTAACTAACCTAAGGACATCACACACATCCATGCCCGAGGCAGGATTCGAACCTGCGACCGTAGCGGTCACGCGGTTCCAAACTGACGCGCTTAGAACCGCACGGCCACACCGGCCGGCCCTTGTTTTCAAAGAAGAATGTTGAGTAAGGCATCACGCCATTATCAAATAATCTATTGAAACTACTGTTATCCACAACATGTTCACATCATGCTAAAAATATAACGTTTGTATATTCGAATTGTAGGGAGGGGTAATAAAAATAAAACTTCTAAACTAGTATTACTCCGCCAGTAAACAAATTGCAGAACGATCAATTTAATATGTAATCTAAGTCTGCTCGACCCACGTTGCCTCCTTTACGTATCAGAAGTGGGGAGATTCTATGTCTCTGCCAGTAAGACAGTCAGAGCCTCTAGAGATGCATAGTTGTTCTTCGCTTTCCTCATATTTATGGTCACTAGAATTTGCCATATTGATAACACTATAAAAATAAAGTATGGGTTAGCATTGTATCTCATACTGGTTTGTTTACGACGGGTAGACTGTCATCCAACTTACGAACGGTGCACAGTAGAACTGTCAGCATTGTTGTTTAGAGCATCATGTAATCAATTTCCAGATCCAATAATTAAAACTATAGCATAGCTTTATAATCAATTGTCTATTGTGGTTACATGGAATACATGCACAACCTCACAAGTCAACAGTATTTACTTCTCCAGAAGATGTCGGCTTAGACATCAGGTTAATCTGCCTTAGTATTCGTAAAAAGCCGACCGCTGTGGCCGAACGGTTCTAAGTGCTTGAGTCGGGAACCGCGCTGTTGCTACGGTCGCAGGTTCGAATCCTGCCTCGGGCATGGATGTGTGTGATGTCCTTAAGTTAGTTAGGTTTAAGTAGTTCTAAGTCTAGGGGACTGATGACCTCAGATGTTAAGTCCCATAGTGCTAGCGCCTTTTGAGTATTCGTAAAAGTGTGCAACAAATATCGAATGCGTCATATCATGGCGATATGACCACCAACACCAAATGCTTTTTTTTGCTGATGGTGATTATTCACTGTAGTAGCACAAACCTACCGGGTAAAGACCATGATGGTAAAACTTCCAGTCACATGATCTTCTAAGTACGACTGAACTTGCGATATGTTGTGTGTGACATGACGTGGAATATCCCAGGACCGATGGGTGGCGTGGTGCGGCGCGGGGGGGGGGGGGGGGGGGGGGCGGGGGCTCGGAGGATGGGAGCTTGGTGGTGGGGGTCCAGCAATGACAAAGCGTCATGGGTAGATGGGTAGTGCTACTCAGCACTCCAGAAACGCATACTTAACGGTGTATATTTATTAAAGTATCGTCCTCGATGTCTATAAAAAAAAAGTGTGAGATATAGCTCCAAAGCCCGACAACCATATGGAAGAATGTGATAATGCTACCCTATGCTTGTCATGATATATACATGACAATGGTGTAATTTTAATTAGAATTAAGATACGCAATTTGATAAAATAATACACGTAATCTAGACTTGAGCCTTCGGTTCAGTGTTACTGTACCCTCTGTAGTAAACATTCAGAATACTTTTTCCCCTATATACGTGTGCACATCAACAGCACGAGTTGGCGAATTCGATGTTCATGTTAAATAATTAAAATTATAAACAGATAGATAACATACCACACTAGTCGCCCCAAGTCAAACGCAATTTAGTCGATGTTTCGTATAAAACAACCGGGAAGACTCAGGATGGCAGCACTTTCGATTATATCCTCTAAGTCATACGCAATTATATTCTTTTTACGTGTCTGCTGCAACGTGAATACCACAAGGCCAAGGAGTAGGATGGACGTGATTTATTTCTGTATGCAAAGCGCCTACCAATGGAGGAAATTCACACGCAAGTAGCTTTATAGCAAGATAGTAATGGTTTACTTAAGTAATAACTTATGACAGTAAAATGTCACACAGATTGTATCGACAAGAGGCCACAGGATGACAGATAGAGCTCTCTGTCGGCTACCACAACAAACCTGAGGTTGAGATACGAAGCAGTATCTGCGTTGACGGCGTCTTAGATCATCCATCGCCAACGTGCGTTCACTCTCCACCAAAATAGTCAGTGTTATTTGTGTCGAAAACAGTAATTTTTCCACAGTTGATACCGCCGGTAAAAACAATCGAAAAAGGTCAAAAATGAATTTAATAATTAGACAAACGCTAAGCAATAGCATTAGGAGATAATCTCGGTCATGTAGATAAAAATAATGACATCCATGTTGTCCAAGGAGCTCCCTTTTCTCCTCCACCAGCAAACGTCTTGTTATTTAATCTATAGTGACATCAATACACAGTTATTGTTTTCCGCTTCTTTCGGTTCTGAAATCGTTCCGTTTACACTGCATTCAATTTTTTTTTTTTTTTATGATTCCAAATATGTATGAAATGGAGCTAGCACGTATTGGATGGAGAATGCCACATCATTCAGAATAAAATAATATTATCGTTTCCCCACGTACACAAAGCTGTGGGAGTATAATTCCGTCTCGTTTCTCTAGAATGCACTATTGTTTCACTCATGTCATACGTGATGTCACTGCCTCCCTTACATCTTCTCGTTACAGCTCCTCTCGACGGATTACACAATGTGTATTATGATTTTGTTTCTTCTGCGTATATTTGTGGTAAAATGTCAATCCCTCCCTTTTGTTGTTTGTTGTGGTCTTCAGTCCTGAGACTGGTTTGATGCAACTCTCCATGCTACTCTATCCTGTGCAAGCTTTTTCATCTCCCAGTACCTACTGCAACCTACATCCTTCTGAATCTGCTTAGTGTATTCATCTCTTGGTCTCCCTCTACGATTTTTACCCTCCACGCTGCCCTCCAATACTAAGTTGGTGATCCCTTGATGCCTCAGAACATGTCCTACCAACCGATCCCTTCTTCTGGTCAAGTTGTGCCACAAACTTCTCTTCTCCCCAATCCTATTCAATACTTCCTCATTAGTTATGTGATCTACCCATCTAATCTTCAGCATTCTTCTGTAGCACCACATTTCGAAAGCTTCTATTCTCTTCTTGTCCAAACTATTTATCGTCCATGTTTCACTTCCATACATGGCTACACTCCATACGAATACTTTCAGAAATGACTTCCTGACACTTAAATCAATACTGGATGTTAAAAAATTTCTCTTCTTCAGAAACGCTTTCCTTGCCATTGCCAGCCTACATTTTATATCCTCTCTACTTCGACCATCATCAGTTATTTTGCTCCCCAAATAGCAAAACTCCTTTACTACTTTAAGTGTCTCATTTCCTAATCTAATTCCCTCAGCATCACCCGACTTAAATCGACTACATTCCATTATCCTTGTTTTGCTTTTGTTGATGTTCATCTTATATCCTCCTTTCAAGACACTGTCCATTCCATTCAACTTTTATAAATAACAAAATCCACGTATTTTTCTCCCACGGATTTGGTGCGTCCTAAGTCATACAGTTCCCGCTGGCTGCACAGCGCTCCCTAAGGGCGACACACAGCAAAGCTTATCGAGAGAGACGACATTCGCAGTGTGCGGATGCTGCGCAGCTTTCATTTCGTTTTAACAGTCGCAGGGGTGGTCTCTGCCTTCTGGACGCTCCGATCACGCGTGGAAGTGTAAAAAGCGTAGAGGGTAGGTGAGGAGGGTGATCTTGTTTCTTAATCGCCTAGAGAAGAGTTTGGCAAACTCTAGCTTACGAGACACGTGCGACTCTTCGTCTCTTTGAGTGTGGCTCTTCCAGCAGTGTAACCCTTGTCTGCTAAACAGTGAAAAGCTCTTCAAATATAAACAACCGTGTCACAGATATTAAACTGCTTTCAGGTTTATCAATCGAAATTGACGAGTCTTGTGACAAATGGTACAGCACAAGTTTCACTTTTTGTACGATTATTTCAGCTACAGGTTTTAAAGGACTTTTGGGATTATAGCCTCTCGAAGGTTATTAAATACGTGTGGAGGATACAGCAAAAGCCGTAGCTGAGTCAACTGAAAAAAAATCATACTGCATTCGATAAAGTTGTCTCAGTTTCAACAAAATATGGATGGTGTAAGAAATAGGTTTACGCCTACAACTGCATATACAAAGAAACTGCAAACCACCATGAGGATGGCAGAGGGTACGTCCCATTGTACCAATTCTTAGCGTTTCTTCCCGTGCCATTCACGTATGGAGCGCGGGAAGAATGATTGTTTGATTGCGTCTGTGCGTGTAGTAATTATTCTAATCTCATATTCACATATCTATGAGAGCGATACGTAGGGTATTGTAGTATATTCCTACAGTCATCATTTAAACCCGGTTCTTCAAAATTAATTAATAGACTTTCTCGGGATAGCTTACATCTATCTTCAAGAACGTTCCATGTTCAGTCCCTTCAATATCTCTGTGACACTCTCCCACGGATCAAACGAATCTGTGACAATTCGTGCTGCCCTTCTCTGTATACTTTCACTATTCCCTGACAGTCCTATTTGGTATGGGTACCCCACACTTGAGTAATATTCTAGAGCCGGTCACATGAGTGATTTGTAAGCAGTCTCATTTGTAGACTGACTGCACTTGCCCAGTATTCTACCAATAAACCGAAATCTACCACCTGCTTTACCCACGACTGATCCTATGTGGTCATTCCATTTCATACTCCTACAAAGTGTTTCGCCCAGGTATTTCTATGAGTAGGCCGATTCCAGCGGTGACTCGCTGATATTGTACTCATATACAAAGTTTTTTTCGTTTTGTAAAGTGCACAATTTTACATTGCTGAACGTTTAAAGCAAACTTCCAATCTTTGCACCACTTTGAAATCTTATCAAGATCTGAACATTTAATCACATAGTACTTCATTACAGATAACTGCATCGTCTGCAAAAAGTGTCAGGTTACTATAATATTGTCTTCAAGGTCATTAATATACATCATGAACAGCGAGGGTCCCAACACACTTCCCTAGGGCACACTTGAAGTTAATTCCACATCTGACGTATACTCTCCATCCAAGGTAACATGCTGCATACTCCCTACCAAAAGGTACTGAATCCAGTCAAAAATTTCAGTTGATGGCCCTTGTCACCGTACTTTTAATAATAATTAGAGGTGTGGCACTGAGTCAAATTATTTTCGGAAATCAAGAAATACTGCATCTACCCAACTGCCTTGATCTAAAGCTTTCAGTATGTCATGTGAGAAAAGTGCGAGCTGGGTGTCAAATAAAATTTCGGAATCCATGCTGGTTGCCAGTGAGGAGGTCATTCTGTTCTAGATACCTCATTGTTTTTGAGCTCAGAATATGTTCCTAGATCTTGCAACAAATCGATGTCAAGGATACAGAATGGTAGTTTTGTGGATCACTTCTACTACCCTTCTTGTGACGGATGTCACCTGTGCTTTTTCCAAGAACTGGGTACGGGTTTTTATTCGAAGTTAACTCAGCCGCAAATTCAGTATAGAATCTGACAGGGATTTCATCGCTTCCTGAAACTTTGTTCAATTTTAACGATTTCAGCCGTTTATTGACACCACTGTCACTAATACTTATTTCACTCATGTTTTCAGTGGTATGCGGATTACACTGGGGTAGTTCTCCTGGGTTTTACTTTGGAAAGGAACTTTTAAAAAGGATTTATGTATTTCAGCTTTTGCTTTGCTACCTTCAAATTCAGTTCCCGCCTCATTCAGTAGGGACTGGACACTAACTTTGGTGCCACTAACAGAATTTCTGTGGGTTTTGTGAAAGATAACTTACCAATATTCTGCTATGGTAGTCACTGAAGGCTTCACGAATTGCTCTATTGAGACCAAACACATTTCATTCAACATCTCTCGATCCATAGTCTTACGCTTTGTTCTACAGCCATCATGCAGCGGTTTCTGTTTGTTTAGAAATGTTCTACTGAAAACATATCTATCCAGTGTATGGCCAACGTTTCCTTTAAAGTTCAACCATAGTTCATCTACATGCTCCTGCCTTGTGCTGAAAATTTCAAATTCCTCAATGGGATACGACACTACTGATATTTTATCTAGTTTACTGAACATATACATCTTTCTGCTTGTTTCAGTTGTTTGTAGTTTGGAATCATTTAATAACGTTTCAGAGGATGTCTTATCTTGCCCACCACTAACAAAACTATAATTTTCCCAATTAATTGGTGAATGATTAAACTCTCCAGGGACGATTATAATATCATTAGGGAACTTACATATGCACGAACTGATATTTTCTACGAAGTTTTCGGTTACATCAAGACACGAGCCTGGTGGGTGATAGAAGGATCCAGTTATCATTTTTTGCCCACCTCTGATACTGAGTCTAGCCCAAGCAATCTCACATGCAGCTTCAGTTACTATCTCGGTGGATACGAGATTCTTGCCTGCTGTGAGAAATACACCACCTCCATTTCTGTACTTAGTATTATGTGAGCCTCACTACTTTTCCTGAGTGCTTCAATCTCCAGAACCTTGTTCTGAATGCTTAGCGAGTTTACCATCATCTGTGGGATATACTTCTTTCGCTCTCACATTGGTACTTCTGGGTTCCCTACGGCTATCGTTATCTGAACTTGATGGAGAGTCGCCTTGTGTAAAAAACCCTTGTGTGCACCCCACACACAGTCAACTACCTGAGTAGCACCCTCTTATGTATAGTGAACGCCCGAGGACCCACAGCTCTCAACCCTATCTTGTAGGCCAAAGAAGTCGCAGCCTCGCTTGTCACAGAACCTTTGAAGTATCTGGTCCAGTCCTTCAACTCGACTCAGAACCAGAGGGCCACGATCGTTCCTGGGGATAATGCTACAAATTGTGATCTTCGTTGAAACTCCATGCACAAGGCTGGTCTTCCAAACCTTCTCTGCTGTCGCTGGAATGACCCAAGTATGACCTCGGAACCCACACAACAGGCATCATTTGTTCCAACGTGCTTCACAATCTGCAGTTAGTTGCATCTTCTTAATGGCTGCTCAATGGCCCCTTCAACGTATTGAATGAGGCCCCCAGGAATACCCACTGGGTGCACCTAGTACCCTTTCCTGTCCCTTGCTGCCATTTCCCTAAATGGTACCATCATTCGCTGTATGTTTGAACTGCCGACGATTAATAGACCCTACCCTTTTGTGTTTGCCTCCTCTCGACATTAGACAAACTAGGTTTCCTCCACACAGGTGAAGTGAGTCCTACTGGTTCAGTTTCAGTTTCAGTGAAAGACAGATTCTCAAATTTGTGGGATGGAGGGATTAGTACGACACCCTGAGTCCTCCCTGGTCCCTGTCCACCTCTGTGCAGGATGACTAGATCCAACACTGAGACGCCACTCGCAGTCAAGTCGACGAGTAATGACAGATCCTGTACTTTCTGCAGAGGAGACAGAATCCACAGAAGAGAGCAGTACGAGGTACCTCCAGTACTAGTATCACAGGCACACGATTCTCAGGAGCTCTTCCAACACCCCAAATGCGCAGCAGCTGCCAATCGTTTGACAGTAGTTAGGGCGATTTCCAGCTGTTTACAAAAGTCAACCAACCCACTCCGAGTTCAAGAATAGTTTTCACAGTGGGGCTGCAGTTTTGCTAACGCATTGTATTACAAGGCAGTGAACAAAGAACTTTAAATTAAGCCCACTGATTATCTTTTAATCAGTTGAGCTAAAAAGTTGCTAATTCCACAATTCTCAAAGGTAAGCTATTTCTCACATAACTCTACAATGGAATTATTAGAACGAATGTTTCGAACGTGGACAGGCCTACTGTTCTCACAAACTTTAAAAGACGATAAATACGTTTAAGCCTACAAATGACGATAACAGAACAAGTTTATCGCGGCACTCGTGAATGTTCTAAATTACACAGTACATATCAAGATACATTTGGGTATTGATACAATCAATGAAAGATAATGCAGAAGTGACGTGACAATAAAATATGCAAATCTAGCACTTCAAATCGGATCACGAATCATATACAGGGTGAGTCACCAAACATTACCGCTGGATATATTTCGTAAACCACATCAAATACTGACGAATCGATTCCACAGACCGAACGTGAGGAGAGGGGCTAGTGTAATTGGTTAACACAAACCATAAAAAAATGCACGGAAGTATGTTTCTTAACACAAACCTACGTTTTTTTAAATGGAACCCCGTTAGTTTTGTTAGCACATCTGAACATATAAACAAATACGTAATCAGTGCCGTTTGTTGCATTGTAAAATGTTAATTACATCCGGAGATATTGTAACATAAAGTTGACGCTTGAGTACCACTCCTCCGCTGTTCGATCGTGTGTATCAGAGAGCACCGAATTACGTAGGGATCCAAAGGGAACGGTGATGGACCTTAGGTACAGAAGAGACTGGAACAGCACATTACATCCACATGCTAACACCTTTTTACTGGTCTTTTTCAATGATGCACATGTACCTTACCATGAGGGGTGAGGTGCACGTACACACGTGGTTTCCGTTTTCAATTACGGAGTGGAATAGAGTGTGTCCCGACATGTCAGGCCAATAGATGTTCAATGTGGTGGCCATCATTTGCTGCACACAATTGCAATCTCTGGCGTAATGAATGTCGTACACGCCGCAGTACATCTGGTGTAATGTCGCCGCAGGCTGCCACAATACGTTGTTTCATATCCTCTGGGCTTGTAGGCACATCACGGTACACATTCTCCTTTATCATATCCCACAGAAAGAAGTCCAGAGGTGTAAGATCAGGAGAATGGGCTGGCCAATTTATGCGTCCTCCACGTCCTATGAAACGCCCGTCGAACATTCTGTCAATGGTCAGCCTAGTGTTAATTGCGGAATGTGCAGGTGCACCATCATGCTGATACCACATACGTCGACGCGTTTCCAGTGGGACGTTTTCGAGCAACGTTGTCAGATCATTCTGTAGAAACGCGATATATGTTGCAGCTGTTGGGGCCCCTGCAATGAAGTGAGGACCAATGAGGTGGTCGCCAATGATTCCGTACCATACATTTACAGTCCATGGTCGCCGTCGCTCTACCTGTCTGAGCCAGCGAGGATTGTCCACGGACCAGTAATGCATGTTCCGTAGATTCACTGCCCCGTGGTTTGTGAAACCCGCTTCATCGGTAAACAGGTAGAACTGCAACGCATTCTCCGTTAATGCCCATTGACAGAATTGCACTCGATGATTAAAGTCATCACCATGTAATTGCTGATGTAGCAACACTTGAAATGGGTGAAAGCGCTGACGATGCAGTATGCGCATGACACTACTTTGACTCAGTCCACCAGCTCTCGCAATGTCCCATGTTCTCATGTATGGGTTCATGGTAACAGCAGGAACACACCAGCTGCACCAGCTTCTCCTGTGACGGGCCTGTTACGGACCCGTTTGCGTGCTACGACCATACCTGTTGCATACAGTTGGCGGTAGATGTTTTGCAATGTGCGGCACGCTGGATGCTCTCTGTCCGGGTACCGTTCTGCATACACCCTGCAGGCTTCAGCAGCATTTCGTCGACACTCGCCATAGATGAGTATCATCTCCGCCTTTTCAGAGTTCGAATACACCATGGTCACAGTTCCTACAACACTACACTATCACAGACGTCTGGTAACACGGTGTACTACAGTTGGTCTGCATGCGGAGATGAATGCAGAATAACAATAGCAGCAAGCGCTACATGCGGACACTGCGACAGCTAGACCAAACAACAACAGTGCACTACATCCACACTCGTAAACACGGTCGTCATCGTAAACATGTCCCTGCAGATGCTGCTCGCTGACCGTGGCCCGTGTTTGTTACAACATGCAACTGAACGTCGGAGGTTTCAAGCGTCAACTTTAGGTTACAATATCTCCGGATGTAATTAACATTTTACAATGCAACAAACGGCACTGATTACGTATTTGTTTATATGTTCAGATGTGCTAACAAAACTAACGTGGTTCCATTAAAAAAACGTAGATTTGTGTTAAAAAACATACTTCCGCGCATTTTTGTATGGTTTGTATTAAACAATTACACTAGTCCCTCTTCTCACGTTCGGTCTGTGGAATCGATTCGTCAGTATTTGATGTGGTTTACGAAATATATCCAGCGGTAACGTTAGGTGACTCACCCTGTATATGCAGTCATATAAAAAGGAAAATTCGAAGTCGGCAGTTATATACAAATAAACATGCATACTGCGCGGTTTTCTCACTTATCTGTTTCTGTACACACTTCTACACTGGCTTTTGGGTTTGTTGCTTTTTGAAGGTAAAACTTAATCACAAGATAATTACTTACCATTGCTTCATTTATCAACAAATGCTTTGTATGCAGACATTTACTGAGGAAATTTGCGAAGCTATGACATTGGTGATTATTAAAGCTCTTAATCATTGCCAGATTCAACGATTGTCAGCTGAAATGGAGAGTGATTATGCAGATCTTCTGCTGCATAACAAGGTAAGTTAGTTATTAATAGGAAATGTAACGCTACCTTATTATCAAAGATGAAGGCATTCCTCCTTGACAAGTGTGCTCACTTTCCAGAACTAGAGAGCGATCACTGGATCCAATAATTTTATTTCATAGTAGACATTACGTCTCATCTAAATAAACTTAATTGTAAACTATTGGGGAGCACAATGTCTCCTTTGTTAGAAAATATATTTGTTCAAAAAAGTATTCTCTCTTTTTCTTCAAAATTTTGAAACAGAAACACTGATTCACTTTCCAATCTGTTTGAAACATCACCAAGGAAATAATTTTGTATTTCATAAAAACAAATTTAAAATGTGGGGGAAGCTTTTGTCAATGGGTTTCAGGAATTCAGAAACAACAAAGCGACATTAGCCTTTGTTAACAAAAATGCTTCATTCTGCTGTAACGAAATTAAATTTTTCTCTCATTAATAATGACGTTGGCAACTTTGAAATGCAATTGTTTGATGTAAATAACAGGGAATTGTAAAGTTCGAAATTTGAATGTCTTAAATATCATGTTGAAATATTGACAAAAAAAGAAAACAAATGTCTACTTAGTCCACAGCGTAAGTGGTCTCCTATGAAAAGCTGGAGAAAGAAGATATATTGATTTTTAACACCTGGAACTGTAGAATGTTTTTGTAGGCTCTGACGCACTAATGCAATCTTAAAATAAATTCTGTATTTTATAAATAACACAACTGCTTTAAAAAACTTTTTTAAAAATTTAGTATAACTAATTAACTAAACTGAGTTAATAATGTTAACTAATTACCTATTATTTACAATAATACAACCAATTAAAATAAACAACAGATTCCTAACTTCATTTACAACGTGGTTTTTACACAATAACTTGTTTTAGTAAACAAACGTATGTCATTTTTAAAAATTTTACTCTGTGAAGGTAAGTAAATTAATTAAAATGTATTAGTTAAAAAGTAAGTTATTTATAAAAATTTTAAACTGTCAGTGTATGTCCATTAATAAAAAGGTATTAGTTAACAAAGTAAATTATTATAAAAAATCATATTGTGAATGAAAGTAAATAAATTAAAAAGTATTGGTTAACAAATTACATTATTTAAAAAAATCACATTGTGAACATAAGTAAATTAAATAAAATGTATTGGTTAACAGAAGTAAAATATATAAATTTATGACATGATTGTAAGATAGTAAAATGTATTAGTTAAAAAATAAGTACATTATTTTAAAAATTTTATATTGTGAACTCTATATCATGAAATTCATTATTTCTATTTTGAAGTTTTTTCATTCCATTATATTTCAATTTCATTTGTCGCTTTTCAATTATTTCAAAATCAAAATCATCAATTAATTTATAAAATCTATTTGATAAAATAACTTAAAAATCATTATTGAGTTCTAGACAAAGTTGCTCTCCGTATCTAGTATTTAAATATTCACAATACAAAAAAATAATTTAATTAAGGTGAAAAACATGAAATATTCAAAATTCAAGTAAACGAAATAGTCCTCATGATAATAAAAGATAGACTGACTGCCATATGGTCATTGTAAGTTATTAAAAATGTAATAAATGTTTTATATATAAAATTAATAAAATTACTTCTACATAAAATTAAAAAAAATTTATATTTAAAATATTTTCTATATTAATGGAAGCTTCTTACAAACTTCAAATAAAACACAAAAATTTTTGTACACAAAAGCTACAATCATTGAATAAAATAATCAAAGAAACAATTAAACTAAAGGTGATAGAATTAAAATGAAAGATGAAAGTATTAAAGTAAAACAAGGAAGAATTAATATAAAAGATGAAATAATTAAATCAAAAGATGTTCAAATTGAAAATAAGGATACTTATTTAACAACTAAATGAGTGTTAAACTAAATAGTAGGCTAAATTGTTAACTAATTATTTAAAAAGCTAATTGCTTAAAAACTAATTTTTTAAATTGGTTGTTTAAATATATAGTCAAGTAATCCTTTTGAAAAACTAATTGCTTGTTAAATTAAATAGTAATCTCAATCTTTTAAAAACTATATATTTAAAAACTAACTGATTTTTAAACTAAATAGCAAACTGATTCTTTTACAAAACTAATTGTTTAAAAACTTATTGATTGTTAAATTGAATAGGAAACTAATTCTTCATAAAATTACTTGAACTTTATTTATCCAATTGTTATGTGAATTATCAAAATCTAACCATTTAACTTAAACATGTATAATACATGTGGTTGTTTTGTTTTTGTAGTTTTTGTTTGTATAAATTTCCTTTTATGTCTTTAATTAATATTTAATTGGATTAGAATATATAACATCTTCAATTTCAAATATTTCTGATGACCAATTTAGCTTTATATCCTTTTTCAGAAAGATTTTTAAGTTTAGTAATTTTAACTTTATCACATTTTTTAAACATAGCATTTTCATTAAGTATAATGTTAATTATTTTAAAATTTTTTCATTAACTTCTATTGGTTTCATTTTTAGTGTAGAAGGTTTTGTGTTATTGTATTCATCACATCGATTTCTTAAAAAATTTAACCATTTGTAATTTCCCTGTAAAGCAAATTTCTTCCACATTTTTTCTTTTAGTGTTTTGTTAAATCGTTCAACAACAGATGCTTTTAATTCTGAAAAATTTGAATAATATTAATGTTATATTTCTTCATTAATTCTTGAAAATGTTTCTTATAAAATTCTTTACCATTATCTGTTTGTAAGTTATTTGGCTTTCTAACTATTAACATTCTTTGAAAAGCATGAACTATATTTTTAGCTTCTTTATTTTTAATAGGAACAGCAAATGCATATTTTGAAAAAACATCATTTATTGTTCATAAATATTTATAACATTTGTCTATTTTTGAAATTCCTTTTGAACTACCTGAATCCATTTCAACTAGTTCAGCTTGTCATAAATCATTTATACCAAAAGAAACAACATTTCTTCTTTTTAAAATTCTTTCTAATTGGTTTATTAAGTCATTAATTATATTTTCACAAATATTATTTAATCCTTCACCATTTACAATTTTTTTAAAAATTTATTTTTTAGATTTACAAAAGATTCCTTGTGTTCCATTTTTAGTTGTTACTTTATGCGGATTATGTGTTTCTGTAAACTTTTTACTTTTCGAACAATAAATATAATCACCTTTAAGAACTAAATGTGAATTATGATTATTCATTTATATAGATCAAAAATCTATTAAATTTTAAATTATTTCACTAAATAGAATTATATTTACATCTACAGGAATAGTTTCAATGGAATCTATTAATGTTAGAGTTATAAAACTTGTGTACCTTTATTGATTGATTACTATTTTTATTGAATATAGCTCATTAGTTACACTTACTATTATATCAAAATCATCAACTTTTAAATCTCTATTTATATTTTCACCAACAATGATAATCCTTTTATGTATGAAATCATAGTCAAAATTGTATACTTATTTTTCACCATTTATCAAAGCACTCGCGTCTGACGTTGCTGGCATAGCCCATTAACGCCAAATTTCTTCACACTGTCCTAACGGATATGTTCGTTGTGGATCTGACGTTGATTTCTGTGGTTATTTCATGCAATGTTGCTTGCCTACAAGAACTGACTACTCTACGCAAACACCCTCGGCCACTGCATTGTCTGTGATGAGAGGTAATGCCTGAAATGTGGTATTCTCGGCTCTCTCTTAACACTGCGGATCTCGGAATACTGAATTCCCTAACGAGTTCCGCAATGGAATGTCCCATGTGTCCAGCTTCAACTAACATTCCGCGTTCAAAGTCTGTTAATTCCCGTCGTGCGGCCATAATCAAGTCGGAAACCTTTTCACATTGATCACCTAAGTAAAAATGACAGCTCTGCCTTGTGTACACGATACTACCGGCATACATACGAAGGTCATTCAATAAGTAATGCCCCACATTTTTTTTTAAAAAGCCATTAATATACATTAACAAATGTACTTGTTGGCGCTTCACATTTGATGTTTGTTCTGTGCGCCAGTGAAGGTTCAAACCCTTCTGGAGGATGGCAGAGCCATAGTACAGTGTCAAAGTGGCATCTGCATACGACTCACGTTACAAGCAGCATGCTGTTACTGAGTTCCTGTGTGCAGAAAACGGACCCATGGCAAACATACATAAACGTTTGTGTACAGTACACGGCGATGCTGCAGTTGATTGGAGTACAGTTGGGCGATGGGTAAAGAAAGTTATAGCCTCAGGAAATGCATAAACAGAGGTCATGATCAGCCATGCTCGGGATGTCCTGTCACAGCCACTGCCGAAGACAGGCTAAATCGTGCTGATGCCATTATTCGTGCTGACAGGCACATCACAACTTAACAGTTGGCTCCAGAGTTGTTGGTCAGCATTGGAAATGCGTCTGCATTGATCGAGACTGTCCGATATTCAAAGAGGTGCTCACGATGGCTTCTGCGAATGCTCACAACGGACCACAAGATTCAAAGAAGGGCTATTTCATTTCAACTTTTGGAGCGTTTTGAGACCGACAAGGAGCACACTTTGAGGGTGACGATTGTGTCAGTCATGCTGTGAAAACATGGCTGTGAAAACATGGCTACGCCTATAGGACAAGAGCTTTTACCAGCAGGGAATACATGCTCTTCCTTAGAACTTGATGGAGACTACATAGAAAAATAGGACACGGACAAGACTTGCTGATATATGTTGTCACCAAATTCTGACTCTTAACAATAAATATGTTCTGAGAAAAAAAAATGTGGCCCACTACTTATTGAACGACCCTGGTATATACGTATATCGCTATCCCATGACTCTTCTCACTACAATGTAACATACAGAAAAGAGAAAAAACAAACACCACATTTTCAAACCAGTTCATATAACAGTATCAGCACCATACTGGTATAAAACCCAAATAATCTGTAAGCAGCTTATACCCACTCCAACACATTCCAAAAAAGATCCATTACAGTGACAATAAACAGAAGTACGCCCGTCTTCTCACTCGAACAAATTGTTTTTTGAAGTTATAATTTATAACCATGGCAGTCAGGTAATGCAATATTTCTTGATTTCAGAAAAACATTTGGCTCAGTACCACACCTACCCTTATTGTCAAAAGTACGATCATATGGGATACAAAGTGAAATTTCGATTAAGAACATTTTGATAGGGGGTATGCAGCATGTTGTCTGTGATGGAGAGTCACTGGCAGATGTAGAAGTAACTTCAGGTGTGCCCCAATCCCCCAATAACTATGTTGGAAAACATCCACTATGTGAACTCAACTCGCACTTTTCTTACATGAAATACTAAAAGCTTTGGAGCAAGGCTGTCAGGTACTTGCAGTTTACCTTGATTTCCGAAAAGCATTTAACTCAATACCACACCTACAGTTATTGGTAAAAATACGGTCATATGAGACATCAACTGAATTTTTAGCTAGCACTTTTTGGTAGGATGAACACAGCATGTTATCTTGTGTTGAGAGTCAACGTCACATATGGGAGTAACTTTGTGTATGCTCCAGGGAAGTGTGCTGCGATCCTTGCTGCTCATGTTATATATTAATTACCTTGCGGACAATATTAATGATAACCTCCGACTTGTTGCAGGTGATGTAGATATCTACTGTATAATGAAGTACTGTCTGAAATAAAATGTATAAATATTCAGTCAGATTTTGATAAGATTTCAAAGTGGCGCAAAGATCGGCAACTTGCTTTAAATGTTCAGAAACGTAAAATTGCGCACTTCACAAAACGTAAAACTGTAGTATCCTATGACTATAATATCAAAGAGCAACTGTTGGAAGCGACCAACTCGTAGAAATACCTGGACGAAACACTTTGTAGAGATATGAAATGGAACGATCACATAGGCTCAGTAGTCGGTAAAGCAGGTGGTAGAATTCCGTTTATTGGTATAATACTGAGGAAGTGCAGTCAATCTACAACGGATATTGCTTACATATCACTCGTGCAAGCCGTTCTAGAATATTGCTAAAATGTATGAGACTCATACCAAATAGGACTAACAGGGGTATTCAACGCATACAGAGAAGAGCAGCACGAATGGTCACAGGTTTCCCGTGGGAAAGCGTCGCAGAGATTTTGAAGAAACTGAACTGGAAGCTCTGGAAGATAGACGTAACTGCCCCAAGAAAGTCTACTAACAAAGTTTCAAAAACAGGCTTTAAATGGTGGTTGTACAAATATACTACAACACCTATATTGCTCACATAGATATCGTGAAGACAAGATTAGCATAATTATTACAACGCACACAGAGGCATTCAAACCATCTCTCTTCCCGCGCTCCATACGTGATTGGAACGAGTACAATGGCATGTACCCCCTGCCATGCACTTCAGGGAGGTTTCCATAGTGTAGATGAAGAATGAAGACGTATATGTAATGGCGCACTAATTTGAAAAGATCGTCCATCTTCGGCCGATGTCGCCCGTCGGCGGAAACAACAGACAGATTCCTGTTCCACTGCGACCGCAGCCGTAAGAAGCACAATCGCCATCTGTTGGGGAAAGCGCGAGGCGTTTGCCAGCAGACAAGTGGCGACGGCTCCCGGTAGACTGCGAGCACATATTCTGAAAAGGTCGGACGTTACTTTTTGCTTACGGATTTGTAGTATCACTGATTCCTGTACATTTACCGAGAATAAACTTGTATACAATTGTTAATCGCACGAATTACTTTACTTCAGTTGGATGTACCTGTTGATATCACTAAAGGGATTCACCCTGTACACATTTTTTTAAACAGATCTACTTGTCCACAGCGGCGTTCCTATTTGACCATGAAGTTTAATAAAGGGAGTTGCCATGACGTCACAAACTTGAAGCCGACGGTCGTCATGTTAATATGCCCAAATATTAGCTTCCTGTGGAAGTGTTTTGATAAAAAATGAGAGCTTGCAAAATTTGTAGGTGTGCTAGTCGTCCTGTTTATAATCTAAAGAGTGAAGGAATCACATTTCATTCGTAAGCGGATTCAAGCGAGATTTTTGAAATTCCGCACATGACTTTTTGTTGCACTGGTTCAATTTCTGTCATTTGAATTTAGACTTCTGGAAAATCACTCTTGTGAACGCTGTGTAAAGGAAAGACTAGAAACCAACCAAACATGGCGCCATACGAGTATGTTCTCATCATTTCTGGGTAGACAACATTGACTGAATATCAGTTTCGTCAGTCCATATTAAGAAAAATGCTGGATTATGAAAGCAACATTTTCATATCAAATATTTCTCTTCTTGGTGTTTAGAAACGTAGGCCTATAACAAATTGAAAGTTTCATTAATGAGGCGATATGTGTAGTATTATTGGATCAAATAGGCACTTAAGACAAAAAAATGGTTTCCTGATGCTGAGTTACTCACAAAAGCACTGTATCATTTACTGTTTAAAATAACCGTTGCGAGTAGACGACAGAAATTAAGAACAAGAAGTGATCGTCCGCTACCGTTTTAAACAAACTAACATGGCGGTACCAACTTCAAAGAAGCGTACAGCATAAGACCTGTTTCGCCCGTATGCAGTTGCACTCGGTTCGCTTCGTTTTCCGTTGCAACGCACACATACAAGGTTCTCAAACGACTCATATTAGGTTTTATGTTTTCTCCCGTATACCGGCTCAGTAGTGATCACGGAGAGAAGTCAAGTTGTTGCCATTTTGTTTCTCTATAGAAGAATAAATAAAAAGCAAAGGAGGAATACCAGAATTCACTGAGACACCCTCTCATCGCTTTACAGAAGGAATTTAGAGCATTCTATACGATTTTCCCGAAGTTGCGAGACCATGAATAAATTTTTTTAATTACTTCAGGATGTCGACATCATTTGATGAATTACAGGTGCTAAAGGACCGTCTTCTACGGCAAGATACATTTATAAGGGAATGTAATCAACCGTTTACTGTATTGTAATTTGATATGTAAGGTATTTTAATAAATGTCATGGTTTTTTTTTTAATTTTCAAAGCACAACGTTTTCATTTCGTCAAAATAGCGGAAAATTTACCAGTTTTCCTAGGTAATATGGCTCTTACTCGACAAAAATCAGTTATTCAGTACTTAGTGATGCCAAATCCATCAAAGTCGTTGACAATTTCTTCCTGTGTCTTAAATTAATCCTTATGTCTTTCACAACTTTTGCCCCACAGCACTGGATTGATTGCACAACAGAAATCAGCTGAGCCACGTCAACATCTGGTAAAATGTTCACTTTTTTAGAAAAAAGTGACCAAAAATAAGAGATAATTTTTAAAGAGATCTACTGGCTGACAGGTTGAAGCAGAAACTGAACCGAGCGTGTGTGAACGCCTCGATTGCTGTCTGCTTGCCCCTTATAGAAACCTGATGAAACTTGTTCGTGTCGAGGGAGTATTCGGTGCTCTACTGTTTGTTAGATACTGAATAGAAACCGAAGCATCGTTTCACACTTGTCGGCTGTGACCGAACCGAACCAAACAGAATGGCACCGAACATATGTGTGGAACAGACTAGCGCTGTAGCATCTCCCCTTATTATACCTCAATGTATTTGACCAGCACTGTTACGGGAACGTATCTTACCAGTGTAGAAGTATAGTAGCCTATTAATATTTCAGTGTGGCTTTTCAGTGTTATTTTGCGATAGTAGCAGCTTGGCTACTTCTGTAAGGAAGTTTTTCTTGCTTCTGTATTCCTAAGATGGTTTAGTGTCTCAAATGTTGGTGAACCTGTATGGCGTACATCTTTTATATGAGTGCTTGTGTGGGGAGAACGTCAGTTTGAGATGCGACAGTGTGGAGTGTTGTCCGGAGGGTAGTGCGCGTGTGTGACAGTGCGGTGGTTCTCCGTGTTAGTCTCCGCGACATATTCTGTGAACAATGTTCGCGAGCGACAGCAAGACAGAGCAACTCCACGCAGCAGTAGCTTTCGGCGACTTGCAAGCTGTCTTGCGAATGCTGGCGGAAGGAGCAGACGCCGATGCAGCAGACTGTTTTAAGGTACGACCGCTCCACATTGCTGCGGAGCAAGGCCATTTGGAAATTATTAAAGCGCTTCTCGAAAAGGGCTGTGATGTAAATGCAGAAGCATCTGCCCCTTCTCCAGTGGGGGTCCTTGAAAGGGGTCTGACGCCGTTACATTCAGCGGCCAGAATTGCTGACCCAAACATCGCGCAAACTTTGATCACTGCAGGCGCTAATGTTAACGCCAAGAGTAGTTCCAGAGTATATCCGTTACACCTTGCAGCACACCACGGACATTTGCCTGTAGTGAAGGCACTGATTTCGGCGAATGCAGACGTGAATGCCGGGGACAACGTCAGGAAAGACACTCCGCTAATTGTCGCTGTGACGCAGAATTTCGAAGACGTAGCCGAATTTCTTGTGCAAAGCGGTGCTGTTGTAAATGCCAGAAATTCGGAGCGTTCGACACCACTACATTTCGCAGCAAAAAAGGGAAATATCAAAATAACAAAGCTGCTGCTCCAGAATAAGGCCGCGATTAACGCAAAGAATGGAGAAGGCTCCACTGCATTGCACTTGGCCGTACAAAATAGACACACCGCAGTAAGTCAGTTTTTGATAAACAGTGGGGCAGATGTGAATGTGAGAGATAACGACGGATGGACGCCATTGCTTAGTGTAGCACAGAGCGAAAACTCAGCAGAAATCGCCACACTTTTGATTGCGAAAGGTGCTAGCGTGAATACGAGGGACAGGACTGGAACAACACCCTTACACCTTGCTGCACGTAACAATTTCACTGCTGTAGTAAACATCCTGATCGAAAGCAAAGCTGACGTTAATGTCACTAATAATCGAATGTGGACGCCACTGCATAGCGCCGCCTACGAGGGCCATCTGGATACCATAAAAATTCTTATCGCTAGGGGTGCAGAAGTTGATGTGAAGACTCACGAGCTAACTACACCATTGCATTTCGCAGCAGACTACTGTAACGTCGAAGTCGTTAAATACCTTTTGGTAAAAGGAGCCAAAGTCAGTGCAGTTGATCACAGAAAATGGACGCCACTTCACTTTGCAGCACATCAGGGTCCCATCCAAGTCCTTCTCAAAGAGTCGGGACTATCGAGTGCACAGATGCAGGCCTCTAAACTAAATACCATGAGAGCTCTCATCGAAAACGGAGCAGATATAAATGCAAGGGGACTCCATAATGAAACAGCACTCCATGTTACAGTACAGTGTGATGAGCCCGTCATTGCAAGATGGCTGTTAGAAAATGGTGCACATTATGATGTGAAGACTGCCCCCTACTTAGGAAACATGACCGTCTCAGAGACTGCTGCGAAGAAAAGGAACGAGAATATAAATGCCTTATTGCGTGCTACTGAAGCGCTATTTCAAGCTCTGAAAAAATCTAAGTGTGCTGAAATTGAAAAATGTATTCAGGATGGGGCACCAGTCAACAGCAGCAGTGTGAAGTATGGAACACCGCTTATCCATGCATCTTGGAAAGGACATTTGGCCGTTGTTAATGTTTTGCTTAAAAATGGGGCTGATATTAATTTGAGCAACAGTAATGGCGTCACTCCACTACATTACGCAGCAAAATTTGGGCATCATGAAATACTGTGCGCCTTATTGCAAAATGGTGCAGTATACAATGCAAGAACCAAAATAGGTAAAAAGACACCACTACATTTCGCCGAAGAAGGAGGAAAAAAAGAAGTTGCAGAGACTCTAAAATTGATTGAATGTATGTTCATTAGAATAAGCGGGAACGATAACACAGTGATAAAAGAGTTAAACGAATTAAAAGTGATAAAATATGCAGAATTTTTTGCCATAAAAAACTGCAAGAATGAAAACAAAGAAACTATGATAGAAATAGCTTCAAGAAATGGATATGAAGAACTTTGTGAATTGTTTTGTGATTTGTAATGGAGAAGAATACTTGTTTATTATTCATTCATATCACTGAGTATTCTGACAGAAGTAGTTCAAATTATGTGAATTGATATTCATTTTCTGTTATTTTGCACACTGTCAAAGTATATTTTAGTGTTTTTGTAATCACAATTTTGTCTGTTATTTCCATATGTATTTTATGTTATCTCTCAGCTTACAGTTAGAAGAATGTGAAGATACCATGATAAGTGTGTTAAATATTTCTTTTCAAACCACACAAGGCCAGAACAGCACATCAGCTATACAATTTGTTAACTGTGAGAATCGTGTTCAAGATGACATTTTATAATGAACGAAGTTTCGCTTTTTAAGATGTATTTTAAAATAACAGAAACTTATTCCCTTTATTGAAATAACTATATGGGATGCTGCTAAGATATATACTGCAGTTGACATTTGTGAACTATTTGAATCTTACGATTCTCATTTTATAATAACTGAATGAAGATTTCGGGCATTTCTACAGCAAATAAAAAATAATGGTCTTTATGACAAAAAATTTGGTCTAAAATGTATGGTAACTTGAGTTACAGGATAGAAAAAAATAATTTGTATTTAGTCTATGCATATTTGTAAACTGTATAGGTCTAAGCTTTACTTGTGTTTATGAAATCTACTCACAACTTTCTAGCAGCTTTTGTTGTATTTGCACCACCTAAAGTACTTTTATAATAAAACATGAAACCAACTGAGAACTTCCAATTAATGTACTTACACATATAAAACTTGTACAGTTTAAATAAACAGCTACTGGTAACATTAAAATAGGTACAATGCCCATAACTGTCTGATTTGGAATCATTACTGAGGCACAAGTAACAGCAGTAATGATTAAAAGTGAAAATGGAAAAAGTGACATAATGGATACAAATGGGAACATAATCAAAGCATACCTCAATATTTCTCATTTTTTATTTATGTATAGCTATAACATGCTGACTGCTGCATGCTTAGTGATGGATGTTCCATTGACAGGTCAGGCACATGGCATTAGGCATAAGGCTCTACTGCGGCTGCCAAATTCACATGACATCAGACATACCATTCTGCTGTGACGGCTGTGGCCACACAGCAGTCAATGTGTCAAATAAGAGGTTTTTTGCCAGTAAATGCCTATAATTTTTTATTATTACTCTTTCATGATTGTGATACCAGTTTCTAGAAACCATCAGACGATGAGGACAATTAGTTAAAATTAATCTGTAGGTGAATATAGCGTGGGGTGGCACAGAGTATGGAGGGCTTAAAACCTTTTGAGTAGCCAACTATGTTTGTTCATTATAACTTGGTTTTATTATCCATCTGTATATGGAAGAATTATGCAAATGTGGTTTGATGTAGTATGTGAACATTTTCTACTTCTGGTAACTCCCAGTATAGACTACTAAAATTTCTCTCTCTTTCTCTTTGCCTCTCTCCCTCTCTCTTTCTCTTTCTCTTCTTCTTTTACACAAACTAAATTTAACATAGTTAAATTAGGAGAAAATACACTATTTTGGAAAAAGTGGAATAACTGTTTCCTCAAGTGTATTAACTCACTGGTGTTTAACTCCTATTGTTATTTCACATTTAGAAAAAAAGATTTATAGTTATCAATATATGTACCTATAAAAGCCTGTTTAAGTGATCACTGCTACGTGTTATGCAGCCAATAATGTTGAATACCTGATCACAAGATTTGGAACTCACCCCAAATTTTGACAAAGGCATACAGTTTACATGGAAATTAACAATGTATCTTCCATTGTGATTCTGTAAATTGCAGCTCATCTGAATCATATCATCATACAGGAAATGTATTCGAAAGTGAGTGTAGGAAATGTAGGGTCTCTAAAGAGACATGGTTAACAAATTGAAACAATACTATCACCATTTGGTTTTGCTGAATACAAACATTATTTACATCATCTACATTGCCCCTGAATATAATTCAATTATTTGTTTTGGTTCTGTGACATCTCATACAGATATAGGACACTTCAACAGAAAATAGGGGAGGTTTAGTTAGTTTCATGTTCCACAGATCTTGCACAATAAATTGTAGTAAGGTGGAAGAAGTAATATCACATCCATATCAGAAATTAATTTGTAAATATGGCTCCAAGCTGAACATTCATGTGTTTTTTTAAATATACAAATGTGAGCTAGTAATTCCTACCCACCACCATTTACACATAAAAATAATAGAAATTCATCTACAGAATAGAAGGAATTGTCAAGGAGAAACCTTCAGTGTGTTTCAGATATTTTGCATCATTGGGCAAATGATCAAACATTTCAGTTGCACTATTGAGCACCCCTTTCTGTGCTAAAGACACCCTGAATGTGGAGTAATGTATTTCACTTATCTCTTCTCATATTGTAATTATATCCATTATTGTTCCTTTTGAACTGCAGTGGATTACCCACAACAGTTTCATAAGGAAAAAGATATACTGTGAAGTGTTAGTGGAAATTACCAACTTCTTAAATAGATGTCTACAAGATGATCTTGGGTGAGCATCACATATTACTATTACAACATGGTTTTTAGCAACGTACGCTCCCTTTCCTAAAGATGAGTTTCCCAAAACATTATTCTATTTGACACTATTAAATGAAAATATGTAAATTACTGATTTCTCTCCCCTCAAGATTTCCAATGACACTAAGAGCTTATGTGGCTGAACTAAGTTGCTTTAAGAGTTTCAAAATGCGCTTTCTCCCATTTAAATTCTCGTTGATATGGACACCTCAAAATTGAGAGTGAGAAAATTCGCAGAAAACCAGGCAGCGATACTTTAAAGAAAATCATCTACAGTTTTTTCTGTTGCTGTATGTATGCTTGGTTTGATTGCAATATTAATGTTATCTGAAAAAAGAACTAATTCTGCTTGTTGTATACTACGTGGAAGATTGTTTACATGTTTGACGAACAATTGTGGAGCTATGTTTGTATCCTAAGGAACTCCATATGTGATTTCTCTTCAGTCAGAAGAATCTTCCCTGATTACTTTGGCTAAATTACTAAGTACAATTTCCTGCAGTTTTTGATTTGATATTGCATTGGTTGGCTATATCATCGACTCTGTAAGTCCTCAGTTTATCTAAGAGAATTCTGTGATTTATACAATAATATGCCTTGGATAGGTCACAGAAAATATCAACTGCCAACTCCTCTTAGCTCCAAACAGCGATTTACTGAGGATATTATTGTTGCTCAGTTGGGATACTATTCTAGAATACACCACTCTCTCAAAAATTTTGGGAAATGATGTCAGTAGTGAAACAGGTTGATAGTTAATTACATCTTTCCTATCACCTTTCTTATAGAGTGGTTGAACAACACCATATTTCAATCACTCTGGACAAAATGCCTTGAGTTAATGCTGTATTGCATATTTCAGTTAAGGTAGGGCTTATTATACAGGAACATGCTTTTGTTACTCTGTTGGAAACACCATCAAATCCAGATGAACCTTTTTTTTGCGAGAATATATAATTTTCTTAATTTCAGAAGGAGAAGCTGGTCATACATTCTTATGATGGAATTTTATGAGAGTTGCTTTTTCTACATACTGTTGTGATTTTTTTCTTAAACTGTTGTCCCTATACTTTGTAGTGTAAAATATTTAAGAAATTATTACTAAACGTATCTGCAACATGTGACACATTGTTTATAAGCCTTCCATTTAATTTAATAGAGATGTTAGCTTGTTCTGTAGCCAATTGTCCTGTCTCTCATTTCACCACTTTCCATATAGTCTAAGTTTGCTGTCGGAATTTCTGACTTATGACGTAAAGTGCATGTTCCTTGAGTTTTTAACAACTTTTCTAAGTAATTTTGAGTAGTGTGCAACTGCTGCAGGATCTTTACTTGTTCTGGCCACCAGATACTTTCCCTTTTCCCTTTTACAAGATACTTTAGTCCCTCTAGTGAGCCATGGTTTTTTACGTGGCAGTTTTCTGTCCTTTGTGATCAGGTTATGTGGAAAACTATTTTCAAATAATGATATGAATATATGATGGAATAGAACAAATTTTATTTCAGCATTTGGTTCATTATAGATTTCGCCCTAGATCATCTCCTGCAAACCACTACCAAAACATTTGTTCCTGGGTCATTAAAAATTGTTCTATCTGATTTCCAATGACGATTTTCCGTGCTGTAAGAGCAATTGTTACTGGGTAAACAGTTATTTTCTTGCTTTGGGCTTAATTACTAGAACGTTATCTACACTGCTTCCATAAGTCACTCCGCAACGGCAAGCTCCGCGTGTTTCGCATTGCGGTGTGCGTAAGGTTGGCATCACATTCATGTCGCTGTATAAGATAGGGGCAGGGATTCACTGCTAGTGGCTGCAGTAATGTTGGGAGGCGCGATTCTACATTATTACAAGTAAAACAATGAAATGAATTACTTACATTAAATACAATTAAATACACTGTACTCAGCAATATCAAAGAAGTTGCTGCAAATGTTTACCTCTTTCTTGTCTCATCTGTTTCTTCTTGTCTCAAATGTTTTAACCACACAGCGAAGGAAATATTTGGGCGGAGACCGATCCAGTGAGCGTGGGCGTCAAGTACCTTTTTTAATTACTCGGTCTCCAAAGATTTAATATAAAAGTCGTAGCCACTGGTGTACCGTACGAGCAGTAGCGTTGTCTTGTTAGAAAATAAATGAGATTTCATTTTCATTCAGCAGGGCAATAAATGGGTAAATTACATGGAACAATAGGCATCGGAAGTGATGGTAGAATCGAAAAAGATCGGTCCTATAATTTCTGCTCGCGCTATGGCAACTCACACTCCGATTTTCTCTGCGTGCAATGGCGTTTCTCTTAAGACATGTGGATTTTCTGATGACCAAATTCGTGAATTTTGTGAGTTAACGAAACCAGACTTCATCAGTGAAAAAGGTTCGATCTAAAATACCAATTGCATTTTGGTTAACGCGAGCAGCAGGTAGACAGAAAATATGATCCTGATGGTTGCTTTCTGGCAATGTACCGTACTCGGGTTGCGCGTAAGTGCGGGATGTTGGTTGCTTATGTACCTCAGTGTTCCTCTCCTACGTAAACACAATGGCCTACTGACAGCGGTCGTCGGCAGGTGCAGTGAGCTTCTACTACGGAAAGTGCAGCTTCTGCAGAGAGATAGCTCAGCTGCCGGCGGATTTACTAAGCTTGAACTGTCTCCAGGTGAGGACCGCTGGCTGGAATGCACCCAGCCACAACAGGTTAACCTACAGTTCACAAGACTTTGTGCAAATATGACCATTTTGACGATTCACGCACTGATTGATGACCGCAGGAACTGCTATCGGCTTTCGTTAACATTCATGCTGGGTGTTTGGGAAACACCATATTGGATTTCGTAATTTCATATCGTAACTTGCGCATTATGAAAACATGTCGTCTCAAGCAATCGCACATAAAAATTTGTAAAAAGCGCTTCATTCTCAGTGCGATTTGTTATGCTTGAACATCGAATAATGACATATCGGCTGTGAAAGCCTTTATTAGGTGTGATTTGCAGTACAAAGGCATGCATTGTGGTGTAGTGATTGTAAGCGTTTAGTTTCAAACTGTACGTTAGCTATGAAGGTGGTTCGCCTTTTTTTACACCTTCACTGTTCTGGGAAGTCGTTAGTAAGCTAAAAGAAGTATGTTTCTTCTGTAATAATCTATGTTGTGTGCAAAGTGAGCCCCGCCTCTCTCTCTCTCTTTCTCATTTCTGAATTGTCATTATCAATTTACAGATTAATCATGAAACATGCAAATGCGAATAAATATTCACATATGGTAAAGCGAACTACCATTAAGAATAAAAAGCACCGAAAAACTAACACATTTGCTTCAGAATTAAAAGATAACTTAGTCTCAGCCATCTGTAAAGTGTATAAAAGACAATTTACTTGTTTTTTTACTACACTTCTTTTCCAAACAGAAGTCACAATTAAAGTACATCTTTAACCACCAATACTAATGCTTTTCGTCATTTTATCACAACAAATTTTACCAATAGCAACGCGTTTTCGAGAGCTCCTCGGTGTGTTGGTTTTTTGAAACAGCATTTATTCATTGGACACAAGATAAAAGAGCTTCTACTTTAACTCGCCTGCTGGGATGGCTCCCCACCTTTTCCAATTACAGACCAATTCCTGAAACTAGTTTTGAGTTTCTAAAAATAAGCGTATTTTGTTCAGATACCTTGACGAACACTGTTGAATATATATATTACTGGATTCAATGCTGGCTAGTTTCAGGTTTTTATTTGCTTGTAAAACAGTAAGTCGTCTCACTTTCTGGGTTGATGAAGGCGTGTTATGAAAAATGGTTAGTACAACTTGTTCAGTAAGTTTCGGAGTTAAATCTTGCCAAACTTTTAACTTCTCCCTTATCCACAGACCAGTCCATGTGAAAGTAGAACTTTACACATTTATAAAAGATGTAACTTCGTGGTTCACTTACTCCGCAGTAAAGAAAAAGCGTAACTCCAATTCTCTCTAGGTGAAGTGAATGTTATCGTTTGAACGTCATGTTCGCCTCGCGTGTTGTGAACCAGACGATCGTGTAAGTCTGTAGACAGCTCTTTTCGTCTTTGATACATCGTGAGTCATGTGAAGTGTGCGTCACCCGCTACAGCAACGCTCTTTCCGTACAAAACTCTTGCAGTCGGCGGTAACACTTCACTTATCTCTCTGGCAAGCACCGGTGCTGATACTAGACCCGCACGATTAAAGTGGTTAATTCTGAATTCAATAAGAAAATCGATTACGAAATCCTTCATTTGTTCTACATCCGCATGTATTCTTCTACGGACAGCGTTGCTCATGCCTTAGAGCAGCCTCAGTCGCGACCCAGCTCCTCTGACGATGTCAGCTTTGCACCTGTGGCTCCCAGATGATAACGGTATCTCCAGAGACGTCACTTTAGAGTTTTAACTCAGTGATTCGAGGGTATCCCCCGCGCTCTTGGCACACATTAATCCAGCCAACTTCTTAATTAGACACATTGTCGGATTGACTAGTAACGAGAATATTAATGATGATTCTATTTAAGTACATGTTGATTGACATTACGGTACTTGATGTTTCAACGTACAGCATTTTGATTATCACACATTTTTAAAATTATGATCTGCTGCTGTTCATCTAAAGTTACAATAACAAAAGACTAACGCGTTATTTTTAAGACATTAAAGGGGAGTGTCAGCATTGCTTTCCAAATTCGAAACAAGTTTTCCCGATCTCCGTTTGGATCAGGGATTCCCAAAGTGGTCGGTATCGACCCCTTGGGGTCAATATCGGATTCCTAGGAGTCGACATAAACGAAAACTGATTTTGGATGTCGACGAGGTCTAAGAATCGGCCCCTATTAAATTAACACAAGTTCTTATTTAAAACTTTCAAGATAGGTAGGTACTGTATTGTTTATGTTGTGTTACGTGTACTAAGAATAATTAATATTTTTGTAGGAAATAGCATTGTTCTAGTAATGTAAAGTCTCAAGTTCGTACAAGATGAAAAACGGACCATTATGAATAAGGGGGTTAATCTTAAAAGTAGGTAATTTGGCCATGGGGGTCTGAGGTAACAGTTCATTTTGGAAAAGGGGTCACTTGTCCAAAATAGTTTGGGGATCCCTGGCTTAGATGATACAATGGCTGCTGAACAGACATAAAACTTTTTTTCTTAAAATATGCTGTTTGCTGAATCCTTGTCCAGGGTTGAGGTGTTAAGTTATTCAGAATCTCCCATCTACCATGAAGATAGAATTTGGAAATCTCTACAATAAATTAGAAACGTACCCCACCAACCTCCCATGTCCAAGCTACGTGGTTAGATAGAATGATGGGAAAAGTTTTGTTAGCCAGTGGGTAGTATACAGGCTGTTGCTAGCACAGTAGCTTCTGCAATTTGCTGATCTTTTGCTAACGAATACCTTGACTGGTTAAATATCTCTGAAGGATATCTTTCTTGATGGTATCTGTAGAACACGATGAGTGGAGTAATGAATGGTGCAACAATGAAACATTGCTTAACGACAGTACTGCTTGCCTTTGTTTTAAAGCAATTGTTTGTCACTATATGCCTGAATGTATGTATTATTCAATTTAACTTAGTCTGCTGCGACTCAGTTGCTCTGTTTCGTTGCTTAGTACCATGGCTGCCAACTATGTCCTGTCTTAACTGATGAATTTTTGTCGGTCAGCCAGAGAGTGCTTAAATTAAGCTCTGTTCACTGCTTTTCCTTTGAAACAACAATTTTACTGTTACTAGCCACCACAACACCAATATAGTGTTCACTGCAGTAGAAGAGGCACTACTCTGTAAATGTTTAAAACACAATGTTGAAGCTCCACTGGGCCAAAAGAACCAAGAGAAGCTCGTCACTACTATCACTCAGATTTAACCATCGCCTTAAAGAAGCAAAATGACAGAACAGCAACCTGCCACAAAATTAACGAAATTATTGAGAAGGGAATTGCAAAACCATTCCTAGCATACAAGAAAGGAGAAAAAGCCCTTACGTGTACCATTAAAATAAATTAAACATGAATAATTCAATAATTGTAAGAGCTGACAAAGGTAATACAATTGTTGTAATAAACACAGCAACATACATATAAAAAAACTTTAGACTTCTTCCAAACCAAGAACATAACAGAAATGCATAATGATCCAACAGTCAGAATACAAAAAGAGATTAAACACATTTCTGAACAGTGACTGGTAACAGTAAAATTGTTATTTCATTTACTGCCAATAACAGTCACGGTAAAGCATAACCTAAAATGTATGCATTTAAAGCTTTTACTTTGGAGGAAATATTGAAGTAACTCTCAGCATTGCATAGTGTCTCCTGTTTGTATTTTACGGGCTATCGCCTTATAATACTGGCTGACCCTTCGTGAGCGTAACTGGAGCGTGGGAGAAAAGAGGGGGTGTTTCTACCTCCAGGGTCCGCAAGGTGCCATGACAACTAGCAAGCGGTTAATGCGACATATTTTTGGGCAAGAGGGGTTGCGTTCATTTGTGACACACTCTCAGTTTCATATTATTGTGGTCGCAACCCTACCTCAGAACAAAGGAAGGCGGACCCCCCCCTCTCCCCCCTTGGAGGAAGGACGACATTACATCAAGATAGAGGACGTGAGCAGTGTTCTTGTCGGATGTCGGATTCGAAGTTTGTGATTTCTTGTTTTAATACGAGTAGCGGTGAAGGTAGCGTGAAGTCATCCTCAAAGAAAAAAATAAAAACATATGCGCTTATCGTTCATGTTGAGAAGAAACGTTTTACTGAACTCACCCTGTGAAAGGTAATGGTTTAAAAACCTTCTGTTCTGTTTGCAAATGCGAATTTAGTGTGGCTCATAGTGGCAATACCGACTGTTCTCAGCAATCAAAAATTATAGGTAAGCCGTAAGTTAATTTCGTAATACTATTTTTTTATTTTATTTGGTGCAAATTAAAATTACGTAGATATGAATTTAATTTAGGAATCAATATTTTTAATATCATTAGGTCATACAAACAAGGAGAAGACCTCAAAGGACTCTGCCAAGATATCAATTGCTAAAAGCACAACTGAAATTTTAACTGTAGAGAGTTCTTTACAAATGTAAAATTGGTAGAATCTTTGCCAAAATAGTCAAAGATTATACATAAATATAAAAATAGTGTAAAATAAAGTATGCATGCACTTTTTAAATATATTTCTACTGTTATTTCCAGAAATGTTTGTTTTGTAGGCATCGTCCGCGAGCCCTTATTTTCTCTGTAAAAAGTTAGCAACCTCTCATGTTTCTCTAATGCGCGACTTGTTTACTGCATACGTATTGTTATACTAACAATTAGCAGTCAATTAGAGACTCAACTCGTGAAAATAACGTATTAGATCCTCTGGTCGACCAACAGGCCCGGACTTTTCGACTCACTGTAGAACAGGCGATCACTGATCATAAGTCCCTTATAGTATCACTGAATACGGGTGTAAACAGAAATATAAAAAAAAATAGGAAGAGCGACATGAAACATTTCTGGTTATCTGAGCAGCCAACACGAAAATTTCATGTCCGGCACTGATAACGTTAAGCCTGAGTGGATAAAGACTATTGTAAATGCGCTTTTGACAGGCATATGATGATCAAAATTATGAGGGCTGGGAAATCCTCACAGAATCTGCACTAACATTTTAATCTTCAAAATTTGATACGAACCGTTACACAAAAGCCCCACTGCAGACTACTATGCATTACCTCATTATTCAAAATACGACCGTACAAAATATCAGACCAGCTGTGTGGTTAGATTACAGAACTATCATATGCCATGTGTAACCATTAATTCTGTGGTGTGTAATAAATTTTGTGTGTAGTTTATAAAATTATGTCATCCATATCGCACCCTGGCAAGAGCAGTGACACAACTCAAAAATGCAATACTAGAGAAAAGGACTTAAAGAATTCTATGGACACATACTGAAATAGTATATAGTATAAATATTCTTTACATTTCAAGTAAGTGGCTTATTTTGGCAGTAACTCACATTGTATTCTATACAGTATGAACATGGACGTGTAGTTCTGTTCACGGCAAATATTAAAAATCATTAGACATGAACAGAACACAACTCTTCGTCAAAATATGTGTCTTCGGTTATATAAACCACTATTGTCAACAACAAATACGAGAACATTTGTATAATAAGCTAATTTACTGACAATTAGCATCTCCTTCTCTTGATATGGTTGCGGAATAAAATAGTTGAGCAAATCACAGGTCATTTTATTCCACAAACATATCAAGTGAAGAAGGCATGCTAATTGCCAGTAAATTAGCCAATTAGACAAACGTTCTCGCTTTTACTTTGAACGAAATTGGTTTATATAAGTTAAGATACATATTTTGACGATGACTTGTGTTCTACTGAAGTCTAATGACTTGTAATACGTGTAACACTTGATAATGGTCTAAGGACGAAATCTAGATTGTGGAATAAAACCTGTTGTACAATCAAATGGTGGTTATATCTTTCAAAAAGTTTATATGATTGTGGCTCCACACACAAGTAAAATCATTAACTTTTTTTGATATAATTTCTCATGTTACAATTTTGCCTCTTTCGAACTCCAAGAAATATATTTTTTCACTCACTGACATTAGAACCTAAATAGGCAAAATTAGTACTTACGTTATAATAACGAACGAAAAACGGGTAGAAATTGCTACATTAGAAAAGTACAAAACGCAAAATTATTATTTATGAAAATTAATATAATTTAATAAGAAACATAAATTAGGTACATTGTAAGAAACACAGTTTACGAAAATATAGAATCAGAAGTGGGCCTGTAAAGTGCAGGAATAAATTCGCGTAGAAAAGGGATCAACATGAGCTTTCTTTATAGCAGAAATTTCCATTTTTTCACGCACGCTGCAACGTACTCCATTGCAGAGATGTTTAGTTGTTTGCGCGTGGTATTGTTGTGCTTATTCTTTTTGCTCCTACATGTTTTCACAAAAGGAATTCCTGGGTCATTCTTCTGCACTTTGAATACTTATATGTCACGTTGTACATATCATTTATCCTCCCACTTGCCATTCCCGCACAGGTAGAACAAAGATTTATTTATTATCGCCATTTTACCCCACGAGGCATCTGTATCTTCGATTATTAGGATGTCTGTGTTTATACTGTGTCTAGATGTCGTCAGTGTTACGAGATTTCGTACTATTTGCAACAGATGTAATCGTCAAAACAATGTCTGCTTTTACAGACATGCGTGCATATCTGCAGGGCAATGTAATGTAAGACACAGATACTGCAATAACACAGACATTGTAATAATAAATACATTCCATTTAGATTATACACGAAAAGTGTGTACAACTTCAAATGTGGCGCTCTTCTTGAATAACGCATGCACACTTGACGGTAGCAACGTTGCCGTGGCGAATCATGAAGTGGTGTACTATAAAACTGACACAGTTGCCCTCAAGTGGACGATTTGCGGGATAAAGATGGTCGTTTTGCGTGCACGTTGGGGCACTTCATACGTAGTTTTTAATGACACAAACTAAAAATTGCCATTTTTCGACTTGTGTCACTTCTTGCAAGTGTGCAATATAAAAAATGGGAGTTTTAGAATCTTGCCGTCTCACCTAGATACATTTTTGCAGTCATACATGATGGAAATAGTCATATGCACTAATTATACAGATGCAGAACACACTAAAAAGAGAATGGCAATCAAACTCGTTTTATGAATTCCTTTATAAGCTTGATGTATTTCTTCAAAGTACCCAAGCAAATCATTTCGACGATGGTACCTCAAGTGTGCAGAGCTCTTAACGATACACTGAACTCAAATTTCCTTTATTACCATTACAACTTAGGAGGCCTATGGGGAAGCAAACAATGTCGTCTTTGTAGGGGCAACTGGGCTATCTGACGTGGAGAATATAGAACTGAAGGATTAAGAGGTGATTGATGGCCCGCTGGTTCAGTATTGTCCTGAACAGGATTATAACTCAGGAGTGCGTTTCTGTAACATTTTTTTCCGTTTTTTACGTGGTCTTCATTATGTCTCCATTTCCACAATTCCAGTTGTTCTCGGCACAAATCCATCAAGCTTTCTATTTTCTGATGGTTTCTCTCGAAACCCGTTTTGAGATAGAATGCAAATTAATTTACACATATACTGTCTCTATACACTACTGTCTCTTTGTTGACCGGTGGCGAGAAACCCGACCAAAAGGAACACGTACGAACGAGCCGTTTCCTTTGATGTTCCGACACAGCCGAACTTGTTCGGTGTTGCGTGGGCAGAGCGGCGCGGTTTGCAGTCCATGCCGGCTGCGCTGCGCTCAGCGACACGTCCTTTGTGGAC
Source organism: Schistocerca serialis cubense (assembly GCF_023864345.2). Lineage (NCBI taxonomy): Eukaryota > Metazoa > Arthropoda > Insecta > Orthoptera > Acrididae > Schistocerca > Schistocerca serialis. The sequence continues at coordinate 314,660,180 of NC_064639.1, forward strand.
GCCGCTTGGCAGGGCTGAGCATGAAGCGTTCAGAAATTCGAAAGTAAAATTTTATCTACCGACTTCACGGAAAATCCTCAACTATGTTCTCTCTTTCCCTCTTAAACAGGCCTTCCACACACACAAATTCATGCCAGTACGCATTCAGAGATTCTCCTATCGAGAAGAAGGAGTTGTGAAGGATATATAATTTCAGTTTGTGTTTAAAATTAATTTCATTATCCATTAAATGCTTTATATCAGTGGGCAGGCGGTCAAAGTTTTCTGTGGCTGTGCCCTACTAAGGCTGAACGATGGATAGTAAAATCATTTATCCGTCAAGTTTTATATTTACGAATGGTACTATTGTTTTCAAACTGTGACACATTGTTGAAAATCAGCTTCATGGGGGACTAAATCTACTATGAGGCTGTTATGAGTGTTTGCTCAAGAATTGTCTACAAGAAGGCAACAACATGGTCATACAGTCTCTCTATGACTCACGAACAAATGAAAACATGAGTTGGTTTTGATGCATTTTTGTGCACTCTCGACAATCTGAGTTCATGAAGGATACGGTGACCAATGTGCAGTGACCAATTTTCGTCCAGAGTGCTGGGCGAGTCCATTCGTTTGTCCGGAAGGGGAGGCCGTCTGTTTGCCGGCTTTCGGCCGGTCGGCGATGATAGAATCCAGACACCCACCTTGCTATCTTCCTCAATCGATTTTACAGAAACTATTCGATAAAAAAATTCATTTTTGCATTACTTATAGCTTTATATGTCAGATTCTTGATGACGTGCCCATAGTTAGTGGTCAAAGTTACTGGAATGCTGCACGAAATTCAAAAAGTTTGTAATGAAAGATAGGGATCGCTAAGACTTTGCGTTTGGTGCACGTTAGTAATATGTTGCTGTGTATGAAATGTAACTGAAGTGCTGAATTTTTCTTTAGACTTGCGTGGCGATCTCTGTATGTCTCCAGTTTCGAGACCATTCATCTGATGTAGCTCACTCATTTACGATTGCCGGCGTCAGCGATAAAGTCAGAATGAAGTATTCACAACATTCTTTATATTGCATAGACCGTTTGAGATATCGAAACGAGATTTTAGCAAATGATAGCATGCGGAGAGAAGTGTATTTTCCAGATGGTTATTATTTAAAACTTCATCATCTAACGTGTTATTCCACTGTGTACAAACTTTATCAATGAACGACTGTAATTTTAAGGGCTGTCGATAGCTGGTGAAGCGAAAAATGGTGTGGGTTTTGGAACAACATGAGAGAAGACTTACACGTTTATTATTGTTATTAGGATGTGCTTTTTCATAAACTATTGAATTGAACGTTTCCTCATGTAATAAAACTTGAAAATTTGCTTCAGAATTTTCTCGCAATTGTATTTGCACATCATGTTCGTGATGTGGCACTAAGTAAACTCCACTGTTTTGACAAAAGAAGCAAATTTTGATATGGCAACAAGAGGAATGTAGGTTTTACTCAACATTCGCCACTCATGGCGCTTCTCTGTTAAGTTAACAAGCCAGGCGAAAATAAATCACTGTTTTTGTCATATTTTCAGCAGAATTCTTATTAGATACGGAATTCTTGTAAGATACTAAACAAAACAGAGCTGACAGTGGGCGTTTTGAAACGTCACCTTACAAGTGTGGCCGACGCTTAGGTGCCTGCCCGCAAACCCTGCCACTACTGCTCCCCCCCCCCCCCCCCCCCCCCCCACGCGAGCCCTGGCGACTGCGTATCTACTGACCATGTTATTCTGCGTGTACGCTATCCAAATTTCAGAGGTGTTTTACCAAACAAGAAAGACTGTTTTGAAACCAGCCACGACAGTAACAGGCTGCACAAAATTTGTTTTGTCACAACCCTCCCTACGATCTGGAAGCAGTGCTTGCTTTCGCAATGATTTTGTGCTACGGTAACGTGACACATGACCAACCAGCTTGGTAACACGCATGAAAAAAGTCACAACAAGCCACTGTTCTACCACCTATCATGCAATCTGGGAACAGTAATGAAATGTTCACAAGTTTCATGTTCCACAACATTAAACACAAACAATTAATTATTCAGATCAGAAACACTGTGCAAAGAATTTTATTACTAAATGATTCCGCAGTTGTATCAAATCTAAATCAAATGATTCTGCAGTCGTATGAAATCTAAATCATGACTGTAAGAAAAGAAAGAAATTATAGATGGTATCAGCCGGACTCTCACTTGCATTACTGCAACTTGGCCGTGTTACAGGTAATGGATAAGTAAAACAACAATCAAACGATACGCCACGTTACATTCAGAGCTGCAGCGGAAAGTGTTATCAATCTATGCTAGTAACAAATAAACAACATTAGAAGGGCACAATATGACAAATAATAAGTTTTAACCGGGCACCACTTTGTCACGAGTTAGTTAGAAGAACCATAATGAACCACGTAGTAATCAGATAGATCCTACATTTTTGTTACGGTATAACGCAAACATGGTTTTTCATGAGAAATTAAGAAAAGAAAACATGAAACGTCGTACCCAAAGAATGAAGTGATACGGGCCGGACACAAGCTATCGTGGGCAGTCTACCAAACATAACTGTTATAAGTATGGGAGCAGCAATATACGCTGTACCATACAATTTACATAAGAGACTGAGGAAACTAGGCCCTATTCTGTTTTCTCCTGTGCACAAATGCCGAATCTTGAGTGACGTTGGCGTTAAGTCACACTGGGTAGGGATGCAGATTTTTGTGACAGTTATATTATAATGATAGAGCTATGGAATGCCTGCTCCTAGTAACTGATTATTTAGTTACTGACTGTCCTATAGGTGTAGATTTTCTGGGAGAGAAAGAAGCAATAATTGATTTCTCCGTAGGAAAATACTTCTTGGTGCACAATAGCGACAAAATTGACGTAATTCTGTACAGACAAAAGTTAAATCATGTCAAATACTGCCAGAGCTATGGAACACTCTATGATAGTCATAACGTTAGGCACCCTGTAACAAAAGACGAAATCTCAGACTTAAAGGAACTCGTAGGCAACAAAGTGATTGACTCTACAGTAATTACAAAAGAACAACAAGGTAAGTTATAGGATCTACTATTACACCATTTACAGGTATCTACACGAAAACCAAATCTTATTAAAACCCATGTTTACAATATGGAAGTTCGCCCCCATGATGTATTTTGGCCGGCCGTTGTGTCCGAGCGGTTGTAGGCGCTTCAGTCCGGAACCGCGCTGCTGCTACGGTCTCAGGTTCGAATCCTGCCTTGGGCATGGATGTGTGTGCTGTCCTTAGGTTAAGTTTAAATAGTTCTAAGTTCTAGGGGACTGATGACCTCAGAAGTTAAGTCCCATGGTGCTCAGAGCCATTTGAAACCATTTTGATGCCACAACACATATATGATCCCCCCAGTTGAAGCGAGCAGTAGTGACAGATGAGAGCAAGCAAATGCTAGACTGGAACATAACCGAACCATCTATATCACCAAACTGTAGTAAATTGTTACCGGTAACGAAGCCCAATGGAAGTATTAATCTTGTGTTAGACGCAAAAGCCATAAGTAAAATATTTGTACCTCTATGCACAAGATCTGGAAACCTTGATGAGCAGTTACAAAAATTCCACTGCGTTAAATACATTACGAGTACTGATTTGAAAAGTTCATACTGGCAGGTTAAACTAACACGAGAATTTATAAGGTATACGGCTTTTATCTTTGGCAGTAGCAGTCATCAGTTTTGTGTGCTACCTTTCGTTCTGACTCAGAGCTGAAATATTAAAAGTTTTGGCTGGTTATGTTGTCTAGATGCTGGGATACGTAGTTGCCGCATTACAAGCCAAATACTGCTGAGTCTACAGTATGCAATATGAATATACACGTGACTCGAATGCTCGAAGGTTCCTATCACTCGAATGTAACGTAGAAATTCATAAATGAAAGATTGTAGTTAAATAAAATCTGCAGGTACTATCTTAACGACTTTAAATGATGATTACGATAGTAGAAGTAGTTTTGAAAATGCGGTATAGTTCTGCAAAACACTTATTGGTATCGATGGCCCAGCAATTAAATAAAATATAAGTTGAATAACAGGGAAATAATAGATTCCTACTGCACGTAATTGATCATGAACAACAACATAGCTCGTGAGATATTCACTTCTAAACGCACACTACGTCTTCACTGTAGAAGCCACGGATATCTCACAAGTGCACAAGTCGGCATTCCGAAGTATTTTTATCTGCCGCGACCACACACAAACCGCTCCACACTCTCCAAGTCTCTCCCCGCGACCCTGGCATTCCTGCGTCCGCCTCCGTCACGCCGTCGCACCCCTCGAGCTGCACCCTTCCCTACCCCTCGTGTCCACCCCGGAAACGATGCTCTTCTCCCCCTTCCATCCAGTCTCCCCATTCACGAGCGCTGTGATTGGCTCCCTCCATGTATCCAAGCCAACGCATACTCACAAACATATTGAAACACATACGAAATGCTGGATTTACATTTAACAATTTGAAATTAAATAAATATTCCTATGGCTGGACCATAAACACGCTCTAACACACATTATTAAATACATAAACAAATTAAATAGACATATATCAAAGGAAGGGCAAGCAAAAGTAGGCTAGTAGCCTAACGTCTCTGTGCTTTCTAAAATATAGTAAATAACTGACCAATTTCTTCATGAATAGCGTATATCGGATATAAACAAAGACATAGATGAATAAATATATTTATAAGCATGCTACTACCGTTTTTTCGTGTAATTGTGGAGTACTTACGCCTGACGCGATCGAGAGCAATCGGCCACTTTGACCTCCAATAACTCATGTACTATTCAAGTTAAATGCATGTAATTTACACCAATTTAGGTTTACACTAATAGCTTTCTAAAGACACGTCGATCGAGAAAATCGGATGAAGCGTTTACATTTTGGAAATTCATTGCTGGGTGTTACTTGTATAATTTACACTCAGATAATAAACTTTAAACTTATATTAAGATATTCAAAATCTGATTACACCATCAGAATCTTCGTGCAAATAATGGTAATGTACATGTTTCTTTTTGACGTATCATCATTCATCTGGCTACTATTAATTTCTATGAACTGTGAAATGTCTGCTATTATGGTTTCACAAAGTCCACCATCTTTGGCACTCCCGGCATAGGCATCTCCTTCATCGACGCAAAGCACCATCCTCGTCGCAGCTTCAACATGGAATTCCCAGCCACGCGATCCGGCTGGACCCTTCTTGCTGCGGCCAACGTCCGGCACCACGTGGGGGCGGGCCGCGCCCGACAATATTTTCAGGGCGCCACAATTCGCCCGTTACCTCACACTCTGAAGTATTCCTCACTGCTTCAGACACAGTCTAGGTCCAAGAGCTGGTAGAAAGTGCAACACTTTATGTTGAGACATTCTCACAGCAACGTATACTTGACAAAAACACCTACACAGTCTAGGAGGAATACTAGAAAAGTTTCATAAGCGGGTGTAAAGGCAAATTTACAAAATCTAAGGCTGAAAGAGGGGAGATTATATTTTCAAGGCACATATTATCCTCACAAGGAATACGACCGGATACTGATAAAATTAGTGCAGTCAAGAATGTCACATATCCAAACACCAAGAAGCAGTTAAAATCATTTTTTTGGCCTCTGCTCATTATTCTGACTTTTCGATCGAACCCAATTATTAAATAATACAGCATTACTAAGTTTACTAAAGAAGAAAGCTTCATGGTTTTGGACACAAGAATACACCAATGACTTTAACACAATTAAAGACGTATTAGTTAATTCAGATATCTTGCGTCATCCTGATATGAGCCAAGATTTTTGTGTCGATACAGATGGCTCATACACAGGCTTGGGCTCACGTCTGTTTCAGATTGATCGAGAACATGGTAAGTATGAAGTAAAAGAGATCAAATCGGCAAGTAGAACACTCACTGAATGCGAGCATTAGAAACACTAGCAATTGGGTACAGGGTGACAATTATTGAATTATATGAAACAAAATCATCTGCTTTTGGACGTCCAAACTGTACGGTTGGTCGTGGGGCATGATTGGAATTAGAATGGGCATGCATGGTTTGGTTAAGCGACGAAGGCCACTTTCACTTGGATAGGTTCGTCAGTAAGCAAAATTGGCGCATTTGGGGGTCTGAGAATTCGCATTTCGCGATCGAGAAGATTCTTCAACAACAACAGGTGACTGTGTGGTGTGCAGTGTCCAGTCATGGAATAATCGATGCGATATTTCTTGATGGCACGGTGACCCTGATTCACGTAAGACGGAGCTCCACCCGGTTGAAGCAGGATAGTGTTTGATGTCCTGGAGGAGCACTCCGGGGACTGTATCCTGGCTCTGAGGTACCCAGAGGCCACTGGCATGGGCCCCGATTGTCCGCCATATTCTCCAGAACTGAACACATGCGATTTCTTTTGTGGTGCTATATTAAAGACAAGAGGTACAGCAATGACCCCAAAACCACTGCTGAGCTGAAAACAGCCATTCAGGAGGTCATTGACAACATCGATGTGCCCACACTTCAGCGGGTCATGCAGAATTTCGCTATCGCCAATGATGGCAGGCATATCGAACATGTCATAACCTAAATCCGAATATCTGCAGCGACGTTTACATGTTGAATAAAGTGTGTGCACGCCGTAGTTTGTAACTAATTTACGTTTTTATTCGCCTAGTTCAATAATATTGTCACCTTGAAGTTGGTAGAAACGTAAAGATATATACCTTTCACCAAGCTCTGAGTTTTCTGATGTTGTCCAAATTATTACACCTATGTTTAGAACATTGGCCATTGGTTTTAAATGAATATTCATTTGACGTAATTCATATAGCAGAAAAACAAACACTGTAGCTGACGCATTATCCAGACTGCTAGAGAGTCATACGGAAAATGCAAAATTATTAGAACAAGTTGACTGAATTTTCTCATTACGAGAGCATTGAAGGGGGATCTGCTTTAACTGTTAAAAACCGAGCAAAGTTTGTTGAAAGCGGTTGTCTCGAACAAAAAATTTTTTGTGCTATCTTGGCTTTGGAACGGTTTTTAACTAGAACCAGTAATATTACAGAAACATGAAAGAACTAAAAGAAACAGATTCACGATGGTACAAGGTGAGAACAGTGTTAAAACAGATTAAAACAGTCTGAAAGTGTAGAGAAACTGATTTGGTATACACATCATGCCTAGGGACATTACGGTACCACAAAGTGTGTAAGGAAATTTAACTTTTTTAAATTTCTTCCAGTATCCATCACAGTTTGCGCCAAATAGTTTTGGACCATTTCCAAACCACACCCTTAAACGTAAGTGTAATCAAACAGTCCACCAATGTAGAGGAACTCGCGGTAGAATGAGGAACAAAGTTGAAAATACTTTTTAAAGACGCAAAAGAGTTAATTTACGTTTCTAGCATTTGTAAACTTACAGAAAGTTTTGACAATGTTGACTGGAATACTCTCTTTCAAATTATGAAGGTGGCAGGGGTAAAACACAGGGAGTGAAAGGCTATTTACAATTTGTACAGAAACCAGATGGCACTTATAAGAGTCGAGGGATATGAAAGGGAAGCAGTGGTTGGGAAGGTAGTGAGAGAGGGTTGTAGCCTCTCCCCGCTGTTATTCAATCTGTATATTGAGCAAGCAGTGAAGGAAACAAAAGAAAAATTCGGAGTAGGTATTAAAATCCATGTAGAAGAAATAAAAACTTTGAGGTTCGCCGATGACATTGTAATTCTGTCAGAGACAGCAAAGGACTTGGAAGAGCAGTTGAACGGAATGGACAGTGTCTTGAAAGGAGGATATAAGATGAACATCAACAAAAGCAAAACGAGGATAATGGAATGTAGTCGAATTAAGTCGGGTGATCCTGAGGGAATTAGATTAGGAAATGAGACACGTAAAGTAGTACAGGAGTTTTGCTATTTGGGCAGCAAAATAACATGATGGTCGAAGTAGAGAGGATATAAAATGTAGACTTGCAATGGCAAGGAAAGCGTTTCTGAAGAAGAGAAATTTGTTAACATCAAGTATAGATTTAAGTGTCAGGAAGTCGTTTCTGAAAGTATTTGTATGGAGTGTAGTCATGTATGGATGTAAAACATGGACGATAAATTGTTTGGACAAGAAGGGAATAGAAGCTTTCGAGATGTGGTGCTACAGAAGAATGCTGAAGATTAGATGGGTAGATCACATAACTAACGAGGAGGTATTGGAGAGGATTGGGGAGAGGAGAATTTTGTGGCACAACTTGACTAGAAGAAGGGATCGGTTGGTAGGACATGTTCTGAGGCATCAAGGGATCACCAATTTAGTGTTGGAGGGGAGCGTGGAGGGTAAAAACCATAGAGGGAGACCAAGAGATGAATATACTAAGCAGATTCAGAGGGATGTAGGTTGCAGTAGGTACTGGGAGATGAAGCAGCTTGCACAGGATAGAGTAGCATGGAGAGCTGCATCAATCCAGTCTCTGGGCTGATGATCACAACAAGGGAGCTGCAAGGTTTTCTGTAAACTCATTATGGTTTTTTATCACATAAATACAATAATATATTAGGAAAACAAAATAACAAAACTTTTCTATTCCAAAAGAGGAAAGTATGTCCCCGGGTATGGGGCACTATGGGGCGGTAAGGACAAGCAGTTATAAAAACGTACGAAACTTGTGGAAATCCAAATTTCTTGTTTTGCTCTATATTTAAGAGATTATAAAGATTTAATTACAGTATTCATCGCGCGTGACCTGTCTCCTGCGTCACACACTAGGACGACCGCATCACCTTTGCTGTCTAGTCGCGCACATGAGCTGTGTGTCCATTTTTTACACATGGAACAAGCGACCTAGTCTTCAACTGACTTTGAAGAAAAGTCACTATAGTATGAACATTCACAGTCAGAACAGTCGCCAGAATAACTCTCATTAGTGTTTGGTTCTCTGTTCTTCTTTTTTGTAGTTATCGTCGGGCTGTTTCTTGTATTTTTTACATTCCTAATTTTATTATCTTTATTAAATAGTTTTTTCCTTAGTCTTTCTTCTTTGGCAAATTTCTTTTCTTCTTTTACCTTAGGAGTTGCCTCTAACTCTTTTTTGTATGGGAAATCACTTAAGACCGTTGTTTTCTCCCTATTCCAATTCGTCCGTTTCATGCTTTCACTGACTTTTGGCAAAGGCATTGTAATTTCACGAGAAACGTGAAATGAAGGGGCCCTGTTGTCTGTTGTCATACACGAGCACCCAGGAGTGGAACAGTTAGCCTCATCAAAGCAGATCTTCTTAGCCGGCGCACCATCATTACAGTTAGCTGAAACCTTGACAGCTTAATCATCTAACGTGGTAGGGATGTCTCTCTTGACTTGTGTGGGCCTACTATACGAAGAAAATTCCTCTTATCAGCTCCATAAATAATTACTTCTTTACTTATAGGCCTTTCAGGTTCAATGTCAGTTGTGTCCGCTGGGACAAAATCGGCGTCGATGAGTATAGGTGGGTCAGTTGGCCATATTCCAGTAGCTTCGAAACTTTTATTGCAGTTTTCATTGCTGCACTTTTGACAAAAGCTAATCCAAAAAGGGATCGAAATTTGAAAGAGAGTTACGGTTTTTCCTGGGTTGCTTTTCCGCAATTTTCGAAACTCTTTGCCATAATGAAGACTTAAAGGCTTCATAAAAGAAACATCAAGAGGGTGAATCCTGTGAGAGCAGTATGGTGGTAGAAACAACAACGAAACGCCACTCTCTCTCGTGTAGACTATAACTTCAGGGTTCTTGGTATGTGTTAAGTGGCCATCGAATATAAGAAGAACTCGGAAATCTTTTGATGACTTAGAAAATTCCACAGATTTTCTAAAGCACACAAAAAATGTCTCTGCAATCATCCATCCAGTGCTGTGTACCTCGGTCCAACTTCCTGGCGGCAATCCTATCTCAGATTCCTTCTGTTCCTTCTTTCGAGGAAAAATGAGCATCGAGGTCCGCTTGCCGACGTACAAATGAGACAGGTTACACTTTCGCCGCTTTCTGCAGATGTTAACAATTCGACTTGACGTTTGCTCTTACAAGCTATGATTTTTGATTGGTGTTCAGTGAAACGCCTATTTCATCGAAATTAAATCTTTGAGAAGCGGTTAGTTTGTGTTTGACAAACAAACTTGTTAGCAACGAAAAAAAGATTCTACAGCTACTTTATTAAAGCCCGTGGCTCTTGTACCAGATGTTGCTTTGGGTTTTAAGGAATCCGTTAACTCAATCTTCGTCTGCGATTTCAGTTTTAAATCTTTAAGCAATGCCATTTATTACAGCCAACTAATAAGCTAAGTTACGCACGTTTTTCATTGTTAGACCGAATAACCTAATCACCATTGTTTTTTTAAATACGTTTTTAAACTTTCTAGCCGTTTTATCAGTTCTTTAGTCTACGATTTCTCTTGTTTTCCTACGTATCTTTCCGGAGTAGACTGGAGAGCAGCATGTTGATTTGATGACCAGAAATAATCACATCGACAGCATTATTCATTACCTCAGTAGATCATGACGGCCTCTTTCTTTTTCTTTCATATACTCGAACCATATGAAATCAATGAAAAATATATTAGGGACCTTCTAAAAACGATCTCTTAGTTCAGAGGCTCGGAGCACTATGGGACTCAACTGCTGAGGTTATTAGTCATCTCTTAGTTCAGACCAATGCGGAACAGAACGGGTTACTATCCCACTCCACCGCACCTGTTCTGCTTCAGGGATACGATTTAGGTTCGGAAGTAAAGTCACTTGAGAAAGATACGTAAACAAGCATTCAACAACACGACACAACAGTCAGTTACTTGCACTTCAACCATGTACAAACAAGAGCTGTAATGTAAACATGTATGTAAACGTTACCTTGGTTATAAAATGATCAGGATTCACAAGACAGGAACAAAATATCACACAACAGAAACTTTACACATCAGCGCTCATTAAAACACGATAATTCAACTTACTGCTGCTCGCAGACAACACTTCCTTGACAACTAAAAACGTCGATCTTCTTTCCGCCCCGGTAACTCGTTCTGCCCTGGGTTCTCTTACATATGAGTAATAAATGTTTATATTCGTCGTTAGAAACCATTACATGAATACAGAAAGTTAGACTTCACACGAGTATATAGTATGGTTACCTTCCAATCGAACGCAAAAACTGCAATGAAATGTAACATTATGTATTCAAGAAATGGTTTCTAACGATGAATATGGACATCTGTTACTCATATGTACGTTGGTGGGCTGTATGATTGCACTTTACGCTTAAGGCTAGGTTTGAAAATGGACATGGTGGTTCGAAACTAGACGCCACAAACAGATGACTATTATCTCAATTGTGACGGATACCGGAAAAAATAAAACATTTCATACCCAAGTTGCTGGTCCTACCCTCCACTATATTGGAACTTCATTAACGTATTTTTTTTTTTACTTTCCCAATATGAGTCGAAATATACATTGGTTACTGAGCACTTGCATCATCCGTCACAAAGTGAAATCATTCAACAAAACTAATAAGGCTGAGTTCCACCCAATTTTGCCTAGTAAATCTCTCGAAAGTGTAGCCCTTAATACCGCTGGTCCATATTCGACCACCTGTGGATGTGTGAAGTATGTTATTGCATAATATGACTTTTTTCCCAAGTTTGTAAAGCTTTATTCTGCAAAGTCTGCTGCAGCTGCTGTAATAATCAAAAGAATCTCAAATGATTTTATTCTCACAGTGGATAAACCCAAGTCACTACTCACAGACAATGCATCTTGCTTCACTGGTTATAACTGGAGACAGTTTTGCAAGAAAATGGCATACAAATAATTTTAATATCACGTTTTAACCCGCAAACAAATGCCTGCAAAGGAGCATTTCCCAAATTGAACAGATTCACATGCATAACGTCGGGTGCAGTCTCTTGATTTGTTTGAGCAGGTAGGAAACCATCTTCCTGTTATGACACACAATACATTCCTGCAGACTTCATGTTAAATGTCAGAGAAAGCAACCAGTAGGTAGACCCTCTCATCTTGTAAAATCCCAGTATGACAAGAATCTCAGAAACATGCAAAATTGTGAAGTAGGAGATTATGTTTTACTTTAAATTCTTCGCAAATCTTCACAGTTCAAACGAAAAAACAGCAAATTGGCACTACTTTATAAAGAACCATATGTCATCACAAGCATTCCACACCCAGATTATTATTTGCTCACAAGTCCTAGAAGCAATATGATTCAAGGTTTGTACCCACACAAAGATCTGAAGAAGTTTCAGAATACGCAAAATCAGTTAATAAACAATATGAAAGGTGGAAAAATGGAAACGATCGTATGGCGTCAGTGCCCGGGGGTTCCCAGGCGGGGAGTTCGGCCGCCAAATGCAACTCTTATTGAGTGCGACGCCACATTGGGCGACTTGCGGGTCGACAATGGGGATGAAATGATGATGAGGACAGCACAACACCCAGTCTCCGTAGGGAGAAAATCTCCCACCCCACCCGGGAATTGAACCCGGGCTCCTGTACGTGGCATTCAAACGCACTGACCGTTCAGCTAATAGGGCGGACATATGAAAGGTAAGCACTAGCTATGAGAATATCCGTTGTACTGAACACCACATGAACTAAACCCAAGAAACATCATGTTTCCTGGCTTTGCTTGAGAATGAGCATTAAATTTGCAACAGGTTTATTATCAGTGATACAAGATCTACAATAACTGGAATTGTATTTGTCTGTTTGCACGCATACACATGCATTGCTTTGAGTAGATGTGCAGTAGCACCAGCTCACTTTCCAATGTTTCTTGTAACGTCAAGTATTTTCAGCGGTATGGGTATAGGTTAGGTTTCTCTGTGTGCATTGCTTCTGATTGCTTCATGTGCTTAGCGCCTTTTAATCCTATGACAGGTACTTTGTGAAGAAAGTGAAGGATGGTCATGAATTGACGAACAAACTGTACAAATAGTAAAATGCCGGAGAATGACGCCCTGTCAAGAGATGAAACCATTTATACAGATTCACTTCTTTGTGTGCTATACACCATCTAAACACAACAAACTCACACGCACGTAGAGTGTGTGCAGAATAACGTGGTCGGTAGATGCTCAGTCGGCAGGGCGTGCCTCTGGAGAACGGTGGTAGTAGGAGTTGCGGGCAGGCATTGAGATGCCTAGAGCTGGAGGGGAAGTGCAATGTGGTGACCACTCTAAAAGATCTACTGTCATCTTTGCTTTGGATATTATCTACAAAAAATTCCGCTGAAAATGCAACAAAAACAGAGATCTATTTTCGCCTGGCTTGTTAACCCTTTCAGAGAAGCAATATAAGTGGCGAATTTCGGGAAAAACCTACATTTCTCTTGTTATCGTATTAAACTGTACTTGTTTCTTCAAAACACAGGACTGGAACCCAGATTTCCCGCTTATCGGGAACGGTCGCCTTACCATTTGGCTATGCGTGCGCGACTCACGCTCAGACCCAAACTTCCATACGTCGTCTATCATGCGTCTACTGTTGCTGGTAGTGAATTCGTTTGATGTGTTTCGTAACGGCTGTGGTCGCACATCTTCATCAGATTAACACAGGCACTGCAATATCGTGTCACTAACATGTTCTGCAGACGCAACTGCGAGAGAATCCTGGAATAGTGGTTTTTTAAGTGAGGACCTGAGGAAAAGTAATGTCAATAACTTATGAAAAAATACATCCTTACTACAAGAATAAACGTGTAATTTCTTCACTTACGCTGTACCAAATCCACAATATTTCTTGTTCCACCAGCTATCGATGCCCCCCAAAAACTACATTCTTTCGTAGAAAAAGTCTGTAGTTAGTGGAATAACATAGTAAATAATGATATTTTGCATATTAACCATATGGCGAAATACTCTTCTCTTTGCATGCTATCATTTGCCAGATTCTCTTTTCAGTATCTAAAACCATTTATGAAATATGAGGAATGTTGTGAATATTTCAGTGGGGCATTGTCACTGGCACGCGTGATCGCATATGAGTGTGCTACACCAGATCAATTTTCTCGAGATTGGTGACAGGTAGAGACCTCCACTCAAGTCTGAAGAAAAATTCAGTGTGTTAGCTAAATTTCATTTACAGCTGCATATTATGTAATATGGATCAAACACAAAAGCATAGCGATCCCATTTTCTCACAGTAAACTTTTTCGAATTTCGGGCAGTGTCTTACTTAAATGCAAATATCATATTACCTATGACCATTGACGAAATGATTTACTGTTTTGTGTCTTGCTTGGTCAGGAAAACCTTTCTTGATTTGTCTGACCGCCAGTATTTCCTTGTTCATTTAGCTTTATCCAGGGTCAACCACGTGGAGACGAACTGCTCTGCACCCCTCGACAAATGCCTACGCTGGATACCACCAATTAGCAAAAATTACGACAAGTTTCTCGGAGCAGTTTTAAGCACCGCTAAAAAGTGCATTCCCAGAGGATACCGAAGGAATATATCCCATGGTGGTACGAAAGCAGTGAAAGCCTCTTCAAAGCTTCCTTGAGGCGGGTGATCAAGAAGTGGCAGACGAGCATCACCATAACGTTGACGATGTGAGACAACAGAAATGACTGGAACCAGTGGAATGTGTGAACTTTCGGACATCAAACCGTCAGGCACGGACTTCGCTACGAAAATTAGGAAGCGGAACACCTATTCAACGGCAAAAAGCAAACATCTCTCCAAATACATACCCCCCCCCCCCCACACCCCCACATAACAGCAACGTCCAGAACACCAAGAGACAAAGCACACACAGTAGAAATAAAACGTAAACTCAGAAATATGCAGAATCAGACGACAGAGACTGAATATGCTCGCCCTTTTACACTTGAAGAAACTTATCGGCACAAGAACATCACGCCAGGGAAAGCATCAGGATTCGACGACATCAGCCCCGAATTCCTAATAAACTGTGGAAAACACGCAAAGCTGGAGCTGGCCAGATTCTTCACCGACATCATCCAAACTGGTAATCTACCCAGAGAGTTCAAACGAACAGAGATAATAGCCATCCTAAAACCAGGGAAACCAGCAAACTTACGTGACAGCTACAGGTCTATTCCATTATTATCAGTAGCATAAAAGTTATTTGAAAGGCTAATCTACAGCAGAATTTCTCAGAAAATACGAGGGTAAGTCAATTGTTATCCGCAAAGTAGTTATAAAATTTTATTCTAATCAAATAGGAAACTTACAAGAGCATCATTTTTCGCCATAGTCTCCTTGCGTTTCAACGCACATGCTCCATCGTTGTACAAGCTTCCAGATGCCCTCATAAAAGAAGGTTCTCAGTTGAGCTGCGAGCCACGAATGCACCGGTTCTTTCACTGCTTCGTCCGCGGCAAATCGACGGCCCCTTAATGCCTGTTTGACTGTACCAAACAAGTGATAGTCAGAAGGGGCAAGATTGGGACTATATGGAGGATGACCCAGTACTTCAAATTTGAGTTTCTGGAGTGTTTCAGCAGTGTGGGCAGCAGTATACGGACGGGCATTGTCGTTCAACAACACAACACCTTTTGACAGCAATCCTCGGCATTTGCTTCGAATTGCACGCTTTAGCCTGGCAGTAAGCATCTCACTGTGACGTACACTGTTTATTGTTGTGTCCCTTTCTCCATAATGTTCCAGTACTGGACCTTGTGTGTCCCAGAAAACCGTAAGCATCAGTTTCCCTGCGGACGCTTGGGTCTTGAACTTCTCCTTGCACGGCGAATTTGGAGGTTTCCACTCCATACTCTGCCGTTTAAAAATGGTTCAAATGGCTCTGAGCACTACGGGACTTAACAGCTGAGGTCATCAGTCCCCTAGAACTCAGAACTACTTAAACCTAACTAACCTAAGGACATCACACACATCCATGCCGGAGGCAGGATTCGAACCTGCGACTGTAGCGGTCGCACGGTTCCAGACTGAAGCGCCTAGAACCGCTTGGCCATAACGGCCGGCTTTGCCGTTTACTCTCCGGCTCTTAATGATGGATCCATGTTTCGTCATCAGTAATGATCATGTCTAAGAAGTTGTCCACTTCGTTACCATAGCGATCCAAATGCTTTTTGCAGATGTCCAAGCGCGTTTATTTATGCAACTGTGTGAGTTGTTTTAGGACTCATCTTGCAGAAACTTCATGAAACCCAAGTCTGTTGTGGATGATTTCGTATACAGAACTGTGGCTAGTTTACAGACGATGTGCCACTTCGTCAATAGTTAATCGTCTATCTAAGAGAATCATTTCACATGAACGCTCAATGGTTTCTTCATTTGTGGCGGTAAACTGAAAGAAGCAGCGGTTGTAGAGAGCTTCAGGGAGAGCATTAGGGAACGATCGACAAGAATAGCACTCCGTCTGCAGGCCACAAGTGGCCCATCGGGACAATCCGACCGCCGTGTCATCCTCAGGTGAGGATGCGGATAGGAGGGGCGTGTGGTCAGCACACCGCTCTCCCGGTCGTTACGATGCTTTTCTTTGACCGGAGCCGCTACTATTCGGTCGAGTAGCTCCTCAGTTGGCATCACGAGGCTAAGTGCACCCCAAAAAATGGCAACAGCACATGGCGGCCCGGATGGACACCCATCCAAGTGCCAAACAACCCCGACAGCGCTTAACTTCGGTGATCTGGCGAGAACCGGTGTATCCACTGCGGCAAGGCCGTTGCCATTGACAAGAATGGGGGAAAGAAATACAGTAGAAGAAGAATGGGTAGCTTTGAGAGACGAAATAGTGAAGGTAGCAGAGATCAAGTAGGTAAAAAGGCGAGGGCTAATAGAAATCCTTGAGTAACAGAAGAGATATTGAATTTAATTGCTGAAAGGAGAAAATATAAAAACGCAGTAAATGAAGCAGGCAAAAAGGAATACAAAAGTCTCAAAAATGATATCGACAGGAAGTGCAAAATGGCTAAGCAGGGATGGCTAGAGGACAAATGTAAGGATGAAGAGGCTTATCTCACTAGGGGTAAGACAGATACTGCCTACAAGAAAATTAAAGAGACCTTTGGAGAAAAGAGAACCACTTACACGAATATCAAGAGCGCAGATGGAAACCCAGTCCGAAGCAAAGAAGGGAAAGCAGAAAGGTGGAAGGAGTATATAGAGGGTCTATACAAGGGCGATGAACTTGAGGACAATATTATGGAAATGGAAGAGGATGTAGATGAAGATGAAATGGGAGATATGACACTGCGTGAAGAGTTTGACAGAGCACTGAAAGACCTGAGTCGAAACAAGGCCCCAGGAGTAGACAACATTCCATTAGAACTACTGACAGCCTTGGGAGAGCCAGTCCTGACAAAACTCTACCATCTGGTGAGCAAGATGTATGAGACAGGCGAAATACCCTCAGACTTCAAGAAGAATATAATAATTCCAATCCCAAAGAAAGCGGGTGTTGACAGATGTGAAAATTACCGAACTATCAGTTTAATAAGCCACTGCTGCAAAATACTAACACGAATTCTTTACAGACGCATGGAAAAACTGCTATAAGCCGACCTCGGGGAAGATCGGTTTGGATTCCGTAGAAATGTTGGAACATTTGAGGCAATACTGACCCTACGACTTATCTTAGAAAACAGATTAAGGAAAGGCAAACCTACGTTTCTAGCATTTGTAGACATAGAGAAAGCTTTTGACAACGTTGAGTGGAATGCGCTCTTTCAACTTCTGAAGGTGGTAGGGGTAAATTACAGGGAGCGAAAGGCTATTTACAATTTGTACAGAAACCAGATGGCAGTTATAAGAGTCGAGGGGCATGAAAGGGAAGCAGTGGTTGGGAAGGGAGTGAGATAGGGTTGTAGCCTATCCCCGATGTTATTCAATCTGTATATTGAGCAAGCAGTAAAGGAAGCAAAAGAAAAATTTAGAGTAGGAATTAAAATCCATGGAGAAGAAATAAAAACTTTGAGATTCGCCGATGACATTGTAATTCTGTCAGAGACAGCAAAGGACCTGGAAGAACAGCTGAACGGAATGGACATGGTCTTGAAAGGAGGATATAAGATGAACATCAACAAAATCAAAACGAGGATAATGGAATGCAGTCGAATTAAGTCGGGTGATGCTGAGGGAATTAGATTAGGAACTGAGACATTTAAAGTAGTAAAGGAGTTTTGCTATTTGGGGAGCAAAATAACTGATGATGGTCGAAGTAGAGAGGATATAAAATGTAGACTGGCAATGGCAAGGAAAGCATTCCTGAAGAAGAGAAATTTGTTAACATCGAGTATAGTTTTAAGTGGCAGGAAGTCGTTTCTGAAAGTATTTGTATGGAGTGTAGCCATATATGGAAGTGAAACATGGACGATAAATAGTTAGATAAGACGGGAATAGAAGCTTTCGAAATGTGGTGCTACAGAAGAATGCTGAAGATTAGATGGGTATATCACATAACTTATGAGGAGGTATTGACCAGAACTGGAGAGAAGAGAAATTTGTGGCACAACTTGACTAGAAGAAGGGATCGGTTGGTAGGGCATATTCTGAGGCATCAAGGGATCACCAATTTAGTATTGGGGGGCAGCGTGGAGGGTAAAAATCGCAGAGGGAGACCAAGAGATGAATACACTAAGCAGATTCAGAAGGATGTAGGTTGCAGTAGGTACTGGGAGATGAAGAACCTTCCACAGGATAGAGTAGCATGGCGCCATCTATCACAAAGCGAAAAAAGTGGTCCAACTAAAACATTCATATTTCTTTACGTACTAGATGAATATGTAATAAAAAATGGGGGCTCGTATTAAAAAAAAACGCAATTGATATCCGTTTGAACTATGGCAGAACCATCTAGCGGGCCAACCATAGCCCTATCTGGTTTCCCCCTTCAAGCTAGACGAGTTTCGTTCTTTGTAGTTTTTTCGTTTGATCCTTATTTTGAGAAATATTTGGCCCGGTCACTATCAGTGGACCACCCCGTATAAGGAGCGTTGTAGATGCGTGCGTCATGTCTTTTCGATGTAAAAAAGCACCGTTCCTGAGCTATAAACTTCTCAGCGGGTACGCGACATGGCTGGCTTATCGCACCGGGTCCTGCACGAAAACCGAACTATTCACGAATAATGCATTTGTTTCGAGGAATTCTGTAGCGCGGAATGCGTTCCACGGTTTTGATACAGAACCACACCGCTGGCCCGAGTGTCGCAGGCTTCAGCTTGTCAGCGCGACATCCCAGTCATAATTTCTACGACCCTGGCCCCAGTTCCACGAACCCATAGCGCATTCCAGCCTTTCCGCTGCTGATAACTACGCAGAAAGGCGTGCTTCCGCCCGTAGCGGCGACCTGAAAGCACGCCGCGAGTCACGCTAGGACGGGTAGGGCAGCGCGGGCGAAGCTACGCATGAGCGCGCATTCAGAGACTGTTGCTTAACCAGTACCGCGCAGCATTTCCCTGTGAAGCGACGGCTGGACGTACAAGCAGACCTGGAATCCTCTATCCCTTCAACTTTCTTCTTACTTACGGGATTTTCGGGCATTAATTTCCTGAATCACTACGTTACAGAGAAGTTGCAGCATTAGAAAATTGCAGCGAAATGCAGGAAGATCTGCAGCGGATAGGCACTTGGTGCAGGGAGTGACAACTGACCCTTAACATAGACAAATGTAATGTATTGAGAATACATAGAAAGAAGGATCCTTTATTGTATGATTATATGATAGCGGAACAAACACTGATAGCAGTTACTTCTGTAAAATATCTGGGAGTATGCGTGCGAAACGATTTGAAGTGGAATGATCATATAAAATTAATTGTTGGTAAGGCTGGTGCCAGGTTGAGGTTCATTGGGAGAGCCCTTAGAAAATGTAGTCCATCAACAAAGGAGGTGGCTTACAAAATATTCGTTCGACCTATACATGAGTATTGCTCATCAGTGTGGGATCCGTACCAGGTCGGGTTGACAGAGGAGATAGAGAAGATCCAAAGAAGAGCGGCGCGTTTCGTCACAGGGTTATATGGTAAGCGTGATAGCGTTACGGAGATGTTTAGCAAACTCAAGTGGCAGACTCTGCAAGTGAGACGCTCTGCATCGCGGTGTAGCTTGCTGTCCAGGTTTCCAGAGGGTGCGTTTCTGCATGAGGTATCGAATATATTGCTTCCCCCTACTTATACCTCCCGAGGAGATCACGAATGGAAAATTAGATATTCGAGTTTGCACGGAGGCTTTCCGGCAGTCGTTCTTCCCGCGAACCATACGCGACTGGAACAGGAAAGGGAGGTAATGACAGTGGCACGTAAAGTGCCCTCCGCCACAGACGGTTGGGCGGCTTGCGGAGTATAAATGTGGATGTAGACGTAGATGCAATTCTCAAAAAATCTCGAATTTTTTTTGTGAATATTAGAAGATATATGAGCGCTACTAAATACAAAACATTCGCAGCTTATTACAAGAGTTGCTGGCAGCTGAAAGCATTCGGTCACCTTTCGTTCAACTGCCAGCTATAAAATTTGGGAAATTATAACAAAATTGATTTGTTAATAAGGTAAATGATTTTGTTCCATTTTTTTCTTACGTTGTAATTAAAAAAAGAATATAGCTAAGAAGGTAGCTGAAGAACGTATAGAGTGGAGAGCGAATGGATATGCATAGATGAGTTAGTCTGGCATGTGTAGCATAAAAGCTTGTATTATCAAGGTCCTTAGTGCAGTTCTCCCTAGCAGCAATTTTTTACTTACATTTATAAATTATATATTTATTAACAAGTAGAAATATTAATTACCACATAGGAAATCGTAATTTTTAAATGAAAATAACATTTTCTTGTATTTAATCACTAATCATATTTAATACAGACATGCAAAAAGCATTATGTTATACGAAAAAATTATGTTCTCGTACATTAATAATACTGTTCAGTCTCTATAAACAAAATGGTACTTTTTTTATTGGGTGCTCTGCGTTTGTATAGGAATATTCAGTTTTTTATATGATTACTAGCTGACAAACCCCGCATCGTCCAGATACTCCCTCTGTCAATTTTCTGTTAAAAACGGAAAAAAATGAACTGTGCTTGTAGGGTAATATGGAAAAAATTTCAGTCCCATGTATTTGCGAATATATCACAGAAATTATGCAGCAGGCTCGGTGTAAGATGGCCCGAGACAGTTTCTGCACGCTGGGCGAAGCTACTTTGCGAGTCTACAACGCGAATTTATAAACGTGTCTATGGCAACGCCTCTTCATAGCGCTGTAGACGACTATTGCTTTCGGCTACAGTCATTTGCGCTCACAATTGAAAGCTGTTAGAGATTTCCTTAAGATGACTCGATTGTAGGAGTGTCTTAGTAACGAGTATATGTATTAAAATGTCATGCATGATGCAGTGCCTGCCGCTGTGGCCGAGCGGTTCTAGGCGCTTCAGTCCGGAACCACGGGTCTACTATGGTCGCAGGTTCGAATCCTGCCTCGGGCATGGATGTGTGTGATGACCTTAGGTTAGTTACGTTTAAGTAGTCCTAAGTCTAGGGGACTGAAGACCTCAGATGTTAAGTCCCATAGTGCTTAGAGCCATGATGCAGCATTTTTTCACACATCTCAGTGTTTATGACATTATATCTCTTGAACTATATGTCGTACAGTGATATATTTGTGTAGCCACATTTAAAGGCATATATGGATACTGTCTGCAAAATCTGTTGCGAATAGAGTGAGTAGCAAAGAAGTAATAAATTTAAAATCTTCTCACAACGCGGCAGTTTTTCACACATCTCAGTGTTTACGACGTCTATCTCCTGATTATGTGTCGTACTGTGACATAATTTTGTAGGTGCATTTAGCGGCATATGTGGATACTGGCTGCGAAATTTATTCGGAATAGAGTTAGTAGCACAGAAGCAATAAATTTAAACGTAATGCACGATGCGCAAGTTTTTCACGCGTCTCATTGTTTCTAATGTCACATCAGCTGAACTATAATAGGCAGGCGGGTCGTACCCGCACAGTGATTGTTGCCTGACACTAAGGGCTATACGAATGTATACCAAGCTTGGTTGATTTCGGTCCAGTGGTTTATATTGTCAATTCTAGACAAACACTCCAGCGTTTAGAGTTCGTATGAAGAAGTATTTTAATTTATCCACTAGAATGAAACAGAACATGAGTAGTTTAGAAAGGCGCTTAAATATGAGTACTTAGCAGATAAAGCTGATACTTGGCTATATTTCTGCGCACTATTTAACAAAAAAAGCGAATGAATATTCGTTTGATCTAAACACTGTTCCTGTGTCAGCCCCAGATTTTTCACCTTGTTCAGGCAAGTGACGTCACTAGCTCCACAGCAACAACAAATGGTTCAAATGGCTCTGAGCACATGGGACTTAACATCTATGGTCATCAGTCCCCTAGGACTTAGAACTACTTAAACCTAACTAACCTAAGGACATCACACAACACCCAGTCATCACGACGCAGAGAAAATCCCTGACTCCGCCGGGAATCGAACCCGGGAACCCGGGCGTGGGAAGCGAGAACGCTACCGCACGACCACGAGCTGCGGACCCACAGCAACAACAATAGCAGCTAGAAATACCAAGGAGGAACATAAAGTGTTCACTTGGGTGGGAGCTTGCTAAGGCCCGTTTGCAGATCAAAATGAGACGGAGTGGTCGTAGAAACGAGAGGAGTCACGAACGGGATGAGGATAGATAAACTGGTAGATGTATGGAGAGTATCGCTGCAAGAAGAGGGAATTGAGTTGAGACAGAAGTAGGAAATTTGTCAACATCTGGAGCAGAAATGAAAAGAAATAATTCAAATTTGGGAAAAGACTTTCAAGGAAGCATCCTCCATATGACAGCAACCGCAGGAACCGAGCGAAGCTTCCAGAAGACGACAGATGACTTGTCACCTTCAGTAGTGCTGCAACGGTACAATAGTTTGTTTTGTCTACGAGTCAACAGCAATACTGTGTAATGGAGGACTAGAAGATTTACAACTCGTGAAGACATGGAGTTCACAGATTCGGGGTGTTGTGCCATGACCTAGAGTATTGAACTGCCAGCCACCAAAGCAGCAGAACAAAGTCATCGTGAGAGATGAACCGCCATAAAGGTGACTACGCACTGTGAAGTACTTATTCAGTACACTGATGCTGAAAAATATCCCCGTTGACTCTTCTGAAAATCAAAGTTGAGACAAGTTACCGCTATGACAGGGTGGTCAGAAGAGCTGAATGCGCGAGAAAATCTGGCCAACTGAAGTCGCTATTGCTTCATGTGGTCGGGGAAGTGCACTTCCTTGTTTTTGTTTCCGGCCGAAAGGGCTCACAAAGGGAAATACGTTAGCTGTCCTGGTTAACATAAAAAGTACTTGCATCAGACCCACTCTCTCAGATGTGCTCAATGTGCCAAGATGTTTTCGGGCATTGTCCATATGTATACTTGATGCTAAGCTCTGCTGACAGCATGAGCCTCTAGCTCTGAGACGAAGACTGCGTGTAGACTACCTGGAGTGGCTCTGAGCACTATGGGACTTAACTTCTGAGGTCATCAGTCCCCTAGAACTTAGAACTACTTAAACCTAACTAACCTAAGGGCATCACACACATCCATGCCCGAGGCAGGATTCGAACCTGCGACCGTAGCGGTCGCGCGGTTCCAGACTGTAGCGCCTAGAACCGCTCGTTCACAGCGGCCGGCCGACTACCTGGAGTCTTCACACCACTGTGTCACCTACTGATGACTACCTACTGAGGTTGTCCACCTTCCTGGTGGAAAATGTGTTTCAGACTGGTAGCTGCCTAGCTACACTATCGCTGCACTCTGGTCCTTGTGGCCCACCTTGTCACTGATAACCCCCTAATGTGGGAACATGCTTTCGACATCGACTATGCTGGGGCCTACAGTTTGAGTGCCCGAGTTGTGTAAGCAGCCTGGACGTGGCTGGCTTTCATCAGCCATGGAGTGTGATCTCTGTGGGCTAATGGCGTCCTGCTGACATCGGCGGATGCGCTGCCTATGCATGTCACTGCCCAGGTGTACCTCCTGATGTCGGGTCCCTGAGTTACTACAGCTCACTTCCTCATCCCAGGAACAACGACCTCAACACTACTGACAACCACAGCAATCTCCACCACCTCTCTCAACCCATGTCCAGACGAAGGAAGAGGCTTTTTTATTGTGACCTTTGTACAGCCATTTCCTTCGTCACTGTTGGGGTAACCTCTTGGTCCCAGCAGGGGAAAGTTGTAAGGGATTTAAGCATTATGCAGGAACACTTAAGATTGAACAGTTTTTAAGAGATATGTGGTTTTTTAAAATTAGATCAAAGAATGTTGCTAACAAGTGTGATGTATAATGAAAAAATATTTTATTTGCTCCTCACAAATTATTAAAATTTCATGAATAATTAATTAGAAATTCCAAGATGCTACTCCAGGTGGGTGTAAAAATGAATGTGCGCAACGGAAAATACAAGTACTGAACGCGAAAATGAAGATTTGGCCTTGTCTGACTAACCCCTGAAGCAGACCTTACGATCTCTTAATGGTGATATTATTTCCACCTTCTTGCTCGTTAACATGTAAAGTACAACATAAATATAAATGAATGATTAAGGGAACTAGTAACTACAAAATGATAAATGCTGTTTGAGCTTATAAACTTATTGTAGATTAAAACCCCTTTATATATTACAAATGTTTATATACATCAATGTCCAATGGACATAAAGGGATACAAATGAATTTCCTCACTAATGGCCGGCCGCGGTGGTCTAGCGGTTCAGGTGCTCAGTCCGGAACCGCGCGACTACTACGGTCGCAGGTTCGAATCCTGCCTCGGGCATGGATGTGTGTGATGTCCTTAGGTTAGTTAGGTTTAAGTAGTTCTAAGTTCTAGGGGACTGATGACCACAGATGATAAGTCCCATAGTGGTCAGAGCCATTTGAACCATTTGAACCTCACTAATATGATTGATCAATTGCCCAAATACGCCCCTTTTTATGGCTACGCGATATAATATAAACAACGCGAGATGACTGACATCATCTACTTACCAAGCGCTAGAAGACACTACTTTCAAAGATGATATGCACTGGTGTGGAACCTCAGTGGAAATAAAATTTTCGTGATCACAGCTGTTTACCTTTATAGCCCTAATAAGCCGAAGCAATTAGTAATATCACCGTATGTACTGCGTCCGGTGCGTCGGAGTGATGGTTCTCGTACACGTCTTCGACAACGGAAGAACTCCAGCCACAAAAAAAAAAAAAAAAAATAAACGAGAAACGCGAACTTCTCAACATGAGTATAGGCAGAAGAAGTGTTCTCAATCACTGAACACTGCACACTCAACGATGACTCCCTACCCGGAGGCGAAGTCCATAATCGTATAAGTTCACAACAGTACAGTGCCTAACCGTTCTAACTATAAATCTCTTGAGAGCAAAGACAGCAAATCCGTCTGTAGCAACAAAAAAAGCTGATGCTGAGCGACCGTCAAACACTGGCGTTCAAAGTGGAAGACTTTTCTTCCCACCGCTGGCTTCCCAGCAAAGTTCGGCTCCCGTCCCTCGTAATTGCAGAAGGCGAATCCTATGCTCGAAACCACGGAATATTCTTCTTCTCTTCAGATTCTTCCGAACGCCGACCAATCATATTTTAGTCTTTTGTCGTGCAGCATGGAAAGTTTGCGAGGAAATACCTATCCCCATTAATTAGGAATTCATACAATGGCACGCTTCTCAGAGTAAAAATCCTCGGAAATAACCTAGCTTGCGTGATTTCCGAAGTACTTCCTTGTTCCTCTCTACTGCGTCCAAGATTTTCAGAGTTTCCAGTTATCCTTCCTGCCTAGCTACAAAACCGGCCAGCCGCCACTCTATTGTGCTTCAGCGCTCAGGTGCCCCGACCGTGTGGCTAGGGCTACTTCCTGTGTTAAACAGGATCAACACACCTGTGCGGGTTATTCCACCCAGGGCCTGAGTTACGCCTGACGTTTCATTTCCACTGGCGTACCAACCTCTACTAGTATAGGTAATCATTCATTACGCGGTTTTGATAAAAAAAGACACTCCATCACCTTTCATCCAATAAGCGTTAACAACTATTTACAAGGTGTACGTGACAATGTCAGTCTTCTTTAAATATTCAAATATACGATATGCAACCTATCAAATGATACCTAATTCCGGTTGTAAATCACGGCAAAGTATGTGGATGAGTGCTTGTAAGATGCGAAATTATAGCCACCTTACAAAATAAAAGAAATGGGGCTGTAGTCAAGGACTAGAAAAGATCCCTTTCAAGGAACTACGTTTTTGGGCCCTCAGAGTCTTTGACGTGGCATGTCTGAATAAAATCTTCTTGGTTTTCAAGCTGTGTCAATTGAAATAAAATTCTCGAGCTTTCGGTGGTCATCTCTGCCATCATCATCACGAGTAAAACCACTGACTGCCGGATCTGGCACGGTTTTTCACTTATAAAGCCACGATTGCGGCCTCTGGCACCAATTGAAGAGGGCCGAAACGACGCGTGTGCGAAAGGTGTTTGGGCAGCTCGTAGCAGCTCTGACCAGCCGCGGGACTGGGGCCAACGGGTTATACGGGCCCTGCAGCGAACTGTTGACGTCACACTAGTAGGCTTGTCCGTCGCAATTCGGGAACGCTCGGCTCTATCCAGGGCCCACGGGAAATCAATATTTAATCGAAAAGCGTATTGACTAAATTTTGTCGTGTGCAACCGAGAACTTGCATGTATTTAAATGCGCAGTTAGGAATCATTAAGCTCGTCTGAAATAGTTATTCGCTCCCTGCCGGAGACGGCTGCTAGCACTCGTAAGACCTGCAGTGTAGCGTGCTGTAACGTATGCGCCACAGCCTGTCTTTCTCGTGGGCCTCGCCCAGGGACCGAGTGACGTCAGGTGGCACGAGGGGCCGCTCCCGTATCCCGACAAGCGTCAAGTATTCGTCGTTGCTTCCATTCGACAACCGGAGCCCTCCCCCACGACCCACTCAGTGTGTACTCCTTGTGTCAGTTGAAATTGTTGCTGTTCATTCTAATCTCAGCCGCCTCTTTTATAACGGAATCATAGTATGTTGACACATGAGCCACGATTTCTGTTTTTTCAGACAGTATTTTGTGTCCATTTTCCAGGCTATGCTCAGCTATGGCTGACTTGTCAAGCTCCCTTTGTTTAATACGTCGCTTGTGCTAGGTACAATGCTCTGCAACTGTGCGAATTGTCTGACCGATATAGGCGCTGCCGCACTTGCAAAGGGACACCATACACACTGGGCACACGAGGAGCTATGTCTTCTTTAACAGGGCGCAGCATATCTCTTATTTTGTGGGTGGGCCAGAACACTGGTCTCAGTCTATGTCTCTGCAACACACATCCCAACTTGCTGTTCATCGCCCCACTGTAAGGCAGGAAAGCAGCTGGTTTGGCCTCTTCAGCCACTTCACAATGCTTCCTTCTGCAGTGGCACCTGAAAGCACTGCCGTGTCTTTCTTGCTACAACCATTCTCTATGAACATGTGTTTCAAGTGCTGCAATTGAGACAGTAGGCGGTCGCCGTCAGAAATAAATTTTGTTCTGTGTGTTCACGCGTTCAGGGCCGCTTTCTTGTATACAGGGTGGTGAAAACTATCGGTGCTCAAGTATTGATCAGTCCTGCATTCACACACGAGGAGCTATGCCTTCTTTAACAGGGCGCAGCATATCTCTTATTTTGTGGGTGGGCCAGAACACTGGTCCCAGTCCATGTCTCTGCAACACACATCCCAACTTGCATTCTTCTCATCTGAAACATCCAAGAACGGTAGCTTGCCATCTTTCTCCATATTGATGGTAAATTTAATGTTGGGATGGACGCCGTTCATGTGATGAACGAGCTGTGATATTTTAGAGCATGGCGGTGACTCCTCACGTCACCTGAAATCACTCGGTCCCGCGGCAGGCCGGAGCTGCTATGAGCTTCCAAATCGCCTTCCGCAGACGTGTCGTTTCAGGCCTCTCGGATTGGTGACAGAAGTATACAGGATGGTCCATTATTCGTCACCGGGCCAAATATCTCACGAAATAAGCGTCAAACCAAAAAAACTACAAAGAACGAAACTTGTCTAACTTGAAGGGGGAAACCAGATGGCGCTATAGTTGGCCCCCTAGATGGCGCTGCCATAGTTCAAACGGATATCAACTGCGTTTTTTTGTATAGGAACCCCCATTTTTATTACATATTCGTGTAGTACATAAAGAAATATGAATGTTTTAGTTGGACCACTTTTTTTGCTTTGTGATAAATGGCGCTGTAATAGTCACAAACATATGGCTCACAATTTTAGATGAACAGTTGGTAATAGGTAGGGTTTTTAAATTAAAATACAGAACGTAGGTACGTTTGAACATTTTATTTCGGTTGTTCCAATGTGATGCATGTACCTTTGTGAACTTATCATTTCTGAGGACGCATGTTGTTACAGCCTGATTACCTGTAAATACCAAATTAATGCAATAATGACAGGGACAGGGACAGGGACTGTGATTGTTGTGTTCAGATGAGGGTTGAGTTGGCATCCCCTCGCTCACAGCTGCAGGCGGCGCTGACTTCGGTCGCGCAGCTTGAGGCTGTTGCCAATGGGCACCACTGTGGGGAGCTGGACTTGGGTATCACGGGGATGTCAACCTCATCCCGTCTGTCCCCAGATCAGTCTGCCACTGTGGTTGCCCCAGTTGCTGCCCGCAGTGGTGCTGAGCCCTCGCCTGTGGTTGATTGGGAGGTCGTTCCAAGGTGTGGCAGGCAGCGAAAGACGTCCCCAGAGGCTGATCAGAAAGCCTCCCTGGTGCGTCTGACAAACAGGTTTCAGGTACTGTCTCTGGCTGAGCCAGATGCAGCTGCCTGCCCTGTTTCAGAGGATGATTCTCAGCCTTCAAGGTCTGGGCAATCGCAGAGGGTGGGCTTATTGGTAGTTGGGAGCTCCAATGTTAGGCGCGTAATGGGGCCCCTTAGGGATATGGCGGCTAAGAAGAGGAATAAATGCAGTGTGCACTCCGTGTGCATTCCGGGTGGAGTCATTCCTGATGTGGAAAGGGTCCTTCCGGATGCCATGAAGAGCACAGGGTGCAGCCAGCTGCAGGTGGTGGCACATATCGGCACTAATGACGTTTGTCGCTTTGGATCTGGTGAAATTCTCTCTGGATTCCAGCGGCTATCTGATTTGGTGAAGGCTGCCGGTCTTGCTTACGAGATGAAGGCAGAGCTCACCATCTGCAGCATCGCTGACAGAACCGACTGCGGACCTTTGGTGCAGAGCCGGGTGGAGGGTCTGAATCAGAGGCTCAGATGGTTTTGCGGCCGTGTTGGCTGCAGATTCCTTGACTTGCGCCATAGGGTGGTGGGGTTTCGGGTTCTGCTGAATAGGTCAGGAGTTCGCTACACTCAGCTGGCGGCTACACGGATAGCGGAGGCTTTGTGACGTGGACTGGGCGGTTTTTTAGGTTAGAAGGACTCGGGAAAGTACGGGGTGGGCTGCAATCTCAAAGGGTGCATGGCAAATACAGGACGTGCTTCGACCAAGGAACAGTCGGAATTGTAGTTGTAAATTGTTGTAGTTGTGCTGGGAAAGTCCTTGAGCTTCAAGCGCTAATAGAAAGCACAGAAGCTGAAATCGTTATAGGTACAGAAAGCTGGCTAAAGCCTGAAATAAGTTCTGCAGAAATTTTTACGAAGTCTCAGACGTTGTTCAGGAAAGATAGATTAGGCAGAATTGGTGGTGGAGTGTTTGTGTCTGTCAGTAGTGGTTTATCTTGTAGTGAAGTCGAAGTAGATACTCCGTGCGAATTGGTATGGGTGGAGGTTATACTTAACAGACGAACTAAGTTAATAATTGGCTCCTTCTACCGACCCCCAGACTCCGATGATATAGTTGCTGAGCAGTTCAGAGAAAATTTGAGTCTCGTAACAAATAAATACCCCACTCATACGGTTATAGTTGGTGGGGACTTCAACCTTCCCTCGATATGTTGGCAAAAATACTTGTTCAAAACCGGTGGTAGGCAGAAAACATCTTCCGAAATTGTCCTAAATGCTTTCTCCGAAAATTATTTCGAGCAGTTAGTCCATGAACCCACGCGAATTGTAAATGGTTGCGAAAACACACTTGATCTCTTAGCCACAAACAATCCAGAGCTAATAGCGAGCATCATGACTGATACAGGGATTAGTGATCACAAGGTCGTTGTAGCTAGGCTCAATACCGTTTCTTCCAAATCCACCAGAAACAAATGCAAAATAATTATATTTAAAAAAGCGGATAAAGTGTCACTAGAAGCCTTCCTAAGAGACAATCTCTATTCCTTCCGAACTGACTATGGAAATGTAGACGAGATGTGGCTCAAATTCAAAGATATAGTAGCAATAGCAATTGAGAGATTCATACCTCATAAACTGGTAAGAGATGGGACTGATCCCCCATGGTACACAAAACAGGTCCGAACACTGTTGCAGGGGCAACGGAAAAAGCATGCGAAGTTCAGGAGAACGCGAAATCCCGAAGATTGGCTAAAATTTACAGACGCTCGAAATTTGGCACGGACTTCAATGCGAGATGCATTTAATAGGTTCCACAACGAAACATTGTCTCGAAATTTGGTAGAAAATCCGAATAAATTCTGGTCGTATGTAAAGTACACAAGCGGCAAGACGCAGTCAATACCTTCGCTGCGCAGTGCCGATGGTACTGTTACCGACGACTGTGCCGCTAAAGCGGAGTTATTGAACGCAGTTTTCCGAAATTCCTTCACCAGGGAAGACGAATGGAATATTTCAGAATTTGAAACAGGAACAGCTGCTAGCATGAGTTTCTTAGAAGTAGATACCTTAGGGGTTGCGAAGCAACTCAAATCGCTTGATATGGGCAAGTCTTCAGGTCCAGATTGTATACCGATTAGGTTCCTTTCAGATTACGCTGATACAATAGCTCTCTACTTAGCAATCATATGCAACCGCTCGCTCGCCGATAGATCTGTACCTACAGATTGGAAAATTGCGCAGGTCGCACCAGTGTTTAAGAAGAGTGGTAGGAGTAATGCATCGAACTACAGACCTATATCATTGACGTCGGTTTGCAGTAGGGTTTAGGAGCATATATTGTATTCAAACATTATGAATCACCCCGAAGGGAACGATCTATTGATGCGTAATCAACATGGTTTCAGAAAACATCGTTCTTGTGCAACGCAGCTAGCTCTTTATTCGCACGAAGCAATGGCCGCTATCGACAGGGGATCTCAAGTTGATTCCGTATTTCTAGATTTCCAGAAAGCTTTTGACACCGTTCCTCACAAGCGACTTCTAATCAAGCTGCGGGCCTATGGGGTATCGTCTCAGTTGTGCGACTGGATTCGTGATTTCATGTCAGGAAGGTCGCAGTTCGTAGTAATAGACGGCAAATCATCGAGTAAAACTGAAGTGATATCAGGTGTTCCCCAGGGAAGCGTCCTGGGACCTCTGTTGTTCCTGACCTATATAAATGACCTGGGTGACAATCTGAGCAGTTCTCTTAGGTTGTTCGCAGATGATGCTGTAATTTACCGTCTAGTAAGGTCATCCGAAGACCCGTATCAGTTGCAAAGCGATTTAGAAATGATTGCCGTCGGGTGTGGCAGGTGGCAGTTGAGGCTAAATAACGAAAAGTGTGGGGTGATCCACATGAGTTCCAAAAGAAATCCGTTGGAATTCGATTAATCGATAAATAGTACAATTCTCAAGGCTGTCAATTCAACTAAGTACCTTGGTGTTAAAATTACGAACAACTTCAGTTGGAAAGAATTCGAGCCAAAGGTTGCGTTTCATTGGCAGGACGCTTAGAAGATGCAACAAGTCCACTAAAGAGACAGCTTACACTACACTCGTTCGTCCTCTGTTAGAATATTGCTGCGCGGTGTGGGATCCTTACCAGGTGGGATTGACGGAGGAAATCGAAAGGTTGCAAAAAAGGGCAGCTCGTTTTGTATTATCACGTAATAGGGGAGAGAGTGTGGCAGATATGATACGCGAGTTGGGATGGAAGTCATTAAAGCAAAGACGTTTTTCGTCGCGGCGAGATCTATTTACGAAATTTCAGTCACCGACTTTCTCTTCCGAATGCGAAAATATTATGTTGAGCCCAACCTACATAGGTAGGAATGATCATCAAAATAAAATAAGAGAAATCAGAGCTCTAACAGAAAGGTTTAGGTGTTCGTTTTTCCCGCGCACTGTTCGGGAGTGGAATGGTAGAGAGATAGTATGATTGTGGTTCGATGAACCCTCTGCCAAGCACTTAAATGTAAATTGCAGAGTAATCATGTAGATGTAGATGCTGAAAATGATGTCCGTCAACCTCAATGCATTTGGCAATACGTGTAACGACATTCCTCTCAACAGCGAGTAGTTCGCCATCCGTAATGTTCGCACATGCATTGACAAAGCGCTGACGCATGTTGTCAGGCGTTGTCGGTGGATCACGATGGCAAATATCCTTCAACTTCCCCACGGAAAGAAATCCGGGTACGTCAGATCCGGTGAACGTGCGGGCCATGGTATGGTGCTTCGACGACCAATCCACTTGTCATGAAATACGCTATTCAATACCGCTTCAACCGCACGCGAGCTATGTGCCGGACCCCCATCATGTTGGAAGTACATCGCCGTTCTGTCAAGCAGTGAAACATGCTATTCAATACCGCTTCAACCGCACGCGAGCTATGTGCCGGACCCCCATCATGTTGGAAGTACATCGCCGTTCTGTCATGCAGTGAAACATCTTGCAGTAACATCGATAGAACATTACATAGGAAATCAGCATACATTGCACCATTTAGATTGCCATCAATAAAATGGGGGCCAATTATCCTTCCTCCCATAATGCCGCACCATGTATTAACAGGCCAAGGTCGCTGATGTTCCACTTGTCGCAGCCATCGTGGATTTTCCGTTGCCCAATAGTGCATATTATGCCGGTTTACGTTACCGCTGTTGGTGAATAACGCTTCGTCGCTAAATAGAACGCGTGCAAAAAATCTGTCATCGTCCCGTAATTTCTCTTCTACCCAGTGGCAGAACTGTACACGACGTTCAAAGTCGTCGCCATGCAATTCCCTGTGCATAGAAATATGGTACGGGTGCAATCGATGTTGATGTAGCATTCTCAACACCGACGTTTTTGAGATTTCCGATTCTCGTGCAATTTGTCTGCTACTTATGTGCTGATCAGCCGCGACAGCAGCTAAAACAGCTACTTGTGCATCATCGTTTGTTGCAGGTCGTGGTTGACGTTTCACATGTGGCTGAACACTTCCTGTTTCCTTAAATAACGTAACTATCCGGCAAACGGTCCGTATGATGTCGTCCAGGATACCTAGCAGCATACATAGCACACGCCCGTTGGGCATTTTGATCACAATAGCCATCAACACGATATCGACATTTTCCGAAACTGGTAAGCGGTCCATTTTAACACGGGTAATGTATCACGAAGCAAATACCGTCCGCACTGGCGGAATGTTATACGCTTGTGACTATTACAGCACCATCTATCACAAAGCGAAAAAAGTGGTCCAACTGAAACATTCATATTTCTTTACGTACTACATGAATAGGTAATAAAAATAGGAGTTCCTGTTTAAAAAACGCAGTTGATATCCGTTAGACCTATGGCAGCGCCATTTAGCGGGTCAACCATAGCGCCATCTGGTTTCCCCCTTCAAGCTAGACGAGTTTCGTTCTTTTTGTAGTTTTTTCGTTTGATGCTTATTTCGTGAGATATTTGGCCCGGTCACTATCAATGGACCACCCTGTATAAGCGGAAAACAGAGCCAGCTAGGGCAACTTCCTCTGTTAAGCAGTAGCAACACACCTGTGCGGGCTATTCCACCCAGAGCCTGAGTTACGCCTGCCGTTTCATTTCCACTTGCATTTCCAGCAAGTGCTGGAATCTTTTAACTCGCAGTGACTGACTCCCTAGAAACTGCTCTTCTAGATTCAGAATCTGTCAGTCAAAAAACCGTTGCTATCACATCGGACTGTCACCGCTGCTGCGACGCCCGTCGCCAGCAGTGTTTACAAAATCGTCGCCGAGACGTCGGCTTCTTCTGTCGCGGACGGTTGCTACCTCTATCGCTGGATTGTTATACGACGACCAAGGTAACAGAATGACGACATCGCTCAGGACTGCTGCCACAACAAATACAGCCGCAATCTACACAACATTCACTGTTACCTGGACTACAATATGGGCAACAACTACCTGTTGAACGTCCGCAGAACCTGTTAACAACACTCCAGCACCACCAACGGCGCCACCGACGGCCCAGACCACAGCACCATCTCCATCATTGCTAGCTCTCCCAGCACAAGCCACATAATCGCCAGCAGTGTCATCAGTCGCACCATCGCCAGCAACAGTAGCAGCCGCACCATCACCACGAGCAGCCCCGACATCAGCAGCCACAACTCCAACTACAACGCATACTCCGATACCAGCATGTAAACATTCCCTACCGCCAGTCATCCCACAACCTCCCTTCCACACCCAGCCAAAAACTATCATTAAAAATAACAAAAGGCGAAGTACCAGTGATCACGAGGTGAAACTGAAAGGACCCAGCTAACTCTCCAAGATACTGACGACATGCATATCGAAATCTTTCCAGAACGGCAACACCCAGTACATTCCTCTTCCGTATTGCTCAGCACATGTGAGCCCAAATTTCTCAATCGAAGACAGTCCTAACTCACATTCAGCGCTACATACCAGCAATGCAAATCCAGCAGCTCACTCCTAGGAGAGATTTCATTATCATTGGAACTAACACTTCTCATTCCCATTCATCCTCCTCCGAATTATTCACTCTTTTGGAGGAAACCCTCTGTCTAAACAACCGCAACCTCCAACCCTAATATTCACAGCAGTGATCGAAAAGGTCAGCTTAGAGTACTCCAACGAAGAGATCGAAAGTGAATTCAACTCGCAGCCGGGAATCAATGGAAATGGAAATGATCGTTTGGCGTCATTGGCCGGGAGGCCCCTTGCTGGGCAGGTCCGGCCGCCTTGGTGCAGGTCTTATTACATTCGACGCCACACTGGGCGACCTGCGCGCTCGATGGGGATGAAATGATGATGAAGACAACACAACATCCAGTCCCTGAGCGGAGAAAATCTCCGACTCAGCCGGGAATCGAGCCCGGGCCTGTAGGACGGCAATCCGTCACGCTGACCCCTCAGCTATCGGGGCGGACAGCCGGGAATCAATGTGCACTCCGCATTCAAAGTGGTAACGGATCATGCTTCTCAATACGAGTGTTCTCAGAATCACCCGACATCACTGGCACTTACAAAACATGAGGCCTTGATTTACCGCAGGAAGCATCCTGTAGAAGCATCTCAATCCACTACACAAGCTTATAGATGTAAGCAACACCTCCAATACAATGACAATCTGACAGAACATTGCAGGAACCCACCCACCTGACCTCATTGCAAGCAAAACCATCTTCACAAACAATGCCCGAGCCTAAACTCCCATCCTACCACCAATACCTGCAACCAGTCCCACAAATGGAAATCCAAGCCCCCCCCCGCCAAAACCCTGAACTCACCGTCCCCATATACACAGTTATCAACTGCTCCACACAAACAACTTCCTCCGTCCTCCAACCAGCAATGAAGATATACTCGTAATCCGTTTCATAACATTAATCTTGCGAAACATCTATACTTTTGAAAGACCCCCACATCCTACGACAAATAACCCTCGCCATCCACACCATTTTCCATCTCAATACCTACGTCATTTGTTCTCAAAATCAAGCCCATTTCATTTTCGATCGCCTCGAAACACTAGTGTAACCTACCCCTCAAACTTCTTGTTTTACTGAAAATGGCGCAGCAGACATGCAACATCCTGTACCAAAACATCTGTTCCCTCCATTCTAATAAACCTCTTCTTATCCATACGCTCGAACAACATGAAATCCATGCCCTCCTCCTCAATGAAACCTTTCTCCCACCCCACCACTCCATCTGCATTTCTCCTTACATCCTACATTGCACTGGTAATCCCCATCCTATTCCTTATAGTGGAGTGGGCCATCGTCCATTTCCGAAATACCCTCTCTGCTGCCCAACCGCTCCTCAATGATCCAACTGAGCACCTAATCCTCACCACCTTTCTCCCGAAACTCACAGTAACCCTGGACACTATTTGCATCCCCATAACCATCCCATGCTTTAAGATTTCCTCACCCATATAGACCAAACCTTTACCACAGGGCAACCTTCATTCCCGAACACCCGCCGAAACGCGGCGGTCGCGTCAGTTAATCGTCATCCTCAATGGCGACGTTATCCATCTCCCTGTTCACACCTGCCCTGACACAGATACCACCCCCAATACCGTTATTGTGTCATTAAACATCTTGAGGCGAACGACATAGAAGTCCTAGATCCAACTGGGAGTGATCACCTACCAGTTCTTCTCCAGATCTCATACCCAGTACCCAACCGAACCTACACCACTCCTAATCACTTAAACTGAAATATCCAGGACTATTTCCTGTACAGATTTGAAAGCATATCATGCCCAAATTCATACCTTCATCGAAATCCACGATTCCAACCTTCAAAATCCTGAGGACATTCAAAGTGAGGCTGGCCTCCTACAACACACCATCTCGGATGCCATTTCCAACGATATCCCACTCCGAACTCTCTACTACGACCATCCTCCTCTTCCCCCACGAGCTCTTGCCCTGTTCCAAGAATTCCATCGTACATACAGAGAATTCCTTCGTACTCGTGACCAAGACATACTCACATGCCACCGACAGCTCCAGCGACATGTTCATAGTTATTTAAAGCCAAACGACGTGGGAATGGCACATGACATGCACTAAACTAAACTAAACACCTATAAACTGTACAAAGTATTGGAAAGCATTCTATAAAGTCTCTGAAGAAACGAGTACAGTGTGTTCATCGCCACAAAACTCCAAACGAACTTTTCCTTCTCCATAACAATGCAAGGTACCAAACATGTCTGTGCACCCGAAAGGAGCTCAGATAAATTAATTGGGACTGTTCTTTCTCATCCACACTGCAGTCCGGATCTCGCGCTTCAGACCTCCATCTGTTTGGCCAAATTATGGATGCACTCCGCGAGAAGTAACACATGGATGATGATGAAACAAGACACTGACTCCAGCGTCGACCAGCGGACAGACAGTCCCTACCACTAAGGTAGCACAAGGCCGTTTCATTGAATGGAGATTATGTTGGAAAAACAGGGTTTTGTAGCCGAAAGAGTGTGAAATAAAATAGTGTATTGGAATTCTGAATAAAAACACCTTGCTTTCAGAGAAAAAAGTGTTGCATTACTTACTGAAAGCCTCTCGTACTTGGTGCAACATGTCGCTTCCTACCAAATCTCTCACATACTTCTTTTCCAAAGGGTATTAGGAAAAATCGGCCGTCCTGTGCAAATCAGTCGCCCTTGAAAACAGATGGAACGATTCCGACCACCACCCATTTAGTGTGATTAAAAGAATCCCATTATCCCAGGCTGGAGACCAGCCATTCACAGAAACCGGATAACTGGCGCTAGCGTTCACAATTTCGACCACAAGAAGCTTGCAGGTGCGATCCGGAAGGGTTACAACTGTACCGTAGATTGCAAAGAATACTCGTATATGTCTATGTAGTTGTACATGGCCCAGTCACATTAATGTGTCTTCCGGCTATGTTCGACGTCAGCGTGAAATTCACAAATAGCAAGTGGCAGCATTAGTACTGGACGGGATTTAAGGAGTGTCGGTGGGATGCGGAAATCAGTGCAGCCGTCGACATAATGCGGAAACGGAGCGATTTATCTCACCTCCAAGAGAGCATGACGAATGGCTTTCTGGTCGGGCGATGAGAGGGAAGGGGGGGGGGGGGGGAACATTTCCAAAACGGCAAAGTTTGTAAACTGTTCGCATGCTGCCGTGGTTAAAGTGCACAGTGACTGACAAAATGGTGCTGTCCAAAATGGGCACTGAGGCATCTGCGGTGCACCACAGACCGTAGACGACAGGGGTGAACGACAGCTGAGGACATGTGCACGGCCGAGGAGACGTGCAATTGTTGAGCAACTGACTGCCCAGATAAACCATTGGGCTACCAACAGTGTCTCCTCAACAACTGTTCGGCGAACGTTGCGTGTATGGGCCTCTGCAGCAGACGCCTGGTTCAAGTACCTGTGCTGAATGCTGTCCATCGCTGACGAAGGCTGGAATTTGCACGTCAGTACCGCAACTGGGCCGTCGACTGAATGGCGTCAGGTAGTCTTCTCAGATGAATCACGTTTCATGCACCATCAGACAGATGGCCGTTGGTTAGTACGGCGTGAAACTTCTGACGGGAAAGGGCCCAGGCTGGAGGAGGGAGCATTGTGGTCAGGGGAATGTTTTCGTGGCAATCAATGGGCGAACTCATCATTCAGTAAGGCACAATGGATCAACGTTAGTACACTACAGGCCATTAAAATTGCTACACCACGAAGATGACGTGCTACAGACGCGAAATTTAGCCAACAGGAAGAAGATGCTGTGATACGCAAATGATTAGCTTTTCAGAGCTTTCACACAAGGTTGGCGATGGCGGCGACACCTACTACGTGAGGAAAGTTTCCAACCGATTTCTCATACACAAACAGCAGTTGACCGGCGTTGCCTGGTGAAATGTTGTGATGCCTCGTGTAAGGAGGAGAAATGCGTACCATCACGTTTCCGACTTTGATAAAGGTCGCATTGTAGTCTATCGCGATTGAGGTTTATCATAAAGGGACAGTGCTGCTCGCATTGGTCGAGATCCAATGACTGTTAGCAGAATATGGAATCGGTGGGTTCAGGAGGGTAATACGGAACGCCGTGCTGGATCCCAACGGCCTCGTATCACTAGCAATCGAGATGACAGGCATCTTATCCTCATGGCTGTAATCGATCGTGCAGCCACGTCTCGATCCGTGAGTCAACAGATGTGGACGTTTGCAAGACAACAACCATCTGCACGAACAGTTCGACGACTTTTGCAGCAGCATGGACTATCGGCTCGGAGACCATGGCTGCGGTTACCCTTGACGCTGCATCACAGACAGGAGCGCCTGCGATGGTGTACTCAACGACGAATCTGGGTGCACGAATGGCAAAACGTCATTTTTTCGGATGAATCCAGGTTCTGTTTACAGTATCATGATGGTCGCATCCGTGTTTGGCGACATCGCGGTGAACGCACATTGGAAGCGTGTATTCGTCATCGCCATACTGGCGTAACACCCGGCGTGATGGTATGGGGTGCCGTTGGTTACATGTCTCGGTCACCTCTTGTTCGCATTGACGGCACTCTGAACAGTGGACGTTACATTTCAGATGTGTTACGACACGTGGCTCTACCCTTCATTCGATCCCTGCGAAACCCTACATTTCAGCAGGATAATGCACGACCGCATGTTGCAGGTCCTGGATGGGCCTTTCTGGATACAGAAAATGTTCGATTGCTGCCCTGGCCAGCACACTCTCCAGATCTCTCACCAACTGAAAACGTCTGGTCAATGGTGGCCGAGCAACTGGCTCGTCACAATAAACCAGTCACTACTCTTGATGAACTCTGGTATAGTGTTGAAGTTGTATGGGCAGCTGTACCTGTACACGCCATCCAAGCTCTGTTTGACTCAATGCCCAGGAGTATCAAGGCCGTTATTACGGCCAGAGGTGGTTGTTCTGGGAACTGATTTCTCAGGATCTATTCACCCAAACTGCGTGAAAATGTAATCACATGTAAGTTCTAGTACAATATATTTGTCCAATGAATACTCGTTTATCGTCTGCATTTCTTCTTGGTGTAGCAATTTTAATGGCCAATGGTGTATGTATCTATCGTTTGGGATCATGTCCACCCCTACATGCAGTTTGTTTTTCTTCGGCACGATGGCATCTCGCAGCAGGGCAATGCAACGTGTCACACAGCTTGCAGTGTACGGGCGTGGTTCAAAGAGCACTGAACTGCCCTGTATACCAAAGCCCCGGATTTAATCCCAACCGTGTCCGCCCCCCAGTAGCTGAGTGGTTAGCGCGACAGAATGTCAATCCTCAGGGCCCGGGTTCGATTCCCGGCTGGGTCGGAGATTTTCTCCGCTCAGGGACTGGGTATTGTGTTGTCCTAATCATCATTTCATCCCCATCGACGCGCAAGCCACCGAAGTGGCGTCAAATCAAAAGACTTGCACCCGGCGAACGGTCTGCCCCATTCACACGACATTTACATTTATTCCAATCATGAAACTATGGGAACCACCTCAGTCGGGCTGTTCGCGCCACAGATCCTCAGCCGATAAATCTAGCGCAGTTGGCCAATGCGCTGGGGTCGGCACGGTTCCATATCCGTGTCGGTACCTTCCAAAGCTTCATTGACGCACATCCTGCATGTCTCGCAGCCGGTCCGCGCTGCAAACGGTGATTATTCGGGCTTTTGCCGGGTTGGCACAATAATGTGGCTGGACACTTTACAAAAAGTCTTGAGAGAATTCGTAATCGCTTTTCTTACTGCATTCAGCTAAACGCTATACTTTTCCCTTACTATACGTCTCGCCCATCAGAAACGGGGAGTCGTGCGTCGCGCCTGCCAGAGAGATAGTCAACTGTTGCCGCCGACTGCAAGGCTTTTGTACGGAAGGAGCGTTGCTGTGGCTGCCTGAGCCCAGCCTGCCGCCCTGCGCTGGAGATCGCCTGCCCTAATCAGTTCGCCAGCAGCTGCGCTATCTGTGCAGAGGTTGCACATTCTGTAGCGCAAGCTCACTGCACCAGCCGACGTCGCTATTTGAAGCCGAGGCGAACTGTAGCTTATAACGGTACTTTGCGGGCAGGCGTGTCAATTAGAATCATATTAATTAAGCCGGCCGGGGTGGCCGAGCGGTTCTAAGCGGTACAGTCTGGAACCGCGCGACCGCTACGGCCGCAGGTTCGAATCCTGCCTCGGGCATGGACGTGTATGATGTCCTTAGGTTACTTAGGTTTAAGTAGTTCTAAGTTCTAGGGGACTGATGACCTCAGAAGTTAAGTCCCATAGTGCTCAGAGCCATTTGAACCATATTAATTAAAATCGGGGAAGAATTAAAAAGCGGAAAGTAATACGAAACTTTAATAACTGCACAGTATTACTAAGAAACAATATAATGAAAAGTAATAAAAAGCAAAGTAGCAAAGACCAAGCGGAACAGAAAGATTTAGGGGCGCGTTTGTTTTTTAATACATATAAAAGAACATGTAACACATTATTGAGCTCTCTACCTTCAGTTATCGAAATCGGGCCAGTCGATGAAAAAGTGGTACGCGACTGCGAAATACGTTAAGGAGATTATTTAAAGACTCTTCAAGCAGATTCAAAATACATTACGTATGACGAAGTGATCAGAGACGTTTATTGTCGGGTGAAGTGAAAATGATTCCGACAACATAATTCGAACTTTGTGTTAGCTGGGAAAAATACTCTTGGGAAACTATAATGG
The DNA here is from genome assembly GCF_023864345.2 of Schistocerca serialis cubense. Taxonomy (NCBI): domain Eukaryota; kingdom Metazoa; phylum Arthropoda; class Insecta; order Orthoptera; family Acrididae; genus Schistocerca; species Schistocerca serialis. The sequence goes on from NC_064639.1 coordinate 314,701,777, forward strand.
TTGTGGAACCCACGAAAGTTGTACGCAACGGAAAACTATAGTTTACGTAATTCCGCATTTTATAAAATTGTGAAACACGCGTGTGCGCGGATCATTAAGAGAATCTTATCATTGGACGGTTGCGGGGGTAACTGATACAAACAACGCGCCAGCATAAAAATAGTTCGCTTATTAACCACCATATATGAAGGATAGGATCATCACCTCCAATCCCGATTCATAATTCATATTCAGTTAATGAAAAGAAAAGTGTTAATAAACAAACTACATTTCAATTTTATCCACGATTTTGGCTTCATTACGTAGTCTTGACTACATGATAAAGAATATCTGTGGAAGTTGTATACAACGTATCGCCATAATATTTTAGCCAACCAATATTGTGGGACACCAAAAAAATGTAAATGCATGAAATTGTTCTTACAGTGGATGTATAATGTGTGAGTGCGACGAAGTATATTGAGAAACTGAACATCCATTACGTACTTTCATGTTTATCTGCGAAAATGGTCCTTGTCGGTACATCAGCATAGAGTTCGAATAGAATCGCTGGAACATTGCAAACCATTCGGATTAATCGAACATCTAAATACGCATAATGCTGGTACCACCAGGATGTGTTCTTTCTCCTCACCCCCGTGGCAGTAATTGAATTAAGAGTCAGCCGGGAATAACATTTAAATAAATTGACGACTATTGAGCTAGCGTCACGAATTTTCAAACGTCCACTGCCATGAATGAAGGAGAGTGACACCACGAGTGTTAACGTCGATCGAGGTGTGTGGTCGTGATCGTATTGAATGACATTGAGCGGTTACAAGCTCCATGCCATTGGGCTTACGTAAAAGAAAAACACCGGTAAAATGGGCAGTCATAAAAACTGGACAGATAAACATAGCTACAAGGAACAAACCTTGGGTAACGGAAGAAATATTTAACTTGGTTGACAAAAGAAGCACTACAGAAATGTTCAGAAAAAGGCAGCAATGAATTAAATAGTAAGTGCTGGGAAACTAAGGCTAAATGGCTGTAGGAAAAATGGGGAGAAATCGAAAAAGAAATGGTCGTCGGGAGAACTAATAAGTCAAGACAACTTTTGGTGAAACTAAAAGTAGGTGCATCAACGTCAAGAATCCAATGGGAATTTCACTGTTAACGGGACCCGGACGTCATGCTCTGTAGTTTTTACTAGTATTTTGAAATTTAATAACTCAGACACTTTAATAGATATTGCAGTAAAACTTAAACCAAATAAGTAGTATATTGTGATCTTTATGTGAAAAATCTTAAAACTGTGGAATACGTATTGGAGTGAAAATTGATTTTTATTTTACGTACTGAATTATGTGTACTTTTTATTTTAGGTACACTGTACTTCCACACTATTCGAAATAAAAGGTCAAAACAAATTTTACGCTTTTAATTATTAACTTGTTGAAACAGTAAACCAAGAACATTTACCAATTTGCTGTTTTGTGCATTAAGAAAAAAATGTTTTTTTAGAAGTCAATTTTTTCTCCTAATAATTTGAGAACATATGGCATGCTTCAGCTTAAAATATTTAATACACTGTGGACTAATGTGGTTTACTGAGTAGGCAAGAACTATATTATTATTTGCGCAAAAATCTGTTTTTGTAGCTTTAATATTGAATGAGATAATGATATTCATGTATACAAAAACGTTGACTAAGGGAGATTGAAAGTAAACATTTACATGTCATTTTCTTCTCAATGATAATGTGTCAAAACGTCCCATCTCCATAATTTTGCTGATTCTGAGTGTCTATTTCCTCTTGTTTGGTTTTATTTCTTTTCTTTGTTGTTCTGGCCTCCTTTGTGAGGCTTTAATCAGCTTTTTCAGTCTCAGCGACCACTCGCAGCAGCCACTTTTCATGTCGTCCCCAGCTTTGATGTGTAGTCTGCTCAAGATTTGCTTGTTACTCCATCATTAATCATATTATGGCACCCATCACACCAGTCTGAAAAGATGCCATGCCAACAAAAACAGTTTTTGGCAAGTGTTCCCAAATGCAACTACGGAAGCTTTCATTCGGATTTTGTGTTTTGCCACGTAAAAATTTTTCCAGAAGTTTTTAATTTTTAGTTCTACCATAACAGTTTCTGGCATAGAATGTAGATGTGTGTGTTTTCGTCCATTTTCTCTACTACACCTATTATATTCCTGCATAGAAGCTTCATTGACTTCTGTTATGGCATTATGAAAATGTTTCTAATACCTCTAAAATTTGACAGGTGGCGTTGGGAGATCCAACATAGCACAGAACACCTGGGTTGCTTTTCAGCCCTTCCCAATACACCTAATGGTATAAACAAGGCGAATATTCACTTCAATATATTTTGTGCATGTTACACGAGATGTTATTGTACATTTCGTTGACTTACGTACTAGACATTCCACTACAATTTTACTTTTATCCTCGCTAAATTTAAGGGATTTTTCACTATTACAGTATTTACATTTAGCAACAGACAAAAGCTATTCTGAAGGCTTGCACTTAGTAATTAAAATGTAACAGTTATTTTCATTATTTATAACACCAGTATCTTTTTCATTTTAGTTAAGATGTTTCAACTTGCGTTTTGAAGCACTACCTTGGCGAACTTTTGGACCTAACCCCACTTCGCTGTGGCCTAAGTTTCATCTTTTTTGCAGTTTCCAACATTACGCTTGTGTTGATTACCGTAAAATTTACGACTATCATTAAACTTCTTCGTTTCTGGCATTTTACGACGTAAAATGGTTGAAACACGCAGTCACAGCAAGTTTACAACACGAACATGCTCGAAAACAGAAGTAAACTCAAGTAATCAACTTGTATCGACAGAGAGATCGGTTGCAAGAAATCCCTGCTCAGAGTATAATCGTTATGTTCGTCGAGGATATTACACAAACGAATTGCTATGGAAACAGCGGCACCAAAATTAAATAACGAGACATTGTAGGCAAGGTTTTGTGTTTGACGGTAGTGTGACAGCTAGGCATTCACGAGCCACATCTGGTTTAGAAAGCCATTTAACACGAAAATGATGAGGCACTCTCATGTGACTATATTTTTAGAATCAGAAAGAATCATAGACTTTCATTACATAAAAACAATCCATTTTTCAGCCCTTATGACGTCGAGGGTCCTTTAAACGCAGCTCAGAGCGTGAACAGATGGAAAGAGTACACTGAAGGCCTCTCGGAGGGCGGGACCTCTTTGCTGACATGGTGGACGATGAAAAGGGAGTCAGTATGGAAGATATAGGGGGATCGAGTATTAGAGTCAGAGCTTAAAAGATGTATGAAACACTTTCGACGAGGGCACTGGCAACCAAACGAGTGTTCAAGTTGGTTTGTAGAGTTTACGAGTCTCGTAACATACTATCAGACTTTTGGAAAAAATATTCCACACAATCCCGAAGATAGCAAGACTAGATGAGAGCGACAACTACAACTCATGCGTCCAAGATGTTGTCAAAGATAAAATACAGAAGAATGGGAAAGAACTTTGAGGATCTGTCACTTGACGATAGGTTTGGCTTTAGAAAAATTCCACGAAGTAGTAATGGAAACAATCGAACGGAAACAATCGATTCAGTCGCTTGCTGGAAAGCAATTTTCTCGTTCGATTGTAGCTTTTCGCATCTGTTGTATTATTCTTTCATACTTTTGAAGAAAACCAATTAAAACAGTCGACAACGTTTGTTGTAGCTTCGCATATTGACTGAATCATTCATTCTTTCTTTTCTTGTGAAACCAGTCCGCTAGTTTACTGATTTGCAAAATCAAGTAAATAAGCATCTGCTGCGCTGTTGCCTATCGGCGCGGGCTGCCTTTGTGACATTGACCGATCGTTGTCCTTTTTTGTTTCTCTGCATTCGGCTGCCACCGCCCGTCAGCCTACACCGTGCACCGTTTAATGAGTTGACCTCAATTGAACACGGTGGCGTTTTTACTTTATCGTGGACAGTGCTTCGTATGCTTGTCTAACCTATTTGTGAATTAATAAAACACAATAGAAAGGAAGATTCCTACCGATTTGCTAAGTTAATGCACTGTGCAAAAGAGTTAGGGAAACACGTGAATCGACGTCCGGTATGTTAAATGTATTTTGATATGGGCGGTACCTGTGATCTTATTTCATGGCTTGAGATCTGCACTTTCATTGTAGGCAACAACCAAAATAATTCGCCATGTACTGGCTCTGTCATGCATTGCTGTGTCAGGAATGAACTGAGTACCACTGCCTCAGTATTTTCTAGTGAAGTACACAAATCACAGTTGTGATATGTGGACGTTTTACTGGACGAGGTACATGCAATGCGACATCTGAATCCTGTGCAAGTTGCGGGGGAGTCTGTTCTATCCAAGACGGATGGGCTTTCGATTGTGTTTGCTGCAGATACCAATGCCTCTCCATGCGTCATCCGTAGGGTGTGGACATGATACAGGGAGACAAGTTAGTACAGAAGGCGAGTTGGGCAAGGTCGCCGACGCATTACTACCCCACGCGAAGAGCAATATCTGGCCATCTTCGCGTTGCGGTGTCGTACAGGTACCGCCAAAGCACTGCAAGACGATCTCAGAAGGGCCACTGGAGCCTCTGTGACCGATCAGACTGTAATGAACAAGCTGCGAGAAAGGACATTACGGCCCAGACGTCCTGTTTGAATACCTCGATCGACAAGACAACCTCTATCAGTTCCCAAGTCAACAAAAAACTTCGTTACCGGCGGGAAGTGTTATTCACAGACGAGTCGAGATATCCTCTGACGCAAGGTCGTGGCCGTGTTCGTGTACAGAGACCCGTGGTGAGTGGTGCCTGCCAAATGTTGTCTAGGAAGTCGACAGACTTCCAACGTTGTGTGATATTGTGGGGAGTCTTCGGTGTTGACAGCCATACGGATCTTGCCGTTGTCCATGGTCGCCTTCCCGTTGGGCACTACATCGAGAGATTCTTTTGGACCGCGTGTTGGATGCTGCATACGGTCATGGTCCGGAATTCCTTCTAATGGCAGGGGCCATGTGGCGGGCGTCAGCAGAGATGTCTTGCACTGCCTGGACATTGCAGTAATGGAATTGCCGGCAGTGAGTCCCGACTTGAACCCCATCATGCACTTGATCTTAGTCATCCTGTTCCACCAGAAACGCTCTAAGAACTCTCGTGGGCTCCCATTGAAGAATGGGAATGGATACCACAGAGTGATATCCATAAACTTATACAGAGCTTGTCAGATGGGCGACAGACAGCAAAAGAAGGTCACGGAAGCCATACACGTTACTGACGCCCTCAAAGTGCAAAGAAAAACATTCAGGATGACGGGATGAATGATTAATTGCACTTTGTTTATGACATACGTCGGACGTTTCAGATCTTTTTACGTAAACTATCGAGAATGGAATGATGTTTTGTTGTATACTTAACTTGCAAATGATAAAGGTTTAAGTTAATAACATACTCAGTCCTTAATGATTGATCAATGGAGTACGACAGAGGCCCGAAGTCATATTCCCCTAATTCTTTTGAGCAGTATACTAGTCTATTACAACTTAATTTCAATCGTGTATAACAGTGTGCTACAATGAAACTGTAAATCGAATGAAAATAGCCAATTCCTATCAGTTCTAATGTGCTGATCGCGAATATCACAAAGAAAATTGAAAATTAGTCTAGTTTTCATTTTACACTATTACGGTGAGATAATTACATACGGATTTTTATGTTAAGTTTAAAATCAAATATTATAATGGTTTGTCAAATTCATAATAACTAGTAATTATATTATTGTCCCTAGTCTTACTTGTGTGCAATATTTTGAATATAAATATTTTGATACCAATTTCAATGATCTTTTTGTCTCCCTCCTCTTCAACTTCAGTGGCTTTATTAATACATGAAATAATTTTTGGACATTTATTTCCAGATTAACTACCAGTTGTTAAAGTTGACTGTTACTGAAGTCAACAAAAATGCTACGAGTTTGTGTTAACAGTGATGACACATTTTGCTATGTGTCTAGAGAAGTGACATTTGCTTCATAAAAACAACAAATAACTCCACTGATTAAAAAAGCTTACAGTTGTTATTTTGGGTGCAAAATAGATGATCAGAATAAACCCTGGGTTCCACATGTGATCTGCAACACTTGTGCCAACAACCTCAGAAAATGGATGCCTGGGAAGGGACGTTCAGTGCCCTTTGCAGTGCTCATAACATGGCGTGAGCCAACTAACCATGACAGTGACTGCTACTGTATGGTTCCTCCCATCAAGAAGGAGATATCTAAGAAGAAGAAGCTGACAGTGATCTATTCTAACATTCCATCTTCCATACGTCCAGTTCTACCACCGACAGAGTATGAGATTACTTCTGATGGGGATTCTGAATGTCCTGAACCATGGACATCACAAGATCCAAAATTTTTTCCAAATATATCATTAACTGATGATCCACAAAAATTGTCTCAAAACGAGTTAAGAGATCTCATTAGAGATTTGGAGCTCTCTAAAGCTAAGGCTGAGATTTTAGCATCAAGACTGCAGCAGCGCAATTTTCTGGAAAGCAATGTAAATGTTTCATTCTACTGCAGAAGAGAGCAACAATTCATTCCTTTCTTTAACATGCAAGATAGTATTGTGGCATGTGTAGACATAAATGGTCTAATGAAGGTTCTCAGAATTAATTGCAACTCTGATGAGTGGAGACTCTTTATTGATTCGTCGAAGTTGAGCTTAAAAGCAGTGCTTTTACATATTGGTAATGAGCTTCCTTACACTCCAGTTGGGCATAGTGTGCATATGAAAGAGTCATACCAAAACATGAAAATTTTACTAGAAACCATCAAGTATAATGACTCGCAATGGCAGATTTGTGGTGACTTGAAAATGGTTGCACTGCTATTAGGTATGCAGTTAGGGTATACTAAATATTACGGCTTTCTCTGTGAGTGGGATAGCCGAGCACGTACATCTCATTACAGGAAACATGAATGGATCACCAGAAAATCTCTTCAACCAGGTATAAAGAACATTAAGAATGAATCTCTAGTAGACTCTAAAAAGATTCTGCTCTCACACTTCCACATCAAGTTGGGTCTCATGAAAAACTTTGTTAAGGGAATGAGCAAAGACGCGTTTAAGTACTTAAGGCGAAAATTCCTTTACTTAAGTAATGCCAAATTAAAGGAGGGCATCTTTGTAAGGCCACAGATTTGAGAGCTTTTTGGAGACCACGCTTTTGATGAAATCATACAAGGGGAAGAAAAGTATGCATGGAAAAGTTTTAAGACAGTCTGTTTACGGTTCTTACAGAACAAACGAGCAATAAATTACAAGGAGATTGTTCATAACATGTTGTCATCTTACGAAAAACTTTGTTGCAACATGTAATTTAAAATGCATTTCCCCAAAGATTGTGGTGTAGTAACTGATGAACATGGGGAGCTCTTTCATCAAGAAATTGCCACATTTGAGAAGAGATATGCCGGAAAGTGGAGCCCTACTATTTTAGCAGATTACTACTTGACTGTCATAAGGGATGTCCCCGAGCATGTGTATAAACGTCAAGGCAAGTGAAAACGGTCATCTTCTGAATTTATCTCTGAACAAAATGTGTAATTCTATATACTGTACATACGGACATTTAACATTTGTAATCCTTTATATCCATTTGTGACCAGTTAATTTATATATTTTCTTTTGTGCTTTACGTAGTTCTGGTACAAAGTAGACTTACAAAGTATTTTCATTCATGTAATATTATCTTCATTTTTACTTAATATTTTGCTTTTGTACTTCCCGAATGCCACTGAAATTTATCAATGGATAACACATAAAATGATTCAAGTAATTATTCACTTAAAATTTGTTATGTTGAATCTTGGAACATGAATGCATATTTAGTTAGTGGGTTATTTATACAAAAATGTAGATTACTTAAAAAAACTAGAGCTAAATATTTATGAAGATGATGATTTTGTATCATTTTATACTGAAATAAACGTAACTAACTTAAAATCATGAAATTTACACACTTTCACTTCAAATTTGTTGTTCAGTGTAATCCTTGCTTTGCGGGCAAAATTTCTTCGGGTATACCTGCCTCCTTTAAAACCTATTATTCCGGTACATTACGTATTACTATTCTGATTATTACAGGAATACTTAACGTAAAATACGGAGTCTCTGCTCAGAAAAAAAGTCTTCATATTTCTTGTGCTTCTAAAAAGGGGTAGCTGCAAGATGAAAGACTCTCCACTTGCATTAGTCAGACAGATGACAAAGTCAGGTTAGATGTACGGTTCGTTTATGTTCCTTCAGTGTAAAGATTGACAGGGCGAAGGATCTTGTTCAGCACAGTAATTCAACACAGCAGATGGGCACAGAAACACAGTTTGCGGGGGTTCCATTTCAGCAAATAAATTTGACGAATACAGCTGAACGAATGAAGTTGCTGGAGAAAAAATTGCATGAGAGGTGTTGCTATAACGCATATTCAGATGCTGTGGAAAAATTGGTGGATGCTGATAATATCTGACATTCCTCTTCACGTTCAGTATTTCCACTTTCACGCAATGTTTTTGTTCTTCGTTTAACTTCGCCAGTATTGGCACAAGCGTTGAAGCAAAGTTTTTGTCTTCATTAATTTCTTCCTTTGGTTTCTCTTTTAATATATTTAAAGTTATCCCTCGTATGAAGAAATCTTCTTGGCTTTTCTTTTAGTAGGATGTGTTACTTTTGTGCTCTGTGCTGCATCGTTGTTGTTGTTCTGTGAAGATAACCTGGTGGGCGCACATCCATCCTTGTTTCCTTTACTATTTGCCAGAATTTCGATGTTTCTGCAGATCAGTTTGCCTTCCATTCGAGGGAGCAGAAATAACATTGCATCGAAGTACAGATACTTTCTCCGTTTCCCTGCAGCCTCGCCAGAGGAGACTTTTTCTGCGACGCCAATTCTCTCGTGAAACAGTCCTTCAGATTCTTCCACTTCTTTTGAATTTATTTACCTGTCATGAATAAAATTAACACTGTGTACGATACACTGTATTGTAAGTATGTAGCCTAATATTCCTATGACTAATATTAATTCAGTTACTGAATATTATTTCTTCCATATATCTTGCCACTGGAAACAGCTTTCGCTCATTACACAACGAATATCTGCTAGGAGCCACTACAATCAGAGAAATTGTGAAGGATACATGCGAGCGCTTGTGGAAATGTCTACATCCCTTTCGTATGGCAGAAAAAGCTCAGGATGACTGGATGATTATTGCCCAACAGCTTTTAGACAGAACTGACTTTCCAAATTGCATTGATGCTGTGAACGGGAAGCACGTAAGACTGAAGAAGCTTGCTAACAGTGGCTCAGAATTTTGTAGTTATTAGAATTTTTTTTCGATACGATTTTTGGGTGTAGTGGACGCTGACTATTTGTTTCACTGTGATAGGCGTGGGCTCACACGGCGGCAGTGGGGATTCTACTGTATTCAAGAAATCCAACTTCTATCAAAGACTGAAACCTAATCAGTGAAACTTTACAAATCCTCAAAAATTACCTCACGACAAGGAAGGAGAACGTAGCCTTTTAATTTTGTAGGGGATGAAGCATTTGCACCTTCTAGACATATTTTGCGGTATTATTCTAATAGGAACCTGACAATGAATCAGCGTGTTTTTAACTATGGACTTTGTCGTGCTCGTAGTATGGTGGAATGTACTTTTGGGATTTTGGCTAACAAATGGAGATATTTCATCTGCCTCTCGATGTGGATGTCGGTTTTTCAGACATAACCGTAAAAGAATGTTGTATTCGTAAGAGGAAATGACGGTGTATGAATCGAGGACGAGTCATACGAATGCCTTCAGCAACACTGTGGGTCTATAGGAATTACAGCTGATATGTGTGGTACGCAGATTAGGGATTACTTTGCAAACTGCTTTGTGACTCCACAAGGATCAGTACCTTTAATATATCACAAAATATAAATTGTAGTAATAACGTTGTCTACGTGAATGTGTAAAATTACTGAACTTTGAAATACCTTTATTCAGTGACTGCTCGTGAGTATACATTCTGGGCGTCCACAAGTTTTTATATTCAGATAAATCTGCAAGTGTGAAATTAATAGCATCTGCTGTATAACAGTTATGCTTATCAACAAATTTATACAACTACAGCCAGTGACAATAACAACATGAATAATAATAATAATAAGATGGATAACTTATCTGACAAAAGAAAGAGTTGTTTGGTGGGATTTTGTTGTTTTTTACGTAACTGGGTACAGTTTAGGGCAATAACGAAACAATAGTAGGTAAGCTTTCGTAACTCTCCATTTCGCATTTTTGTGTGAGTGGGAGTTTTCGTGCTTTTTTTTTTTTTTTTTTTTTGATCCCTCAGAGTTGTATTAGTTCACGAATTACCTTCCGGGCTGAAAATTAGATATTCTTCTGCTGCACGCATACAACAACTTGTGTTGACTGTACACTTCCTTGTTTAAAAAAAAAAAAAATTCGCTTTTAGTCACGCTTATTCGATTTCGTCGCTATCTCAATCAAAGGATCTATTCCCGGAGGTCCTAGTTCCTTTGCGGCTAACTATTCCTGGTAATTTTCTTTTTTGTTCCCAGAATGAGATTTTCACTCTGCAGCAGTGTGTGCGCTGATATGAAATTCCTGACTGACTAAAGCTGTGTACCACACCAAGACTCGAACTCGAGACCTTTGCCCTACGCGGGCAAGTGCTCTACCGACTGAAGTACCCAAGCACGACTCCAACCCGTTCTCACATCTTTACTTTTCTGTTAGTATTTAAAATAGACTCAACATAATTCTTGTTTACACTGAACACGAAAGCCGGTTTCCGCATAGCAAACAACCAACTCGAAACACGAAGTTCCGTTTGTGGAAATGATTAAATTCAAGTAGTAATGCCTACCAATATGGTCGCTTAACTACAATGCAAATGAAGAGCTGAGACCCATAAGGGCCTAAAACTCACCGCCATCGACTCCACATTTAAGTGAAAAACAAAGAACCCAGTGACACAGCTCTTCTGGAATTTTGATATATGCGATGTGCGCCTAGAGCACAGAAAACTTGACTCACCATAAGATCGACAGATTTCAGAAGCATGAATAAATGCTACAATCTACAGTGATGTTGCTATATGCCCTTACAATTCTCAGCACCTCAAACAGATTACTGTATGATAAATTTCATAACTTAATATACTATAACTCATTCAGAAACCCACAAAATACACTGAAGAGCCAAAGAAATTGGCACACCTGCCTAGTATCGTGTAGGGCCCCCGCGAGCATGCAGAACAGCCGCAAACCGACGTGGCATGGACTCAACTAATGACTGAAGTAGTGCTGGAGGGAACGGATGCCATGAATCCTGCAGGTCTGTCCATAAATCCGTAAGAGTACGAGGAGTGAGGATCTCTTCTGAATGGCATGTTGCAAGGCATCCCAGATAACGCTCAATAATGTTTATGTCTGAGGAGTTTCGTGGCCATGGAAGCGTTTAAACTCAGAAGAGTGTTCCTGGAGCCACTCTGTAGCAATTCTCGACGTGTGGGGCGTCGCATTGTCCCTCTGGAATCTCCCAAGTCCGTCGGAACGCACAGTGAACATGAATGGATGCATGTCACCAGTTAGAGTCGTATCTAGATGTATCAATGGTCCCATATCACTCCAACTGCATACGCTTCACACCATAACAGGATCTCTACCAGCTTGAACAGTCCCCTGCTGACATGCAGGGACGATTGGTTTATTAGATTGTACCCACATCCATATCTGCTCGATACAATTTGAAACGAGGCTCGTCCGACCAGGCAACATGTTTTCAGTCATCAACAGTCCAATGTCGGTGTTGACGGGCCCAGGTGAGGCATACAGCTATGTGTTGTGCAGTCATCAAGGTTACACGAGTGGTCTTTCGGCTCCGAAATCCCATATCGACGATGTGTTTCAAATTCACTATACTAATGAATATATTTCTGCAGATACTGGATGCAGATGCGATAGAAGTTACGTATATGCCCGATAAAATAATTTTTGTCGATTTGTCCGCTCTCCATAAGCTTTTTAAAACTCATTTCGTATGCTCAGAGGAATATAATCGTTTTTAATTGGCTTGTGTACTTGTTTTTCAGATCCACAAACAAGTGAGAAACTTCCATCAAGCTACACTGAAGAGCCAAAGAAACTGGTACACCTGCCCGAAAACGCAGAAGTGCCGCAACACGACGTGGCATGGACTCGACTAATGTCTGAAGTAGTGCTGCAGGGAAAGGAACACCATGAATCCTGCAGAGCTGTTCATAAATCCGTAAGAGTACGAGGGGGTGGACGTCTCATCAGCACGTTGCAAGGCATCCCAGATATGCTCAATAATGTACAAGTCCGGGGAGTTTAGTGGCCAGCGGAAGTGTTTAAACTCAGAAAAGTGATTCTGGAGCGACTCTGTAGCAATTCTGAACGTGGAGGGGGGATCTCATTGTCCTTCTGGAATTGCCCAAGTCCGTCGGAATGCACAATGGGCACTAATGAATGCGGGTGATGCTTTCGTACGTGTTGGATGTCAGAGTCGTATCTAGACGTATCAGGGGTCCCATACCACTCCAACTGCACACGCCCCATATCCGTACAGAGCCTCCGCCAGCTTGAGCTGAATTGCACGGTTCATGGATTCATGAGCTTGTCTCCATACCCGCACGCGTCCATCCGCTCGATACAATTTGAAACGAGACTAGTCCGACCAAGGCAACATGTTTGCTGCCATCAACAGTCTAACGTTGGCGTTGACGGGCCCAGGTGAGGCATAAAACTTTGTGTCATGCAGTCATCAAGGGTACACGAGTGGACCTTCGGCTCCGAAATCCCATATCGATGATGTTTCGTTGAATGGTTCTCATGCTGACACTTGTTGATAGCCCAGCATTGAAATCTACAGCAATTTGTGGAAGGATTGCACTTCTGTCATGTACAATCATCTATATACCAGGATTTATACCGAGCGAACGGGAATAAAAGTCTGCCGCAGTGCGTTATCACTAGGTGGCACTGACGTAAACTTCTAGTTGCGTGGCTAGCTTTGCACATCGTGAATCGTGCACATTGTTTATCAAATCCTTATGCATTTGTCCTATAGGGCAGTTATGTCATGAAAGTTGCGCATGCGCAAAAGCTCCTTAAAACATGCACAAGTGAAGGTGTGCTCGCAATCCTGTTGCCAAGTTTTACTGAGTCGAGAGGAGCAGTTGCGTGGTAGATGTAAGTGCCGTATATTTCAGATTGCTGTGTCTGTGTTACACTCCTGGAAATGGAAAAAAGAACACATTGACACCGGTGTGTCAGACCCACCATACTTGCTCCGGACACTGCGAGAGGGCTGTACAAGCAATGATCACACGCACGGCACAGCGGACACACCAGGAACCGCGGTGTTGGCCGTCGAATGGCGCTAGCTGCGCAGCATTTGTGCACCGCCGCCGTCAGTGTCGGCCAGTTTGCCGTGGCATACGGAGTTCCATCGCAGTCTTTAACACTGGTAGCATGCCGCGACAGCGTGGACGTGAACCGTATGTGCAGTTGACGGACTTTGAGCGAGGGCGTATAGTGGGCATGCGGGAGGCCGGGTGGACGTACCGCCGAATTGCTCAACATGTGGGGCGTGAGGTCTCCACAGTACATCGATGTTGTCGCCAGTGGTCGGCGGAAGGTGCACGTGCCCGTCGACCTGGGACCGGACCGCAGCGACGTACGGATGCACGCCAAGACCGTAGGATCCTACGCAGTGCCGTAGGGGACCGCACCGCCACTTCCCAGCAAATTAGGGACACTGTTGCTCCTGTGGTATCGGCGAGGACCATTCGCAACCGTCTCCATGAAGCTGGGCTACGGTCCCGCACACCGTTAGGCCGTCTTCCGCTCACGCCCCAACATCGTGCAGCCCGCCTCCAGTGGTGTCGCGACAGGTGTGAATGGAGGGACGAATGGAGACGTGTCGTCTTCAGCGATGAGAGTCGCTTCTGCCTTGGTGCCAATGATGGTCGTATGCGTGTTTGGCGCCGTGCAGGTGAGCGCCGCAATCAGGACTGCATACGACCGAGGCACACAGGGCCAACACTCGGCATCATGGTGTGGGGAGCGATCTCCTACACTGGCCGTACACCACTGGTGATCGTCGAGGGGACACTGAATAGTGCATGGTACATCCAAACCGTCATCGAACCCATCGTTCTACCATTCCTAGACCGGCAAGGGAACTTGCTGTTCCAACAGGACAATGCACGTCCGCATGTATCCCGTGCCACCCAACGTGCTCTAGAAGGTGTAAGTCAACTACCCTGGCCAGCAAGATCTCCGGATCTGTCCCCCATTGAGCATGTTTGGGACTGGATGAAGCGTCGTCTCACGCGGTCTGCACGTCCAGCACGAACGCTGGTCCAACTGAGGCGCCAGGTGGAAATGGCATGGCAAGCCGTTCCACAGGACTACATCCAGCATCTCTACGATCGTCTCCATGGGAGAATAGCAGCCTGCATTGGTGCGAAAGGTGGATATACACTGTACTAGTGCCGACATTGTGCATGCTCTGTTGCCTGTGTCTATGTGCCTGTGGTTCTGTCAGTGTGATCATGTGATGTATCTGACCCCAGGAATGTGTCAATAAAGTTTCCCCTTCCTGGGACAATGAATTCACGGTGTTCTTATTTCAATTTCCAGGAGTGTATGTTTAACAGCATTCAAAAAAAAAAACAAAAAAAAAAAATCCGCTACGTGTAGAAAGCTAGGGTCTTTACATGATCTTGTGCTCTTACACAGCAGCCGCCACTGCTTTCCTTATTCTTCTCTGGTTCAAACAATTCAGTCCAGTTCCAAATAATCCTGCAGCACACTTCACCCCGTAGTTTCTCTTTCATTTTGCGATCACTGTACTCCTTTAATATCCAACTGTAGGGAGCGTGCCTCTTTTCTACTTCTGCATTTAGTCTTTCTGGATCGACAACACAACTTAGACAATGTCTTCCGTAGCGCAACTTTCTTTATCAAGACATGCTGCTGGCGCACAGAACGCGTCTGTCTGCAAACAGTGCGAGAGCGACTGAGAAACAGCGTCGCCAGTGCGTGCAGGCCAGTGCGTGTGACCCATTCAATATCTGCGACTGTCGCGTCACACGTGAAATAGAGCAGGTTGCGTTTCTTAAATCGGTGCTACTGTTTGATCGCAGCTGCCCGCGCTCGTATTGCAGCCACCGAGTTTCATTCTTGCGACAAACTAATCGCACGACGGAAAATCGCCTGTGCGCGTCTAGCCTTAGAGTACTGCGCAAAAATTTGAAGTAAATCGATCAAGCACTCTTCGAGATTTTTACTAACAACGTTTGCATATTACATCGTATAAATATTTATTACGTGTATTTAAAAAAATGTATATTCTATGACTGTCCAAATTTTACTAGAGTATCGTCTGAAGGAAATCAGTGTAGAACAATTCGAGATTTTTGCTAACAACCTTTCCTCTTTCTGTATTATATACATATTTATAAAAAATAATTATTTAAGAAAGATGTATCCGTCCTAACGTTTAGTAGAACGTTGTGTAAAATTTTGAAGTAAATCGGTCAGGAAGTTTTCGAGATTTTTAGTGACAACGTTAAACGACGACTTGTGTTTATATAGTAATACAGATACATTACGTTTATTAAAGTATGTATAGCCTAGGTCCATACACGTATTTAGTGGAGTATCGTGTAAAAACATGTAGTAAATCGGTGAAGAACTTTTAGAAATTTTTGCCGACAACTTATGCCCTTTTTTGTATAGTATGTAGGTATTTATGTACCATATACATTTTTTTAAAAAAAATAGGTAGTCTATGTTAGTTCGAACTTTTTTTAGAGTATTGTGTAAAAATTTGTAATAAATGTGTCAGAAACATTTGGAAGGTATGCCAACTACATTTTCCCTTTGTAAAATAGTATATGTATTTATATACTGTGTATACTAACAATCTGTAGCCTATGTCCATTGAAAGTTATCAGTCCTGTGAAAAAATTTGAAGAAAGTAGGTCTAAAACTTTTCGAAATTTTTGCTAACAGCCTTCCTCATTTGTACAGTATATATATAAATGTGTAGCTTATGTCCGGCTGAACGTTCGTTAGAGAATTTCGAGATACTTGGTAACGACGTTAAACAATGATTTGTCTGTATATAGTAGTATATATGACATCCATTTCTGCCCGTAATGTCCTCGTTTACATAAAGTAAGCGTTTATTTTATGACTTTTGCTTAATCCCATACAGATATCGAAACAATGTCCGCTTCCGTAGCGTAGCGGTAGCGTTACCGCCTATCACGCAGGAGGCCTGGGTTCGATTCCTGTCAGGGGACTGGGTGCTGTGTGTTCATCATCATTGTCATCATCATTGACTCGCAAATCGCCAATGTGGCGCAACTAAAGGACTTGCAATACCGCGGCCGAACCCCTCCGAATGGGGCCTCCCGGTCAACAATGCTATACGATCATTTCGATCGAAACAATGTCAATTTAAGAAGCATAATATATTAGAAAACAGTGGTTAAAGAGAAAACTCTTGTAGTTACTCAGATATTAACATTCTACTGTCTAAAAATCTTTGTTATTCGTCGAGTTTTACATGAGGGCCGATACGCAACCTATCTTTCAAAAAACGTGTTCAAAATTTTGTTTATAGCCTTAAAACAACATTACCTGTAGAACAACATATTTCTCGTTTCCACATATCTTTCGGTGCAATCAATTGTACCGAAAGATTTCCTCAATGTAATACAAATAAGTATACCGAAAAAATACCACAGTTCAGATAAAGATAAAATGAACAGTATTTCAGAAGCAGTCTCCAAGTGGATACCTGATGAGAGATTGGATTGAAGTTAATGACGTCATGTGTGGTCTGTATCGTCTGAAACGCAGTGGGACTGTCTGAATGCCTGGCGTGTTCCATTGTGATGCTCGCCGCACTACTTGCGTTGGAATGGTCAGCTCTACAGTAATTTCAAATCGAGTTTATCTTGTAGGAGTGTAATACCCGAGAAGCTGCGCCACACACGGCCAAATAATTTTGAAATAACAAACTACCAAAAGTAGCATTTTAGAGCAATTTTCGAATTAAAAGCCTATGACGCAGCAGCTGAGGTTTATAACTTATTTTATAAAATTAAGATATTCTACTTTACTTAGTCACGTAGCTATGAATAACTTTTTTTTTGAGCTGAGAATTTAAATTTTACTTCCAAGCAAAGTATTAACAGTAACATATCGCAACTATAAGCATACATGTAATGAAAAAAACAGTCTATCCAATGTTTTATTTACTGTTACGAATAGTTTCGGACGAATTACCATATTCAGAGGTAACAATGAATTCCACTAAGGTGACAAAAATAATGGCATACCTCCAAACATATTGTCGGACCTATTTTTGTCCGGTGTAGTGCAGCATTTCGACGTGTAATGAACTTAAGGAGTCGTTTCAAGTCCCCTATAGCCTTCCATAATTGTGAAAGTGTTGCAGCTGCAGAATGTTGTGCACAAACTGACCTCTCGATCATGTCCCATAAATGTTACATGGGATTCATGGCGGGCGATCTGGGTGGCAAAATCATTTGCTCGAATTCTCTAGAATGTTCTTCAAACCAATCGTGAATAATTACGGCCCTTTGACGTGGTGTATTGTCGTCGATACAATTTCCGTCGTTGTTGGGCATCGTTTTTGTGCAACACAGCTAGCTCTTTATTCCCATGAAGTAATGAGTGCTGTCAACAAGGCATCCCAGATCTATTCCATATTCCTAGATTTCCAGAAGGCTTTTGATACCGTTCCTTACAAGTGACTATTAATGAAATTGCGTGCATGTGGAGTATCGTCTCAGTTGTGTGACTGGATTCGTGATTGCCTCTCAGAGAGGTCACAGTTTGTAGTGATAGACGGTAAATCATCGAGTAGAACAGAAGTGATATCTGGCGTACCGCAAGGTAGTGTCGCAGGGCCTTTGCTGTTCCTGATTTACATAGATGATCTAGGTGATAATCTGTGCAGCCCCCTTAGATTGTTTGCACATGAAGCTGTAAATTACCGCCTAGTAAAATTATCAGACGATCAAATTCAATTACAAAATGATCTAGAGAGAATTTCTGTGTGGTGCGAAAAGTGGCAATTGGCACTAAACAAAGAAAAGTGCGAGGTCATCCATATGGGTATTAAAAGAAATCCGATAAATTTTGGGTATACGATAAATCGCACAAATCTAAGGGCTGTCAATTCGACTAAATACCTAGGAATTACAATTACGAGAAACTTAAATTGGAAATACCACATAGATAATATTGTGGGGAAGGCGAAACAAAGACTGCGCTTTGTTGGCAGAACACTTAGAAGATGTGACAAACCCACTACACTTGTCCGTCCTCTGCTGGAATATTACTGTGCGATGTGGGATCCTTACCAGGTAGGACTGAAGGAGGACATCGAAAAAGTGTAAAGAACGGCAGCTCGTTTCGTGTTATCACGCAATAGGAGTGAGAGTGTCACTGATATGATACGCGAGTTGGGGTGGCAGTCACTGAAACAAAGTTTTCTTTGCGGCGAGATCTATTCACGAAATTTCAATCACCAACTTTCTCTTCCGAATGCGAAAATATTTTGTTGTCACCCACCTACGTAGGAAGAAATGATCATAATAATAAAATAAGAGAAATCAGAGCTCGAACGGAAAGATTTAGGTGTTCATTTTTCCCACGCGCCATTCGAGAGTGAAATGGTAGAGAAATAGTATGAAAATGGTTCGATGAACCCTCTGCCAGGCACTTAAGTGTGAATTGCAGAGTAACCATGTACATGTAGATGTAGATGTAGATGAAGTCCATGAATGGCTCCAAGTAGCCGAACATAACCATTTCCAGTTAATGATCGGTTCAGGTTGACCAGAGGACCCAGTTCATTCCTTGTAAACACAACCTACACCGTTATGGAGCAACTGCAAGCTTGCAGAGTGCCGTGTTAACAAATTGGGTCCATGGCTTCGTGGGGTCAGCGCCACACTCGAACGTTACCACCAGTCTTTAGCAGCTGAAATTGGGACTCATCTGAGCAGCCTACAGTTCTCCGGTCGTACAGGGTGCAACCGATATGGTCGTGAGCCCAGGAGAGACGCCGCAGGCAATGTCGTGCGTTAGCAAACGGCCCTCGGTCGGTTGTCCGCTACCAGTGACCATTAACGCCAAATTTCGCAGCACTCTCCTAACTGATACGTTCGTAGTACGTCTCAAATTGATTTGCGGTTATTTCACGCAGTGTTACTTGTCTGTTAGCACTGACAACTCTGTGCAAACGCCGCTGCTCTCGGTCGTAAAGTGAAGGCCGACGGCCAGTGCGATGTCCATGGTGAAAGGTAACGCCTGAAACCTGGTATTCTCGGGACACTCTTGATCTCGGAATATTGAATTTTCTAACGATTTCCGAAATGTAATGTCGCATCCATCCACGTACCATTCCCGTCGTGCGCCCAAAATCAAATTGGCAACTTTTTCACGTGAACCATCTGAGTGGAAATGACAGCTCCGCCAACGCACCGTGTGTATGCGATACTGCCGCCATCTATATTTGGGCATATCGCTATCCCATGACTTACCTCAGTGTATAGGGCTGTTGCTACCACCGGTGTGCGGCAGCACAAGCACAAGAAGAATACCTAAAATCACCACAAAATACGACAGTGTGTCAAAGAGCTGGCGTTACTATTGCTACGGAACGAGTTGTCACTACCATTTTATCATAACACTAACGCCAGACATTTGAAGATGAAAGCGGTGCTGTTGAGTGTTTTAAATAAAAAACAAAATCACTGACTTCTTCTGCGACAGAATGTCTCCTTTCTCTAATCCACGTCTTGATTCCGGCCTGCTATTGGTTTCAACCCGGCCAGAGAAAGAAATTCATGGGAGAGCGAGGTGCTCGCATGTTCTCCCGTGATACATTTTCGGATTTTCGCCGATCTGTTGTTCACAATTTCCACTTTGGCTTCTGTGTGATGTAGCCGATATATTAGCATGTTAAGTTCAAGCAATTTAGACTTTCAAAGTTTTTAAAATAAACGAAGAAATCGTGGTTTAATTTATTTAGTGTTGCACGAACAACTCATGCCTATGCGATCAGTCATCAAAAGCATTGATGGTCAAATATAAAAAAATTCTTACTAATAGTGTTTGTGGATATTAACACATTCATTTTCAAAAACCTCAATGACCTGGCTGTGGCCAAAAATCGCAGACTTACTCCTAATTGCTTATTGACTGTCTCATTGTGGTATTTTTTTCGTTCTTCCTCATATTAACGTTAGTAAACAATTCCTGTCCATTGCGGACGTTTAGGACGCTGCAACTGTTGAAATTCTGAAACACGTCTTACAAGACATACAAATGAACATTTTATTGCTAATTTAAATACAAAGTCTTAATATGGACCGAATTGTGAATACAGTATCTCAAACGTGTACCAACTATGATTTATCATTTTTTACTGTGTTACCAGTAGGATTTTTATAGCATACTACCTCTGTGCATACTGTATTATATTTTTGTCTTACTTATTCTTTTCAGTATACTGTGTATGTAAAATTTGTTTTATATCAGAATCTGTCCTTTGCCAAGCCTATGTGACTTCATGCCAAATTACGATATAAACTAATGTATGCTCTTAATTGTCAAAACAAACTGTAGTATAGCATTTCCAGTGTTGAGATGGCTGTGTGGGGACGTTCCGAAAGCCAATAAAAACTGTTATTTTATAACAAATTAGTTGTAACCAGTTGATTTTGTGGGGTTTAATTTTTTCATGATAATGTTTCAGCATTGTTTGGCGCACTGTCTTCAGATGTTTACATTTCTTTACGTGTCGTGAATACTGCTTTTCGTCGCTAGGCAATGAAAACCTCGTAACTCAAATTGGTCAAATTTTACAGGAGAAACAAAAAACTAATTATAGAAATCACATGAGGACCTGATTAGTTAAATGTAGTGGTTTCTGCTACACCATATGGATCCGGTCATTGGTACATAAGACTTTATTATGCACTTCAAATTGTCTGCTGGTTTTTGGAGTTACGAGGTTTTCACAGTTATTTTTTTGGTGGTGATGGAGATAAGAGGCATGTAACGAGTGCACGGTTAAGAATTGAAATGAACTTGTTTTAAAAAAACTTACTTAAATTTTACATTATTTGTGCATTATGAAACGTCTGTAACGATACATTGTTACAGATATAAAGTGAAATGAATAATTTCACTTTGATCAAAATATTGGAATCTGGATGTTAATAAATTGCAGTGTTTAAAAAACATAGAAACAATGTTGTTAGCTTTAATTAACCTTTTCTTACTGTAAACATTTGTGCAGTTTATTAACATTTATTATTGTTACTATTGCTGCTACACTGACAGTCATAGGTGGCTGTAAACAAGTTTAATTTCGGCTGCATTTTTTTATGCACGACATGTTCTCTCATTACAAATGTGAGGCAGTGTGTCATAAAATGAATGCACGTTCTTAGGAAGGACCAGCTTTAGTCGTTGCAAATGCGTAAACTTTTCTGCGCTGATCTTTAGTGGTGAACTGTAGAGAGGGGGCACTGTAAGTGAGCTGGGTATGTTTGACATCCTTCTTGGAAGTGGTTCCCATGTATCGCTGAATTTCAATTTATATTCCATTTTTCCGGAGGGATCATACTTGAGACACCGGATATCAGTCACTGTTGGATCCCCAATTTTGGATCCTGGCCGAATAGATGAATACAACGAGAGTTTATCATAGGACTTGAAAAACGTGTGGTCCAAATAATTGACAACATAAGGTCTAGGACTTTGTCTTGCGGTAGCACAAACTTCTACATAGCCAGCAGGAGTATAAATGTGTCTTTTTTTTAACTTCCTTTCTATGGTGGAGTGCATAGAATCACACTCCATTTGAGTGTGACCTTTCTCCAGAAATTTTTGCACTATTGTAATGCCTTTCTGATTGGCGAGATAAGCCAGTGCATTACTCATGACTGAGTTTCGATTCTGGTACGTGCATCCGTCGCTATAGAAAATAGCTTCTGAATCATGTTGGACGTACGTTTCTATAAAATGCACGAGTATACTGGCAAATTCCGAAGCTGTTAGTCCACCTTCACTCTCGTGCCAAAGGTAACAATAACCATCGTTACTTTTTAAATCATAGATGGTAAAGTTGTGGACCTTCAGTTTGCTTTTATAGTACAGTGCAGATGCTTTTAGTCTGGGAGAAAGGAGAAGTGCTTGAAGGTCCATTGTAAACACTCTAGCTGATCCTAATTTATCACTGTTTTTCGCTTCCCTTGCCTCAGTTTTTCGGGCCATATGCAAAGCGTATTCATTGTCTGAGAGATTGCCTATCTGGTGAGAACAACAAAGATCGCACTGGTCCTTTTTAGGCGAAAATAAGTTAAGATTATTTTCATCGAATACCTCGCAGAACTGTTTGTAAGCAGCTGGGATTTGTCCTCTTTTCTTGCAAAATTGTATATATTCCCTATGTAGTTCTGATTTACTCTGCCAGTTAGGTTCCAAGTAGAGTTTTGTGGAAGAACGACGGCAGTAATGCGATTCCAGTTTCGGCAACTCTGCAAAAAAATCTGATGCTGATTGTCGTCCACCTGAAACTTTCGTTGGTCTCTCCTGCATTTGAGGCCCTTCTGCAAGCGTTCTTCCTGATGCACTAGATGCCCATGTTCTGACACTCCATTCGCCTAAGCACAAAGTATTCAAAAACATAGTCTTGCAGACAGTTTTTCTATGTCCTTCTACTACAAAATTGTAATATAGTGTGTTAGAACGGTGAGATTTATTAGATTCTGAATTATTTCTGCGTCTTTTAACTGGAACGTAGTAGACATGGCTTCTAACAAAAATTTTTCTTTCACCCCAAGACATATCCTGCGAGAAATGATTAAATATTCGCTGTCTCTGCTCTTCTGTAATATCCTTGCAATTCCTGTTCCGATTTAAGGAAGAATGTTTACAAGTACATCGTGGTTTCATTTCCCTCCTGCTCCTGCTCATCGTTGGTCTCTTTTTGCCAAACTCACCTTTTTGCATTCCTAAATAATCCTGTCCCCTCATACGTTTTTCTTTCTGCAAACTTTGAAGTGATTGATTGCTTTTCCTTTTACGGCGCTGCTTAGTACTCTTCACTCCCACACCAACTTCGTCATCGTCGTCTTCCTTGCTCTTGTTACTGCTATGGTCATTTTTGTTTTTATCTGGGTCGTACGCATCACTACTGCCACTGGAGATATCATCCTCGCTGCTGTGTTCGAAAAGACTTTCAAACTCAGAAGTGGAATTCGCCTCTGTATTGGCTTCTTTTTCCGCATTATCTGTAGTGTAAACCATAACGTCATCAATAACATTTAAATAATTTAATCACCCCAACTTCCAAACAAGGATCTTACTTCCAGTTACAACAATATAAACTACGGTTTACCTTCATTTTGTAGGTCTACCCTTTCTTTTGGTGTAGGACAAGGAGGAACCTGACTAGAATCTTCTTCCGGTGATTTTATACGATATGATCCGTTGTCGGCTTGTTTCACAAGGTGAAGAGTAAATTTACTCTTTTTACCCATAGCTGAAAACAAAGTAGTTGCTGTAGAATGTATAGGATTCTGTTCAGTTCTAAAATTAGAACCTCCTATGTACCGAGCGTATCCTGCTTTACGCGCGATGAAAAACTCGTAAGTCAACATTGTATTTAACGAGGTCATTATTAATTCTGTATATTAAAATACAATACATAAATACCTAGAAATACTAACACGTACCTGTAGCAATAAAGCAGTGTTGGGTCTGTCAGTCAAAAACGTTACTATCACGTCAAAAAACGTTTAAATCTCGGAGTATGTGTTCGCCCTGCACACTAACAATGGCGATTATCGGAGATACGAGGTTTACAGCACAAACTACATATCGCTGGAGATGAGAGGTTTTCATTATTGCCGCTAGATGGCAACACCGTTCAACTCGAAGATGGAAGGTTTCAACAGCCTATGTGGCATAATTTTCTACATTTGGTAATGCAGTTACGTGGATTTCATTGTCAGATGGAGTTACGAGGTTTTCATTGCCTAGCGACGTTTTATTTTAATAACGGCGTTGCAGAATCTTGCAATGGAAGTTTTTTTTAAAGTGGGGCTAGTGTAAACACGTTTTATGCTTCATGAACGATAGAAGATAGACCTGGAGCAGGTGGGGTTGGAGTAGTTATGAGTCGAAAATTGGGGCAGAGAGTGAAGGGATATATACAATATGGAGGAAGGATAATACTTGTCAGTCTGGATACCAAACCTACAGAGACGGTTGTGATACAGGTCTATATGCCTACCACAAACCAGGAGGATGAGGAAGTTGAAGCTGTATATGAAGAGTGAAATGGAGCCTTGAGAGAAATCAAAGGAGAAGCAAATTTAATAATCATGGGAGACTGGAACGCAATAGTAGGAGATAAAGAGGTACAGCCAGCTGTTGGACGCTACGGCCTTGGTAAAAGGAATGATAGAGGAGACCGACTTATAGAATTTTGTAACAGGAATCAACTGATAATATCGAACACGTGGTTTCAACATCACCCCCGTAGAAGATACACCTGGAAGTCACCAGGGGATAGAGAACGATACCAAATTGATTACATTCTAGTCAAAAATAGATTTAGAAATCAACTAAAAGACTCTAGAGCATACGCAAGCCCAGATATTGTGAGTGATCACAACATGGTTGTTGCGGAATGCCGACTCAAGTTCAAATGCATAAGGAAGAAAATAGGAAATGGAAAACTGAATATAGGGAAGCTTGGAAACCGTGAGACGCAGAAGGAGTTCCAAGAAAGGGCTAAGGATCTAATTCAACAGCATCCTATAGAGAATGTAGAACAACATTGGGAAAATATGAGAGATAGCCTAATAAAAGCAGCTGAAGAGATAATTGGAAAACAAAAACCTGAAAAGAGGAAGGAGTGGATAACTGATGAAATAATACTTATGTTTGAGGAAAGAAGGAAGCTCAAAAATAATGAAACGGAAGAAGGGAAAACGGCATACCGAGTGCTTAGGAACAAAATCAACAGGAAGTTGAAGCAAGTAAAAGAAAGATTCCTTGAAGACGGATGCAAAGAAGTTGAAGACCTTCTGAAGAAAGGGAACCTTGAATTAGCATACAAAACAGTGAAACGCTTCTTCTCAGGAGGACAAAGGATTAGATGTAATGCCCTAATAAGAGAGGATAATAAGATGGTGTATAATCATGAAGATATAGCACTTACGTGGAAGGAATACCTAGAGAAATTATATGGAGGCAACGTACAAGATGACATGATTGAAAGTGAGGACGAAGTAGATAAAGATGAACTAGGAGACAGCATACTAAGGTCTGAATTTGATCAGGCAGTACAGGCACTTAAGCACGGAAAAGAAAAGCACCAGGAATTGACTCATTGCCTGCAGAAATCATCAAAGCAGCTGGAACAGAAATAAAAGATAAATTGTATAAATTAATCTGCCAAATATATGATACTGGAGAGCTGCCTGAGGACTTCAAAAAGTGTATTATTGTTCCATTACCAAAGAAAATGCCAGCAAAATCGTGTGCACAATACAGAACCCTCAGCCTAACACCACATGCATCAAAAATTTTGACGACCATCCTCCTCAGAAGAATTGAAGGGAACGTGGAATGCATGCTCACAGAAGACCAGTTTGGCTTTAGAAGAGGGAGAGGTACGCGAGAAGCCATTATGGCCCTAAGGCTCATAATAGAAAAGAGAATGGAAAAAGGAAAGGACACCTACATAGCATTTATTGACCTCGAAAAAGCCTTTGATAAGGTTGAATGGAAAAAACTATTCCAGATATTGAGGGAAACTGGAGCTAAGTACAGGGACAGGAGAACGATATGGAACATATACAAAGAAGAGGTGGCAATAGTGAGATGTGGGGAACATCAACAACAAGCAAAAATTAAACAGGGTGTGAGACAGGGATGTGCACTCTCCCCTGTCCTCTTTAATATGTACATACAGAAAGCAATGGACGAGGTCAGAGAAAAGTTAGGACAAGCTAATGGAATCAGGATCCAGGGAAAAATAGTTGATATGCTGCGTTTTGCGGATGACATTGCTGTCCTAGCGGAAAATGAGGAAGAATTACCAGTAGTGTTGGAGGAAATGGAAAACACTCTTGCTACACGGTACAACATGAAAATTAATAAGTCAAAAACAAAAATCTTAGTTGCAAGCAAACAAAATAATCAAGCAATTACGAATATAAGGCTGAATGGAGAGAAGCTGAAAGAAATACAAGACTTTGTCTACTTGGGAAGCAGAATAGCATCAGATGGTCGTAGTAGGAAAGATGTAATAAGTAGAATAAATCAGGCAAAGATTGCATTCTATAAAAGGAAAGGACTCCTCACATCAAATATGATAAGTCTGTCGTTAAGGAAGCGGTTAATAAAGACCTTTGTTGGGAGTGTGCTTCTCTACGGCAGCGAAACCTGGACACTTGGAGAGGACGAAAGAAGAAGGATTGAAGGATTCGAAATGTGGTGTCTGCGAAGGATGTTAAAAATTCCATGGACGGCCAGGATGACAAATGGAGAAGTCCTGCAGAGAGCGGAGGAAGTTCCAGTTCTTTGGAAGACGGTCAAGAAGAGGAGAGATATATGGATGGGACACAATCTGAGACATGAAAGTCTTCTCCACACTATAACGGAAGGCCTTGTGGAGGGAAAAAGGGCAAGAGGCAGACCTAGAAGAAAGTACATAAGCCAGATAATGCAGGACCTAGGATGCGGAAGTTTCACGGAATTGAAGAGGCTGGCCGACAATCGCACTGAATGGAGAGCTGCTGCAAATCAATCTTAGGACTGGCAACTTAAGAAGAGAAGTTGTATCTTAAAACCGTCTGACAGAAGTTTTTTGGAATTTAATACTTTGGCTTAATAAGATCGACAATAAGAGAAGCATTAAACAAATTCTTTGCAATCTCGACAGTTTGACCATCAACTGAAAAAAAAACAAGATACCTAGAGTGTGTTCATACTTTACCCGTTATGGAGTAAGTGTGATCATGGCTGGGATAAAAGCGCACGATATGTTTTTACGTGTTTTGATATAAAGAAGGCCAAGTATCTTAAAGAAAATTTTATTTATTCCTTAATAAAAATCATACATATCAAAATTAATCAAGAGACAACGTATTTCCTCTCTTGCTTTTTTTTTTAACAAAAGGCTGGAGACAAATAATATCAGACCTCTCCACTACTGACTCATCCCAACACGCCACAACAAATTATGCCTCGAAACTCGCATTGTTTAGAGAACATTCATGTTCACCCTATATGTTTACATTTATATATGAATCGTGAACATTGTTTCTTTATTTAGTAGAGGGACGGGGAAGGGGGGGGGGGGGGGCTAGTGTGGACATTGCGTAAGAGTGACACACAATAATTTTAACGAAATAATTTTTGAAATATTGTATGTTCTTATTGATAGTTCCTTAGGATGGAGTAAAATATTACACACAATGGGGCGATAGTCCAATACTGTTGCAAGTAAGAGAAGTTAGTTCTTTATTTGTTTTATTAATCCTCTACCAGTTTTGGTTATTAACCACCATTCAGGATGTAGGGTACAGCAGCTCAGATAAAAGCAACCCATATTCCCATAAGCTTTTAACTGATCTGTTGTACCCTATATCCTATACGATGGTTAATAATCGAAACCAGTTGATGACTGATGGAGCAAATAAACAGCTGATGGTTAAAATGCCTTTTATAAAATACTTTACAGCTGTTGAGCCTCACCTTATGGAAACATTACATAAGAGAAGTTAAAATACGATTTCAGTCTTTTCTCCTTCGATTTTTGTGGTAAACAAGTTACATTATTCATCGAAAAGGTTGTACCTCGATTAAAATTGCTTTCTGATTGACGTTTGAGAGAGTGGAGTGGCAGGGGCCAGCCACCAGCCAATCGTATTTCTTTCCCGAGCGCCGCTTGCTCACCACGTTACTTGTTTTGTAGGGACGTGAAGCGCCTTGTGGATCGTAATAGGCTGCACTCCAGCAACATGGTCCACCACCACTGCAATCAGTCAGTCACAAAGTAAATTTAATCGGAGTATAGTACTGAAAATATGGTAAATTGTGGTTTATGAATCTAGGAACAGAAGCGTTTAGTTTTCTTGTGTGACGTTTCATCAGTATAAAACACATTCGCTACATGTTGTTTCAGTTCTAAAATGGCCCCCTTGGGGCAAGTGTGGACAGTCGAAGAGGCGAAGTTTGGACTCTGTCCACTGTTACTCCAGGCCTCATTCAGAACCGAGGTCAACTTTCTGTTTCTTAATTTTACTTGTATAATGTCCGCCTCTGTAGCCGAGTGGTCAGTGCGGCGGAATGCCGTGCGAAGGGCCCGGGTTCGATTCCCCCGGCTGGGTCGGAGATTTTCTCCGCTCAGGTACTGGGTGTTGTGTTATCATCATATCGTCCTCATCGACACGCAGGTCGCCGAAATGGCGTCAACTAAAAAGACTTGCACCACGGGCCGCCATGTCACGGATTGCGTGGCCCGTCCCGCCGGAGGTTCGAGTCCTCCCTCGGGCATGGGTGTGTGTTTGTGTGTGTGTGTGTGTGTGTGTGTGTGCGAGTGTGTGTGTTGTTCTTAGCATAAGTTAGTTTAAGTGGTGTGTAAGCCTAGGGACCGATGACCTCAGCAGTTGGGTCCCTTAGCAATTTACACACAAGTGAACTTTGTTTTTGGCCTGCATTGTCGCTACTTCATAGGACGTCATTCTTGGCATTCACTGAAAAAGCTCTCGGCAGTAACTGAGCTTCCAGCAGCCTCTATATCAAGTTGTGATGCACCTTCTTCTGTGGAACCTGCAACATCGTGTAATACTTCATCTTCTACATCAGATACAGGCCTAACTGGAATGCTGACTCCTAAAGACTGGAAATCTTTCCCAAAAGCTGTGAGGCGAGAAGCAAAATCGAGACAAAAGAAAACTGTGCTCTTCACTAATATTCCAACGAAGAATTTGAAGCAGCAGTGGTGAGCAAAATGAGACCAGTTTAAAAAAAAAAGACCTTGTTCCACAGCATGAAGGAACTGATTGCTGCAAATAATTAATTAGTTGATGATATACAGACAATGAATCAGAAACTTTTTCAACCAGTATGCTGGGATCTGAGGATGAGGGATATTTAAAAACAGGAGATGATGAAGTCCAAACCTTACAAAAGTTGACAGATAATGAGGAAGAGAGGTCTGATAATTTTGTATTGGTTTGTTTTGCCTCCAAGAAGAATTTTAAATGCTGTGTTGACGAAGTTAGAAATACAGTTGGAAATGGGGATGGCCATCTCTCCTATCCGCGGAGAAATTTCTCTGGATTTGTGTTCCCTGGGCGAAGTGATGTCGGAGATTTGATGTTTTACGGGGTTTCTGATATTCACGGTACACTCGTGTAATGGTCGTACGGGAAAATCCCTAATTCATCGCTACCTCGGAGATGCTGTGTCCCATTGCTCGCGCGCCGCCGACTATAACACCACGTTTAGACTCGCTTAAATCTTGATAAACGGCCATTGTAGCAGCAGTAACCGACCAGGAACTGCGCCGGACACTTATTGTCTTATATAGGCGTTGCCGACCGCAGCGCCGTATTATGCCTGTTTACATATCTCTATATTTGGATACGCATGCCTATACCAGTTTCTTTGGCGCTTCAGTGTAATTTTGTGTACTTTCATCATATTCAAGGAATCGTTAAATATTACAGGTTGAACATGTGCGAATTTTAGCCTCTGCTCCGAGCATCCTTTAGACAAGGATGCAAATAGCACAGCTGGACTTTTTTTTGCGATGAAAACTAAGCTTGCAATGATACATACATTTTCAAGATTCTCTCAACTGCAGGCAAATATGCAAGGCGTCTTGTTTTATGACATCCCAGAATTATTTTGTACGGCACCTCTGCCTCTTGGGAAAAATCTTTGAGAGCTTCTACACGCACTGAGTATATATAAAAGTATGAACATATCTTCGTAACGATATACTCGATGCCCACTGGCAACAAATCTGCTTATGTCTGAGGAAAACGTTACGTTGCCTTTTACGCTGAACTCCACCCAAATTTGTATTGGCATTATCAGCACAGATTCCAATCACTTTCTCTTTAAAGTCGTGGTTTTCAAGCAAGTCCAGCAAAGAACCATATATAATGACTGCAGTTTCGCCAGTTAAATTCAGGAGCTCTGACGTTAATTCCAATTGCAGGCTGATAGTACCGCACCAACTTTGGAAATACTGTATTTTGACGTCATTCATGGTTTGAAACATATGTACATGCACAGGTAAATGGGAGTTCTGTCTTCAGGCTGTCAGAGTATGGTGCAATTACATTCTTTACGGTTGCCTCGCACTTGGACAGCACTCGCCGGTCAGCTGGTACAGCTAGCCTGCAGTGACGTGGCCAGCTGCAGTTCACATGTAAAAAGAGGTGAGCAGAGGAGCAATACAGCTTCGAATGTCATTTAATTTTTTAAGCAGAATGAAATAATACGCTGCAAATCTCCCACAATACGCACGACTAGACGAAAACGGCAACATGTAATCGTTTTTAGCTAACGTACTATTGTAATTAAAAACAAGAATGATGAAAATTCCTGACTTAACCACAGGGTAATTTTTCTGCCGAAGCTGTGTGTAACGTAAGAGTGTGTTGAAGGATTTCACTGTATAGTTAAATATTGAAGCCACTGAAGGTATTACTTACAGTCAGTCTGGTGATCTCTTAGCTCCTTATCCGAATCTGCGAAATACATTTCAGTTCTGGAAGTGCCACCTGCTGTGTTGATAACGGGTCTATCAACAACAGAATCCATGAAGCCAACCAGGCGCAGCGTTTTCTCTTCTTTTATAAGAGCTGTTATATATCTCGCCAGCGTTCGGCAGTGATGTGTGAAAAAGCTGCGTGCGTTAGTTCCAGTGCGTCTGGCAGCTTAACAGTCTTGTTACTTCTCGGGCTAAATCCCGCAGCTTGGCTCCAGATCAGTTCTGTTGGGTTCATATTGTAATGGTACTGTTGTTGTTGTTGTGGTCCTCAGTCCTGAGACTGGTTTGATGCACCTCTCCATGCTACTCTATCCTGTGCAAGCTTCTTCATCTCCCAGTAATTACTGCAACCTACAACCTTCTGAATCTGCTTAGTGCATTCATCTCTTGGTCTCCCTCTACGATTTTTACCCTCCACGCTGCCCTCCAATGCTAAATTTGTGATCCCTTGATGTCTCAGGACATGTCCTACCAACCGGTCCCTTCTTGTCAAGTTGTGCCACAAACTCCTCTTCTCCCCAATTCTATTCAATACCTCCTCGTTAGTTATGTGATCTACCCATCTAATCTTGAGCATTCTTCTGTAGCATCACATTTCGAAAGCTTCTGTTCTCTTCTTGTCCAAACTATTTATCGCCCATGTTTCACTTCCATACATGGCTACACTCCATACAGATACTTTCAGAAACGACTTCCTGACACTTAAATCTATACTCGATGTTAACAAATTTCTCTTCTTCAGAAACACTTTCCTTGTCATTGCCGGACTATATTTTATATCCTCTCTACTTCGACCATCATCAGTTATTTTGCTCCCCAAATAGCAAAACTCCCTTACTTCTTTAAGCGTCTCATTTCCTAATCTAATTCCCTCAGCATCACCTGACTTAATTCGATACATTCCATCATCCTCGTTTTGCCTTTGTTGATGTTCATCTTATATCCTCCTTTCAAGACACTGTCCATTCCGTTCAACTGCTCTTCCAACTCTGTTGCTGTCTCTGACAGAATTACAATGTCATCGGCGAACCTCAAAGTTTTTATTTCTTCTCCATGGATTTTGATTCCTACTCCGAATTTTTCTTTTGTTTCCATTACTGCTTGCTCAATATACAGATTGAATAACATCGGAGAGAGGCTACAACCCTGTCTCACTCCCTTCCCAACCGCTGCTTCCCTTTCATGCCCCTCGACTCTTATAACTGCCATTTGGTTTCTGTTCAAATTGTAAATAGCCTTTCGCTCCCTGTATTTTACCCCTGCCACCTCCAAAGTTGGAAAGAGAGTATTCCAGTCAACATTGTCAAAAGCTTTCTCTAAGTCTACAAATGCTAGAAACGTAGGTTTGCTTTCCTTAATCTATCCTAGGGTCAGTTTTGCCTCACGTGTTCCAACATTTCTACGGAATCCAAACTGATCTTCCCAGAGGTCGGCTTCTACCAATTTTTTCATTCGTCTGTAAAGAATTTGCAGCTGTGACTTATTAAACTGATAGTTCGGTAATTTTCACAACTGTCAACACCTGCTTTCTTTGGGATTGGAATTATTATATTCTTCTTGAAGTCTGAGGATATTTCGCCTGTCTGATACATTTTGCTCACCAGATTGTAGAGTTTTGTCAGGAATGGCTCTCCCAAGGCCGTCAGTAGTTCCAATAGCAAATGTAAAAATCCAGCATTTGTATGTGTGTGTTCGATGCTGTGAAAATGATTGTTTTTTACGTTTCTACGATATTCATCTACATCTGTGTTATAAAACGATGGACATAGTCTAAATAAAGGGGATCTGGTTTTTCATTTTTGCCTTAAACATTAAATTGTTCTGTTTTCTTGCTTTAAACAACTTTTATGAACGGTCTTTCATAAAACATCGGTAATTAAGAATTTGTATTTGAAATGGAAACAGAAACTTCGCGTCCAATATGTAATTAGAAACGAGAAGACGTACATTATTCATAAAAAATGATGAGGAGTTATATAATTACGAGATGTAGGTATTTAAAATAGAGCTAGAAAAAAATGAGACTGGGGAAAGTTGAACAAATACACGAATTGCTTCACTTTTCATCACACTACCGACTGCACTACAAGTTGAATTTGTGATTGATCATCAGCTGCAATACATAGAACGTTGCGAAAACTTCAAAGCCGATTATCTCCGTAAATTTATGAAAAACAGCCTATTTCTCGGCACTTTCTAACCGTGTTCCACCCGCGTGTTCACTATGGAAAAGAAAGTAGTCTCAGCCATTTTCATTCTGCGCAGTAACAACGCGACAATCAGAGCACAACGCTGCAGAGGCTGGACTACACGATTTTTGAATACGCAGCTAAAGCGTGATTAAGAAAAACGTTGATGGCTGTTAATACATTTGAATATCTTAAAGTTTCAACTAACTTAACTTAGTAATAAGATATCTAATACATGAGTAGGATCTACTTCCAAGAGCGTAACAACACCAGTGTACGTGTGCTACGGCTTCTGACCAATCAATGTGTTTGTTTGCATCAGGTTTATTCTTATCATAAACGGATTATAGTTTTCCCGCAGCGAAACTTATTTCGAATACTTTTTGAATTGATTTAGAAGTGCACTCCATAGATCAAAAACTCTGATTGTGACTTACCTCGTTGAAGGCACACAAACCTTCGGCTTCTGCTAGTTCTTGATAGCCGTATTTTTCTTGACAGAAGTAAGCTGACAGTGACGGCGATGGACTTGCAGAGGTCAGCGGCTTTTTACGTTTGTCCAATGTTAAATGCCGTTGTATATCGTGTTTGCCGCCGTGAGCAATTAAAAACACCCTTTGCATACATTGCACCGTACTTCAGAAGGTGTTGAACACCTCTATAAAAAAAGAGAACTCTTTTTGCAAGTATTTCGTGAATTTACAACTTCACTTTTGGCCGCACTGCTAAGTAAAACAATAAGATTACTTCACAAAACGGGGCAAGGCAGACAGACAAGAGTTAACAATGTAGTGTCACAGCGCTTCGTGTCGAAGGTGTTTTTCAGATCTCTGCCAACCTCAGTGACCTCGCAGTGTTCGCTATTTTTCTTATGATAATTGCGTTGTATTACAACACTTTACATTAGTTTCATTTTCTCTTCTAAAAATAGGTACCGAATTTCAAGATGAAGGCCTTTATAATTCGCTATCAAGAATGCATGTTACATCTGCGTGAAATGCATGCGATAGCAGCTGTCTGGTACGAGGCACGCGCAACCCTAGGGTGGTGACGCTAGCGTCGACATTTTTCCTTTCACATTCTCGTTCCAAGCAAAACCAGATAACTTCCCCTCCGCATCCCACGCGTAACAGACTAATCGGCCACCTTTTCGCGGGAGCCGTACTGGTGCTTTTTCACCTTGTCTAAAATATGCTATATTTCTTTCTGTTTCATTTGCAGCTGACGGCGAATGTTACGGCACATAGTCACACAGAGAGTCTGTGTTGATAAGTTGATTGATATTTCCTGTGACATATGGAAGTAAGAAGTGATTGGTAAATGTGAAAATTACCGGAATGGGTGACATGCGTAACGTATTAGGCATTTTGCGGGACTTTTTTGTTAGTTCTTCAAGTGCGGAATTACCAGTACCAAGTACGCTCCCACAAAATGTGGAACGGGCGGCCGCCTTACTCATATCGATGCGTCGTCTCATAAACATCAAGGTCAAGGACGCTGTAGTTTGACTTCGTGGCTAGGAGTGCTGCTATCGTGTCACGTGACGAGTTGTCCTGCGACCAGCAAATGTGAAGACTTGAATGGAAAAACATCCCAAGTCTGCTTTTGGTCAATTTTCACTTTTAATGTGAAACTGAATATACATGCCTAGAGCTACGTGCCTGCCGAGAAGAACTTTCCAAGTCCAGCGTTTTCCTCTTAAAATGACACAATACATTTTCAAATAAATGAAATAACATCCCAAGTCCAAGGACTTGGGCAGCTTTTCAATTCAGTTTTCAGTACCTCGCGGCAGCTGCAACAATCAATAAAAAATGTTTTCTTAACAATGGACCGACTGTTGTGCCGCACAACAAAGGGAGGCAGGATGGTTGACGAGAGTGTGCATACTCAATTTTTATTGTTAAATGACATACAATACCACGTAATAAAACATAGCTTCTTTTGTTGAAATTATTACACAAGTCCACCTTACAGACCTTTAAAAGTTGACGAAGATATGGAGCTGGCTATTTCTGTAATCGAAACAAAGGGCACGATGAGACCTTCCGTAGGGCTCGTCCAGGCTCTCGCCAGTCTTTGTAAATCACTAAATAAAGCAAAAAAATGATAGTTATGTACTTGAAAAAAAGTTAAATCACACAGAAAACTTAAATAAACAATTTACAGCAAGTTTTAAATAACATATTGTTCTGTAAAACTAGAAAAATTAAAGCTTTTGTACAAAGCCGCCATCTCGCGCGAAGTATGGACTATATGATCGATAAAAATGTGTATTACTATTCAGTCGACTGTAAAATTTCTACAAAAGCGTTGTTGGCACTGAAACAAGTACAACTGCTATAAAACACTTTACACGACCGTGTAAACCTGAGAGTCTTTGCGTCGGGTATGGGATCTTTAGAAAAATTTGGGGCTCTGTTTCAGCACTGTTCGGCATTTGCTTCAAGTTTAGGTCAGAATAAAAACACAACTGCACCCAAAAGAAACGGCGTAATTTTCCGTGAACAATGCGACAACCAAACATAAATAAGTTATGCAACAATTGCTAAAGGCATGGCATTGTACACTGTCGTCGTCTACGGTACGTTAAAATGCCTGAACTTGCACCAAAGCGAAACATAGTCAATCATCTCTAGAAGCGTACGAGAATTCTGTAACGAATAAAATCTCTATACTCCAGATTCAGGAGGTTGGGATCAAGCATCATGTCCTGCCCTCCCTTTTAGCCATCCACCAACTGTCAGACAAGTTTGCGTTCGATAATATTCGGCAGTTACGTCACAGAAGAAAAAAAATACGAGCGAGCAAGACACCAGACCAGCTATGTGATTGGACTGAAAAATTCCTCGAAAGTGGAGCGCAGTATGGCGCTCTTAACGGAGGGAAATCTTCAGATGATTAACTCGTAACCGCATGCTCGTATTTTCATGACGTTACTCTACACGTTGGGTGTTTTTTACCCCATTCAGAAAATAACATTTTCATAAAACTATCCAGGAAATTGGAATGTGCGTGAAAATATCACAACATTAGAATATTTTGAAAGTGTATTTAACGACTTTTAAGATGTAAACACTCACTTCTTATAATGACGAAAATTAAATCTCACGAAGACAGTTTATTACGGGGGGGGGGGGGGGGGTTCTCTTTTATAATCAATATCATAACCAATACATTCTTTGCAGACTGACTATTAATGTTCCTTATATATAATCTAGAAAAAGCCTTGCACATAGTTTTAGTTTTGTGGGCTCTTACTGGGGACACAGAAAATATAGCTTTGCTATGTCTTTGCTCGTCCATTCCTGTGATGGACCTCACAGTAGATTTGATAATTGAGGACAAATGTTTCTTGGTGGTGCAGATTATTTTCCCTTACTTAATAACTTGCTTCAGATATTGCTGCCACATCTTCTAAACCACCACTATCGTCCTCTTACTCAGCGTCTGTATTACGATTACTCTCTGAAATGTAGTTATTTCCGTTCTCAGACTCATTCCTTATCTGATATTCGTTTGTACAATGTTCTGCATACGAGATGCCATGTCTTTATCATATTCGAATGTGCAGTGTGTTCCCAAAGCGCTTACAGAGCTACACTGTCACACGCTCGGTGTATTTTTTACCCAGGCACTAGAAGACACATCTGTCCTCAAAGAGACAATGAGTGAAACTGGGTAGCTTATATATTGTTGCAAGGAGAGACAGTTTGTTGAAAGATATGTGGAAGGTCACATTTTTACAAATTATCTAGCAATACTTCCAACGTATGAATACAGTGCCATATACTGTATTTTACCCCACGCGTGGGTTTACCGGTCAAAGTAGCTTCAGGCATATCTAAGGTTGCGATATCTAGCTGGGGTCTCGTTGGAACGCTCTGAAATGGAGGTGTAGAAATGAAGTAAAAATGTATTTTTTAATGTAATTACTTTTTATTTAGAACACAATTACATAGAACGTGTTGCGCCAGTAGTAGTGGAGCCATATTTTTCTTAAGATTTTACCTTTTTCAGCAAGTCTTTTTTTCCCTTTTACGTATTTGTAAAACTCCATGCAAGTCAGTTCGTAGTTAAACTGGCACTGCCAGATTGATTCCACAGTCCCTGGCAGCAGTCAATTTCTTTCGTCAGTCCACTGGGCCGGCATGAGCGAAAATGCTCTTTCCACAGTGTCATTGTGTGCGGGAATAGAATAACAACACTCGTATAATTTTAGAAATTGGCAATTGTGTTCAGAATTTTCGGTTTCCTTAAGAAAGCAAATCCACCTTTCTTCCAGGGAGTGTTTAGGCTTCCATTCTTCCGAGTCACACTTAGCTTCTAAAAAGCTCTTCAGATTCCTGAAAACAGTAGTCGCCTGAAATATTCACATCATTTTTTAGTCAGGTATATGAAGTGTTTGCAGTCATTACCCAATCTGGGGCTTCAGGCAGAGTCATCCAGTCAAATAATTCATGTTTATTAAAATAAATAACCAATTTCTCTACGTAAATGAATGCTATGGCATAGAAAGCCATTGTCTCTTCCTCAAATTTCGAAATAAAATTAATTATTTCATGGTTAGGGTTCTGATTCTCTAATTTGTTCAAACTCATCTTGGTTTGCATGCCAATAAAATTGGCAGTATTCCTTTCATTCAGACATCTTTGCGTATCGATTGATATATTTCTCATTTCCGTTATCGAGACTTCATTTTTCCTCACGCTTTTTATATTTCTTTCAAACAGAACCAAGTTTGACTGCAGAAACATGAAGTAAAGTTCACTGATCGGACTAATTAAAAAATCTGAATTTATTTTAAGTGGCCTGTCTTTGGCGTCAAAAAAATTGTACAGCCATCTTGTTTTTGAGTGAGATAGAAGAGTCTGATGATTGACATGAACGTATAAGCATAACTCTTTGAACTTCTCTGTCCTTGCCGTTTATATTGAGGAATAATTAATTATTTTCGTGACGATTATCTCAGTGTCGTCAGTTAACATTCCAGCAGCGCTTGGTATAGTATTGTGGAGAAAATGGGTAAGGCATGAAATTCCTTTTACATTTTATCCTAGTTTTTTTTTTTTTTTTTAATCTGGTGAATGGTGAAACACATTCGGCTGGCCGCGTCGATGAAGCCCTCCGAAGTTGGTATTGTCTCCACAAAAAGGGATTAATTTATATTATGGAATTTGCAGTTGTCCTAAAGTGTCCAGACAAAACTTTACAGTTGTCTGTGACTCATTATTCAGCGAATCAAACTTCAACATCTCTGGTATATTCTCAGTAAAGTATTGAACAACTAAAGCAAACATCTTTTCAGCCTTGTGATTTGATGCCTCTTTGCCTATGCCGTAAAATGAATCTTCTTGCAATTGTGTTATGCATTTGGACAGGGAGTGTATGCGAAAATATTTTTAACAATCACTGTAGCTTTGGTCCTGGCTTTAGACTCCTTTGCGTCGACTTTGGACTCAGGATTCATCGCGGCATTCAGTTTTACGGGACAGTCAAGTGAACTGAAGGACTGATGATGCTCGGCAGCTTTATAAGCTGCTGTTAGTTCTGCAATAGCAACGGACAGTTCCTTCTGGGTATTTTCTTCGATCAAAACCATAGAAATAAGCTTTAAAACCGTAACACTCCCGAATTCCGAATGTTTCCGCTATTGACTTGAGTACCTCAGAAGGAAGAACTCAATCAACATACTCCTTCAAACGCAACACAATTCGAACTGTGTAGTGTTTGGCACAGCTGCTTTCCCCGTGGCGTCATGCGCTCTACTGAGAAAACATTGCTTTCTGTGCAAGAAATGTGATGTCTCACATCTGTCTTACCTTCGTGAGTTACTGAGATGAAAAAGTTACAGATCTCGCACAACACTTCCTGGTCCGTACGTCCTTTCTTCATAGAAGACCGCTCTTTTGTGTAATCAAGTGGTTCAAATGGCTCTGAGCACTATGGGACTAAACATCTGTGGTCATCAGTCCCCTAGAACTTAGAACTACTTAAACCCAACTAACCTAAGGACGTCAAACACATCCTTGCGCGAGGCAGGATTCGAACCAGCGACCGTAGCGGTCACGCGGTTCCAGACTGACGCGCGTAGAACCGCATGGCCACACCGGCCGGCTTTTGCGTAATCATCCGAAAAGTGACACTTTCTCTTTTCATCCTTACGGATTGTCGTAAGCTATGGTAAGTTTATTAGACGGTAAACAGTCGACAATAACACTTTAGTCGTCGAAGTAAACGTCACTTTACACTTCACGCCGTATATCCCCGCTGTAAACGCTTGCCGGCCGAAGTGGCCGTGCGGTTCTAGGCGCTACAGTCTGGAGCCAAGCGACCGCTACGGTCGCAGGTTCGAACCCTGCCTTGGGCATGGATGTGTGTGATGTCCTTAGGTTAGTTAGGTTTAATTAGTTCTAAGTTCTAGGCGACTGATGATCTCAGAAGTTAAGTCGCATAGTACTCAGAGCCATTTGAACCATTTTTAGTAGACGCTTCAAACATTACTAACATGCGCTCTGCGTTCGCATTACATTGAGAAAGAATCGTCTTATCAGATCCTTATTCAAATGGGAACTGCCCGAGCTTCAGCCTGGAGCTGCTTAAATAGTACCAGCTCCGTACTACGGGACAACTCTGGTATTTTCTCGAATGATGGCGCTATATCTAGAAGGTGCTTGCGTCGTGGATACAGAATTCGCAACATGCAACGCCATCTGTCGAAATAAACTTGTTGACCTGGTCGAAATAAACTTGTTGACAGAAATAAATCTAACCGATGCTGCATTTACATGTTGAGCTAATAGGTGGCGTTACTTCAATACTTGAGCCAAGCTCGTAACAGTAATTTGCAAGATTCGGACGAAATTGAGTCTTGTTTGGATAAGAAGATCCATTACGGTGACGCTCCCGATATATCGGGACAGGTGTCGCACCTATCCATACGATGAGGGAGTTTTGAAGCAACGTTACTGCTCATAATGTGTATAAATGGCCCAGTGTATAATGCCAGAATATTCAGTTGACCGTTGATTGTAAACATATCGAAATGTATCGTATTATGCATACTAGGCGACAAGTTCCATTATTATATGATTACACCTTCTCCAAACAATCGCTGGAAACTTTAAAATGAACGTAAACAGTATCGACCGCAAGAAACCTTTATTTTTGTGGTTAGCGATTAGCAGTTGACGGTCGGGTAGTTCGAAACGCCTGCTTCGTTCACCACCACCGCCTGCCAACATGGTATGAGGTCTGAAGACAGCCAGTAATCGACAGAAATAGGTAACTACAAAAATAAAGGTTTCTAGTTGTCAAGCCTGTCTACATTCATATTGAAGTACTAAGAAAAACAGCTGTTCTGCACATGAAATGCTCTCAAAAATTACTAATCACTGGAAACTTTCGAACTCAACTAAACTGTGAGTACGTATTGGGATCGATTTAAAGCAGTGACGCACAGACTGTAGCCTGCTGTTGATCTGATGGCGGCCCCCTCCTCTGTGTTCATTCTTGTACGTTGAGCCAAGCATCGAAGCAACAGTGAAATACACTACTGGCCATTAAAATTACTACACCACGAAGATGGTGTGCTACAGACGCGAAATTTAACCGACAGGAAGAAGATGCTGTGATATGCAAATGATTAGCTTTTCAGATCATTCACACAAGGATGGCGCCGGTGGCGACACCTACAACGTGCTGACATGAGGAAAATTTCCAACCGTTTTCTCATACACAAACAGCAGTTGAGAGGCGTTGCATGGTGAAACGTTGTTGTGATGCCTCGTGTAAAGGAGGAGAAATGCATACCATCACGTTTCCGACTTTGGGAAAGGTCGGATTGTAGCTTATCGCGATTGCGGTGTATCGTATCGCGACATTGCTGCTCGCGTTGGTCGAGATCCAATGACTGTAAGCAGAATATGGAATTGGTGGCTTCAGGAGGGTAATACGGAACGCCGTGCTGGATCCCAACGGCCTCGTATCACTAGCAATCGAGATGACAGGCATCTTATCCGCATGGCTGTAATGGATCCTGCAGCCACGTCTCGATCCCTGAGTCAGCAGATGGGGGGACGTTTGCAAGACAACAACCATCAGCACGAACAGTTCGACGACGTTTGCAGCAGCATGGACTATCAGCTCGGAGACCGTGGCCGTGATTACCCTTGACGCCGCATCACAGACAGGAGCGCCTGCGATGGTGTACTCAACGCCGAACCTGGGTGCACGAATGGCAAAACATATTTTTTTCGGATGAATTCAGATTCTGTTTACAGTATCTTGATGGTCACATCCGTATTTGGCGACATCGCAGTGAACGCACATTGGAAGCGTGTATTCGTCATCGTCATACTGGCGTATCACCCGGCGTGATGTTATGGGGTGCCATTGGTTACACGTCTCGGTCACCTCTTGTACGCACTGACGGCACTTTGAACAGTGGACGTTACATTTCATACGTGTTACGACCCGTGGCTCTACCCTTCATTCGATCCCTGCGAAACCCTACATTTCAGCAGGATAATGCACGACCGCATGCTGCAGGTCCCGTACAGGCCTTTCTGGATACAGAAAATGTTTGACTGCTGCCCTGGCCAGCACATTCTCCAGATCTCTCACCAACTGAAAACGTCTCAGTTATCGAGGCGGACCGGCGGCCGCTGATCTGACAGGTTTGCGCGGCTTTATTCATAATGATGATAAGATGCCTCACCCACCCAATCACCGTGCTTTTGTTCACTGCCAGGTCTCCACAGACATTCTGCAAGCGCGTATGAATATCTGCAACGCTCTGATTCGCCGCCAAGAGAAACTCAATGAGCGCTCTCTGTTTGGTACGCATCTCCGTTACGGACCTCATTTTGAAGGCTACGTCTAGCGTCAGATGCAGGGACTGAAGCGGGAATGTTCCACGAAGACCCACAACAAATTTTTTCAACTGAAATGGCTGAGAAAAAAAAAGTGTTACGTTATTTATTGAAAACCTCTCGAACATTGTCGTCATTATATTTGTTAAATAAAACTAATATTTGTGAAACAAATGATGTAAACTAATTATTGTATGGCTTTTTATTTTTTGTTTCTTACGGCCCTTAATGTAGTCATAGTGAGGGGTTTGCGGCCTGCGTTGCTAGCAAGACTGTACACCCCTGATATACCGGGTGATGAAAAAGTCAGTATAAATTTGAAAACTTAATAAACCACGGAATAATGAAGATAGAGAGGTAAAATTTGACACGCATGCTTCGAATGACATGGGGTTTCATTAGATCCAAAAAAAAAAAAAAATTACAAAATGTCCGACAGATGGCGCTGGTCAGCAAAGGTACGCCGATATGTTACAGAATATCATCCCCAGGCTGCCTCATAAACACCTGCTGGAACGTACGATGTTTATGCGGGATGGCGCTCCACCCCATATTGCTAGATGCGTGAAAGATCTCTTGCGCGCGTCGTTTGGTGATGATCGTGTGCTCAGCCGCCACTTTCCTCATGCTTGGCCTCCCAGGTCCCCAGACCTCAGTCTGTGCGATTATTGGCAAGGTATCGTGGTCGACCGACATCTCTAGGGATGCTGATAGACAACATCCGACGCCAATGCCTCACCATAACTCCGGACATGCTTTACAGTGCTGTTCACAACATTATTCCTCGACTACAGCTGTTGTTGAGGAATGATGGTGGACATATTGAGCATTTCCTGCAGAGAACTTCATCTTTGCTTTGTCTTACTTTGTTATGCTAATT
Source organism: Schistocerca serialis cubense (assembly GCF_023864345.2). Taxonomy (NCBI): domain Eukaryota; kingdom Metazoa; phylum Arthropoda; class Insecta; order Orthoptera; family Acrididae; genus Schistocerca; species Schistocerca serialis. The sequence goes on from NC_064639.1 coordinate 314,744,691, forward strand.
ATTGCTATTCTGATCAGATGAAGCGCCATCTGTCGGACATTTTGGAACGTTTGTATTTTTGTGGTTCTTATAAAACCCCATGTCATTCCAATGTGTGTCAATTTGTACCTCTCTATCTACATTATTCCGTGATTTATTCAGTTTTCAAATTTATACTGACTTTTTGATCACCCGGTAAAGTGAAACTGTCACGTAAGACTATTCGCTCATAAGACGGATCCTTGACTGTGATATTCATTGACAGAACCTTCAGGAAGTGCAATACACGCACCAGCGAGGTAGATTACAAAACTCTCGTCCAGCCGACACTTGGCGTTTGGTCCCCACTCTGAGATCCTTACCATGTAGGATTGGTAAGAGAAACAGAGAATATCCTAAGCAGAGAGGCACTTCTCGCCACCGGCTCGTTTACTAACAGTAAGCGCGAAAGCGTCACGGATATGATCATCCATCTCCAGTGCAGACGCTGCAAGAGAGCCACCACAATGCGATTCAATGTTAGAATTCTTAGAGCGTTCGTTCCTCCAGGAGTCAACCAACATATGGCTTCGTACTACATGTTCCTCATAAGAAAAAAGATGAAGGAAAAATTCTAGAGATTTGCGCTCTTATGGGGGCTTTCAATCGACCTCCTTCCCGCGCACCATTAGCGACTGGAACAGGAAAGAGAAGAAATGTCATCAAGTACCCTCCACCACACACTCCAATACGACTTGAAGAAGATAGGTGCAGAAGAGTTCTTGATTACTTTGCGCAGTTTTTTTCACGCGCAACTTCCGGTAAGACGTACCAGAGTTTGTGACACAGTCAAGCAGCGCGTATTTTTCTAGAATGAATATCCGTCACAAAGTTGGCAGGAAAAGGAACAAATAATCTTAAAACCCGTAACTACATATTGCTTTTACATAATCTTTCAACAGCTTTAGTCCTTTTTCGTTAAAGCTGTGGGAGGTGGAAAAGTATAACAGGAGTTAAATCAGATATCTGAATAGGAGTGATGAAATTTTATTAAATGACATATTTGAAAATACTTACACTACTGGCCATTAAAATTGTTACACCACGAAGATGACACGCTACAGACGCGAAATTTAACCGACAGGAGGAAGATGCTGTGATATGCAAATGATTAGCTTTTCAGACCATTCACACAAGGTTGGCGCCGGTGGCGACACCAACAACGTGCTGACATGAGGAAGTTTCCAACCGATTTCTCATACACAAACAGCAGTTGACCGGCGTTGCCCGGTGAAACGTTCTTGTGATGCCTCGTTTAAGGAGGAGAAATGCGTACCATCACGTTTCCGACTTTGATAAATGTCGGTTTGTAGCCTACCGTGATTGCGGTTTATCGTATCGTGACATTGCTGCTCGCGTTGGTCGAGATCCAATGACTGTTAGCAGAATATAGAATCGGTGGGTTCAGGAGGGTAATACGGGCCGCCGTACTGGATCCCAACGGCCTCGTATCACTAGCAATCGAGATGACAGGCATCTTATCCGCATGGCCGTAACGGATAGTGCAGCCACGTCTCGGTCCCTGAGTCAACAGATGGGGACGTTTGCAAGACAACAACCATCAGCGCGAACAGTTCGACGACGTTTGCAGCAGCATGGACTATCAGCTCGGAGACCATGGCTGCGGTTACCCTTGACGTTGTATCACAGACAGGAGCGCGTGCGATGTTGTACTCAACGACGAACCTGGGTGCACGAATGGCAAAACGTCATTTTTTCGGATGAATCCAGGTTCTGTTTACAGCATCGTGATGGTCACATCTGTGTTTGGCGACTTCGCGGTGAACGCACATCGGAAGCGTGTAGCCGGCCGTAGTGGCCGTGCGCTTCTAGGCGCTACAGTCTGGAACCGAGCAACCGCTACGGTCGCAGGTTCGAATCCTGCCTCGGGCATTGATGTGTGTGATGTCCTTAGGTTAGTTAGGTTTAATTAGTTCTCAGTTCTAGGCGACTTATGACCTGAGAAGTTAAGTCGCATAGTGCTCAGAGCCATTTGAACCATTTTTTTGGAAGCGTGTATTCGTCATTGGCATACTGGCCGTTGTGATGGTATGGGGTGCCATTGGTTACACGTATCGGTCACCTCTTGTACGCATTGACGGCACTTTGAACAGTGGACGTTACATTTCATATGTGTTACGACACGTGGCTCTACCCTTCATTCGAACCCTGCGAAACCCTACATTTTAGCAGGATAAAGCACGACCGGGCCTTTCTGGATACAGAAAATGTTCGACTGTTGCCCTGGCCAGCACATTCTCCAGATCTCTCACCAATTGAAAGCGCCAGGTCAATGGTGACCGAGGAACTGGCTCGTCACAATACGCCAGTCACTACTCTTGATGAACTGTGGTATTTTGTTGAAGCTGCATAGGCAGCTGTACCTGTACACGCCATCTAAGCTCTGTTTGAATCAATGACCAGGCGTATCAAGGCCGTTATTACGGCCAGAGGTGATTGTTCTGGGTACTGATTTCTCAGGATCTATGCACCCAAATTGCGCGAAAATGTAATCACATGTCCGTTCTATTATAATATATTTGTCCAATGAATACCCGTTTATCATCTGCATTTCTTGTTGGTGTAGCAATTTTAATGGCCAGTAGTGTAGAACTATTTAATTTGAAGCAAACTTGATACTACAAAAATATAGAGTTGTGGTTGTGCACCCCATGACCTCCCGCTTGAAACCGTGCTTGTACTATATTGACAACAAAAAGATTAGTAAATAATGTTTGGGTTTGCGGCCAGAGAGTGTGAGGTTGAATAATTTGAGTACCACCTACTGACGCGAAAGTCATTGTGACGTAAAGGTGCAAATACCACCTTGAATTTGATCGTATGGATTGCATCGCTTTCGAATGGAAAACATGAGCTGAAAACATGACGTTGGTCGAGCATTCTACAGACAAGTACTAGACAGTTTGTTATATTTAATTCAAAAGAATGTGTGACCAACTATATTTACGGTTAAGTCGGTCCTTACTCATGGATCGGTCTGCGCAGATATTTACGCAGATACCCGTGCATAGAACATGCTGCTGTCAACATCTTTCGTCCACACGACACAGTTTCAAATTCAAATGGCTCTGAGCACTATGGGACTTAACTTCTGAGGTCATCAGTCCCCTAGAACTTAGAACTTCTTAAACCTAACTAACCTAAGGACATCACACACACCCATGCCCGAGGTAGGATTCGAACATGCGATCGTAGCGGTCGCGCGGTTCCAGGCTGTAGCGCCTATAACCGCTTGGCCACCTCGGCCGGCGGCACAGTTTCAATTTAGTGCTTACGTGCCATCTGTAGGTCTAGGAAAGTTATTTCAGCGACAAACAGCTACGCTCCCGCAAAAGGATATTTCAGTTCAGGACCCTGACACGCAATTGACAAGATCCTCCGGTGGTAAGTGTCCGCAAATAGTCTTGTAAGAAATGCAAACAAAGGAGTAGAGGCGGAAAAAATATCTAAATTGACAAGAGAACGCTTCCTTCAGCGACGTCAGTGTTCACATATTAATTTGGTGTACTTCGCGAGTTACAGGGCGAACGCGACATCTAGCGAAATTACTTACGAACAAAGATGGAGACGCACATTCTGTATTATTAAAGCTCGCAACACTCGACATTCTATCTCCTCTGACATTGCTTCACTACTTTCGTTCCCAGTCGTGATCATGCTGGGTCTCCGTGTTTCCCAATTCATCAGTAAGGGCAGGAGTTCAAAATACCACAAATTTGCCTTATGAGTATGATCAGGCCAGATATACGTGCCAACGTCACAAGCAGAAGATGAAGAAACAGAGAAAATATAAAAGGATACTGAGCGGATAGATCAGTACGTAAATGAAAATGAAAATCTTATAATCATGGGGGATTGGAATGCGGTTGTAGGAAAAGTAGTAGAAGAAAGGGTTACAGGTGAATGTGAGCGAAGTACTACGAATGAGAGAGGAGAAAGACTAATTGAGTTCTGCAATATTTCAGTAAGTAATATCGAATACTCTATTCAAGAAACATAGAGGAGGAGTTATATTTGGAAAAGACCGGTAGATACGGGAAGATTTCAGTTAAAAATGGTTCAAATCGCTCTGAGCACTATGGGACTTAACTTCTGAGGTCATCAGTCCCCTAGAACTTAGAACTACTTAAGCCTAACTAACCTAAGGACCGTAGCGGTCGCGCGGTTCCAGACTGTAGCGCCTAGAACCACTCGGCCACTCTGGCCGACGATTTCAGTTAGATTACATCGTGGCCAGACAGAGATTCTGAAATCAGATACTGGATTGTAAGGCGTACATAGGAGCAGATGTAGACTCAGATCGCAATATACTAGTGATAAAGGGTAGACTGGGCTTTAGGAGGCTAGTTAGGAAAAATCAGTGCGCAAAGAAGTGGGATACGGAAGTGCTAAGAATGTGATATGCTTGAAGTTTTCTGGGGCTATAGATACTGTGACAAGAAATAGCTCAGTAGGCATTTCAGCTGAAGAGGAATAGACATCTCTAAAAGAGCAATCACAGAAGTTGGAAAGAAAAACGTAGGTACAAAGTACATAACTGCAAAGAAACCACAAACAAGTAACAGAAAAAATACTTCAGCTGATCGATGAAAGAGAGAAGCACAAAAATGTTCAGGGAATCTCAGGAATACAGAGATACAAGTCAGATAGGAATGAAAGAAATAGGAAGTGCAGGGCAGCTAAGGTGAAATGGCTGCAGCAGAAATGTGAAGAAATCGAAAAAGAAACGATTGTCGGAAGGACTAACTCAGCATACAGAAAACTCAAAACAAACTTCAGTGAAATTAAAAGCAGAGATGGTAACATTAAGAGTGCAATGGGAAATCCACTGTTAGATGCAGAGAAGGGGGTGGATACGTGGGACGAGTACACTGAAGGCCTCTGTGAGTGGGAAGACTTCTCTAATGACGTGATAGGAGAAGAAAAGGAGTCGATATAGAAGAGATACAGGATCCAGCATTAGAAGGGAAGTTTAAAAGAGCTGTTGAAGTCTTACGATGGAATAAGGCAAAGGGGATGGATAACATTCTATCAGAATTTGTAAAATGATTGAGGAAAGTGGCAACAAAACGACTATTCGCACCGGTGTATGCACCGTATGATTCTGGCGATATACCATCTGACTTTTGGAAGAACATCATCCACACAATTCTGAAGATTGCAAGAGCTGACAAGCGCGAGAATAATCGCACAATCAACTTATCAGCTCATGCATCCAAGTTGCTGACAAGAATAATATACAGAGGAGTGGAAAAGAAAACTGGGTGTGTGTTAGATAAGGAACAGTTTGGTCTTAGGAAAGGTAAAGGCACCAGAGAGGCAATCATGACGTGGCGGTGTATAATGGAAGCAAGGCTGAAGAAAAATCAAGACACGTTCATAGAATTTGTCGAACTGGAAAAAGCGATCTACGATGTAAAATGGTGCAACGTGTTCGAAAGTCTGAGAAAAATAGGGGAAATAAGGGTAATGTACAATATGTACGAGAACCAAGAGCGAATAATAAGAGTGGAAGACGAGGAACGAGGGGCTCGGATTAAAAAGGGTGTAAGACAGAGATGTAGTCTTTCGTCCCTCTTGTTTTGTCTACACATTGAAGAAGCGGTTACGGAGAGGTTCAATAATGGAATTAAAATTCAAGGTGAAAGGGTATCTGTAATAAGATTCGTTGATGACTTTGCTATTCTGAGTGAAAGTGAGGAATTACAGGATCTGCTAAATGGTATGAACAGTTTAATAAGTATAGGATATGAACTGAGAGTAAATCGAAGAGAGACGAAAATAATGAGAAGTAACAGAAATGAGAACAGCGAGAAACTTAACATCAGGATTGGTGATCACGAAGTAGAGGATGTTAAGGAATTCAGCTAGCTAAGCAGCAAAATAATCCATGACAGTCGGAACAAGGAGGATATCAGAAGCCGACCAGCACTGGTGACAAAACTTTCCTGAGCAAGAGAAGTCTATTAGTATCAAACGTAGACCTTAATTTGAGGGATAAATATCTGAGAACGTACGTTTGGGCACGTCATTGTATGGTAGTGGAACGTGGGCTGTAGGAAGACCAGAAAAGAAGAGGAATGAGGAAGCTCTCCGCTGGATCGACGAGGAAAGGAATATATAGCACTGACAAGAAGAAGGGACAGGATGATAGGACATCAGAAATAACTTCCTTAGTACTACAGGGAGTTGTAGAGGGTAAAAACTGTAGACGAAGAAAAAAGATTGGAATGCATCTAGTAAATAATTGCGAACGTTGGTTGCAAGTGCTAGTCTGAGATGAAGAGGTTGGTACAGGAGAGAAATTCTGTGGGGGGTGGCCTGATTCACATAGTTAACTGATAATCGCGGGACACTTCGTCACGTGACGCCACAGTAGCGTACTTAAAGTGCGTCCACACAATGCCTTTTTCGTGTTCAACATTGCGCATGCACGTAATTTTCCAACAGCACATTGCTACATGCGTTCGGTTGGAATCTTTGCGCTTTTCAGTAGGCGACAGGTAGCTGAAGCTCGTGTGTGTTTGATTGTGTAATGTGTTGAGCTTACCCCGTGAAGCGAATAATGTTTGCTGACTCCAAAGGACAGATGCTAAAGTTTAAGGATAGTTGCAGACAAAGAAGAAAGTCGTACTGAGTGCCCCTTCTGAAGATTATTTAAATAAAAATTCGAGCTCTATTGGCCTGAGCGTCAAGTATTACAAGAAAGGTCTCCGATCAAATTTTTGTAAAGAATAAGATACTGTAAATTTAGAAGTAGAAAACTGAGAAGAATAAGCCAAAAATTTATGAAAAGTGTGGGCCTAAATGAAAACTGTGGACGAATATTCATGCTATGGCGACTTAAAAGCTCGACAACTGGAAAGCCTGACATTTGAACAAAAGAAGTGATGGGGTATGTTTATCTCCTCAAAAAACTACTAAAAATTGAAATGAAGCACATTCATGATGCAAAAAAAAAAGAAAATTGAAAAATACAACGTCCGTTCTAGTTGATTCTGGCTGGCGTTTATGAAATTCCCATATTTATCGAGTGCGACGATATTAATCTACACATCATCTTTCATGATTAAAGTTATGTAAACAAATAAAAAGCGACGAATTGAACGTTAAATAACCTTCAGGTAATGACTAAGAGCCTCCCTTCAATATTTCTCATTTTCAGGAATAATCACTGAAGTACTTTGTTATGAAATGAGGAATAAATAGTTGAAACTGGTATATAAATCGCCATTTACTAGCCAACGAAATTTTTTTGCTAGCTTTGTCGCTGCAGTTTCCCAAGCAGAAAATCTAAACTCTCGCTGTGACCTTTTTTGAAAATTGCAGACAAAACTCTGTCATCACGTCGTATTGCTCGTACCTGTTATTTAGATACTTCCTTACCTACAGCCGCTTTTGTGTTTCCTTTTTCTGTCGCCTTTACAGCACAATAAACGCAACAGAAGCTCGCAACCAAAGAAGGGAATTTATAGGAGACAATGATGTTCACCCCAATCTACATGTGTTTACATGTATTTCGGCGACATGAATATGTTTTTACTTATGAAGTTTTAGAATAGCGGCAAAATGCTGCAGCCCCTCCCTCTCACGAGTTTCTTCCGTGGGCTGGACTGAAGCAAGATCCGGCCCGTTGGTCGCCGGTTGCCCACAGGTGATAAGCTGTCAATTAAAGTCATGGGATAAGACGCACGCGCGACATCTGATGGGGGAAGCGTAAGACATATGTCGCAGACCAGAGGAGACAGCTCCGTTCCGACAGTTGGCAGCAGCATCAGGCAGTTTCCGCGCTCATATATGTATCAAGAATTCACCAACAGATTTGTGATATTACTGTTTGCTTACCGACAAGGAACTTTTACATAGTTGTTAATAGCATTAAGTACGTCTTTTTAGTATAGCGAACGGGGATTCACCGGGTACATTTTTCTTTTTGGTAACGAACCGACCAATCCGCAGTAGTGTTCATATTTGGGTAGTTTATTTAGTTTATAATATTAATATTTCAATGAATCTGTTTAGCGATCGCAGTATTATTTTGTGGCAGTATCACCTTGACCACGTCCGTAGATAATTTTTTTTCTTGCTTCTGCATTACCAACGTTGTTTAATGTTTCAGATGTTGGAGTACCTGGATGGCATATTGCAGTTGCGAGTGCTCATGTGGTGGACTGTGTTGCAAACAATTGCTGATGTAACAGTGAATGCTGGTAGCAGTTCGGTGTGAAGTCTTGATCAGTGAGGAGGTACGTGCGGTGTGTCTCCGTAAAGTGTCCGTGACATACTCTGTTAACCATGTATGCAAACGACATCATCAGATCACTCCACGCTGCTGTAAGAGCCGGCAACTTGCAAGATGTCCTGGAAATGCTGTCGAAAGGAGCAGACCTCGAAGCCGCAGACATTTTTAAGATACGACCGATCCATATTGCTGCGGAGGAAGGCCACTTGGACATTCTTAAAGCGCTTATCGCAAGGGGCTGTAACGTAAATGCACTCGCGGCTTGCGCTACCCCCTTGTTCAATCAGCTGGAGCGGGGAATGACACCGTTACATTTAGCTGTCAGAAACGCTGACCCAAACCTCGCGCTTTGTTTGATTAGTGCTGGCGCTAAAGTGAACGCTGAGAATAGTTCCAAAGTGGTTCCACTGCACCTTGCCGCTCAACATGGCCATTTGTCGGTAGTGAAGGCACTAGTTTCTGCGAATGCAGACGTAAATGCTGAGGACAACCTAAAAGTCACCCCACTTGTTTCCGCTGTGGCGCAGAATTTTGAAGACGTAGCCAAATTTCTTGTACAGAACGGTGCAGTTGTAAATGCTAGAAATTCAGAACGTGTGACACCACTGCATTTCGCAGCAGAAATGGGAAATGTTAACATAGCAAAGCTGCTGATCCAGAGCCAGGCCGCGATTAATGCAAAGAATCTGGAAGGCTTCACTCCATTGCACGTGTCTATACAGAACAGACAAGCCGCAGTAAGTCAGTTTTTAATAAATAGTGGAGCAGATGTGAATGTGACAGATGAAGAGGGATGGACCCCTTTGCATAATGCAGCGCACAGTGGATACCCAGCGGAAACCGCTAGACTTTTGATTGCGAAAGGTGCTAGCGTGAATGCGCGGGAAAAGATTGGACGAACACCCCTGCACCTTGCTGCAGCGATTGATTTCACCGATGTAGTGAACATTCTGGTCACAAACAAAGCTGATGTTAATGCGACTGACGACAGGATGTGGACGCCATTGCATAGCGCAGCTTACGACGGGCATTTGGATACTACAAAAATTCTAATAACTGTCAGCGATGCTAAAATTGATGCGAGGACTGAAAAGCAGACTACACCACTGCATTTTGCAGCAGACTACTGGCATGTCGAAGTAGTTAAATACCTTTTGGCAAAAGGAGCCGAAGTTAATGCTCGCGATCACACAGACTGGACGGCACTTCACTTTGCAGCAGATGAGGGTTCCATCCTAGTACCTCTAGGGGCTTCGGGACACTCGGGTGCAGAAGCGCAGCACTCAAAAATGAGTACTGTGCGAGCTCTCATCGAAAACGGAGCTGATATAAATGCAAAGGGAAGCAACGATGAAACAGCTCTGCACGTAGCCGTTAAGTATGGCGATTTAGCAACCCCTAGATACCTGTTGGAGAACGGTGCGTATTATGATGTGACGACCGTATCTTTCTTTGGTAACATTACCGTTTCACAAATTGCTGCGATGAGAAGAAACGAAGAATTAAATGCTTTATTGTGTGCTGTTGAAAATCTGTTTAAAGCTGTGACAAGAGCCAAGTGTGTTGAAATTGAAAAATGTGTTAAAGAAGGGGCACCAGTCAACAGCAGAAGCGTGAAGTATGGAACTCCACTTACGTATGCATCATGGAAAGGACATTTAGACGTTGTTAACGTTTTGCTTAAAAATGGGGCCAGTATTAATTTGAGTAACAGTAATGGTGTTACTCCACTACATTATGCAGCAAAATTTGGCCATCATGGAATATTGTGCACCTTATTGCAACATGGTGCAGTATACGATGCAAGAACCAAATCAGGCAAAAAAACACCACTACATTTCGCTCAAGAAGGAGGTAAAAAAGAAATTACAGACTCTCTAAAACTGATTGAATCTATGTTTATTAGAGTAAGCAAAAAGAATAACACAGTGCTGAAAGAGTTAAATGAATTAAAGAATGTAAAACATGCTGTATTTCTTGCCATAAAAAACTGCAAAAATGTAAATAACGCAACTCTGCCACAAATAGCTTTTAATAATGGGTATAATGAACTTTGTAAATTGTTTTGTTAATAGAGTTTTAGTGATTTTGTAATCAGAAAAGTAGCCATTTCCAATTGTTTTATGAAGATAAAATTGCTTCACATAGGTTATGACAGTCAATGTTCATTTGAGATGTCAGGTTCTTTTTTTTTTCGCTGTAGTGATTGTTCACTGACAAACAAGAAGATTAACGTTTGCACATCTGACATTGCCTACCACATTGCTGTGAATATCCGTATGCATCAGTACATTTTTTACCTGTACTGTTTATTACTAGGCTACATATCAGAAATCCAAAGTTCAACACTTTTGTGCTAAACTTCAGAATATACATGTTTTGTTAGGAAACTGGCACAGTCTTGCCTATTATTACTGAATGTATTTTATATTTTCTCTCACCTCAGTGTTAGAAATGTGTGAAAATAACAGTACAGTATATATTTCGTTGAAATGTCATAAGGCCTATGATTTTTCTAAACAATGATCAGTTATTCACTCCATTAACTGTGAAAAACATAATAACAATATTGACATTTATGTACATATGAAGTGTTATGTTTAAAGAGTGTTGCAGGATAATGAAAATGTGTTAAGCGTGTGTGAAGTGTGATGTTTAAGACTATTTTAGAATAATAAAATGCATTCCTCCTTGTACTGAAATAGTTCTGAGATGCTGCACAGATGTATAATGTAGTTTATATTTATAAGCTGCATGGATTGTATCATTCTAATTTCATAATCATTCAATAAAGCCTTTCAATAATTACTATAGCTAACGTATTTTATGATCTGTCAGAAATCTATGTGAAACAGGAACACTGCAGTTTTCAGACTAGGCTGAAGTTATTGCCTTTTTGTAATAGTGATTACTGATGGATGTCATTTCACAAAAGCAAATTATCAAATCAAATGTCTTCAGTAATAAATAAAAAGTAATGCCCTTTATGTAAAACAATGTGGACCTAAAATGTATGGTAACATGAGTCAGTCACTAGAAAAATGAATTTGCATTTGCAACAACATATATAGTGCCTTTTATAAAGTAGCAAATAACATGCAAGTACCTTTTTTACACTTGCAGAACATATACAATTAATCAATAATGCAATCTGGAGTCATTAATCAGATACAAATAACAGCACTGATGATTAAAAGTGGAAATGAAAAGAAATGATACATCAAAATAAACGTAATCAAAATAGGGGACACAAGTCAATAATTCTTGTATTTCGTTCATGTGTGACTATAATTAAGAGATTTTTGCTAGTGAAAGCCTGAAGTTCATATCATTCTTTCTTCATTGTGGTTCCTGTAAACAGAAACTGTCAGATGTGAGGATAATTGATTAACATTAATAGGATCTCGCAGTAAGAAATAGTACTGAGTATGGTAAGCTTAAATCTTTTGAGTAGCTAATAATAGGCTATATATTTATTACAATTTGGTTTTGTTGTCCATTTGTACACCGAAGTATTTTACAAATCTTGTTTTATGTGACGGGTGAACTTTGACATCTACTTCTTGAAGCTACAGACTACTGACTTATATGCTCACAAAAACTTACACACATCAAACAACCCACCAACATGTGTCAATGTGCTTTACACACAAAATAAATACAAGATAGTAAAATTAGGAACTTCCTTCCATGTGTTAAGGAACTGGCATTTATCTCCTATTGGAAGCTTACATTTAAAAATCAAAGTTTAATCACTATCAGCATATGTAACTATGGAACCCTTGCTATTTGTCATTTAACCAACAGAAGTTTTCAGTTCTTCAATCTAAATGATGGGGTAATTAGTAGGAGTGAACAGTAAGGTAAGTTTTTCATTTTTTTATGTGTAGAGATTTAATTTTTCACCCATTATGTCTGATAACAAAAGGTTGAGGACCTGTGCATCTGAATATGAGAACCTGTCCTGATTTTTGACAACAGGGTGAAGTCTACATGCAAATTGACTTTGTGTCTTACATTCTGATTGTGCGAACTGCAGTTCATCTGAAACATTTTTATATGGGAAAGCTGATGGCAAGTAATGGTAGGAACTTCACAGTCTCTGAAGAGGACTGATCATGAGATATGGTTATCTGCTTCAAATAATACTCCTGCTGCATGGTTTTGCTGAATAAATACCTTTTTTACTTCACTTTCATTACCACAGAGTATAAACAGGATTGCCACAGGTTCTGAAAATCAGTGAATTTCAAACTCACCTGGGAAATTTGAAACAAAACACTGGAAAAATCTTGTTTTTGTCTCAGTAGATGAAATGGTTTGTTTACCGAGGGGTCCTGCATCATTGCTGGATGGTTGCAGCTGAGTATGTTCATTGCTTCCCTACTCCCTCATTACTACTGCTTCTGCCCTTCGTACCATTCGCCCTCGGCTTGCAGTCAGTGCTGTCACCACTTCTTGCTGCTAGCCTGGCAGGTGCTGAAGAGAAGCAGGTAGACATGAGAAGTAGTTTGTTGGTAATGATTCTCAGAGACTGTAGACACAGCGGCAGTAGATGGTGGCCATGTGTGCAGGAGTTGTGCCTTGAGTAATTGTGTGAATGGGTGAGTGCTCTCATTTTTGACAAAAGCTGGGGCTGAAAATTTAGTTATGAGAGTGTGATTGACTTTTCTACGTGCCTGTCTGTGGCTCTGCAATCATCTTTACGGTGAGTTGATACCTATCCTCATTATTATTGATTTCAGAGTATTTGAACAAGTTATCTGTTGCATGGATTGATCACCGTGGTCTCATTTCATCAACATACTGTCTGCGGCCCATGAATAACTGGCCACATGAGTGAATTTCCACAATGGGCCAAAACTGCAGGCCATTTCTCTGGTTATCTGTAATGAATTGGGCCTGCCAATCTGAAGCCATTCAGTTCCCACTAATGTGCAGGCCCTGCCCATCAGATCTAGTCTCACCCATCTGCCCGCACTCGGGGTCTGTTTGTGCATTGCATAATGAACCAGATCTTTGTGCTTTATTCATGGACTGAGGTCTGCGGTGCTCCTCAGCAGACCAGAGGCCGTGGGCAATGGATTTCAGGAATTGCGACTGCCTCACCATAAACATGTTGTACAGTGTGATGTTTTGTAGACATTTTATTTGTTATAATACATTTTGGCACTTCAAAAGTAGTTTATATGTTAGAAATGGATGATAAGAAGAAGAAAATTGTGTCAGTCGCTGGTGGTTTGTACACTATGTACTCATATATTTCTCGAAAGAAAAATTACACAATATCTATAAAATCAAACAGTGAAAAATAATATTAATACCTGCAAAAAAGTAGCTATAACACAGTGGGTAATAACCGACTACAATGAACATAGTAGAACCAACATTTTATTGGTGGTCACCTACAGTGTTGGTTTACACAATTCCTCCCCACCTTCTGAACTTCTTTCAAGAGGCCTACTTTTCTATGAGGTTATTTCTGAAATCAGTGAAGGTATTTTAAATCTGACTTGCGACTCCAAGAAAATGTGTATTTTTTTCACCAAATGTGTTTCATTTTATTGAAAGAAAATGACATCAGTGGCCTTAACAAAACACACATATAATATTTGGCTTCCTTTCTCCATCTAAAGCAGTTCATTACAAGAGATGTTGATGTTATTATAGAAGATGTTTGCTCACATCGGGAAACACCATCTGCTTGCAATTTTTTTTTTAGATATTTCCTCGTTTTCAATATTGTTCCTTGTACTGTAACTGCAAAGACAGCTTGTCAACTTACATCTTAACTTACCCTTTAGACCGAAAGATTTTCAGGGAAAAATGCTAAAATGTGCCTGGAAATCAGGATGTATCAGGGAAACAACATTTAATATAGATGTAGGACAAGTCAATAGAAGATACAGAGGAGATAAAATCACATATATTCTTTGAAAGGAATAGGCTATGTGCTGGCACAAGTTTCCTCCTCTCCGTTCCTTTCATCTATAGAAACATAAACCCCACATTACACTGCACATACATGCATCACAGACATTCACACAATACCGATATGCCCTTGGAGAAATGTAATGGCAAACCAGCTCCCCCATGACCTTGACATGAATGGTAAAGTAGGATTTCTGCATCATCTCCAACAAGCTCATCGCTGAATATGCTACTACTTTCATATATGGGGACACATGACAACATGAATCTTGTTTTTTTGTATTGCATTTGATTCTGATACCTCGTTTTTGTGTTTGGAATACAGAGTGTATTCCCCAGACTATTAATTAAAGCTGTTTACTTCAACTCAATACAGTGAGATACCCTGCAGAGTGCAAACATGTTGAATGGTGGCTCTTGATTAATATATTTACATGGTGACTCCACTTTATTGTTAACCAAGGAATTTTGCCCAATGTGTTTAATATGGTGACTGATCTTTAATGTTTACTTTTGGTAGCATTGGATAGGTTTTAGTGTTTCAAAAAGTGTAGTATGTGTCATGGTGAGATTGATGCTTGAACTGTTTCCTTTGTATCATATTTAGACCTATTCAGATATTGGCTGGTCTGTGTTTAGTTTGGTTGAATTTGGGCTCTTGAGTGATACACTTGTCATAATCAGACACAACTGTTTCTTGCAGTCATTTGAAGTAATTAGGATGTCATTTTTGTGGGATTAGATCAGAAGTATTTCCAACACTGAATCTTATGGGACTTTGTACTTCATGCTCTCCTATTTTGAAAGAAGTTTTATACCTGCATTGCAGTTGTTTCACTGTGACTTAAATTCTGTTTTCCTGGTAATATTCTGCACATGAAAAATAGATGTTCCCATTAAGGCTGTTATATTTTTGTTTATCAAACAGAATTTCATGGTTCACGTAGTCAAAGAAATGGACAATGCATGCTGTGGGGCACAGGATCATCCCGTGAACCTGGTGCAGAAAGAGCAGCTTACAACAGCATTGTCTACCCAAAGCAGAGGTAGGCGGCACCGAGTTTGCCCACAAGGGTGATGGCAATTGAATGGCTGCACAGCCCTGGATGAGATCCACAGACCTCCATGGTGAAATACTGACAGCAGCTGAAGTAGGTCCCCCAAGTGGTCCACTCCTGTTGGAGGCCCTTATGTCCACGACATCGGACTAGGCACTAATGGTTGGACTACAGCTGGTAGCAGGTGGAGTCCAGAGAGAATGAGTGAGCCATGGAGACTTGTAGAATCAAGGACTGATGTAGGTGCCTTCTCAGGACTGGTGCCTGGCAGACTGTGATACCTTTGGCTGAAAATTACGAGTGTCTGTATGGTATTGGCCAATCATAGTTTTGCTAAAGCATCAGTTTTTATCACATAAGCCAAATGCCAGTGGCTTAGATGGGACCTTTCTACTGTGTTGGTGTTATTTACACTGTTGGCCTCTCTGCTTGGTGACAACATGAGGTAACTAACTACCTTTACACTTTGGCATCAGTACTTGGTGCATCAGCAGATAACTCTGGGGTAGCTCTGCCCTACCATCTGACTTGACATGCTTCCCTGACTTCTTGCATTAACTGAGGAAGGTTTCTTAATTTTTACCCAGCCACTCTAAATTAATAATTCCAGTGCAGCAACAACATGTTTTTGATTTTCCTACATTTTCTACTACATATTTTAAGAAATGTTTATTAAATGTACCTGCTACATGTGACTGATCATTTATAGCCTTTCCATTTAAATTAATAGTTGTGTTATCCTGTCCTGTCAGTCATTTTTTGTTGTTGTTATTTCCTGTTTTTCCAGTATTCCCTCATTTTCTCCCCATGAAGTCTCTTCCCTTCTTCTGTCCATGTTGTTCCCAATTTTTTATTTCTTCTGCTTTTCCATTTTATTTTAAAATGGTTTCTTTCAGCTATTTCTGATTCTTTGATGTTGTTTCTTTCTAGATCTTTCCTTATTTCTGACTCCATGCTACTGCCGGTTTCTTCTTTCAGAAATATAAGAGTATTTGTTTCGTTAGTCTATTTACATCCATTCGGTAGAGGTGTCCAAAAAAGGTTACTTCAGATATTTTCTCTATATTTTTGTAGATCTCCTCATTACTTCTTATTTTCCAACCACCTGCAGTTTTTATTGCACCCATTATTTTTCTAATAACCCTTCTTTCCAGTACCTCTAGTCTGTCCATGTTATAGTTCATTGTTAGTCCATGTTATAGTTCATTGTTAGGCATTCAGATCCACATAAACATTCTAGTCATACCATTGTGGTGTAGTGTTTTAGTTTTGTTTTTCTAGACATACATTTCCTGTTGTAAATATTTTTGGTCAATACATATGCTCTTTCCATTTTGTTAATTCTTACATCTCTTGCAGATTTTTTTAGTCCATTCTGTTGTATAGTCTCTCCAAGATATTTAAATTTATTTACTCACTCTGATTTTCCTAGTTGTATTTCTATGAATTTTGGCACATTTTTTTTTATATTTGTCATGAATTTTGAGACCAGTTCTGTTTGTTATTTTTCCCAGAAGGTTTATCTGAATAACTGCTTCTGTCAGGTTTTCAGAAAGTATTGCAAAATCATTGGCAAAAGCCAAGCAGTTTACCTTAATTCCATTTGTTGTCCTTCCCAGAGTTATTGGTTCAGTTTTGTGATTTTTTAGCTCCAAATTCCAGATCCTTAAAATTTTTTTCTAGAACACAATTAAACAGTAAAGGTGATAAACTATCACCTTGTCTAACACTGGTTTTTATTTCAAAAGGCTGAGTTACTTCTCCCATAAATTTGACTTTAGATATTGTAGCTGTTAGTGTTTCATGAATTAAATATTTGCTAATTTTGATTTAATACCAAATTCTCTAAAGATCTTATCTATTGTTTCTCTGTCTATACAATCAAATGCTTTCTTGAAATCAATAAATGACACTATTATTGGTTTGCTGGTTAACATTCTATGGTAAATTATTGATTTTAAGTTAAAAATTTGTTCTGCACAGGATCTTCCTTTTCAAAAATCACCCTGATACTCTCCCAGTTGATTGTCTAAAGTATCTACCACTCTGTTCAGGAGAATTTTTGATAATATTTTGTATGCCACTGGCAGAAGTGACACTCCTCTGTAATTATTCACATTTCGTTTGTCTCCATTTTTATGTAGCGAGTGGATTAATGCTGCTTTCCATTCAACTGGAATCTTTTCAGTTTTCCAAATGTTGTCAAAAAGCTGCTGTAGATCCTTTATGATTTTTGGTTCTGACCACTTCAATAATTCTGCTGTAAAGGAGTCTTCACTGCTTGCTTTATTGTTTTGAATGTTTTATGGTTTCATGAATTTCTAACTCTGTTGGTGAGAAATCTTCCTCTAGATTTTGACATGTCACTGGAAATTCTAATTTATCTGTTGGAACTGGAAGTTTAACAGCTTTTCAAAACAATTTGCTAAAATTTCACAATTTTCTTTGTTATTTAATCCCAATTTGCCATTTTCATCTTTGAAACAAATACTTGGTGCCTGATATCCTTGAAGTATGTGTTTAAAAGTTTGGTGGAAGTTTCTAGTATTATTTTTGGTGAAATTTTCTTCTATTTCAATAAGCTGGGAATTTTCAAAGTTTCTTTTGATTTTCCAGATTATTTTTGATGGTTCTTTTCTTTGTTGTCTGAATTGTTCAAGGTCTTCCTCTTTTTTCGAACATCTCCACTTTGTCCATTTTTGAACTCCTTCTATTAGTGCTTCTTCACACTCCTCATTCCACCATGTCTTCTTTTATTTTTGGCCAATCCTAAAGTTTTCTCTGCTTCTTGAGTTATTTGCATCTGGAGTTCACGCCAATCACCTTCTTTATTTGTCTCAATTTCTTCTCTAAATTTTTCTAAATATTCTTTTGTAATATTAGCTGTAGTGGTGTTGTATCTGATCACTTTCTTGGTCGCCTTTTTTGTTTTAGATGGGAGAAATTTTATCTTAATCTTAGAGAGATAATGATCTGAGTTGAATTCCCCATTTCTGACAATTTTAACATTCATAATTTCTGTGATATACCTTTTAGATATGGCTATATGATCCAGTTGAAATTCTCCTAGGTTTGGATTTGGATGTCTCCGAGTTTTGGCTTTTCTTGGTAGTTTACGGAAATGTGTGGACATGAGTTTTAACTGGAACATTTTACACATATTGATCAGTCTTTGGCCATTTCTGCTTGTTCTTGAGTGTGCTGGATATTCACCTACAATAGTCCTAACTCTATTTTACCTCCCAATTTGCATATCAAAGTCACCAAGAAGTATTTTAACGTTGTTTTTAGGTATGTTAGAAATTTCAGATTCTAAAAGATCCCAGAATTAATTGACTTTCCCCAAATTGCTTTTGTTGTCTGCGTTTATAGGTGCATGACAATATATGGGGTGTAACTTTTATTCTTGCACTTTATTGTTAACATGGATATTCCTTCTGAATTCAATCTAAATTCTGTTACACTGTCTACAATTTGTTTGTTTACATAAAATGCTGTTCCAAACATCAGCATGTTTTCCATTATTCACTGCTGGTTTCCCTTTATAAATACTTTGATGATGTACATCAACTACATTCTCATCTAAGAGTCGTGTTTCCTGGATTGCTATAATTTCTATATCATTCTTCTGCAGAAATAATTCTAATTCCTTTTGTTTCCCAATGTTCAGAAGAGAATTTACATTTAATATTCCAAAGCAGTACTTCTTGAACTGAAACTTGGAACGCTTTTCAATATATTCCATCTCAAATGTTGGGACTCCCCAGAATCCTATGTCCCATTACATTACATGATGTAATGGTGGATTCCTCATCAGAGTTACCACCTGGGGTAGAGCATCCATTATGTGAACTTTCCATTTTGCGACTTGAAGCTGTAAATAGTAAACAATAGGGAATGCAAAGTCATCCCTGAATTCCCAAAGAAAGACCAGGTTGTTAGCTTGGAATATTACTTATTCAGCCGCCACTAACATGTGGAACAGACACTGTTGGGGTACCGCCACTAACATGTGGAACTGTCAAGCTCTCTGTCCACTTTCGCATTGGACAAGAGGCTGCCTCTTCTGCCAACTCCACCATACCGAAGTCCATCTTCTCCACCTTTGCTGCTGTTGAGGTCTACACCATGTCCCTGGCAAGGGGACCTCACGAAGTACTATCATCCGGGACAGGTGAACCAAGGTTTTTTAATGAGGTGTTACTTCTCCCCCTCCTCCTTTCCCAACCGGGCTTGGGACTGGCTATGGCAGAGTTATGGATCGGTCATTTTAGTATATTCCATAGTTCCTGAAGTCTGCTGTTGGAACTAGAAATTTCTAACATAATGTGTGTGGTCTCTGATTTTTTAATAACCTTTGTTAGTAATGCTGAGTAGGTTTTGAAGTGTGCAACTACAGCAGGATCTTTACTTGTTTTTGCCAACAGATACATTTCCATTTTTCCTTCACAGGATATTTTATCCCTTTAGTTATGAATATATTACGGAATAGATTACATTATGTGTCAGCATCTGCAGTCCAAGTCACCCCTTGCAAACTATTCTTAAAAATGTTCAAACAAATTTCAGTATGCCCTGAAATCATTAATTATTCTACAAGATTTCCACTGAGGAGTCTATGCTGTAACATAGTTTCATTTATTCTAAATAACTTACTATCCTGATCGTAGGAGCATATGTTACAGGGTAAATATTTTTGTGCTTTGAGCTTCATCAAAGAAAACAATTAGAGTCCTACTGTCTTTATCCATATTTGTTGGAAAGTTAGTTACTGAGATGAAATTGTAGGATTCAAATAATGTTTCCAGACTATTTTTCCTATCAGAGTCCTTTAGAAGATCAACAGTGGGCACCACCAACTATTAACTGCTTGCTGCTGTTTGACAGATAGCATACTAATGAATCCATATGCCTCACAAACAGTTCAAAATTCCCCATTGGCAATCTATACACAGTTATAATTAAAAGTGAACTATTTTTCAGTATTAATTCACACGCACACACTTATATGTGCTGATCACTGCATAATCAACTTGTTTCAATTTATCTTGTGTTCTCTCTTTATATATGTAACAACTCCTCCTTTTCCCATATTGGTTCTACATAAGTATGGTGCCAGAGTGTAATCTTTTATGTTTAACTTCTCTAACCTTTTGAATATGTTGCTCTCAGATAGCTATAGGACATCTGTCTCATCAGAGGTCTCTCAGTTTTTCAAACAGACAAGAAGCTCTTCTTCCTTGCTACGCAAGACCCTAATGTTGTGATGAAATACGGTAACCATACTCTTCTGTGCATTCTTAAGCTCTTTGTGTGGCTCCTCAGTCATTGTAATTTCTTTCACAACAGGATATTTGATTGCTATCTAACCAATAAAGGAACCCATCTGAATCAGTAACCACAGGGATCTTACTTTGTGTGATGGGTGTGGGGGGAAGGGGGGGGGGGGTGGCATAAATTTTCTGCCTGAAGCTCAGCCATATCTTTACCTCTCCTATTCAGGTTTGTCTGTGAACTAATGGTTTTTGTTTTGCCTTTGTGGGTAGTGTACAGTGTTTTACACTGACGCCTGTTAGTAGTGTGTATAGTGTATACTCAACAGAATCTGCTTTATCTATGGTATATTTCACAGTTTATTAGGCATGTCCATATGTTGTTACAGTTTGTTTTCCTTTATTCCTGGAATGTTTTATTATTTCTACACACTACATGGATCTGCTTTTCAGATAACAGACTGAAGGACTTTGCAATAGTTCTGGTAATGGAGTTTTCACTACAGCTTTTGCTCTGAATAGGTAGAGCTCTGGCTTCCTGGCCCAAGATACTTCATATGCGGGTGTTATCCATACACTGTCCTTAATTTTGTTTCATTTCATACATGTTTGCTTTTAAACAATACTCATACTGCTGTAGGAATACATTTTTCATCAACACTGTTAACTTTAAATATTTTCATCATATAAATTGTCCTTAATTTCACCTAGATGAATTCATTAAAATGTTGCAATATTTCAATGAGCAGTTAGTCCCAGTTTCTTCTGGCAAGAATGGTTTCACTCAGCTGGAAATTCAAACTTTATTAGGTCAACTCGCCAGGAAAGACAACAATGTCACAATATTTATCTTTTTATATAGTACAATGTTATTGTCATCTAGAGATGATCGTAATTACTGTTTCTGTTAAAATAATTTTTGTCATGCACAGTTGTATTTATGTTTACAGAAACAGATTTTGACTGTTCCAAATAGATATCTTAAGACATATATGATGCACAGGAGGACCTGGGCATATTTTACTGCTATCATTTGACCAGCATGGTTAGGTAAAATATTTGCAATAGAATTTACCCCAAAATCATGGAAAATATTTCAGTTTAAGAGCAATTTGTCAGAGACTATTGCAGTATGACCTTCAGTTTGAACTGGGAACTTTATTGTAAGAAACAGTCCAAAACTGGACATTGAGAACTATTGATGTCATTGATCAGTGCTATCAGACAAAAAAAAAAAAGAAGGACATGGGGGAACATCAGTTAATGAAACAGAATATTCTAAATCCTCACAGTACGCATATATATTGATAGACTCTGAGCTGGAAGTCATGTGTAACTGATCTTGTGAAATGCATGAGTTCTGGAACTTTTGTGTTAAGGATAACAGCAGATTCTGGAAATAAGAATGTCAGAAATGTGACTTACTTTTACTATTTTTATCCGATACTGTGTTATGGTGTAATATTTTGGGATAACACAACTTTGAGGATAAAATTTCTTAGAATCTTCAGATATAAAATGAAATATCTGGTTGAAAACTCCTACTGCAAAGTAGCGTTTCTGAATGTCTAATCACAGTGTTTTTTTAGAGAGAGAAGGAGAGGGGGAGAGATACATAAGTGAAAATAGCTAACTATAAATCATGAACTCTAAAAAGAAAAGTAGCTGCCATCATGTAAATGCTCAGCATATTGCCAATTTTAATTACACAGCTGATGCAATCCACATCACAGCAAAGGTTCTTTGTTCCTTTACTCTTTGCAGTGTTTCACTGTTCTTCACTTTATCCATCCATTTTATTTTCTCCATTCTTCTTCAAACCCACATCTTGAATTCTTCAATTTTGTCTCTTTCTCTCTTCTTCCATGTCCAGCTCTTACAGTCCTGCAGAAAAAACACTCCATACAAACCTTTTCCGTAACTGCAACCCCAATTGTTGCAAAATAAGTAGTTCTTTTTTTGAAAGGTTTGCTTTGCCATTGCAGTTATTAATGTTATTTCCTTTCCACTTGTTCAGTTATCAGTTAACATGCTGCCCAAAATATCTGTACTGTTTCTTTTTGGTCAATTTTCATTCTCTAGTCTTGCAATCAAGTCTGGATAGCGTTATTTGAAAGGATATTGTTTTTTCAGCTAACGGTACCATGTCATCAGCAAATCTGATGCAGTTGATCTTCTGGCCTCCTATGCTTACTCCTTCCTCCCCTACTTCTTGTGTTTTCCCTGCCAAATTTTTTGTATGTATGGTAAACAGACTTGGTGAAAGACAACCTTGTCTTGCTCATTTTGCAATTTCAAACCAGTCTTTCATAATAGTTCTAAGATCCAGAGTTGCCTTCTGCCTTGTGTAGAACTGCTTAATTAGTCTCCTGTCCTTCCAGTTCACTTTCTTCAATTTTAGAATTTCCATCATCTTACCCACTTTCACTGAGTCAAAGGCCTCTTCCAGATCTATCAAACACAAACTCATTCCTTCTCCTCTTGCAATATATCTTTCAACAATCATTATAATTATCCAATAGCATCTCTTATACCTCTCCATATTCTGAATCCAATTTGCTCTTCCCCTGTGTTCTCTCCCATTAGACATACCAATATATAATTCCATACTTTCAACATAATTTAGGCAGCATGAGGGATTATAGGCTACTTACTGTTCTGTATTCTGTGCATTTCTTGGTAACTTTTTTGACAAAGTGTACTGGTCATATACAACTTTTGTATATCACATTGCACAAAACTGTCATATTTGCTATGCCCTTTTAATCCATACACTCAAATAATTCTATAGGAAGACCACCAAATCCAGCAGATTCATCTCTCTTCATTTCTTTTACCACTCTTTCTACTTCAGAGATCAGAAATGAAGTTCCATTTTCCTCTGACTCTATTTCATCTTCCATTTCAATGATTAGATCAGGTTTCTCCTTTACTCTATATAAGTCTTCCATATGCCCATTCTGTCTCTTTGTTATTTCTTCTTCCTCATATGGTATCTTAAACATTTTCATCCTCAGTTTTTCTTCCTCTACAGTTCACAGTCTGTTTTTCTTAAGCAGCTCTCCACACCTTCTTATAAATTATGTCAGATCTTCTATATCATTACATTCTTCTTTTAAGCACTGCTCCCTTCCTTTCTGTGTCTCTTATCTCATTCTTTATTCAGTCTTTTGAACATTGATCATTCTCATCCTCCTTGTTTTTATCATTAGTGTTGTTGCTCATCATTTCTTTGCTCTGGTTCCTTGGAAGTGTCTCACTTCTTCTTTTGTTGTTTCAATTACAGCACTTTTCATTTTGTCTTTTTCGGTTTGGGTTATGTTCTCTTTCAGTTTTCTCATTCCTTCTTCTCTTCTATTATGTTCAGGTTCCATGTCCTCACTCTGTATTTGGTCATAAAGTATACTAGAGCAGAAGTGAGTTGCAATAGAGCTAGCCACAAGTGGGCGGGAATGTTACGCATTGTGAAGCAAAACATGGCCGACAGGCGTTGCAAAGCAGAGCCAGCGCAGTGAGGTACAGAACAGCTGACACTGCAATATGCTAGTGGTAGGACAGAAGTCTTTTCTCATTTGCCACCACAGAAGGGCTTAGAGTATGTGCCTTAAGCCCTAAATGAACATAGTCTGGAATGTATAAGTAACCAACCATTTGTGTACTACAATATTCTCTTCTCAGTATCACAGCCTACACCATGAGCCTGTGACACCCAGAGCGACATCCTGGAATGCAGTGTGGGATATCCATTTGGCCATGGGATGTGGCAGCCTGCCCTAAGTCACAAGAGCAGCAGCTGTTGGAGCAGAGAGCTGCCAGATTGCTGAAGTGAGGTCATGAATGCCTCTGTGGTATCATCAGCTGCTGCTGTACTGTCATCACAGTTGCAGCTGGAGGTATCGCTGACAACAGCATTTAAGTGATGACGAGGTCGGCCCCACCACTTGTGCTGTCACCAACGCAGGACGTCTATTGTTTTGCATGAGAGGCAACTGGACACCTCCAATCTTTTTCTGATGTACAATGGCTGAGGGTCACAGTAAAGAAGTTACTTAAACAAATGCATTGTCATCCTGACATCTCATTTTGCTCACCAGAGGTGAAAATACCTGGGCCATCTAACAGTTTTATGCTCATTTCTATCATGACTATCACATGATTGCTATTAATGCCAGTCCCTGAGAGTTTTTCACTGCATTGCTTGTCTGTTATCCACCACAATGTAATCTAATTGGTGTCTAGTTCTATCTCCTGATGAGGTCCATGTATAATGCCTTCTTTTGTGGTTTATGTACCTTGTATTAGCAATGAACTTCATTTGCTGATGAGATTCAATTGACCTTTCATATTCACTACCCTATTCCTTTTACTAATCTACAGTAATATAATTTGAGCTTATATCTATCTAGATTTGCCTGTTTCAATTCAGATGTTTCAAAGGGATGCTCTGATAAGCACATTAAACCTGTGGCATTCCTCATGCTCTGTCTATCAGTGTATCGATATACATGTTAAATCTTCTTAAAAGAAGGTTGCTTATGTTTTGATGGAAGATGTTAAATTTTCCTGTTCCACAGTTTAGTCCAAGTTGGAATATTGTTTTTGTTAGTAGCTATTTCCACAGCACCCATATATACTCTGCAGCTCTGTCTTTCTGACGCATTTATGTTTTACAAAATGAATTTTTCCTTTTCATTCTGCAGCAGAGTGTGCTCTGATAAAAAAACTTCCTGGTAGATAAAATATATGTTTGGAAGCTAGGAGATGAGGTACTGGCAGAAGTAAAGCTGTGAGACTGGTTCATGTCTTGTGCTTGAATGGCTCAGTTGGTAGAGCACTTGCCAGTGAAAGTCAAACATCCTGGGATTGAGTCTCAGTCTTGCACATAGTTTTAATCCACTAGAAAATTCCATTTATCTTACAGTTACAACAATGGAAATTTCATATGCAGGATGAAGTCTGTTTTGTCAGGTTTTTTGATTCTGGCAATTAGTCATGCAAATAGCCTCTTATCCAAAGCATTCAGATGACCACCATGCTACACTCTAATTTAGTAAAAGGCATTGCATCAGTCATATTCATTCACTCAGTCAATGAGTGAATGAAAATGTGCAGGTGTTAACTCCTCACTTTTGATGAGCTCTGCAATACTATATTCCACAGACTGTGCCATCCAATGGTTCCCATACTGCTCAAGGTGTGTTACATTTACAACAAGCCAATTCGTGGTGATGCAGTACCAGCTAGAGTAAACCACTGCATTAGCCTTTGAGTTAATAAATTAATTAAGTAGTCTCATGTTCCATGGATCATTTTGCATGATAAATCATAAAGATGTGAGTTAATAACTTCTATCTGCCACCTTTTAGACATAATAATAGAAATTCTTTTCTGGGATAGAAGCAGTTGTCAAGGAAAAACTTTTCAGTTTGTTTTCACATTTTGCTTTGTTGTCTGTTTGACATTTTGTATCACTGGGTAAGTGATCAAAAATTTTAGTTGGACCATTGTGCATCCCTTTCTGTGCTAAAGACAACCTTAAAGTCAAATAATGAATGTCAATTTTCCTTCTAGTATTGTAATTATGAACAACACTGTTCCTTTTGAATTGCAGTGGATTATTTACAAAAAACTTCATGATGATAAACTTCATAATAATAAATATACTGTGAAGCAGTAGTCAGTATGCTCAACTCTTTAACCACTTAACATACAATCCCGAGTATACTCATTTTTTTTTAATTCTGACGATATAATAAAACGTCGAGTATACTCGGGCTTATCATTTCTGACTAGCAGACATTTTAAAAGGCCGAATTTACTTGTTCTATCTCATGTTTTGGCAGTTCCTTGATATTTTCGGTAGATGTCACTGTGGTGTGTTACTCTGAAGTGTATATTTCTGACAAGAGATGTCTCTGAATCAGGCAGTTGTGCTAGCGGTTACTCTACAATCTGTTCTTGCAGTTTGCCTGTTATTTTCTCACGTTTTATGAAAATGGAGAGTGAAGATGAGTTTGATATTGAATTTAGTGGGTCTGAGAGTTCTGAAGATAGCTATGAAGTGAGTTTGGAAGAAGGAAGTGATGAATCAGTTTCTTCTGAATGTGACATTGCAAGCACCAGAGTGTGGTACGAGATAGATCCATCTAAGCCACTGCCACCTGCTCCACCACGTTTTCCTTTTACAGGTAAACCTCAAATTAATTGTGAACCCTGTATTGAAGATGTCTTGCATTATTTTAGACAGTTCATTGATGACGGATACATGCAAATTTTAGTTACCAAGACCAACAAATATGCAACACAAACAAACGTCCATGCATGGAAGCCAACAACAATTGATGAGATGTACATATTTGTTGCTGTAATATTGTTACAAAGCATTGTGAAAAAACCCACATATCAGATGTACTGGACAAAAAGGGCTACATTAGCCACACCAATTTTTAGAGAGGTTCTACCATTCAAGAGGTTTGTCAATTTGAAGAAGAACTTACATATTTCGGACAATGCAACCTATAACGCAGAAAGCCATCCACAACCCAAACTGAATAAAGTATGGCCTATTGTGAGCTACATGTCGGCTAAATTTAGAAACAGCTGTGTTCCAGAAAGAGATGTCACCGTAGATGAAAGTCTGCTGTTATGTAAAGGGTGACTGGGATGGATCCGGTATTTGCCGCTCAAGAGAGCTAGGTTTGGCATAAAAACATTCATGTTGTATGAGTCACAGACTGGATATGTTTTGTCCATAATTATTTACATTGGCAATGGCACTATATTTGAGGAAGAATACAAGGATCTGCCAATGTCGTCACAAATTGTAATGACACTAATGCAACCCTTGCTAAATATGGGATACTGCTTGACTCTAGATAATTATTATAGTTCTCCCCAGCTTGTTGACCTTCTGCTAACAAAAAGAACAGATATGTATGGCACCGTGCATCCTGCAAGAAAAGAAATGCCGCCTTCTTTCTGGACCAAGAAACTGAAGAAAGGGGAGGTTGCAGCATTGCAGTGACGTAAACTGACTGCACTGAAATGGAAAGATAAGAGAGACGTCTGCATGCTGTCCACTATCCACAATGCAAAAATACAAACACTGGAAGTAAGAAACAAATATATATTGCCAAACCAGTGGCTGTATTTGCCTATAATGACACTATGGGGAGTGTGGATGAAGTTGATCAGCACATCGCAAACAATCCATTGCCATGCAAGAGGGGTAAAAAGTTTTACAAGAGGATATTTTTTCATCTATTGGAATTAGCAGAATGGAATGCTTTTGTCCTATATAAAAACATGGAGGAAAGTTTACTGTCCTTGACATTCGCGCGGCTGTCGCTGAACAGCTCATTGCCAAACATCAGGGTCAGGAATGTTTACCCAAAGCAGCGGGCCATCCATCAGCAAAATCAACCCCAACGTGACTTGTTGGACGGCATTTTCCGTCTACGATTCCTCCGACTGAGAAGAAGCAGAATCCGACAAGAATGTGTAGGATGTACAGTAGTGTGTGTGATGCCAGAGGGAAGAAGGCATGGAGGGAATCAAGATACATGTGTAAAGACTGTGGTGTAGCTTTGTGTATTGATCCTTGCTTCAGGTTATTTCACACAGTCACAAGCATATAAACAATTGCTCTAAATTTTAATGGTTAGTGTTGCTGTTGACTTTTAGTGCTTCGGTGCACAGAATTACTGTAATTTTAAGAAGAAAAAAAAAAGGTTAAACCAGGGGCTATTTAGAGATGAAAATGTCCATTGTTAAGCACCTAAAAAATAATTCCTTTGTTACTGTCATTATTGTGCTTCACTGAATATTTCATTTTGGCAATAAAAAAATAAGTTGAAAAAGAACCATCATATAGTAAATAATACATATATTAAGAGGTTAAACAGATGAATACAAGATGATGGTGGGTAGGCATCACATATTATTGTTACAGCACATTTTTGAGCAATGAAAGCTTTCTTTCTTAAAGATGTGTTTCCCCAGAACATTATTCCATATGAAATTATTATTGTATGAAAGCATGCAAAATAAGCCAACTTACTGATTTGTCTCTCCCTAAAATTTGCAATGATTCTAAGCAGAAATGTGGTGAACAAGTTTTTTTAGGAATTCTAAAGCGTAATTTTTCCAGTTTAAATTCTCATCAATACGGGTGCCTAAGAATTTGGAAGTTTCCACTCTATTTACACGCCAATTATTATACTTACCATTGGTATAGTACTGCTAGATGTGCAGAACTGAAATTTTTATTTTTTACTTTTTTTTTAAATCAAGGTTGTGCCCATTAATAGAAAACCAGTCAATGATACTTTTAAAGACATTGTTTACCATTTCTTCTGTTTCCGTATGTGTGCTTGCACTGATTGCAATACTAGTGCCATTGTGTATTATAAGTAATTGAGTTTGCTGCCACTGTTAAAAGGAGGACAAGATTGTATATGAGTTGGGTGAGCAGTCATAGTAATATATCATTTGAGTCACAACTGTCAGGAACTAAATAATATTTCTGCTATTGTTTTGATCTGCTTTCTGTTTAAAAATGTTGAGAAAAGTTTTACATTTTTTGGTGAGATTTTACAATAGACATTGTTCTTCATTCCATCTTTACTGCTTATTCTTTGAGTGACATAGAACTCTCTCCGCCTGCCAGATACTTCAATCACAGGTGTTATCTAATGTTTTTCCCTATCTCATCCTGTTTTTTTCCTTGGGTAAAATTGCTGTCAAAATGCTGTAGAAAATTTTCATCTTCATTAATCTCTTAAACATGGCTTCCATTTCTCTAGTTAGCTACAGTACGTGAGCGAGGTTAAGCTTACACCTTGGGCTCCGCACAGCTACCTTTTTATCTCAGAGCAAGCAACAAACTGAACATGTTTGTATAAGGTTGTGCAACAAGCCCCTTTCTGTTGTGCCTTATAAACTCTTATTTGTTTGGCTGGAGACATCATCTATGGTTCTCATATACCTATCTAGCATGTCATCGATTATTGATTTCTTATCAACAGGTTTTAAATGACTGTATGATCAACATATTTGGGTGGAGATACCATTTGTGTTCCTACATACCTATTTAGGGTTGTGATCAATTATTGTTTTTGTATTAGCAGGAGAGCTTCTGTAAAGTTTGGAAGGTAGGAGACGAGGTACTGGCAGAAGTTAAGCTGTGAGGATGGGGCGTGAGTCGCGCTTGGGTAGCTCAGTTGGTAGAGCACCTGCCCGCGAAAGGCAAAGGTCCTGAGTTCGTGTCTCGGTCCAGCACAAAGTTTAAATCTGCCAGGAAGTTTCATATCAACGCACACACAGCTAGAGTGAAAATCTCATTCTGGATCCTATTCAGTTTTAGGATTGTCTTTTGGTTTAAGCGTTCCACTCTTACTATTGGCTTAGTGTCTTTAACAGAGCAGTAATTTACTTTGAATAGATTCGTGTGTTTAAAAAATTAAACTCTAGAAGTAGTTATAATAAATGACATCCATACTAAAATATTTTCTCATTCATTACACGTACCTTGAGGTTCTTCTTCATGCTGTGATCTATCAAACTTGAAGTCAAGGTAAACAAATAAGCAAAGTAATTGAGTGTTTGTTGAGAGTATTTAAGAAATAATAATAATGATACTCTTACTGGGGAAAGTGCAGTATCATGGAGGATACACGTGAATGGTTTGAATACTGTGTAACATTCAAAGTAATTTATGACATGTAAATGATTATAATTGATAATTATGTGTACATAAATTGCTAAAGTTGTAGCTGTAGCGGCGGATCGAAAGCTAAGTACTGATTAATTGTTTGTGTATAGTGGTTTATTTAGGAACTTAAGTAGTCTTCAACCGGTGTTTTTTGTGTTTTCTGGTGAAATAATTTCAGAAGAACCTTTTGGGAACTGTTTTCAGCTTCGTTACTGTGTCTTTAGACGTTTGATTCTCTTTCTGTATTAGTCTTTTGTTATATTCGCATTTGTTGTTTATTAATACTGTTAATAATAGTAGTTACTTCCCTTGTAGAGTAAGTTTGTGATTTTGTAGTCAGGTTTTTAACATCTTCTTATTGTAGTAGCGGAACTTAGAAAAAGTAAAATTTTACCATGAGTGAGAAGTGTGGGCTTTGCTGTAGGTTCGTGAGTAGTGGATTGCGGTGTGAGACTTGTTTGAAGTATTTTCACTGGGGGGAATGCAGTGGGGAAGCCAGTGGGCATTCTGGTGAGATCCTCTCCTGGAACTGCAGGTTATGTAGCAAGAGTAAGTTGATAGAGGAGCAGGAGCGTAAGATCTGTGCCCTTCAGGTGCAGTTGAAAAACGCACAGGAGGAGCTAGATAGGATGAGGAGGGAGAAGGGGGTTGGGGAATGGGAGCTGGCTGTTGGCAAGAGATCTGCTAGGAGAAGAAGATTTTCAGATAGTTTTACTATTGGTATTTACAATAGATATGACCAACTGTCAGAGTCTAGGAGAGAGGAATCTCTAGTAGCTGTAGATGTAGGAAGTATGCAGCAGACCTCAGTAGTTACGGTGGCTAGAACAGTTGCAAAGTCGAAGAGGAAGAAGAAAGTTCTGCTGTTAGGTAGTTCTCATGGTAGAAGTGTAGGCCAGCAGTTGCAGGAAGTGCTGGGGAGTGAGTACCAGGTCACCAGCATTGTGAAGCCTAATGCAGGATTGGCTCAGGTGACTGTTAACATAGGGGGGGGGGGGGGGGTATGTAGGGATTTTACTAAAGAGGATCAGGTAGTGATTGTAGGTGGGGCTGGTAATAGTATTGATAGGGATGGGGAGTATGACATACACTCCTGGAAATTGAAATAAGAACACCGTGAATTCATTGTTCCTGGAAGGGGAAACCTTATTGACACATTCCTGGGGTCAGATACATCACATGATCACACTGACAGAACCACAGGCACATAGACACAGGCAACAGAGCATGCACAATGTCGGCACTAGTACAGTGTATATCCACGTTTCGCAGCAATGCAGGCTGCTATTCTCCCATGGAGACGATCGTAGAGATGCTGGATGTAGTCCTGTGGAACGGCTTGCCATGCCATTTCCACCTGGCGCCTCAGTTGGACCAGTGTTCGTGCTGGACGTGCAGACCGCGTGAGACGACGCCTCATCCAGTCCCAAACATGCTCAATGGGGGACAGATCCGGAGATCTTGCTGGCCAGGGTAGTTGACTTACACCTTCTAGAGCACGTTGGGTGGCACGGGATACATGCGGACGTGCATTGTCCTGTTGGAACAGCAAGTTCCCTTGCCGGTCTAGGAATGGTAGAACGATGGGTTCGATGACGGTTTGGATGTACCGTGCACTATTCAGTGTCCCCTCGAGGATCACCAGTGGTGTACGGCCAGTGTAGGAGATCGCTCCCCACACCATGATGCCGGGTGTTGGCCCTGTGTGCCTCGGTCGTATGCAGTCCTGATTGTGGCGCTCACCTGCACGGCGCCAAACACGCATACGACCATTATTGGCACCAAGGCAGAAGCGACTCTCATCGCTGAAGACGACACGTCTCCATTCGTCCCTCCATTCACGCCTGTCGCGACACCACTGGAGGCGGGCTGCACGATGTTGGGGCGTGAGCAGAAGACGGCCTAACGGTGTGCGGGACCGTAGCCCAGCTTCATGGAGACGGTTGCGAATGGTCCTCGCTGATACCCCAGGAGCAACAGTGTCCCTAATTTGCTGGGAAGTGGCGGTGCGGTCCCCTACGGCACTGCGTAGGATCCTACGGTCTTGGCGTGCATCCGTGCGTCGCTGCGGTCCAGTCCCAGGTCGACGGGCACGTGCACCTTCCGCCGACCACTGGCGACAACATCGATGTACTGTGGAGACCTCACGCCCCACGTGTTGAGCAATTCGGCGGTACGTCCACCCGGCCTCCCGCATGCCCACTATACGCCCTCGCTCAAAGTCCGTCAACTGCACATACGGTTCACGTCCACGCTGTCGCGGCATGCTACCAGTGATAAAGACTGCGATGGAGCTCCGTATGCCACGGCAAACTGGCTGACACTGACGGCTGCGGAGCACAAACGCTGCGCAGCTAGCGCCATTCGACGGCCAACACCGCGGTTCCTGGTGTGTCCGCTGTGCCGTGCGTGTGATCATTGCTTGTACAGCCCTCTCGCAGTGTCCGGAGCAAGTATGGTGGGTCTGACACACCAATGTCGATGTGTTCTTTTTTCCATTTCCAGGAGTGTAGATGGTGACCTGGAAAAGATAGCCACTCAGACTGGTAAAACGAATGTGCATTTCATGGAACTGTTTCAGCGTCACGATCGGCCTCATCTTAATACAGCCGTCAGGCATAATAACATGAGACTTGGGGGTGCGCTGATGACAGAAAGCATGGGTCACATTTCAGTGGTGTCGGTGGAGTCTATCAGCAGGACGGGTTTCACTATACATGGCCTGCACCTCAACAGGTATGGGGAGGGGAGGTTGGCAAAGCTTATAGGTGACAGCATAGGTGGGGTGGGTGGGATCACTCATGGGAAAATTCCTGCAGTAGTGGGTGTTAGAGCTGCACCTTTTTTAGATTGAAGTCAGCTGATAGGTATTCCTGCTTGAGGGAAGTCTCTCTAACAAAGGAACCACTTTTGACAAAGCTTAGGTATCCGAGTAATGAGGGAATTAGTATATTTCATCAAAATATACAAGGTATTAGAGATAAAGTTAGTGAACTGCTTATAGATGTTGACTCTGAAATTATTGGAATATCTAAACACTTCTTAAATAAGGAGATAATTCAGAGGCTTCCTGTACCAGGATACAGGTTGGCTGGCAGCTTTTCGAGGAGCTCTTTGCGGTGTGGGGGTGTAGCCATGTATGTGAAAAACGGCATCCCATTTGAGTCAATTGATGTTTCAAAGTACTGCACTGAAAAGGTGTTTGAATGTTGTGCAGGTGCGATTAAATTTAATGGAGCTAAACTTCTAACTGTTGTTATTTATAGATCCCCAAACTCCAATTTCACAACATTTTTGCTAAAGCTAGAGGAGGTTCTTGGTTCACTTTATAGGAAATACAAAAAGTTAGTTATATGTGGTGACTTCAATATTAATTGTATAAGTGATTGTGCAAGGAAGAGGATGCTGGTAGATCTCCTTAATTCATATAATCTTATGCAAACCGTATTCTTTCCAACGAGAGTGCAAGGGAACAGTAGAACAACCATAGACAACATTTTTGTTCACTCCTCATTACTAGAAGGGCATTCCGTTAGCAAAAAGGTGAATGGCCTTTCAGATCATGATGCACAAATTTTAACTCTAAAAGATTTTTGTGCTGCAACACATGTTAAAAATAGTCATCAGCTGTTTAGGAAAGCTGATCCAGTTGCTGTAGAGACCTTTGTAAACCTTATCAAGGAACAAGAGTGGCAAGATGTTTATAGCACTGATACAGTAGACGATAAATATAATGCTTTTATCAAGACTTTTCTCGTGCTCTTTGAAAGTTACTTTCCGTTACAACGTTCAAAACAGGGTACTAGCACAAACAGGCAGCCTGGGTGGCTGACTAGAGGGATAAGAATATCTTGTAGAACAAAGTGGCAATTATATCAAAACGCTAGAAACAGTCAAAATCTAAATGCAGCAGCCCATTACAAACAGTATTGTAAGGTGCTTAAAAATGTTATTAGGAAGGCAAAAAGTATGTGGTATGCAGATAGAATAGCTAAGTCTCAGGGTAAAATTAAAACCATATGGTCAGTCGTACAGGAAGTGGCTGGTCTGCAGAGACAGGTCAAGGATATAGAATCAGTGCGTAGTGGGAATGTCCGTGTTACTGATAAGTCGTGTATATGTACAGTATTTAATAATCACTTTCTGAATATAGCAGGTGAACTAAATAGAAACCTAGTCCCAACAGGGAATCATATAGCGCTCTTAGAAAAAAGTGTTCCGAGACTGTTACCTGAAATGCTCCTCCATGATACTGACAAGAGGGAGATTGAGTTAATAATTAAATCACTAATGATCAAGAACTCTCATGGATATGACAGGGTATCTAGCAGAATACTGAAGTATTGTTCTATGTATGTTAGCCCAGTACTTAGCCATATCTGTAACTTTTCCTTTAGGAGTGGTCAGTT
Source organism: Schistocerca serialis cubense (assembly GCF_023864345.2). Taxonomy (NCBI): domain Eukaryota; kingdom Metazoa; phylum Arthropoda; class Insecta; order Orthoptera; family Acrididae; genus Schistocerca; species Schistocerca serialis. The sequence continues at coordinate 314,779,355 of NC_064639.1, forward strand.
TCCTGACCGATTAAAGTACTCGGTAGTGAAGCCACTTTATAAAAAGTGAGACATTGATAATGTTGACAATTTTAGACCTATTTCTATGCCATCGGTGTTTACTAAAGTTATCAAGAAGGTTGTATATACAAGGTTACTGGAGCATTTAAATTCACATAATTTGCTGTCAAATGTTCAGTTTGGTTTTAGAAATGGTTTAACAACTGAAAATGCTATATTCTCTTTTCTCTGTGAGGTTTTGGATGGATTAAATAAAAGGTTGTGAACGTTAGGTGTTTTCTTTGATTTAACAAAGGCTTTTGACTGTGTTGACCACAAAACATTACTGCAGAAGTTGGATCATTATGGAGTAAGGGGAGTAGCTTACAATTGGTTCACCTCTTACTTTAAGAACAGAAAGCAGAAGGTAATTCTCTGCAATATTGAGAGTGGTAGTGATGTTCAGTCCCAATGGGGCACTGTTAAGTGGGGCGTTCCCCAAGGGTCGGTGCTGGGGCCACTGCTGTTTCATATTTGTATAAATGATATGCCTTCTAGTATTACAGGTGATTCAAAAATATTTCTGTTTGCTGATGACACCAGCTTGGTAGTGAAGGATCTTGTGTGTAATATTGAAACAGTATCAAATAATGTAGTTCATGAAATAAGTTCGTGGCTTGTGGAAAATAATTTGATGCTAAATCACAGCAAGACTCAGTTTTTACAGTTTCTAACTCACAATTCAACAAGAACCGATATTTTGATCGGACAGAACGGGCATATTATAAGCGAGACGGAACAGTTCAAGTTCCTAGGCATTCAGATAGATAGTAAGCTGTTGTGGAAAGCCCATGTCCAGGATCTTGTTCAGAAACTAAATGCTGCTTTATTTACCATTAGAACAGTATCTGAAATAAGTGACACTTCAACATGAAAAGTAGTCTACTTCGCATATTTTCATACGCTTATGTCCTATGGTATTATTTTTTGGGTAATTCTTCTGATTCAAAAAGGGTATTTTTGGCTCAAAAATGGGCTGTTCAAGCTATATGTGGTGTAAGTTCGACAACCTCTTGTCGACCCCCATTCAATAGTCTGGGAATTCTGACATTGCCCTCACAGTATATATTTTCTTTAATGTCGTTTGTTGTTAGCAATATTAGCCTATTCCCAAGAGTTAGCAGCTTTCACTCAGTTAATACTAGGCAGAAATCCAATCTGCATGTTGATTGGACTTCCTTGACTCTTGTGCAGAAAGGAGTGCAGTATTCTGCTGCATCCATTTTCAATAAGCTACCACAAGAACTCAAAAATCTTAGCAGTAGCCCAAACTCTTTTAAGTCCAAACTGAAGAGTTTGCTCATGGCTTGCTCCTTCTATTCTGTCGAGGAGCTTCTGGAAGAGCTAAAAAATTAAGGAAATTCCAGTGTTACATTGTTGATTTTCTTTATTTAAACTTACGACTTGTCACCTGAATATGTTTTTTTATATTTCATTTTATCTGTTTCTAATATTGTGTTATAATTTCATGTATTGACTCGTTCCATGACCATGGAGACTTATCCTTATTTTTGTCCCACGGAACAATAAATAAATAAATAAATAAAATCAACATTGTCTGAATAGTATGGTAAGTAATGTACATGGATAAGGAATAGAGTTCTAGGCCTGACAGTGGAGGGCTGTGTTTTTAAGTGAAAAACATTATTCTTTAAACAAAGTTCCCTCTTTTCTTAATCCATTCCATGCATTGCTTCTCTAGTAAATATGTTTCATCTTTGATATGTGAGTTGAAAATTTGTAAAATATCTAACTACATCATCCATAATCTTCACACTGAACTAAGAAGTTTTCCTGCCACAAATTGTTTTAGATGTAGGAACATTTGGAAATTAGCCAACAGGACAGATGTTCCAACAATGTATAATTTGCAGTGTTCAACCTACCTGTGATACTCCCACAAAACCATATGCATATATTAGATTGTTCAGAATGGCACTCACCTGAGAGAACTTAATTAATGGCTTGGTATGGATTTGAAGCACCAAGGGCTCCTTAGCTGCAGGCGGGTCATTACTACCAGTCCTCTTGTACTGTGCATGCTGGGGTCGCTTCAGTATCCATCTTAAGGTGTGTCTTGTATCTTGGAGTATGCGATCCTTATTTTAACCACATGGATTATAAGGATGGGATAAAATACCTTTATTTTCTCAACAACTTGGATAAGAAAGGAATGTTTAGTCATTAATCCAGTCAACATCCATTCTACTAAGAGAGCTTGAGTGTGCTTCGTTAAAACAGAAATGCATAAACTGTAATGGGGCATTACCTGACATAACTAGATTACTGTTATTAAAAGGAGGGAGGGCAGTGATGATGCTTTTCTATATTCACAAAAAATCTGAAACATATAAAACAACTATATTGACACTTTTCTTATTGACACTGCTACAGCAGAACACACAGATAGATTAATAAGAGCAAAAACACTTGATAACAAATGTGTTATCTCTGAATTTTTCACAAAATCAAGACAAAGGGTAGCATGACATGCTGTGATATAATCAATATTGATTTTCAACAGACTTGTATTACTGGAGATCAAGAAAGCTAAACGAAAATGCTTTAAAGCTCAACCATTTATATCAAACATCATGTTTTGTGTGTAAAAGGTTTAGATACACCACTGTACCTTGTGAGGGAAATTCTACCATGTGTCTAGCCTGGAGCATCTACACATAATGCAGGATCAGCATTGCATTAATCCTCAGGAAACAGCAGGTACTAGATAAAAATAAAAAGTATTCAAGACAATGACATGTACAAGCTTCACGACTTCCTCTGTCACAGCTGTTACAAAATATGTAACTAAAAGTAACAATGAAACTTGAACAGAAGTCACCAAGGCATCTCTACTTGGAATCCTAACCTTGTATCTCCATCCAAACTAACATAGTTTCTTTTGTGGGTTACAACAAGTTATCATATCAAGACTTTCTCTAGTTTTCTTTGTCATGTGTTGAGCTCAGATTTTGCTGCTTGGTGTTTGGACTCGAACCAAACTTTGGACAGTACATGCTTTGCAGTGGGCCAGCAATTGCTTTCTGGGGCCATTAAACAGTAGCAGGGTCCATCATTTCCAACAGAAAAGTTGTGCTAAAATTTAACAAAGTTTGACAAAGGAAAATGCTACAAGATGAAACCCTTCACTAAAATCCTCTAGATAGATGTTTATCTATGAGTAGAGAGATAGAGATAGAGAGAGAGAGAGAGAGAGAGAGAGAGAGAGAGAGAGAGAGAGAGAGCTTTGAAACCTTTTCTGACATGATAAGCCAGATCCTGAGGATTATGTAAGCTAAAGCCTCTGTCAGTGTTGATTAATTTATCTGTCACTCTCATTGCAGTTAATTCCTTTAATATACCATCCCCAGGACGCAACATAATACTGATAACCTTGTATTTTATTTTATGCTCACAGGTGAGGATTGTTCAGTGACATTTGATTTAGCTGGCTGCTTTAGACAGATGTACTGCTTGTGTTCTTTACTTCTTTGTTCAATTATTCTTTTAATCTGTACAAAACATGACATACCACAATGACATTTCATGTGGTATGCATTCAGGTTTTAGAGTCCTAGAATATAATTCACACAACATAGTATGTTTTTTAGTTTTATTGGAAATTTATATACATTTGGAATCATAATTCCCCCATCCTCCCACAAACAGTTCAGCATATGGAACATATGCGGTTTTTGCTGCTTCTTCATTGGTATTGGTTCCATCTGCAGGTGTTGTTGAATTGCAGTTTAGTGCTGGCTCAATCAAAGAGTGCTGGCTCAAAGAGTCTTGAGTTCTTCAGTGACTCTTTCTTTGTTGGTACACATGCTGAACAATTTTACCTATAATGTCACTATATCACTCAGTGTCTATTGTAATTTTTCCTGACGCATTGTAAAAGAAAACTCATTTTATGATGTTCTAAGAATATTTTGGGAAAGAATTAAAATATGTCATCTACTGTGTGTCCTTGCTGCACTTGCACACATTTTTCATCCTGAGAGGATCAAAAAGAAGTCATTAGTATTTCTTAGTGTCAGCCTGAAAGCCTGTTTGATGTAGTACCATCATTTGCATCATCTTATTGCAACAATCGTGTCCTCACAAACTACTGATTTTGAGCACAAAATATAGTTTCATTGCTTTGTAAACTTAATTTTGTTCATGTATTGCTCCAGGTCAGATGAAAGCTACAGGCCACTAACTTCAGACGGATTTCTTTCTGTTGTCAAAAATTTCACAATAAGATGTTTATTTTACTGCTCTAGATACAGTGCATTAACAGGGGTAGAATTTCTGTGCATTATATGGAATGTATGCTAGGTCTGTTATATGTGACTAGTTAAAATGGTATATTAGTTTGAGACCTGAACCTTGAATGCATCTTTCAGGGGTAGTGATCAGCAAGCAGAGCAGCAGTCATTAGGAAGCATCTGAAGATGGCAACAAGACTGTTTTCTGAAATATTGTGAAGAAGTTACAATGCGATCCAGGCAGACACCCAATAATTCTGCTAGTTTGAAATACATCAGAATGCATTACAGGGGCATTGCTAAACCAATTGTGTGACCTGGCATACATCACAGTGTGGCCTGGAACTTCAACAAGCTTTTCCATACTTCTTCCAGACACCACAGTCTTCTATGGCGTTGTGGGACTAGCACTTCTGGCACAATGAATATAATGGACAATTTGGTTGATCCTCAATTTTTCATATGCTTCTGGACATTTCTTCCAAATCCTACAAACTCTCTCCCACAATGCTACAGGACTAGCATAGCAAGACTACTGAAGGTAATGTATAAATAAAAACGTAATGTAAGAAGTATTTTATTAAACAGTATCATGCAAAAGGCAGTTTTCTCGTAAAATGAAAAAGAACTTGCTTAAAAGCTTACAGTTTTCTGTGTTTTGTCCATGTGTCTACAGACCACAATGGCCTTTACTACTTCCATTATTTATATTCCACTAAGGATATTCTGTTACTTCAATAACTATAGGAAGCAAGTACATGCAACCGATTACAGCCACAGAAAGATCCAAGATGATGTGATAGCTAATTAACACTCATCATATTTCAAACTAAAGTCCTTCTGAGTATTTCCTGTTACCTTGGAGTGAAACATTGTGTTATCAATCAATACTAATAATAAATCTGTAACCAATTAACACATTGTGGCTGTCTGTTTGTCTTTGGACACGCTAATCTCCAAAACTGCTAGGTGAATTCACGTGGGTTTTTAGAGGTAACTTCAGCGTAGGTCAGGGTACCATATAGAAGTTAGTTCATCAAAACTTAATCACAAAAGAAGATACCATGATTTAAAGAAGATTTACAAATTTTTTTATATTTCTTTTTTTTATATGTAGTCTCTGCTCCTACGGGCATGTTTTCTGAAACAACACACACAAACACACACACACACACACACACACACACACACACACACACACACACACACACATGTATATATAATTAAGGTGAGTACAGCCAATGATCTCTCAGTGCAGATGCACATCTGGCTTGAATTCTTACAGGAATTCGTAAAATGCTGATAATTGGTAGTGTGTGGATAAGTTGAGAATTTGGATCTGATGGGAACTGTGGTAAGGTAGTCCCTGCTGCTACGATGACTGCTGGGCCTGGATGGCACAGTGGTCAGTGCATTTGCCTAGTAAGCAGGAGATCCGGGTCCAAATTCCAGTCTGGCACAAATTTTCAACTTTCTCCACTGATTTAAATTATTGCCCATCCACAGCCAATGTCTGTAATTCCTTTGTGTTTTAAAACTTTCTTGGCTGTCTCTCTGAACATGCTAATCTCCAAAAGTACTACACGGATTTTGTGGGGATTTCACTGGTAACTTCAGTGTAATTAGGTGCACCGTACACAATATATTTCATCAAAATTGGATCACAAAAAACAAGGCAGTCATACCTGTTACGTATGTATGTACATTTCACATCTCCTGCTAAATAACCTGCCCGATTTCAACCAAATGTGGTACACATATCACTCACTGTCTGGAAAAAATCACTGAGGGGATGTATCACAGGGGTAAGGGTGTGGTGAAAGAGAAGTGTAGAGCATGACATGCAAATACATAGATTTTATTTACACAGTATTTAAGAATGAGAGCACTAAGTGACTTGCAACAAATTTTCAAGCCTTTATGAAACTTTTCCTCGCTGACAGCTGCCACATAATGATGAAAGGAAAAAAGTTTATCGCTAAATACGTTTTTTCACATCAGGCATGAAGTTTTAATTTATTACTTCTTTACTACTATTCACAGCATATTTTGCAGGCAGTGTTCACATATATAAGGTGTGGCAAATGACAGTAGTCTAGACGATTGGATACCATTGTACGGGAATGTATGCATATAACCAATCTCCGTAACATGCACACCATCGGTATGCCTGTCCCGTGATTCACACCAGTTCAGAGTGTAGTGTGGGTTGTGTCAGTGTGAGTGGAGGTGTGGAAAGGGGATGATACTCACAGTGGAGCAGTGGGTGTCCATTGAGGAAAGTTACGTGACAACAAAGTCGTGGAAGCGGTGTGTCCAGTTGTTCACTTAGAAGTTTAATGTGCCAAAGTGCCAGTGAAGAGTGCCATGCAATGCTTAATCTGAAAATGGTGTCAGACAGAATCTGTTTTGAATAAGTAAGAAAATACTCCAAAAAGTGCCAGGAAAAGACCTACAGTTACTTCCAACAGCATGGAGCAACTGCCCATACTGCCAGGCAAACCTTGAATCACGTTTACACAATCTTCACCCCTGACAGAGTTGTTAACAGAGGTCAGTGTGGTCGCAGCCCTAGCTGGCCACCCACGCCATCTGATCTGTCAGTGTGTGATTATTTTATGTTGGGTGGCCACTAGTCTTAAGTGTATTGCGAAAAACCTAATAGTCTTAAGAACTGTAGCAGAACATTTCGCATGAGATTGCAGCAATTCCAGCAGTCCAACCTTGATCTGCCTTCAGCAACTTGCTGGTCGGGCCCCAAAAGCACCAACAGATGGATGGTGGTCACTATCAACACCTGCTATAGTCATGCGTACTGTATTTCCATTCCTCTGCTGTGTTTCTTTGTATCCTGGAGTTCTGTTCACCAGGCCACTTTTATTTGCGTCGCCAATGAATGTAATACTTACAAAATTATATCATTGTACAACACAAAGTTCAGAATATATGATGTCATAAACACTGAGATATGTGAAAAACTACCGCAGAACTTTTAAATATACGAATGGAACTAGGAAAGTTTTGCAATAAAGCTTTATTTCTTTAATTTCTTCGAAATAGTTTCCGCCACATTGAATACACCTCTCCGTCCTCCAAAACCAATCCCTAAATCATCTCTCCCAAGTTTCTGTAGGGAGTAAGGCACACAAGTTGTCCCAAGCCCTTGGGAGGTACTCATCATTAGAAAGCTGCACTACTTTGAGCTTCATTTTCACACCTAGAACTGTGCAAAGACACAAGAAGCAAAGTCTGGACTGTAAGGTGGATACTCAAGAAGTTTCTGTCCTCTACCCCACAAATACTTGATGCATGTTTTGGCGCGGTGAGCTGGAGCATTGTCGTGATGGAGGAACCATGTATCAAAAAATGGTTCTGAGCTCTATGGGACTTAACTTCTGAGGTCATCAGTCCCCTAGAACTACTTAAACCTAGCTAACCTAAGGACATCACACACATCCATGCCTGAGGCAGGATTCGAACCTGCGACCGTAGCGGTAGCGCGGTTCCAGACTGTAGCGCCTAGAACCGCTCGAGAACCATGTATCCATTCTTGACTTTGGTCATAGGTTCTTCAAAGATTGTAGGACTTCAGGCAGGCACTATTCAGTGTAAAGTGTGTAGTACAAGGTACTTAATCGATTCGAAGAATATTACGCGAATTAGGGAAAAATATTTTCTCTTTGAAAAAGCTGTTTAACTTCATCGTATTTCTGAAAGTGCTTCTCTTGGTTGATATATGTTGCGTGATACGATTATACTGTCTTACTCCATACAACAAAATTTGTTGCATAATATATTAAACACGCAAACAAAGTTGACACTCGGCACGCTGGCTGATGCTTGGGGCTGTAAATGGGAAATGCCTTTGCAGTCTCTTCCATCAGCCACCGCGCCGAATGTCAACTTCGTTTTGCACGTTTAATACATGTTGCATAATGCGTGGCTACTCTAACCTATCCACTAACTGAAGAAGTAAGCACTTACTGACTTGCAACAAACTTTACACATAATTTGGAACATTTATGAAACCTTTTCTTGCTGACAACCAGGGGTGAGGCGCGCAAGAAACTGCAGTAATCGCCGACTTCAGTTACAGATAAGACACTTTTTTTTTATATTTAGACATTCTTTATGTATATTTTTTCTACAATTCCAGTTGCCGGCATACTTATAAAAAGCAATGTTAATCCGCGGACATTTAAGACATTAATGGCTGTCAGTGTGACAGGCTCCAGTTTCAGTGGCCACAGGGGTTGGTCAGCTATATGCTACACTCCTGTAACTTCCCAGTCTTTCTTTCTTTCTTTCGCTTGCGCCGTAGTCCCGCAGCTATCGCAGGGTCGGTGTGGTTACAACGGATATGGCAGTGTTAGTTGTAGGGTTGGCCAGATGTCCTTCCTGCCGCCACCCCGTACCCCCCAGGATGGAATCAGTGTACCCCAACTGTCTGCGTCTAGTGTAGATCGTGAAGTAGTGCGGACGTGTTTCAAATGTTTGCGACGCGTGTAACTGAAGCGGAACGTGGGGACCAGCTCGGTATTCACCCAGCGGGATGTGGGAAACCGCCTAAAAACCACATCCAGGCCTGTAACTTCCCAGTAGCAGGAATTAACGCTGCGCACGCATCCCATTGCAAGGTTCATCCCCTCTCGCTGCCGCTAGAGAAAGAGGAGGAGGATTGTGCAGCTGTTAACCCTGCAGTAGTTTTCATTACATTATTGGTCGCGTGGGTGACAGCTGAAACCTGTCATTGTTTTAGTGTTATTGTGTTCATTGTTAAAATAATGAAACAAATTAGGATATATGCTTTAGTAATGATATGGGATTCAATAAATTACTCAACTCTACACTTGAATGCACTATATTAATTATGATAACCACACATAACATATGACAACAAACAAAAGTAAACTTATATTACAGTGAAAGTGATTAAGTGTGGTTTGTGAGCCGTACACTGCAATACCTGTGTATTTCCAAAACTACTTTCTGACATGTATTATTTCAGTCCGAACTGTCCAAACAGTTGGCACAAACTTCCTTTAAATGATGAGGACAGCTCCACTTATCACATCCGACACGCTACTTCCCGGCTGATTTGTACCGTGATCTAGCACGTTTTCCCCTTTCTTTCCTCTTGCACCCTGTATACAGTCTCTTCCATTCCAAGCAGTAGAAGTCTACGTCTTCTGACGCTCCTTAGAAAGGATGGTAGCTCACGCCTCCTTTCTATTTGGAGCTTTGTAAGTTTTCATGTAAAATTAGTTGGGGAAGTTATTCTCTTCAGTGCTGTATCTTCATTTTTATTGAATTTATAAATGCAAAATGCATTTATTGCAGCTAGGTTTAATAGACTGTAGAACACTACAATTGTAATTCGAACCAAGTCTTTTTTTTTTTTTTTTTTTTTTTTTTTTAAGACAGCTGTTCAACCAAGTCCGTGCCAACTTTTGTCATGCTGTAAAATGTTAACATCTCAGGCTTTTTCGCATCCCTGGTGTCACCGTCGATAACATCGCCTTGGTGCACTGTAGAAATTCCAAGGACAGCTTTATTCTTCTTGGGACAGTATGATTTCTATTATTTGTTTACCTGGAAGAAACTCCAGAGGCACTTCGTGTTTATTTCGGCGAAATTTTCCACATACGTGAGACCCTTATCTTTGAGACTTTCAGTACGAAGATGTGTCGAAAATTAGTTATCGGCGGGTAAATTTCTGTTAGTGCCTGTATTTGGCTCCACCATTCTTATTGCTTCATTTAGGCTATTGATTTGTTTATAAGGTCCATCAGACTGCGAACCATAAAAGATTTCTAAATTTACTTTATATGCTGTCTTAGCATCAACTACGCCATAGGTTTTCAACCTGTACTTAGCGGGTTTGCTAGATATGAACTGCCGAAAAGGCAGTTACCCCTAAACGTTAACATTTGTTCATCTACAGTACGGTATTCACTTGGTGAGAAATATTCTAGGAAATTATGTACTATTGTTTCAAACAACTCTCTTTTGGGAGCTAATTTGTCAGTTTCCTTTCTGAAGTTTCTGTCTCTTACATAACCAAAGTGTAAGGATATTAAGAGAAAACGAGATCTTTGTTCATTCACTGATAAGTAACATGATTTGGAATTGTCCCAAATTTGATGATTGTTTTCCCTAGATGGTCTCATTGTGCCCACTAGCCGACAAGATTCAGAAACTCAACTATGCTCTGACTCTGTACAATGGGCATCTCGATCCCCACCAGAATGTGGCCGGACCGTTTCAATGAAAATATTTTAGAATTGGTTATTATTCTAATGACATTATCATCGAAGAAAAGCCGGAACAGGCCAGGTTCAGATTTGATTTCTTGGGCTACATTTTGCGATCCAGGCAGATAGACTACTATTGGGTGCCCGAGTATCTGTGTTGGTTGGGGGCTTCTGTTTCAGCCATTTTGTGTCTTATCTTTATCCAAGAAGTACCTTTCATTTGACCGAGCGAGGTGGCGCAGTGGTTAGACACTGGACTCGCATTCGGAAGGACGACGGTTCAATCCCGCGTCCGGCCATCCTGATTTAGGTTTTCCGTGATTTCCCTAAATCACTCCAGGCAAATGCCGGGATGGTTCCTCTGAAAGGGCACGGCCGACTTCCTTCCCCATCCTTCCCTAATCCGATGAGACCGATGACCACGCCGTCTGGTCTCCTTCCCCGAACCAACCAACCAACCAACCTTTCATTTGCATCGTCACTTAAAACATTCTCTTCTTCATCCTCTGACATCATCTGCTGAGAAGATGGATGGTGGTCACTGAGCACTACGTTGTCTTCTTCACCTTCAGAATCGTCAAAGAAGGACCGATGACCCCGCTGTTTGGTCCCCTTGCACAAATCAACCACCTATCGTCAAAGAAAATGAGATCCTCCTCTGTATAACGAAGTTTGTAAAACCAATCAAACAATGTTGGTGGGTCTGAAGTTATCCCAACATTCCTTCTTTTATTTGGTACGAACATCCAAATATTAGCAGTAGTAATTGCAACTGTAAAGCTCAAAGAAAATGTGAAAAGAGTAAGAAATAGAAATGCAATGCGAAGCATATTATAAGATATTTTGTTTAAACTCAATGATATCGACATTCAACATTGAAAAATAAATAACTTACATATCGAAATAGAAACACAACAATAGAGAAATACTGACCTTTAAAGTGGAACTGGAAGCTAAAAAAATTCACATCTGTGCAAAACCGGTACGGGCGACAACAAAACAAAAAAAAAAAAAGTAACCCTTGTGACTACTCAAGGGCTACAGGCAGTTGATAGTAAGCGTAGCGCGGCGATCCCCTAGCTGATGAGGACAGCTCCACTTATCGCACCCGACACGCTACTTCCCGGCTGATTTGTACCGTGATCTAGCACGTTTTCCCCTTTCTTTCCTCTTGCGCCCTGTATACAGTCTCTTCCATTCCAAGCAGTAGAAGTCTACGTCTTCTGACGCTCCTTAGAAAGACACCGTGTATTACTATTTTGCGCTCTACATTGATGAAGTGTGCAGATACAAATCAGGGAACATATTTCAGTGTTTCATAGTGCTGTAGTGCATATTATTATTTATTCATCGTAATTTTAGTGAACAGGTATATTTTTTTATTTTAAATTAGTTTCTACATGAATGTGAAGTTGGGTTTCTGAAGCAATATGGACGAAGTAGCAGGCTCCTCAAAAGATACAAACATGCTTTGAGGGAAAAAGTTACGTGATCAAACAGGGACGGTCTACAACAAGTCTTCCACATTTAAATATAGTAACAACAGTTTGAAAAATCTTGATACTCCTCTTATAAAAGGTTATATGGCTGTAAAGAGTCACAAAAATTGTACTGTTGGCCATGTGTTCTGTTTTCTTCGGAATTGTTGGGGACAAAAAATGGCACGAAAATTCCTAGGACCATATTACATTTTCGTGGACAATCATTAAATTTCGCAGTACAAGGATAGATTTTTGTTTGAATAGTGCCTTGATAATAAATGTTAAGAAACACAACGAACAAGTGAAGAAAAATAGACACGTTGTGGATTGTTTAACTGATGTCACATGTTTCCTAGCTGAACAAGAGCTTCCTTTCAGAGGAGACGATGAAACACAGGACAGTGATAATCGGAGCAATTACGTTGATCCGTCACACTTAATAGCACAAACAGATGAATGTCTGTGAAATCGCTCGCAGGCTTCAACTGTTTTCAAGGTATCTCAAGTGACATACAGAATGACGTCATCGATTCTAGTGCTGAGATAATTCGTACAGAAATTTTGAAATAACAAAAAAAAAAAAAAAACCGGCAATTGGACGAAATGATTAATGTTTCAAGCCAGTTCCAACTTTCAGCTGTTTTGCATTATGTGTGAGAGATTTTTCGGATTGGTTAACTGATAACCGAAATGCCGCTAGCATTACGTAGCATGTCTTTGGCTGCATAAGTGAATTAGCTTGTCTATAAAACTTGTAGCTGAGGCATACGATGGCTGTGCTGTCATGGCTGGGCAACATAATGGGGCACAAAAACTTGTGAGAGGGAAATACTCCTCAGCTCTCCTGGTACATTGCTATGCTCCTAAACCGAATTTAGTACTGAAACAGTCTGTTGAACATATAAGGGAGTGCAAAATATTTTTTCAGACAGTTTCTGGTATTGCCTCTTTCTTCTCCAAATCATCTAAAAGATCCAACGCTTTGGGTGAATTAATCAAACGACGTTTCCCCTTCAGTATGAAACACAACTATTATAAAAATGCAGATTAATTTATCTGTTGGCGGACTATAGGACTGAGTAAAAAGGGCTTTTCAAGTTTGTGATCGATGATTCTGATGTATGGCACGACGAAACACAAGCATGTGCCAAAGGCAGTTTCTTGCTTAACATATATTTCCAAAGTCAGCAGCTCTTTCCAAAACACTACAAACAAAACTCTTTGGTGTGGACTATTGTTTGAAGAAAGTAGGCCACTTTAAGATTGAGTTACAGGAACTTCGCGGTAAATTAGAAGTGTGGTCTAAATCCGAGCCAGAAGAAAGCGATGGTGAGCCTCCAAGAAAAAAGCATTGGGATGGCGTGACTGACAGAGAACGTAGTACCGTGCTTTGTTTTGTGAAATTGTTGATACCGTCTTCCGTCAGTTAACTGACAGGTATACTGAATTGGATAATTTAGGGTTTCTTTCATTTATGAACTATGGAAAGTATAGCCAATATGCAGATAACTTCCACGAGGCTGCATTTAACTCCTTGCCGGATCCTACGTTGGACACTTTGATATCCCTTGACTAAGAATGTAACTATCTGTGATATATTCTTCAGACGAATTCTGGAACCAGCTGGTATTTAGACAAAGTGAGTATCTCACCTCCTGTGCAGCAGAACTAATGAAATTAACTTTAACCATTCCTGCAACAAATGCTTTGGCAGAAAGATCATTTTCGGCGTTGAAGAGAATAAAAAATGACCTTCGAAAAACACAGTCGCAAACCAGACTTTCTCAACTTGCTTTGTTGCCGTTTGACTCGTCCTACAACTCTGTGATAGAAGATTTCGACAAGAAGGATCTCAGAATTGACCGCAAATATAAATGAAACTGAATACTGGAACTTTTAATACTATTCTTATTCGTGTAGATGCAATAACAGTTATTTTCCGAATACCCAATATCGCTCTGTAGGCCTAATCTTTACGAGGTTGGGCCTTGTACTTTAATAGACGGCTCAGAGGAGATGTACGCTGAGGAGGGGGAAAGAGAGATGGACTAACAGAACTGAAATACATGCATCAAAAAAAGTTTTGCATCACCTAGTTGCCAGAACTCCTGAAGATAGACATTGACTGTGGGTATTGTATCACAGACACAGTCCCTTTCACTGTTCAGAGATTTCACTAAACCTGCCCAAAGACGTTAACAACCATGCAAGAGCAGCGCCTATTAGACGAAGGGGGTCCGACAACCGGTCAGTTCCAGTCATTCCACCAAGAACGAGGTACACCGCTCGTGTAGTCTGTAGTTCAACCATGCCTAGACGGTCAATACCACTGTTCGACCGCGTCCGCTTTGTTACTTTGTATCAGGAAGGGCTGTCAACAAGAGAAGTGTCCAGGCATCTCGGAGTGAACCTAAACGATGTTGTTCGTGCATGGAGAAGATACAGAGAGACAGGAACCGTCGATGACATACTCAGGCCGCCCGAGGGCTACTACTGCAGTGGATGGCCGCTACCTACGGATTATGGCTCGGAGGAACCCTGGCAGTAACGCCACCTTGTTGAATAATGCTTTCCGTGCAGCCACAGGACGTCGTGTTACGAATCAAACTGTGCGCAATAGGCTGCATATGCGCAACTTCACTCCCGGCGTCCATGGCGAGGTCGATCTTTGCAACCACGACACCATGCAGCGCGGTACAGATGGACCCAACAACATGTCGAATGGACCACTCAGGATTGGCATCACGTTCTCTTCACCGATTAGTGTCGCATATGCCTTCAACCAGACAATCGTCGGAGACATGTTTGGAGGCAACCTGGTCAGGCTGAACGCTTTAAACACTGTCCAGCGAGTGCAGCAAGGTGCAGGTTCACTGCGGTTTTGGTATGGCATTATGCGAGGCCGACGTACGGCACTGGTGGTCAGGGAAGGCGCTGTAACGGCTGTACGATATGTAAATGCCATCCTCCGACTGATAGTGCAACCATATCAGCAGCATATTGGTGAGGCATTCGTCTTCATGGACGACAATTCGCGCCCCCATCGTGCACATCTTGTGAATGACTTCCTTCATGATAACAACATCGCTCGACTAGAGCGGTCAGCATGTTCTCCAGACACGAACCCTATCGGACATGCCTGGGATAGATTGAAAAGGGCTGTTTATGGACGACGTGACCCACCAACCACTCTCAGGGATCTACGTGAATTGCCGTTGAGGGAGGGGGTGGGGGTGGGGGGGGGGGGTACAATCTGGACCACCAGCGCCTTGATGAACTTGTGGATAATATGCCACAACGAATACAGGCATGCATCAATGCAACAAGACGTGCTACTGGGTATTAGAGATTCCGGTGTGTACAGCAATTTGGACCACCACCTCTGAAGGTCTCGCTGTATGGTGGTGTAAGATGCGATGTGTGGTTTTCATGGACAATAAAAAAGGCGGAAATGGTGTTTATGTTGATCTCTTTTCCAATTTTCTGTACAAGTTCTGCAACTCTCGGAACCGAAGTGAGGCAGCTGCAGGCTCATTCGACTCGAGGCAGCCGCACGATACACACAACCATGCCGTACAGGAGGAGAATGTATCGAAGAAGGAGTAATTACACTACTGGCCATTAAAATTGCTACACCACGAAGATGACGTGCTACAGACGCGAAATTTAACCGACAGGAAGAAGGTGCTGTGATCTGCAAATGATTAGCTTTTCAGAGCATTCACAAAAGGTTGGCGCCGGTGGCGACACCTACAACGTGCTGACATGAGGAAAGTTTCCAACCGATTTCTCATACACAAACTGCAGTGTTGACCGGCGTTGCCAGGTGAAACGTTGTTGTGATGCCTCGTGTAAGGAGCAGAAATGCGTACCATCACGTTTCCGACTTTGATAAAGGTCGGATTGTAGCCTATCGCGATTGCGGTTTATCGTATCGGGACATTGCTACTCGCGCTGGTCGAGGTCCAATGGCTGTTAGCAGAGTATGGAATCGGTGGATTCAGAAGGGTAATGCGGAACGCCCTGCTGGATCCCAACGTCCTCGTATCACTAGCAGTCTAGATGACAGGCATCTTACCCACATGGCTGTAACGGATCGTGCAGCCACGTCTCGATCCCTGAGTCAACAGATGGGGACGTTTGCAAGACAACAACCATCTGCACGAACAGTTCGACGACGTTTGCAGCAGCATGGACTATCAGCCCGGAGGCCGTGGCTACGGTTACCCTTGACGCTGCATCACAGACAGGAGTGCCTGCGATGGTGTACTCAACGACGAACCTGGGTGCACGAATGGCAAAACGTCATTTTTTCGGATGAATCCAGATTCTGTTTACAGCATCATGATGGTCGCATCCGTGTTTGGCGACATCGCGGTGAACGCACATTGGAAGCGTGTATTCGTCATCGCCATACTGGCGTATCACCCGGCGTGATGGTATGGGGTGCCATTGGTTACACGTCTCGGTCACCTCTTGTTCGCATTGACGGCACTTTGAACAGTGGACGTTACATTTCAGATGTGTTACGATCCGTGGCTCTACCCTTCATTCGATCCCTGCAAAACCCTACATTTCAGCAGGATAATGCACGCGCCCATGTTGCAGGTCCTGTACGGGCCTTTCTGGATACAGAAAATATTCGACTGCTGCCCTGGCCAGCACATTCTCCAGATATTTCACCAACTGAAAACGTCTGGTCAATGGTGGGCGAGCAACTGGCTCGTCACAATACGCCAGTCACTACTCTTGATGAACTGTGGTATCGTGTTGAAGCTGCATGGGCAGCTGTACCTGTACACGACATCCAAGCTCTGTTTGACTCAATGCCCAGGCGTATCAAGGCCGTTATTACAGCCAGAGTACTGATTTCTCAGGATCTATGCACCGAAATTGCGTGAAAATGTAATCGCATGTCAGTTCTAGTATAATACGTTTGTCCAATGAATACCCGTTTATAATCTGTATTTCTTCTTGGTGTAGCAATTTTAATGGCCAGTAGTGTATTTTTTGGTGTTGCGATTTTTTCCGTCAGTGTATTTGTAGAATAGCGACTGCTGAAGAGAGGTTTCAAAAATAGAAAGGCAACATGGTATCTTAGGGTTTAATCTCTTATCGACATGGGCCCATTAGAAACGGAACAGAAGCTTTAATTGTGGAAGATTCGGAAGGACAGCGTCCGTTTCTATTCAAAGGAAATAAACTGACGTTTTCTTAAACGAATTATCGATACGCGGAAACTAGCTAGAGGGGGAATTTAGTCAACACTTTGTATTACTGCAGTATAAAGTAGGTCCCTAAGTTAAACTGATTATCTGTGTCAGTCTTTTATTATCATAAACAGTCGCAGTTTCTTAGCCAGAGACCAACTTGGATGGCATAAGCACACAAATATTTGTTAATACCTGCTCGATGCCTGAATGATAGCCCTGCTGACTCGAAACATGTTGCTGGCAAAAAAAAAAAAAGGGTCAATTTTCCTTTAATTTACGTCTATGGTCACAAACTTTTTGTTAACAGACCACCGGTTTCGGTCTTTAATGAACATCATCAGATATGCAGCAAAAATGGGAAAAACATAAATACACTCGCAAACTGTATACAGCTTAAAAACAATACATAGATCGTAATGAAAAGTAGTACTGACAAAATTTACATTTGTGCGCTTTAAATATTAAGAGGCATACCTGTTTCATAAAAACGAGGTCCTAATGTACTGCAGCCATAGTGGCATCGTCAAATGTTAAATGCCGAATCAGCACCAGCATCGTCAAATACATATAAATAACATCACATGCACGAGTCACGTGGTCAGTAGAACTACTGCTTAAAACAAGCTGCCGTACAGTAACCACATGATGTTTGTGTCAGTTCACCAGATGTCGCTAATGTCGGCATACACTAGTTTTCAATAATTAATTGAAACAGCGAAAATAAAGGGGGATACAAAAGTTGAAGTCTGTAATAAGCTTATAACCTATAAAAGGCATTACAGTAATAAAAAGCAATAAAAAGAAGAACACGACAAAAGTAATATTGTTAAAAAGAGGAAGAGTTAAAAAACAGTGGTTGACATGTGCTCTAGCGCCAGTATTCTAGATAATGACATAAATATTAAACGCCGTTGATAGTGTACCGGGTAATATTAAACAACCATAAAACAAATCGCTGAAGGGGCCACAAATGGAAGAAAACATAGTGCTTCACATAATCAGCGCCCTCTGTTAGCGCCAACGCCAGAATTCCGCACTGGCGGGAAGTGGTTGGACGAACGTGACCGGCAGAGGGCCCCTCGTACCCTGCGGCACTCCGTTGCAATAAAGGAATGATAAAATTCCGCAACAGTAGATGATCCACATTATCTGATTAATGTAGTCTTTGAAATGAACAGAGAAGGAACAAGAACATACTAGAGTCATGCGTAAAACGTATGAAAACGAAGTAAATATGTGATGCACTCAATACTAGGTGAACTTATCAACACACTATATATAACAGAGGCGTGCAGTTGCTCAAGGTCAATCCCTCCAAAACCCAGGCGATCATTGTGGGCAAAACCACCCCTTCCTTTCGCCTCCTTGATTTCTATCTCACCATCTATGGCCGTCCTATCGCCCTTACTCCCACCCTTAAGTAACTTGGCGTCACCCTCGACCGTCGCCTCACCTGGACTCCCCACCTCCGGACAATCCAAGCCAAGGCACGCTCCTGACTCAGTCTCCTCAAGCTCCTCTCCGGCCGTACGTGGGGTCTGGACCCCTCCACCATCCTCCACACCTATAAGTCCCTCATCCGCCCTATCCTTTGTTATGCCCATCCGGCTTGGATCTCCGCCCCCCCTACCTTTTATAAATCCCTCCAAATCCTTGAACGTCATGCTCTCCGCCTCGCCTATCGCATCCGTCTCCCCTCCCCCACGCGGATCCTGTACGATCTCATCCCCTTCCCCCATCTCCTCCTTTTCCTTGAAAGGCTACGGATCCTGTACACCTCCCGCAAACTCGATTCTCCTCACCCGCTCGTCTCCCCGATCCTCTCCCACCCCCGCCCGCTGCCGCGCCTGTATTCCCAAGTCCCACCCGGTCTCCATCTCTCCACCCTCCTTACCCTCTCCCAAGGTGGCTTCCGCCAGCTCCCCCTCCCTGATGATGCCCTCCTCCCCTCCATCTACCCCTCCTACCAACTTTGATACTCCCACCCTCCTCCTGTGTTTGCTCCTCTGGGCACCCTCCCTCCCTTCTCTCCCTTTTCCTTCCCTCCTCCTTTTCTCCCCCCTCCTCCCCCGGGCCACCCCTCCCCTGTCCCTCTCCTCCTGCCCCTGTCTCCTCAGCCATTGGCATCCTTTTTCTCCCCTCTCCCCCACCTCACCCCTGTGCACCTCTTGGCAGGTCCCCGCTCTCGCACACGCTACGTGGACATTCGCGCGCCGGAGATCACCGCCATCAGCGTTTCGTGTGTGCCGTCGTGTTTAGTGTTCAGTGTTCACCGTCACACTCCCTCGTTCACCAGTGCCATCGTCATCTTCAGTGTTCGTGCGTCGTCTCATCAGTTAGCAGTGTGGATTATCGACGAGTGTGAACGGCTCCGTGTTTGTCTCTATGTGTCTCCTGTTTTATTGCCCACCGTTCTGTAACTTGTGTCTTCTCCCAGTTTTTGCTGCTTGTGTCTTCTATGGCTGAAGAGCAGCGTAGTGTGCTGCTGCCAGCCTGCCTGTTGTACAGGCTTTAAAATAACAATAAAGTCAAAAAAAAAAAAAAAAACAGTGACTGCTCCTTTCCGGCCATGCGTGGGGTGTGGACCCCTCCACCCTCCTCCACACCCATAAATCCCTCATCCGCCCTATCCTTTGTTACACCCATCTGGCATGGATCTCCGCTCCCCCTACCTTTTATAAATCCCTCCAAATCCTTGAACGCCATGCTCTCCGCCTTGCCTATCGCATCGGTCTACCCCTCCCCACGCGGATCCTGTACGATCTCATCCCCTTCCCCCACCTCTTCCTTGAAGGATACGGATCCTGTACACCTCCCGCAAACTCGATCCTCCTCATCCGCTTGTCTCACCCATCCTCTCCCACCCCCGTCCGCTGCCGCGCCTGTATTCCCACGTCCCACCCGGTCTCCATCTCTCCACCCTCCTTACCCTCTCCCAAGGTGGCTTCCGCCAGCTCCCCCTCCCTGATGATATCCTCCTCCCCTCCATCTACCCCTCCTATCAACTTTGATCCTCCGCCCCCCCACTTCCTGTGTCCTTTCCTTTAGGCACCCTCCCTCCTTTCCTTTTCCTTTTCCCCCATCCCCTCCCTCCATCCCTCTTCCCCCCCAGGCTTCCCCTGCCCCCTCCTCCCTTCCCCCTGTCTCCCCTGCCCATGGCATCTGCTCTCCCCTCTCCCTCCCTCCCCCACTCCTCCTCTCTTGGCAGGTCCCCGGACTCGTACACGGTCAGTGAATATTCGCGCGCCGGAGATCAACGCCTTGTGTTCTGTGTGTGCCGACGTTTTGGGCTTAAGTGGTTCAGTGTTATTCGTTTTGTGCACCTACGTTCACGTGTGACACTTTTCGTTTCTGTCTGTGTCCAAGTGTCTGAACAATTTTATCTTGGACTCTACGCCCGTGAACGGCACCTTGTATTTTAAAATGTGTTGTCTACGTTTATATGTCCACCATGTTTTTTCTCTAAATGTCTTCATTTGTATATCTGTGTTTCTCTGCGGCCAAAGAGCTGCGTCGTATGCTGCTGCAGGCCTGCCTGTACTACAGGTTTCAAAATAACAATAAAGAAAAAAAAAGCTGTGATTAGCCCCCATCTCTGGACAATCCAAGCCAAGGCACGCTCCCAACTCCGTCTCCTCAAGCTCCTTTCCGGCCGTACGTGGGGTCTGGACCCCTCGACCTTCCTCCACACCTATAAATCCCTCATCTGCCCTATCCTTTATTACGCCCATCCGGCATGGATCTCCGCCCCCCCCCTACCTTTTATAAATCCCTCCAAATCCTTGAACGCCATGCTCTCCACCTCGCCTATCGCATCCGTGCCTCGCCTATCGCGTCCGTCTCCCCTCCCCCATGTGGATCCTGTACAATCTCATCCCCTTCCCTCATCTCCTCCTCTTCCTTGAAAGGATACGGATCCTGTACACCTCCCGCAAACTCGATCCTCCTCATCCGCTTGTCTCACCCATCCTCTCCCACCCCCATCTGCTGCTGCGCCTGTATTCCCACGTCCCACCCGGTCTCCATGTCTCCACCCTCCTTACCCTCTCCCAAAGTGGCTTCCGCCAGCTCCCCCTCCCTGATGATGTCCTTCTCCCCTCCATCTACCCCTCCTATCAACTTTGATCCTCCCCCCCACTTCCTGTGTCCTTTCCTTTAGGCACCCTCCCTCCCTTCCTTTCCCTTTTCCCCCGTCCCCTCCCTCCACCCCCCTTCCCCTCGGGCTTCCCCTCCCCATTCCTCCCTTCCCCCTGTCTCCCCTGCCCATGGCATCTGCTCTCCCCACTCCCTCTCCCACCCCCCCTCCTCCTCTCTTGGCAGGTCCCCGGACTCGTACACGGTTAGTGAACATTCGCGCGCCGGAGATCAACGCCTCGTGTTCTGTGTGTGCCGTCGTTTTGTACTTAAGTGGTTCAATGTTATTCCTTTTGTGCACCTACGTTCACGTGTGACAATTTTTGTTTCTGTCTGTGTCCAAGTGTCTGAACAATTTTATCTTGGACTCTACGCCCGTGAACGGCACCTTGTTTTTTAAAAAGTGTTTGTCTCCCTTTATATGTCCACCATGTTTTTTCTCTAATTGTCTTCATTGTATCTTTGTGTTTCTCTGCGGCCAAAGAGCGGCGTAGTATGCTGCTGCAGGCCTGCCTGTATACAGGTTTCAAAATGACAATAAAGAAAAAAAAAAGCAGTGATTAGCGTGTGTATGATGGATCATTGGAGCTCAATGATGGATCCGGAATCATGCCTTTCAGACAAGTTCAAGGAGAAGGCAAGAACCTTATTTCGGAGGCTGGACATGATAAGCAACAGTACATCTCATTAGATACGGTAGAGCCCTTAACGCAACCACCAATATAAAGTACCGAAGGCGACAGTATTTGAGCCTCCGTAAATGTTATCCCTACTTAATTCTCCATAATTTAAGGACATAAAGTCCTTTAGCACTTCTACACACATGTTTTCAAACACACACCAAAAGCAGTGAGTTAAAATACCCTTCTGTGTGCCCAAACTAAAGCTGAAAGAAGAATAAATAAATAAAGCGAAAATTTTTACCCTTTCCATTCCCTACCGAAGTAAAAATCAACGAAGTTGATCAGACTTCAGCACCACCACCACACACTTAAAAAAAAGTGATTAGAGTAAAGCATTGTCAAATAAAAGCAAAGCAGGCATTGAGCACAAAGTCATGTTGCTAGTTACGCCGTTTAGTTGGTTCTCTATTTGATTGCTTTATAAATTTCAAGCTCCTCTAACAAATTAAGAGCACGGCCTTAATCCACTCTGTGAAGAATACGCATACAACTCTCATTGCTTCCTATGAAATGAACAGTATCACATAAATGCTGTCCCAAACCGTTTTCTTTCGTGGCTGTGAGTGTTATTTATACCTTAATTTAAAAGAGCGGCCTGTTTAACCGATACAATATTTGTCAGTTGTTGCTGAAAACATGTAATGCCTAATGTGGAAGAACAGTTAATAACTCCGATGATAGTGCTTTTCAATCTACTGTCAACATTTACGCTCAGTGCATTTTTGATTGACGTTGTCTCATTAACTAATGGGTTTGAATTTCAGTTCACTAATGAAATGGAAAGAGCAAAGTCTGCGCCATATCAGTCTAAACTCGAAGAAGGGAGAGATGGCGCCTCCTCCGACCCGTGCAGGCCTTCCTAAGGGTCTGCAGGCGGTGCTACTGCTGTGCGCCTTGTCTGGAGTGTCCCCGTTTCGCCCTCGTGGGTGTCTGCTCGCTTTCTGCTCCCGTCTCTACAGTTTCTCTGCCTTAGCAGTAATTCTGTACCTCGGCCTCTGTGCGATGCAAGACTTGAGTCGCTCAGTAAATCATGAAGCGTGGCGTCGTTGGTTCTTACCAGGTTCAGTCGCCTCTTTATTGATCACCATTGCAACACCTGCTGTCATGCTTCACTGCTGGTGTCACTGTAAGAAAACAGTTGAGGGGCTGATTGAAGATATTCACGTACCAGAGACAGTGTTTGGACGTGTCGTCAAGCCAGAAGACGGGAAAATAAAGGTTTTCCTTATTACTGTGTCATTTTTGAGTTTCTTCGCCTTAATTGCTACCATCGGCTACTGTTACATTCGAAAATACCTACTTCTTTCAATTGTCCTTGTTGACACTTTTGTTACATTTCTAGTCTTACTCCAGTTCTTGGTACTTTGTGCGACCCTCTCCCGAAACTTCAGATCTCTCAACTTCGCGCTAGTGGCCGATCTCCGTTGCGAGTATTTGCAGCACAGACGACTGGACTTAATAAGTCTGTTCAGAAGATCTGCAGGCCACTCCGTTTCCACAGTGAATCAATTAAATCTCGCACAGAGACACTTAGTAACACCACGCAAACGATTACTGGAGATTCAAGTTCACCACATGAAACTAAGCTGTATCACCTCCTCTTTGAATGATGACTATTCATTCACAATCGCTGCATTTGTTATACAGAATCTTCTAACAACCATAATATTTGTGTTCTGGGGAATTTCACTCTTTTTGATGGATTATAATGTATTTGTACTTGAAATTCCATTTATGATATGCATCATCACAGTATTAATTCTACAAGTAATGTGCTTAGTTATTACCTGTCAAGTGACATCATCAGAAGCAAATAAGACAGCTATATTCGCCGAAGCATTACTCATTTGGAACACCGCAGGTTTGTAGATGTACACTTTATTATTGCAATTGTGCTATATTGTGTGTTGTTAAGGGCATGGTGTTGGAATAGGTAATATGTTCGGTACAAAACCAGTGATTGCAAAACTTACTTTCGACTTTGGTACTCTAATTAGTGGCATATTGATATGCTCTTCAGTGTGTGACTTTATACCCACGTGTGACGTTCTAAAAGGTTCCTTCGAAAGTAAAGCTGGCTACTGCGACTCGTTAATAGCAGGAAAACACGACTGCTGTCAAGGATCGATAGAGCCAGAAAGCGTTCAAGGACAAGTTGTATTATGTTTTATGACACGCATGAGGTCAGTTAATCCCACAATTTTTATATGATTTGTGATATATTTGTTGAGATCGTGTGTCACATTGCAGGGTACATAAACATAATACGTTTGTCTGTTCAACTACATATTAGCCATTAACAGATTTTTAAATACGTGATGTACTGGATTTACGAACAAAAACACTGTCGTTGACACTGCTCATGCTGTAAGTGAAACATATATCAAGTAACGCAAAACATCAAAATATTTGGATTTTATGCAACACACTCTGCTAGAGGAACATAATGAAGTATTCATAACAAAAAAAACTGTAAAAATCTGTCTGTTGCACTACACTTGCTCCTAGGTTTTCAGTAAAAGTTCCCGCATCACATAGAACAGGATAGAGGAGAGAATATTTTGTGTCGCAACCCGATAAAATGTAAGCAGGCCAGTGCAATAAACTTGTAAGCGAGTGGAAAGCAAGATCGAGGCAACGTGGATAGACGGAAATGCTGTTGAGAGCGAACGTCACGACTCCAAGTAACCTGAGCTCACATTGGTAACGGAGGACGAAACCAGAATCGCCTTGCACAACAACAGATGAATAAACAGAGATTCAGATCAAAGGCCAAGTCCAGAAAATCTCGAAAAAGGCTTTAATGAGGAGACATGAATTGCCGATCCACCCCGGAGCCGGTTATTTACTATAAGTTCTTCTAGAGGTCTAATGGCCATCCCATGCAGCGTGTTTCTTGCAACCCTGGAGTTGCGGATATCGCCACCCCTCTCCAGATCGATCCCCATGGAGGTGCAGAACCAGAATATTAGAATTTCAGTTCAGATTTTACATTTTATTCGCTACCTGTCAGACATTTAGTGCTAATGGGCATAAGACTGAAGGTTTTTGTGGTTGCACACTGAACCGCTGTCTTATTTCACAGTCACGCTTTTTATATTAAGGAAATAAATATGGTTTTGTAATTAATTTGTTTAAAAATATATTGTTTGTGGTTTGAGACGGTAGAGATGTAAAAATCATATTCAGTGACAGACAGTCTTTGAGGTAAGTTCCACTGCTATAGGTACGAGCATAATTATTAACTTCAAATTGTAATGAATTGTCAGTGAAAAATTTAATAAATGAATACATATATTTTGAAAATGCGATAAAATGTATAATTCAGGAAGAACCTCATTGAATGTAACTTCAGCTGAATACTACGAACTATTCTCGTTCCTTCGTTTTGCACGATACAAATAAATAAACTCTTTCTTCAGAGCTACCCAAAACTATAGCAGAATAGGAGCATGACTCCCTTCCAACCTACTGGTCAGGATCACTGCTGACTCAGGCATTGGGGACAGTCTCCCGAAGTATCACTTTCGATGTTTTGGGTTCGAAGCTATTACACGACTGTTCTTGTTGTGGTCTTCAGTCCAGAGACTGGTTTGATGCAGCTCTTCATGCTACTCTATCCTGTGAAAGCTTCTTCATCTCCCAGTACCTACTGCAACCTACATCCTTCTGAATCTGTTTAGTGTATTCATCTCTTGGTCTCCCTCTACGATTTTTGCCCTCCACGCTGCCCTCCAATACTAAATTGGTGATCCCTTGATGCCTCAGAATATGCCCATCAATCGATCCCTTCTTCTAGTCAAGTTGTGACACAAATTTCTCTTCTCTCCAATTCTATTCAGTTACGTGATCTACCGATCTTCTGTAGCACCACATTTCGAAAGCTTCTACTCTCTTCTAGTCTAAACTGTTTATCGTCCACGTTTCACTTCCATACATGGCTACACTCCATACAAGTACTTTCAGAAACGACTTCCTGACACTTAAATCTACACTCAATGTTAACAAATTTCTCTTCTTCAGAAACGCTTTCCTTGCCATTGCCAGTCTACATTTTATATCATCTCTACTTCGACCATCGTCAGTTATTTTGCTCCCCAAATAGCAAAAAATCATTTACTACTTTAAGCGTCTCATTTTCTAATCTAATTCCCGCAGCATCACCCGATTTAATTCGACTACATTCCATTATCCTCGGTTTGCTTTTGTTGATGTTCATCTCATATCCTCCTTTCAGGACACTGTCCATTCCGTACAGCTGTTCTTCCAGGTTCTTTGCTGTCTCTGACAGAATTACAATGTCATCGGTGAACATCAAAGTTTTTATTTCTTCTCCATGGATTTTAATACCTACTCCGAATTTTTCTTTTGTTTTCTTTACTGTTTGCTCATTATACAGATTGAATAACATTGGCGATAGGCCACAACCCTGTCTCACTCCCTTCCCAGCCACTGCTTCCCTTTCATGCCCCTCGACTCTTATAACTGCCATCTGGTTTCCGTTCAAATTGTAAATAGCCTTTCACTCCCTGTATTTTACCCCTGCCACCTTCAGAATTTGATGAAAGAGAGTATTCCAATCAACATTGTCAAAAGCTTTCTCTAAGTCTACAAATGGTAGAAACGTAGGTTAGCCTTTCCTTAATCTATTTTCTAAGATAAATCGTAGGGTCAGTATTGCCTCACGTGTTTCAACATTTCTGCGGAATCCAAACTGATCTTCACCGAGGTCGGCTTCTACGAGTTTTTCCATTCGTCATTACACGATTACATCGCTCAAAATCGGACATCTATTCCTCGTGGGAGATCGGTTATCCTTGTTGAGATTATCGTAATTCATGCAGAATTGTACTGGCTCTCGTGTAAATAGACCCAATAGGTTGGTGCTCGCCCTTAAATTTTGATGTTTTCTAAATTAAATACCGAGCTAGGTGTCGCAATGGCTAGCACACTGGACTCGCCTTCGGGAGGAAGACGGTTCAAACCCGCGTCCGACCATCCTGATTTAGATTTTCTTTGATTTCCCTAAATCACTTGAGGCAAATGCCGGGACTGTTCCTTTGAAAGGGCACGTCCGTCTTCCTTCCCTAATCCGATGGGACCGATGAACTGTCTGTTTGGTTCCCTCCGCCGAATCAACCAACCAGCCCAATTGAAACTGCGCCTATCTGCCGGACCATGTCGATAAAACGTCCAGAATTCGAGAGACTCGATTTTTTCCCGGTATGCAGTTAGCTGGTTATTAAGAAGATTTAAAGAACTCTACTGTCCTATTACAAGATAAGCTTAGTTTGACCTCAGTTTGCTTATTTCGTGATGTACTTCATATTCATGTATAGTTCTGGATTTATTTGCTGCCTGACAAAAAAGTGAAGCACCCAGAAGGGGAAGGGGAAACGGAATAAAAATTCATGGCTTGATAGGGTGTGTGATGTTATTTCCATGATTTCAATGCCGAACCAAATTTGCAAAGAACTTGACTGTATGAACCCGCATATTAATATTGACATTGTGCTCCCTCTGGCTGGGATGCTTGAATCGGTCATAAAGTAGTTTTATCCTCTCCTGAGGCGAAACGACCCACAAGTGTAGTAATTTGGTTTTCGTGTCCCGCTACTGGCATTGTGAGAGAAAAGAGTCCGTGCTGGTTCTATTGGGAACAGATGTGGCGACCTTGGCCGCAGCCGTACCTCGACATCTTGCAGGCAGTTGATAGAGACACGTTGCATGTATGGACGAACATTGCACTGCTGAAAAGTGGCACCACGATACTGTCGCATGAGGGATAACACATGATGACGCAGTATGTCCAAAACGCAACGTTGCGCCGTCAGATTTACCTCGACCAGTACCAGCCATGCCTTGAAGTCATACCCGATGGCTTCGCACGCACATCGTGACGCCCGAACATTAGAATCCCGGGATATCTCGCCAGGTCGCCGCCATAGTCAGCGACGATTGTCATGTGGAGTAGTGGAGAACCACAGTCCATCCTTGAACACAACGTGGCGCCACTCGTCAGCAGCCCATGCTTCCCAGTCACAGTCACGACATCACCGTAAACGCAAACGTTTGTGTTGAGCTAACGGTAGCCTACGCGTGGGCCGGTAATTCCCTAGTCTGGCGCCTTCTAGTCTTCTGTCAATGGTGTGGGATGACAAAATATTGGAGATGATCTTTGCTTACTCTAGGATGGCAGGCGTAGTTGTGAACGGGTTACTATGTGCTTGGAGCACAACACGGCTATCCCCCCTTGCGGTGGTCAGGCGTAGTCGACCAGAATATTGACAGCGAGTATGCCTGCCCCCACGTTCCTATGCTGTCCAACATCAGGCCACTGGCACGTCTAATTGCACGATTCGACCAAATGGCAAAATGGAGATCCACAGTGAAGCTCTATTACGTGCCGATAATGCTGTCCCATACGCGGCAACTCCGTGCCCTTTACACTGATTACTCAACATCTAATGTTTCTCACAGCCCTTAATACCTTACGAGGCTTGGTGATAACACGAAATATGAACAGCATGTACGCAGTCTGGAGGCGATTCTACCTCTCACAGAAAAGTGCAACTCTAATCTTTTATCGTAATGATTCAATCTGCTCCAGTTGTATACTTTACAAATCGTGTATTTGGATAAAATCGTACGCACGACCCGGATTTCAGGACATAAATCCCATCTTCAGGCGCTACACAAAAAAGGAAAACTAGGAGGGATTCTTCATAAAATTAATTAACATTAAAATGCTCCATACAAGTGTGAACATCAGGCTATACCCTGATTCATACCAGTCGTGTAAAAAAATCCAGCAAATTTATCAAGTGGCACGCGAGATCCCGTGTGGGTAGGGCACAAAAAAGTCCTCTGAGTCAACCAGTACCACATCGAGTAAATGCGGCCTAACCGATAAAACATGAATGTAACAGCAAAAAAGCACACGTCCCCGGCCTAATGTAACCTATGAACCAACTGCGAACGACTAGACACCTGCTATGGGCTTAAGAAATTAAAATGAAGACGCAGAAGCTTTAGAACGCCAATTTATGAACCTCAAAAGTAGCTTACTATGTTGTGGAAGCCCAGCAGACAGCCGCGTGAAACGCAATGAGTTCCTGTGTATACGTGGTCGCCACTGGAACTAATGTCGAGGGCCGGAGGGACCACCGAAAAAATCATGACTAACAAGAAGGCCTCACCCGCACGTTTGCTGTCAAACGCCACCCGCTATTAACAGCGGTAACCCACCTTCCTTATGTATCGCATTAGCTAAGACAGGCGTAGTACAGAGAAAACAATAGAAGCAAGACATGCATTGAAACTTCCTGGCAGATTAAAACTGTGTGGTGGACCGGGACTCGAACTCGGGACCTTTGCCTTGGGCCAGTACCTAATCTCCTATCTTCCAAACTTCACAGAAGCTCTCCAGCAGACCTTGCAGAACTAGCACTCCTGGAAGAAAGGAGAGCTTCTGTGAAGTTTGGAACGTAGGAGACGAGGTACTGGCGGAATTAGAGCTGTGAGGACGGGTCGTGAGTCGTGATTGGGTTGCTCAGATGGTAGCGCACTTGACCGCGAAAGGCAAAGGTGCCGAGTTCGAGTCCCGGTCCACCACACAGTTTTAATCTGCCAGGAACCCGCTGCAGACTGAAAATCTCATTCTGAAGACATGCATTGTACGATGCAGTTGTCAAGAAACTGATAGTGTGTACGTGTACAAAGTTTCAGTGACATCCAACAATGTATTTTGGATGCTTCACTTTTTCTGTTAGACTGTGTATTGCGACATCGTTAGACTACTAACGTTCAGTGCAAAAGTCTTTTGAATGCCAATTTCATTGGTCGTGTTCATTTCTTCTTTAAGTGTGTTGAAGTGCTTAAGTGAGCAGTGATATTGTGTCGTTGGAGAATCTACATCTACATCTACATACATACTCCGCAATCCATCATACGGTGCGTGGCGGAGGGTACCTCGTATCACAACTAGCATCTTCTCTCCCTGTTTCCCTCCCAAACAGAACGAGGGAAAAATGACTGCCTATATGCCTCTGTACGAGCCCTAATCTCTCTTATCTTATCTTTGTGGTCTTTCCGCGAAATATAAGTTGGCGGCAGTAAAATTTTACTGCAGTCAGCCTCGAATGCTGGTTCTCTAAATTTCCTCAGTAGCGATCCACGAAAAGAAAGCCTACTTTCCTCCAGACTCCCACCCGAGTTCCTGCAGCATTTCCGTAACACTCGCTTGATGATCAAACCTACCAGTAACAAATCTAGCAGCCCGCCTCTGAATTGCTTCTATGTCCTCCCTCTATCCGACCTGATAGGGATCCCAAACGCTCGAGCAGTACTCAAGAATAGGTCGTATTAGTGTTTTATAAGCGGTCTCCTTTACAGATGAACCACATCTTCTCAAAATTCTACCAATGAACCGAAGACGACTGTCTGCCTTCCCCACAACTGCCATTACATGCTTGTCCCACTTCATATCGTTCTGCAATGTTACACCCAAATATTTAATCGACGTGACTGTGTCAAGCGCTACACTACTAATGGAGTATTCAAACATTACGGGATTCTTTTTCCTATTCATCTGCATTAATTTACATTTATCTATATTTAGAGTTAGCTGCCATTCTTTACACCAATCACAAATCTTGTCCAAGTCATCTTGTATCCTCCTACAATCACTCAACGGCGAAGCCTTCCCGTACACCACAGCATCAATGAATGATTCGCTATCTCGTGCTTTTTCAGTACTAATCCAGATGCAACAGTTCAGAAAACGTTCTGCTACATCGATCAGTTTTAGTTGTTATGTTATTCCTTCATGAGGAGCTTATATGTATCATGACGTTTGTAAGTGTTGCGGGTAAGGTGTTCCTCAGAGAATGATTCGGTAATCTGACTTCTTAATCATCTCATCTCATTTTTCTGCAATGTTAGCAGGGTTACATCTGTTTCTGTCTTAGACAAATTCGAATTGCCCCACAAATCCATGTGTTTTAGGATCTGCAAAATAAGTGATTCATTTGTGTCCGTGATACTTATCACTGGGTACTACTATCGTATTAGTTCACTGTGCGTCAGTTCTAATCACATTGCTACTGAAATAGTTTAAGAGTGTGGGTTGTGGGAATGGTAAGCGAGTGAGCACACTCTCAGAAAGAGTTTCACAAATTTTTTTGACACAAACTATCTACATAAGGCACACCCTGATAACCTGAGCACATTTAATTGTTCAGTTAAGCACTTGTAAAATAGTTGTTAAAGTGTTTGGAAGCCCCAATGGTCAATTCAGACATGTAACAAATCATTTGATGTGTTTCGTAACGGCTGTGGTAGCCACAGTGCCTGTTGGTTCGGACATGCATGCATGTCCAAAGGAACTTTGCATCTTAATCAGAATAACACAGGCACTGTAATATCGTATTTATCTGCCGATACCGGGGAAGCGACTTTCTAGTACAACGTCTGACCTGTACGGGAATATACGTAATGGATGTACGAGTCCAGGTCGTAAACACACGGTTGACGACATATGGAATTTTGGGTGTGGCCGTGAGTCGTGCACGGGGAGCCAAATGGTAAGGCGACCGCTCGCGATAAGCGGGAAATCCAGGTTCGAGTCCCGGTCCGGCACAAATTTTCATTGCCGTCATTCCATTCTACCGCTGATGATAGTCCTTGTTTGCAATTGCGAATTCATTTGATGTGTTTCGTAATGGCTGTGGTCGCCACAGTGCCTGTTCCTTTGGACAGGCATGCATGGCCGAAGGAACTTTGCATTATAATCAGAATAACAAAGGTGCTGCATTATCGTACTTACCCATTAGGCAGTTGAAGAATACTTCAGGATCTGCCAACCAATAATAACTTCCAATTGTTTTCTTAGGAAGTATGAGACAAATCCTGCACTTGTTTGAAGAGACCAGACTGCATTCAATACATTCTCTTGTCCGCCTTCCTGCGCATCATGAAGCTAATGGGGATGGGGGAGGGGGAAGGTGGGTTTCATTGTTGTTTGCAATGGGCGTATAGTGGGAAAATTTATAGACCTTCCAGTTGCTTTCAAAATCCTTACTGCACTTTCGTTAGGGTAAGAAATCAAAATTTTTAGGTAGCAGTCATCACCTCGTGTTGTTGTCTTTGAGCAAGAAGTATGAGGCAAATCTTCAGTGTTTTATGGCTCACAATATAAGCTGAGCATTCTACTGGTGTAGCTTTGGTGTCCAGCAGTGAGGCCTGACACCTCATGTTCTGGCAACCCTTCCTGCCGTAACACCACAATGTTTGCATGGCTTATCCTTCTAAAGACGGCGTGAGGCTTATTGACAAACTAAGCAGTGTATCCAAACCACACTGTCAGTTCACGATTGGAGACTGTGCGCTCTAGTGAGCTGAACTGACAATGGAGGTCCACTGTCTCCTTCGTTTCTGTAATTGACTGAATTACTGTGCTCCTGAGGTCAAAGGAGTGTTAACAAAAGAAAGAAAGAAAACCTATAATGTCATGAGGATAGTTTAAAGCTTATTTTGAGCAGTGTACAATCTAATCACCACAGCGTGTGACACTTGTTTCTGCAGGTGGCGGCCACGAAGAAATCTCCCAGCAGCTACGCCAGGTGTCGCAGCAGGTGCGTCACAGCCCCGTCAAGTTCAGCGCGTGTTCCCTGTTCAGCGTGGACGGCACGCTGCTGACGGGATACGTGGCCGCAGTCGTCACATACGCCATCATACTCACACAGTTCAACACAGGAAGCTGTTAACATTGAAAAGAAAATCATATTGTTGTTAATAACACGCTCATCGTGAAACCTGTCTAGAAAGCTGCAAAGCCAAGTAGATATACTGCTTGAATACAGTCAGCCCATGAGCTGAGTCATTAGTGTTGCATTTTCGTGTAAATTATTGTAGATAAATTTACTTCTCTGTATGTAAAATCTCTTATTTCTCTACAGCACTGAAGAAAGACATATTGTTTCACTGTATCAGGTACATAGCAACCTATGATGCGATAGATCAAAAGCTAGAAACATTATATAGAGTAGAATAATGAATTAATTCCATTATGTCTCATTCTACACACTAACTGCTTTTAGAAATAGTTATTCATATGAGTGTTATCATACTAACCTTTCGCAATGATTCAGCAAGGCTATTTCTTTAAAATGGGGTAATAAATAAATATGGTCAGTTCGTATAATTAAGTCTTCACTACAATAAATTTCATCTACTTTCTTTGACAGATCGTTCACAATAAAATTTATTTACTTTATATGTTCTGTTCATATCTAAGAATTACTTTCATACTGATGATAAACAACATCAGAAAGTACTTAGAGGAAACCTGTATATTTTCTAATTTGTCTGCAATATAAGATTACATTCAGAGTAACTATCGCTTCAGCCAAACACAAACACCCTTCTGGAATTCTTGGTCACGGTTTTTCCTTTGGTGGCCATTGCTTCTGTAATAGCATCTGGTCGCCAAACTCTCTGTCACAGGTGAAACTCTTCAAAAGATCAGTTCTGTTTGTATCCAGGAGCTCTGAAATATTTCTTACACATGTGGGATCTTGGACCAGTTGTTTGAGGCAGATTCTAGAACATGTATGCAGTGATACTTTACTAGGCTACGTGTTCATATTGCCACTAACGTATGTGTAGCTGACCCAGTTGTTACTGGGATGTTTAGTCACCACTTACAACTACCATCTGCTCAGGGTATTTTGGTGCAATCAAGTTAATACTTTCTCTGAATGAGTCTACAATCAATGTGTGAATCTAGTGTTCGATAGTAACATCCGAAATCTTTACAGTGGCTTGCATTACACTTTTACGTATTAGTTCGCAATCTGACTCTTTTTAGACCTCGCTAGATCTAACTTTATTGGTTGTTGATATAAATACTCTTCTCCACAGATGAGTCTAATCTATTTTCCAGTATATGTTTTAAGTGTTACCGAAAATTTCCCTAATATCTACGTCTTTTTTCAACCAACATTCACTTCCTTGAATGATGTGTGGAGGACCGCAGATGTTCCGACAGTTAACAACTAATATTTTCTGATTCCCACTAGGAGATGTGTTATGAGATCTGTTGAAATAATTCCTTCATATGATGGTTTTTGTACTGGTGGTCTCGGGAAGTTGCTCCAAATCTAAAAGACAAGTGTAGCTCGAAGAATTTGCAGCTCGTCACAGAACCGACAAAGTCTCTGGTTCAGACCGTCAATTCAGCTCCGGACTAGGCGTCTGCAAACAGTTCTAGGAGCGGTGCCGTAAATCGACTGCTCTGCAATTACCTCGTAAGTGAGACTAACTGTCCTTACCAGATCCGAGCATAAAGGGAAGAAAAGAACTGAAGCCACTGAATCCAATGAGATTATTTTCTAAGTCGCAAATTACCTAGGCTGTATGAAAACCGGAAAGTGTCAAAGTGTTTGTTACCTACCGCCGCTCTTCACAGCTCACATAAATTTGTCGACGTGTAGAGATGATACAGATCTTTGTTTCTCTCACACTCGATCTCATTAGATCTGGGATGTAATTGGAATGCAGGCTTAGAATTAACACTCTGCTTGTCGCCTTTGTGGATGAAGGACCAGTCTGAGCCGCTTCAAGGACCGTATGTGTTGCACGCCATATGCATTGGAGTTGGTAACGAAAACTTTCATCGCCATTACGCTTGCTGTGAAATCACTTCAGCCTGTCTTTCATTATTACAGGAGAGTTCAAATGTTACGTTCTCTTGCGATATTGACTTGCAGCCACGTATTCAAGGTACTTCTTGGAAAGTATCTGGGAGCTATATTGCAGAGCTAGCATATTTAGCAGTTATTCTTATTCCTCATGCTAACTACAGAGAGAAACTGAGGTCACAGTTTGACCGATATGATGTCCTTTAAAAAATGTACTTGTGAGTTTGTAAGTAAATGGTGATTTCTGGTCTTGCACTTAAATCATAACTTGTTTAATGACAACCTGGTAATTCAATGTGTGTCCACTTTTAGCATGTCCTCATAATTTACTCTTTCTTTGTTCCTCCGTGCTCATAGCAATACCAGTTGCTGTATGATTTTGTGTATATCGTATCTCAGTAGAATGTGGCGATGCATTGTGTATTGTCAACTTTGGCAATATAAGCTAATATAAGCATTAATGTCTGAGTTGTAACCTCAATATCTTTGCTGTTTCTTGCATTAATACATAGGTAATCTAAGTCAGTGTAATGTTTGGTGCAGTCCGAGCATAATTTTCCGTAATTCCATCCCTATTACATTCAATTATATGCCCTTCCGCTCATTTGAAGCTGTGTACTTCACATATAATCACGTAAATAAAATATAATTTCATTCAGCTCGTAAGGAAGTTCGTCACTGTACGAGCGCCACAGAGAAATTCCGTTGCGCATAATGTCACAGGTTCTGCATGCAAGCCATCACAGTTCAGTGCATCAGTAAGATAGACGTCGTGATAGGAATACTGTGCCGATTCTGGATCAAAAATGCCCTTAAATGACAATGAAAAGCGCAAGTGGGCTAGAAGATCTATAGCCCTACTACCCATGAAGTCACAAGTCACATCCCCTTATCTACGACATCATCATCACGTGACAAGCCTTGTCCCCCTTACCTATGACATCATTCACATTCCAAGAAGCCACACTTCATTTCTTGGAACGCTGATGACCATTCAATTGAAACAGCCATCACATCCCAGTACTTCACTGATAACTGAAACGCCACAGACAATTACAATGTAGTCCCAGAGGAGCCATCTTGGCCGTGCTCAGAAATTTTAAACGGTATGATTTTGTGTGGCATGTTCAAAACCAATTATCACAAAAATAATGTAAAGGGTATAGAAACAGAAGACCCTTGTAAAGAGTCGAAATGAGCCCAATGTTCCAAAGTGGGCCCAAGCAAAAGGAGAAGAATATAAACAGGGTAACATGCAGTATTTCTAAATCCAAAATTTGGCAGAGAACACACACACACGCACATCATGCCGTGAACTTACTTACAGGTTAATCAGAACTTGTGAATGCCCAAAGTTCATTAGCTGTACTATAATTGGTAAAAGACGCCAGAGCGTCAAACTAAACATTTCCCACACCAAAACTGTTCTGTGATAATTTTCGAGTGTCACAGTGCTGAGTCAACGTCTAAAATGTTTGCAAGAATACGTCTGCAACACAGAAGTGCAGTGTTTATCATGTGTTGCGTTATTTCCCACACACACAAACGCATATCCATGAAAATTGCAGCCTAAAATATGGTTCAAACTCTCAAATTAAATACGCCAATACTATTTTCATGCCTAAATAGTTACAAAACACAGGCTAAATAGGCATTTGAAATTTCATGCTTGGGTCTAAAAGACGCGATGTACCAAACCAAACCTGACTGAGCTTATAATTAAACAAAACACATGCTGGCTAAAATATTATGCTAAGCAGCAAGCATACACACAAATAATCAGTCTGAATTATTGGCAGTTGCTCGAAGAAAGCAATAAACTCCATTTTTAGGCCTCCTGTTGGTGCAAGGCACAGTGGACATGCAAATTATACATTTCACATCTAAATTGTTATATGCTGTTTGTCAAGTTTCCCAGTGTTTATTCGATGACTAAAACGTCTGCAAAAATACATCGGCAACACATTGTTTATGTCAGTGTAATTTTCTCATCTCGTCAAAAAAAAAAAAAAAAACATTATCAACACGCACAGTGTTTATGTCAAGTGTTACATAGCATCTCTACGGCTAAAATACTTAGAAAGTTGGCGTTTCTATCTGAAAATATGTTATTGGTTGTTCTTAGAACTAAGTGTCATCATCTGACGTTTTTATAAGATTTCGCTAATGATTCACCTTATGAAGCACCATTTTAGGTGGGCGGAAGACAGTGCATCATGCCCTACATTAAAAAAACTTCATCGATGTTATTAACAGGCTACTTTTTATTTGTATTTGATCTATATCCATCTGAGGTTATGTACAAATCAATCTTTCGAGGAAGGCTGCAATATTTACTGATCAGAACCACTGTGCCAAGTATCT
Organism: Schistocerca serialis cubense; assembly: GCF_023864345.2. NCBI lineage: Eukaryota > Metazoa > Arthropoda > Insecta > Orthoptera > Acrididae > Schistocerca > Schistocerca serialis. The sequence goes on from NC_064639.1 coordinate 314,816,477, forward strand.
CTAACAAGTTTACAGAGTGTATTTCTTATAAACAACTAGTAAATAATACAAAAAATCTAATCAAAATACGCAATGTAAAATTACAAAACATAGCCAAAAGACGACCCACCTGAGCAAACATCATTTTAGGAAATAAGGCAAAAGGCGTTTCGATGGGATCTTTACTGTAATGTAACACTTTAACTGCATGTTTTCGTAGTACACAAGCACAATTTTATAATACAGGACGAAATGTTTGCTTACAACATGACCAAAGGCAGTGATGGAAGAACACATACAGTAGATGAAACGTAGCCAAAGACAACGGTACAGCAAGACAGAGGCCATAGGTCCCTATCTCGAAAGTTCAGTCTTTGCAACCAAAATAAAATTATCTATAAAAATAAGTAACAATTTCACACACACACACACACACACACACACACACGTGGCACTAACATCATAGCTTAATTATTCTGCGGACACTCGATCATTATACCACGCTTTGCAGTAAAATCTCAAATTAAATATTTCTACATCTAAATTTTCTGGTTTATTTATTAAAATACATGTGACTTTGTTACTGGCTCTTCTGAAATGAATTATATACTAGTAGATGATTGACTGATCTGGCCTTGTAACACTAACCAAAACGGCCTTGCTGTGCTACAGTCGTAATTTTTCCCGAGGGCATGCAGCTTTACTGTATGGTTAATGATGATGGCCTCCTCTTGGGTAAAATATTCCGGAGGTAAAATAGTCCCCCATTCGGAACTCCGGGCGGGAACTACTCAAGAGGACGTCGTTATCAGGAGAAAGAAAACTGGCGTTCTACGGATCGGAGCGTGGAATGTCAGATCCCTTAATCGAGCAGGTAGGTTAGAAAATTTAAAAAGAGAAATGGATAGGTTAAAGTTAGATATAGTGAGAATAAGTGAAATTTGGTGGCAGGAGGAAAAAGGCTTTTGGTCAGGTGAATACAGGGTTATAAATACAAAATCAAATAGGGTTAATGCAGGAGAAGGTTTAATAATGAATAAAAAAATAGGAGTGCGGGTAAGCTACTACAAACAGCATAGTGAACGCATTATTGTGGCCAAGATAGACACGAAGCCCACGCCTACTACAGTAGTACAAGTTTATATGCCAACTAGCTCTGCAGATGATGAAGAAATTGATGAAATGTATGATGATACAAAAGAAATTATTCAGGTAGTGAAGGGAGACGAAAATTTAATTGTCATGGGTGACTGGAATTCGAGAGTAGGAAAAGGGAGAGAAGGAAACATAGTAGGTGAATATGGATTGGGGGGTAAGAAATGAAAGAGGAAGCCGTCTGGTAGAATTTTGCACAGAACATAACTTAATCATAGCTAACACTTGGTTCAAGAATCATAAAAGGAGGTTGTATACATGGAGGAATCCTGGAGACACTAGAAGGTATCAGATAGATTATATAATGGTAAGACAGAGATTTAGGAATCAGGTTTTAAATTGTAAGACATTTCCAGGGGCAGATATGGACTCTGACCACAATCTATTGTTTATGAACTGTAGATTAAAATGGAAGAAACGGCAAAAAAGGTGGGAATTTAAGGAGATGGGACCTGGATAAACTGACTAAACCAGAGGTTGTACGGAGTTTCAGGGAGCGCATAAGGGAACAATTGACAGGAATGGTGGAAGGAAACACAGTAGAAGAAGAATGGGTAGCTCTGAGGGATGAAGTAGTGAAGGCAGCAGACGATAAAGTAGGTAAAAAGACGAGGGCTAGTAGAAATCCTTGGGTAATAGAAGAAATATTGAATTTAATTGATGAAAGGAGAAAATATAAAAATGCAGTAAATGTGTTGTTGTTGTGGTCTTCAGTCCTGAGACTGGTTTGATGCAGCTCTCCTTGCTACCCTATCCTATGCAAGTTTCTTCATCTCCCAGTACCCACTGCAACCTACATCCTGATGAATCTGCTTAGTGTATTCATCTCTTGGTCTCCCTCTATGATTTTTACCCTCCACGCTGCCCTCCAATGCTAAATTTCTGATCCCTTGATGCCTCAGAACATGTCCTACTAACCGGTCCCTTCTTCTCGTCAAGTTGTGCCACAAACTCCTCCTCTCCCCAATTCTATTCAATACCTCCTCATTAGTTATGTGATCTACCCATCTAATCTTCAGCATTCTTCTGTAGCACCACATTTCGAAAGCTTCTATTGTCTTCTTGTCTAAACTATTTATCGTCCACGTTTCACTACCACACATGGCTACACTCCATACAAATACTTTCAGAAACGACTTCCTGACACTTAAATCTATACTCAATGTTAACAAATTTCTCTTCCTCAGAAACGCTTTCCTTGCCATTGCCAGTCTACATTTTATATCTTCTCTACTTCGACCATCATCAGTTATTTTGCTCCCCAAATAGCAAAACTCCTTTACTACTTTAAGTGTCTCATTTCCTAATCTAATTCCCTCAGCATCACCCGACTTAATTTGACTACATTCCATTATCGTCACTTTGTTTTTGTTGATGTTCATCTTATATCCTCCTTTCAAGACACTGTCCATTCCGTTCAACTGCTTTTCCAAGTCCTTTCCTGTCTCTGACGGAATTACAATTATTTCTTCTCCATGGATTTTAGTACCTACTCCGAATTTTTCTTTTGTTTCTTTCACTGCTTGCTCAATATACAGATTGAATAACATCGGGGAGAGGCTACAACCCTGTCTCACTCCCTTCCCAACCACTGCTTCCCTTTCATGTCCCTCGACTCTTATAACTGCCATCTGGTTTCCGTACAAATTGTAAATAGCCTTTCGCTCCCTGTATTTTACCCCTGCCACCTTTAGAATCTGAAAGAGAGTATTCCAGTCAACATTGTCAAAAGCTTTCTCTAAGTCTACAAATGCTAGAAACGTAAGTTTGCCTTTCCTTAATCTTTCTTCTAAGATAAGTCGCGAGGTCAATATTGCCTCACGTGTTCCAACATTTCTACGGAATCCAAACTGATCTTCCCCGAGGTCGGCTTCTACCAGTTTTTCCATTCGTCTGCAAACAATTCGTGTTAGTATTTTGCAGCTGTGACTTATTAAACTGATAGTTCGGTAATTTTCACATCTGTCAACACCTCCTTTCTTTGGGATTGGAATTATTATACTCTTCTTGAAGTCTAAGGGTATTTCGCCTGTCTCAAACATCTTGCTCGCCAGATGGTAGAGTTTTGTCAGGACTGGCTCTCCCAAGGCTATCAATAGTTCTAATGGAATGTAGTCTACTCCCGGGGCCTTGTTTCGACTCAGGTCTTTCAGTGCTCTGTCAAACTCTTCACGCAGTATCGTATCTCCCGTTTCATCTTCATCTACATTCTCTTTCATTTCCAAAAATGTCTCATTGAACAAAGTTTGTGTATACATTAAAAGGAAATAGAAGAATTGACCTAGCGTCTACTTTTCTTTAACAGCTTGATAAATAATGTGTTCCCATACTGGGACATCTTGGTAGTAGCAACAAGTGTTTCTTAACAAGAAAAGATTTTATCCTTAGTTTGATTACAAAAAACACGAAATTAAATGTGTTCTTCAATAAACGGAATCTACTGATTACATAGTATTGAGTATCATGTCATATTGTTAATTATTGGCTACTGTCACATGTTTGTAAAAACAAATCAATGTGTATAACGTCTTTCAGTGATTTCACTGTGCTCACTCACAACAAGTTTCATTCTCCGTGGCTCGGTGACATTAAGTTGCCGCACACAGCGATGCTTTCTCGCAGAGAAGGCCACTCGAGAAGCGTGGGTTTCGCTGACCTGTGTGCCTGAGGACACCTGTGAAGCACCAGGCTGCCCGCGGTGAACACTCAGCCCGTTCGCCGAAACCTGTGCCGTGCAATTCTGAGAGAGGGGGAGCTCGGCTGCGGTCTAGGAGTGCCCAGCTGGCTCTCCTGTCGTTTCCGCCTTTACCATTGTGTTTCTGTAACAGACAAAAACTGCAAAGAGCATTTCCATTCCCACAGGGTTCAAATTTTCAAACAAAGGTGAATGTTCTACGAGTATTTCCGTGAAGGAAAAAAATGCAGTGTTTTTTGTATTTAAACTATCTTTTTTTATAAAAGAGTGGTACTTAAGAATTTATATTTGCACTAAAACTGGATCTTGCTGTGCTATATATGATTAGAAATAAGAAGATGTGCTTTTTGATAAAAATGAGAATTAGACATGTGAGTCGACCGTTTCCAGTCCGTTATCTTAATGAAACAAAAATTTTCAGAACGAGGAAAAACTGTCACTCAGTTGTTATTTGGTTTTAGTTGTTATTCTTTATTTATTACGATTTTTTTTCATTTCTGGATTTAAAGGTATACTTCCCATTAATCACATCACAATATTTTTATTTAAAATAAGTATTTTACTTTGAACATAACGACTTTTGGAACATTAATCTGGACATAACGGTTTCTGGAAATGTTCTGATTTTAAAATGATGGGTCAAATGAAAAATAACAGACATTTCATAATATTTATTCCTGTTACAAAATTATTAGTGGCCAATAGAAAGAATAAGATAGTACATATCTATTAATTAATTTTTTTGAACAACTGCCATCGACTTTATATTAAAATACCACATAATAATGAGATCACTACTTTTTTGCATCAAATACTGATCTGCTCCTCAGCCTCATAAGATAGCTCTCCAACATCAGATTCTTCATTCAGTTCAGCTCCAGACTGCTGTTTGAAGACATTCTTGCAGACTAAACGTTCATTAATGTCGATCCAACCTGGCCCATTGCGGTTCTGTAGAAGTACTGTTACATCTTTGATTTTTTTTGGTGGTTCCGTAACATCTTTATGTACCTCTACTAGCTTTACTCCTGTCGAGGATTTATTCTTCTTGCTGATACCTTTACTGCATCCTGTGTCAGTGTTATACCTTTGTTCCCCTTGAATAGTAATAGTGCTTTCATCTTTCTTTTTAATTAATATCCTTTTTGAAGACTTGAATTGCAAGTGTCATGAGAGGGAGGTTTCGTGGCATCTTTAACAGATTTCTTCCAATCAGCAACCTGTATATCTGATCCAAGTTTGTAGATAGTCCCAAAGTTTCCAATAATGTTATAATAATCACTGCATTTTAAGATAGTGCTTTTTGCGCGTAATTCTGTAAGTCTGGAACATCACACAAACTTCGGAGTTACTTTTATAACAGAAATAGCAGCTACTGGAACTCGTATTATGTTTTAAACTGTGCAACTCGAAGCGCGGCCTTTCCACACATGGCTAAAATGGCTGTGAGCACTATGGGACTTAACATCTGAGGTCATCAGTCCCCTAGACTTAGCACTACTTAAACCTAACTAACCTAAGGACATCACACACATCCATGTCCGAAGCAGGATTCGAACCTGGGACCGTAGCGGTCGCGCGGTTCCAGACTGAAGCGCCTAGAACCGCTCGGTCACAACGGCCGGCTTTCCACACATGAAAAAGTTAATATTGGAAAAAGTGGATTTAAAGGGTCTAAATAAGTATGTATTCGAACTGAATGAAAAAAAAAAACCGCAAAGAATGGAGACCGAAACGAGCAGGAATCGAACCCAGGCCCCCACATGGGAGTGGAGCACTGTACCACAGATGTACGCTGCTTGTCGAAAAAATCGACATTACTTTAGTGTATTAAGGACGACTGGAAAAATTGAAAGTGCATTTTCACAAGAGTTTTTGAGAGTTCCCTGGAAATGCTTTGGCTGATTGATATTTGAGTACTGAATTTCACGTTCCATAAATATAAAAAATTACAAAAATCCCTTTGTCATGTGGTCTCTGTGTTAGATGTCTTAATTACTCATACCGCTAAAAAAATCTCGTTACACCCATACTAAACAGTTTCGTTATCTCCAAAAAGCCTTAATTCCAACAAATTACGTTGGTACATGACTGTCCATCTGTCCATACGATGGTTAAAATTGGGATCTGAATTACACATGTTAATTTCAGAATGGACTGTGTAACAGAAATAATCAACATTATCAAGTCAAATAGGCAAGCGAACATACAGAAAGAAAATGAGACAGAGGAGGACACAACTTCTAACAAACGCTCTCTCTGCAAAACTGGCACCCTAGAAATCCGAAACATCTTGCCAGTGCCACAGTGCTTTCTTTGTAGCTAGCGGAAACACGAATAACTGTTAATAACGTATACAGTGTGCACTGACGACGCAGAAACACAAAATACTGAAACTTCCTGGCAGATTAAAACTGTTGCCGGACCGAGACTCGAACTCCGGACCTTTGCCTTTCGCAGGCAAGTGCTCTACCATCTTTTTTTTGTTGTTGATCATATTTTGTTCTATAGTGTTCGTTGAATTTGTTCGTGGCGGACGTCCGATGACACTCGTTCAGATTGTTCGTTGATCCCTTCAATCAGTTTTTTTTTTTTTTTTTGTTACAAAAGGTAGCTAAATCCCCTGACCGAACACGCTTAGGTACCGTGCCGGCTCACCATCTGAGCTATCCATCACGACTCACGCCCCGTCCTCACAGCTTAATTCTGCCAGTATCTCGTCTCCTACCTTCCAAACTTCGCAGAAGCTCTTCGCAGTAATTTTTATGGATGAGAGTATGCCATGTCACTGGGCCACAACTGTTTACGACTGATTCATTCTGGACAATTCGAGCAAATGATTTGGCCATCCAGATCACTCGACATGCATTCCATCGAACATTTATGGGGTGTAGTCGGGAGGTCAGTTTGTGCACAGAATCCTGCACCGGTAACAGTTTCGCAATTATGGTCGGCTATATAGGCAACATGACTCAATATTTCTGCAGGGGACGTCCAACGATTTGTTGAGTCCGTGCCAACTCGAGTTGCTGCAGTACACAGTAGGTCCGACAGGATATTGGGAGACATCCCATTACTTTTATGACCTCAGTGTGACTTAGTGTTCCATCTGAAGATGGTCTAATTCGTCAGAAACTATTCGTAACAGTCAATGAGACGTTATATAGGCTGTTCGTTCGATACATGTTTGCTTATAGCTATGATATGTTACTTTTAAAACTGGAATGCTGGACGTGAAATTTAACTTCTCATGCAAAAAAAAGGGCGGTAGTTATTCATAGCTATGTTACTAAATCAAGGCAGGATATGCAGCAGGCAGCAACATTCTTGCAGGGGACATCCAACGACTTGTTGAGTCCATGACACATCGAATTGCTGCCCTCTGCCGGTCAAAAGGATGTCCGACACGGTATTGGGAGGTATCCCATGATTTTTTTATCATCTCAGCGCATTGTGTTCTGTCAATTAACTTAGTTTTTTTGTTTATGTGCATCAATTTCGTTTTTGTAGCTTAATTTAGCTACATCCTATCGCTCTTTGACAATCTTTTGGCATCGCTACTGCCTCCACTGTTGGTGGAATTCTAGTAAACAGGTGACGGAACACTTCCAGCGAAAGAGGAGATCATTCTTCCCCGTAATCTGCAATAATGACAGGCAAGGGTTGGCATCATTTTGGCCTATTGCACCGTTACAAAGATGAGCAGATCGAAAGAAAAGTCATCTCCTCTGGGAACATTAGCTTGATACAGCATTCAATCTGTGTTTTAGTGCAAAGTGATTTCACTGGCAGGCTCCAGTGTGCCAGACATCGGTGGTCGCTATGTGTACATATGTAACTTACTAAAAATGTGCAAAATTGATTTGCAAAGTCGACAATCACACCAGCATGTGTACAAACACTGAAAAGGCATACTATGTGAGATTGTGACCACGATCTCCACAGTAATGGGGCCAAGTGTTCTACACCACGTTCCATATCAAACTAATATGCTAACTAATTAAACTGAAGAATTAAACCACCCTCCCCCTCTGTCTGTCCTTCTCCTATTGTTCTTCTAAGTGGTTTATGACCCCCTTGGGTATGATTTATAGCTCCCTGGGGGTTAATTTATGACACTGTGGATAATCTGTCCTTCCAAAAAACACCCCACCCCTTCCCCTCTCTCTCCTCCTCCTTACCCTTCTGGGGAAAGGGACAATTTTTTTCTAATCATTTTCAGAATTCAGTTCTGAGCCACTTTTCCCCCACCTGAGAAATCCCCCAGACCCCCCCCCCCCCCTCCCTCACTTCTACCCTCACCACCCCATCTGGTAATTGAAGGGAAAAAGACTCAATCTGTGCTGAGCTGCTGAAGAGGAAGGATGTAAGGCACTGTCTTTATTTACTTTTGACAGTGTTATCCTGCTGCTGGATTGTCCTACAGCCACTCCTACCCATCCCACACTCCGCCGCCCCCCCCCCCCACCTCCACTTTCCATACCCATCCCCAAACCCCTGGCACCCAGTCTTTCCAATTGTGCACGTATATGTTCACCTCAGAGTTTGAAAACTGACTGCATTAGTCCACACTGCCGCCATCAGATGGTGCTCGAAACTGTCCTACAGCTGAGCCCCACTTGTATGGCGAGAAAAAGGTTGGAGAGGAAGGTATTGTCTTTATTTTGACAGGAAAATGTATTCAATTTGTAAGGTGTCAGGCAAATCCAACACCTTCCATGAAAACCCTGACATGATAAGCAAATCCAGTAGTATGTCACATAGCTCCGAATAAATCGTGACATTAATTTACCAAAGTAATACGAGTAACAAGTGAGCAAATAGAATACCACAGACTAACACAAGAATGCCTAAATGCATGTCATACCTCCCCACCGTGAGACAGACGCATTTCTGAGGGGAGAAACGAGAACAGAAGCCGAGAGCAGAACCGTGTTAAGCGAGAAGGCCCTATGATAAGGGACGGACACCAGCGTCGCCAGCTAACCGCTACGACTACACCACCCGCAAGTTTTTAGCGTGAGACTTTTTCGCGTCTCTGTTACGTTAGGACCACCCCCCCAGCACATGTTAAAAGCTAGAGCCCTCCAGAAGAACAGTATAGATCTTACGATAACACAAAAAGGGCCACACCACCCGCAAGTTTTAGCGTGAGAATTTTTCGCGTCTCTGTTACATCAGGACCACCCCCCAGCCCATGTTAAAAGATAGAGCCCTCCAGAAGAACAGTATAGATCTTACGATAACGCTAAAGGACCACACCAGCTGCAAGTTTTAGCGTCAGACTTTTTCGCGTCTCTGTTACGTTGCAAACTTTAAAAACATTGCCCCACCACGAAAAGTATAACGTTTCTCATTGGATAGACAGAATTTTTGTAGGCGGAGCTTAAGGTTAACATTGAGACCCTGATTGGTCAGATGAAAGCACAGCCAGATAGTTATTTTTTTAAACCAACTTCGGTAAATTGTAGTAAGGAGAAGTCAGAAAGAGCTGCTTCCGAGAGAGCGAGCTGGACGGAGCTGCGCTGCCCGCCGCCCCCTGACGAACACCGACAAGGTAATGAACGCACGCGATGCTGCATAACAGCGCATAAAGCTTCACTCAGAACTGCAGAAGTCTCATCTGTTATACCCCTTTTTGCGTAATACTAGTGTCGATCGTCAATTAAAGCTCATGGTGTTCACATTTGCCACTTGAAGTAAAAATCTGAAACGCGATGATTTTTCTGTTATATAGTTATTGAGAAGCCACATCAGCCACTGTAATTTACGACAAGTTAGATAAGTAATTAAAGATAATTGAGGGTCACTGTAGACCATTTTGATAGTTTGCTCTTTTGTGAAACTTAATTTAAACCTAGATTATAGATGTGATATGGCATAGGTCATCCTTCGATCCATTGTAGAACTTGGAAACCCATTCAGGGAATATTCGTTCACATTTTTGTTGAACGCAATTGGTTTTACCGCCCTGTATTAAAACATTTCCTTTCATCAATAGTGCAATTTATAAACGATGTTTTGTGAGTAGAATAAAATTTCCAATGGTAAGCGCACAGGTGGTGGATACATCGTTGATAAGTTGGTTCTGACGCAACAAGTATGTGAATGGATTGTCAGTGTTGGTAGTGTCAAGTCGTGTGAACAAAAAGTTTATAAAACGCGTGAGATCGTATGAGCGCATGTTGACTGGAAGTAGGGCTCGTGAATTGCTTTTAAAATGGAAAATAAGGGATTCGGAAAGATTAGCAATGGCAGGTCGAGACCTTGACCGAATTGAGGTAGAGACCCAGCATGAAAATGTACAGAGAATAGAGGACAGTACAACAGACGATGCAGTATCGCGAGAAATAGGACACATAACGCACCATAATGAGGATAATGTACGTCAAGGCATAGAAAACGTAAGTCAGCATACAACAGAGGAGCAGGAAAGTAGAGAGACAGCCGATGAGGATTCTAACTTGCCTCTTGAATACGTAAAACCCATAGTACAAGTAATCAGAGCTCACTCACCACAGAGTACAAGGAATGCGAGCAAAAACGTGTCACAGCACAGTTCAATGCAATCGGTTGCGAGCCAACACTTGGGCGAAAACACAGAGCGTAGGACGTCGGAAGAAAACGCAATAGGACCCACCAATCTGACAGAATTATTACCACAAATTACGGAAACCATGACAAGGCAAAATAAAGACATGGCGAACCACATTCAAATTCAAATTGCAGAAACCACGAGACAAATGCGTGAGATTAAAGAACAAAACAAAAAAATTCAGTTACACCTAAGTCATATTGAAGACGAGGCAAAACAATCTCGAGAAGTGATAGGAAACTTAATAAGAGGTCACAATCAATTGAGAACAGACATTGACAAGGTACAAGCGGACGTACAAACATTACATAATGACACTCAGGACGAGATCAAGACATTACGTAACAACACCCAGGGAGAAGTCAAGAAACTAGAGAAACGGATAAACGTAATTACTAGACAAGCAGCCGGTACAGAGCGTAAAGTTGTTGAAAACAGTGTGTTACACAAACGTATCACAAAAGCAGCGCTGAAAAGACATGATAACCGCATAGTCAAAATAGAAGCGCAAACGAAGCGACAATTTCAGAAATTGCGAACAGAGTTGTTGCAAACCATTGAAGAGCGTAGTGAACAGGATCGAACAAACACAGAGCCTGCAACCACATCCGTATCTGTAACAGCGCCGGAAAAACAAGCAATTAACGAAGATATTACGCATTTGCGATTCCAATCACAGGCGGAAAGTAACATACGTGAAATCAGACAGCCTGCACAGCAACAAACACGTTTCGAAATTCTTGATGAACAAACGCCATCACAAACACATGCGGAACCACAAATGTACGTTTCAAGACAGTTTGGATCGTGCAATGAAGCAGCAAGGTTAGCCAGACAAGATACCCAACCAATACGTGACAATGGGGAGCCAGGTCGCGAAGAGTACAGTGCAATGCATTCAGCTACACGTTCACAACCGATGGAAGAAAATTATTGCGTACCACTCCAACGATACTACGCAAGGGTAGGCGAAAGTTACAGTGGACAATATCCAATGGATCTACCGCAACCGGAAAGAACGACAGGAGAAATGATCAGAAATAAAAGTGGCGAAGAATCGCGAATTTCATATGGAACTATGACGAAGTACGACAACGATCATTTCCTCACAGTCAGAAAATTTCAACACTTTCGAGAAGGAAACTCATTACATCCACGAACTTTTATTGATCAATTCCGAGTAGGATTACCAGAACACTGGACGCTACCACACAAAATAGACTTCATATGTGCACACATGTCAGGAACAGTCGCAGAAACAATGCAGAATGTTGCAGCGACATGCCGATCGTACGAAGATTTCAGAGAGAAGTTTCTCTCACGATATTGGTCCAGCGAAGCACAGAACAGAGTGAAGTACGAATTATTACAGAACCCATATTTTGAAAATTCAGGAGAGAAGAGTGCCGTGAAATTTTTCGAATTACTGGCAAAGAAAAATCAATGCTTAGATGTACCATACAGTGACGGAGAGTTGATTATGGTTCAAATGGCTCTGAGCACTATGGGACTTAACATCTATGGCCATCAGTCCCCTAGAACTTAGAACTACGTAAACGTAACTAACCTAAGGACATCACACAACACCCAGCCATCACGAGGCAGAGAAAATCCCTGACCCCGCCGGGAATCGAACCCGGGAACCCGGGCGTAGAAAGCGAGAACGCTACCGCACGACCACGAGATGCGGGCAGAGTTTATTAAATTATGCGCGATGAAGCTACCATTGAAATACCAGCAATCATTAGTAGGTCGCGGAGGCAATGACGTCGAAGCATTTAAAGGTATTCTAAGGGAACTAGAGTTCATATTTTCGGAAGATGACGCAAGAAAAAGACGAAGCGCACGTGAAAACGAAAGCAAAAAGCAATGGAATCCACAAGACACAGTACGAAGAAACTATAATTACGAACCATGTGATAACTTCGCACCAAGAAACGACAATAGATTTCAACAAAGAACCGGTTATGGATTTAGAAGAGAATATGGCAATAACTATAATTCACCCAGGAACGGCAACAACTATTACAGAGGGAATAACGACAACCGGAACGGGTACTGGAGAACCAATAGACCGACAAATTATCAACAAAGAAACCACTATCAACAAGCTGAACAAGAAAAGAGAATAAACATAGAAGAGGTGGAGGTAAGACCACCAAACCCCGATAAACGTTCGAATTGACAGCTAAGCGCCCATGCCAAAGAGAATGACGCACCGACCCAGGACAATTGCAGCACCTTGAACAGAGAAGTAAAAATCTTATCACGAGAAGAGAAGAAGGAAGAAACAAATCCGCAGGGACCTGATGAAAACGAAGACAAGAAAATAACAATATCGTGTTGGGATGAAATTAATTGGGAGAATACTGACGAGGAAGATGAATCACCAGAGGCATGCACAACGAATGTAGGAGGAAAGGACGAAGTAATGAGTATTGCAGAGCTATTTGAGATGGAAACCAGGGAAAGCGAATTCAATGAGGATAATGCGCAGTCGACAGAAGTTGAAAATAAGTTACTAGTGGGCACACAACCCGACGTATATAATGAAGGAAGTTATGAAGCGATAATTAGAGCATTTAGATGCGATTATGTGGAAGTAGCGACGAAGAAGGAGAAGATAGACGAGGATGAGGAAAAAGTAGAGGATGTTGAAGAAAGCGTAAATGAAGGAAGAAATAGAGAAGAGGAAATAAAAGAGAGAGAAATAGCAGTCGAAGCTTATCCTACAGAAAGTTCGAATTCACAAGGGAAATTCCGGAAAAGACTCATGTATGATTCAGTGGAGGATTCGTTGATGAAAGAAGAAGAAGAACAGAACCAACCCTTTCAAATTCAACCAATTGTGAAGGCCATGGTAAAGCATATCCCAGTCAATATTGTAATTGATAGCGGAAGTGAACTGACTGCCATCTCAGAAAATTTATTCATGCAGTGTAATGCCAATGAGGAATTGCCAGTTCTGAAAACACGTAAGATTAAAGTAAGAGGTCCTATTAGAAACAATGCTGCGGAAGTTACGAGACAAACAAGGTTAACTCTTTCGTGCCAAGGTCAAAAGATCGAAGCCAACTTCGTGATTATACCTAAACTAACTGTAGATTTGATTATAGGTGCAGATTTTTTAAATGAGAGACGAGCGATAATAGATATGGGGAAAGGTAGCGTAACATTCGGGAATGTCACACTTCTCTTTGAGCAAAAGCTAAAATTAGAAGAAATACCAGTCATAAACAAACAATTAAGAATGATGCGAGATAAAGAGGATGAAGAATTAGAATGGTATGCACAAAAGGGGGAATCGCCTCAACTCATGTTAGAAGTCTATAAAGAAATCGACGAAAAATTGCAAGAAGTTCAAGGTATTTCGGAACACAGTAAAAGAGAATTAGAGGGTATTTTACGAGATAAAGCAGAGGTATTTTTACCTAAGACTGGCAGTATTAAGCACTTTCAGTACAAGTTTGAAGTAAAACAGCACAAACTATTTAGAGTGCCACCCTATACAATCCCATTAAGCTACAGGAATAAAGTATTCCAGGAGATATCTAAAATGTTAGATGACGGTATTATTGAACCAGCTACCTCCACATATAACAGCCCACTCCATATTGTACAAAAACGAGATGAGAGCATCAGGTTAATGCTTGATTCCAGACAGATCAACACAATCATAATCCCTGAGACAGATCGCCCAGAAAAATTAGAGGAATTGATACAAAACTTCCACTGTGCTAAGATATTTTCATCAATTGATTTTCGGAGTAGTTTCTGGCAAATAGAATTGGCCCCAGAATGTAGAAAATTTACAGCATTTATCGTATTCGGTAGATGTTACCAGTTTAAACGATTGCCATTTGGTTTAAACATATCATCAGCAGCGTTTATTAGTGGATTTCATACTATACTCAGTCCTGAAATTTAACAAAAAATTACTTGTTATGTTGATGATGTGATTATAGCAGAACGCTCTTGGGAACATCACAACGACACATTAAATCAGTTTTTACGGATATGAAAGAGCATGGGGTCACAGTAAATATAACAAAATCCAAATTTGGAAGGCGAGAGGTCAAATTTCTAGGACACATAATTTCAGAGAAAGGGGTTATGCCCGACCCAGAAAAACTAACGGCAATCAAAGAATTCTGTACTCCATATAATAAGAAAACTCTCAGAGGATTTCTAGGTCTCACCGGATTCTATAAAAAATTTATTTGGATCGACTCTCTCGCAACACCACACCCATGTGCATTGACTGGAAAAATACGCCATGGGTATGGGATCAACAAGCCAATGAAGAATTTTTAAAAGTGAAAAATGCACTAACAACAGCACCGATTTTGGCACATCCTGATCTAACACAAAATTTTTGTATGGCCGCTGATAGCGCGAAAACGCGTTTAGGAGTTGTTTTATTCCAAGAATACGAACAGGCAGGGCTAAGATCATATAGAACAATTGCATTTGCCAGTCGGGTACTCACAAAAAGCGAGAAAAACTATTCAGTCACGGAGCTGGAAGTATTGGCCATTGTTTGGGGCTTCCAACGTTTTCGATACTTCCTATTCGGAAGAAAAACAAAAGTATACACTGACCACAAAGCATTAGAATTTCTTTTATCCGCCAAACTAACCCATGGGAGGTTAGCCAGATAGATGTTAATACTACAAGAATTTGACTTCACTATTACACACATACCAGGACAAGCGAATGTATTAGCAGATGCTTTATCACGATGTCCACAGGGTGCATCCAATAACATAGGTTTGGAAGCAGCAGAAGACCAGTTTACAATGTACTATATGAAACAAGTACCTTTCGAAAACTTCATTACGACAGCATTGAGAAACATAGACAAAGAACAGGACAAGGAATCAAACACAAGTGGAGAAGTAAGGATTTTCCAGACATTCGACAGCACTATCTCGTCAAAACAATGTTTTAGTTTTTAGACGAAATGTTACAACGAATGAATGGTTAATTTATATCCCAGATGAACTAATTAATAAGTACATATGGTATACACATTTAAGTAATGGCCACTTTGGACCAAAGAAGTGCTTTTTAAAAATAAAACAAACAAACCATTTTCCTAATATGGAAAGACGAATTAGAACAGTATTAGTCAAATGCAAAAAATGTATGAGGGCTAAACACGTCACTTTCCAAACCAAACCACCTATGTTTCCAATAACCCCTAAAAGATTAAAACAAATAGCTGCAACAGATTTGATGGGGCCCCTCCCACGCACAAAAAATGGATATATTTTCATATTTGTCGTTTTGGAACTTACTTCTAAATATGTTACCTTGACACCATTAAAACGGGCAACAGGTCTTACTATAAGTAAAGCAGTTAGACAAGATTTTCTCAGACAAGTAGGTCGAGTGGAACGAATAATTTCGGATAATGGCCCACAATACAAATCAGTGCAATGGCAGAACACGTTAAAACAACACAAAATAAAACCCATCTTCATATCTAAGTACAAACCTAGTGTAAATCCAGCAGAATGATATATGAAGGACATAGGCACTTTATGCCGATTATATGCAGGCAAAAGATACAACACTTGGGATATATACCTTAAAGATTTTCAAGAAGTAATAAATGAAATGCCACATAGCACTACACTCCTACCTCCAGTTACTGTACTTAAAAATATTGAACCCCCAAACATAACCAGAGAAAATGTTAGATTTCCTATTGTGCCACATAGACAGCACAAACAAGTCATAGCAACAGCACTCTCCAACATCAGAAAGGCAGCCATTAAAAGAAAAGAAAGAGGAGATAGAACAGTAATTAAAAGAACATTCTCAGTAGGCCAGAAATTATTTGTAAAAATACACCATCTCGCCTGCAAACAGAAACACAAAATACATAAGTTTTATGCTGCATACAAAGGACCTGTCATAATTAGCCGAATTGCTCATGATAATGCTGTGGAACTAATGAACCCAAAAACAGGCAAAACCTTAGGACTTCACCATGTGAGCCATATCAAAAAGTTTGAAGATTAATTTTATTACTGGTAAATAATCAGCAAAATATTTCAAGATTATGTTGCAGATAAGATCGTCAGGAGAAAGAAGAATGAAGAGAGAGGAAGGTGGGAAAAAGAAAGTAGTTTCAATAAAAACAAAATCAACACCAATAGTATCATAGATTAAGGTGAAGGGATAAACTGTTGATAGTCTAACAGCATGAAATACTAAAATGCTATACACCACAACACTACACAAAAAAATAAAAATAAAACGAATTTGAGGATTTTTGTAGAAGTTAAGATTCAAAATATCTTAGAATTGTAACATGGAAAGGGCGCCGAAATTTGTAAAGCTTTTTAAAAAGGCGTAAAATAATGTAGGTACTAGACATATGTTAGATGACTATAAGTAAAACTTTTTGTAAGAACCATTGTAAAAACTCCAGCAAAGACCAGATGCAATGACCGACAAGTTGCAACGCGAGAAGTATCAAGAAAGAAAAGGACGTAATTAGCAAGACACAATTGCTACAAGGCAGAAGCATCGAGAGAAGGGAAAGGACAGCGACACAACAGAAGTTTCTTGTAACTGAAGTGGGCAATAAATTTGACCGCTAGGCGGAACCCTGCTGGAACGAACACGGAGCCGCACAGTGATGGATCCCTGCAGAGACGGGACGCCGAACGCCGAATGCCGGAAAGGTCTCCGAGCGCCCCTACTCAGCGGAGCGAGCAAAAAACGGCCCGACGAGAAGACCGCTTGGGCAAGCCACCACTAACAAAAAATATGTGTAAAAGTCACACTACTGCTATTAAACAGCACGCTGATGCACGAAACTGAAGAAAACGTCCACAAAGTAAAAATGACACGCCCAAACAATTTATCAAACTATTACTAGGAGGAGAACTTCAAAGCGACTAGTTATCAATAAATATTTCCATATCCTGTCCAGAGAAGAACCAAGAATCAAGTAAGAAGCAGAGAAAAAGCAGGAAGAACAGAAGTTGAAGATTCGCAAGATTGAGACCAAGAAAGAAGATGGGTAAAGAATAGACGACATACCTTCCCAAATCCCTATCCTATTGTAAACTAGTCGTCTGCGAAGTATTACAACGAAAAACGACCGCTTTCAGCGACACATAACGATGACTTTTACGCGTACAAAGCCAGTAAACCACGAGATTCTGCACTCACAGCTCCATTCCATTATGGGACCTCCACAACAGCAACACACACTTGCAAAGCCAACAAGGAACAACAAACGAAGCTGTACATCAAATACTTGCCCACATCCATCTCGCTCAAGTCCATCACCTTCGTGCAAAACCATTCGCCAACCTCATGCTTAAACATTCATAGGATTGTGTGAATGTGTGAAATCAAATTATGTGATGTAGGAATTGTGAAAAAGAAACGTGTGAAAAACTAAATAAGTTAAGCACACCAGACAGCTAATAAACTACAAAATAACAGTCATTGACTATGGACTTAAGTAAAAAATAGACTATCGATAAAAATAAGTCATTACTTCTGAAATGGAATATAAAGGATGGAATATAAACGGATGGAATATAAATGGAATATAAAGAACAAAAGTAAGGCATGATAAAAACTAAAATTATATGCCACTTATTTTCTCCTCATAAAAATAAAAGAATAACTATATTTTACCTATTTTCTCCTTATAAAAACAAAGAATAAAAAATTATCTTTTTGGATGTTTTCCCTTTTTTTAACATTTGTACCATTTGTTAGGATAATATCTCAATACTTATGTATGTATATTTCTTTGTCAAAGCAATTCTTGGAAATAATTCTTATTTGTTAGTGTAACAATGTTGAAATGAGTGTCTAGAAACAAAAACATTTTACTTGTACATGATATTTAGAAAATGTGTTAGGAATAGATTTTACTTATTTACTACATTTATATAAAAAAATATATATATTTCTAAGAAAATCGATGTGAAAGACTCCACACTTTCGATAACAAACTTCGTAAAAAAACAAACTTCACACTTAAATAAAGAAAGAAAATAATTAAAAATTAATAATAGCATAAAAATATTCTTCTCTTGTCATTTTTGATAATAATGTGGAAAAATATAAAAATATAAATTAGTAATACAAACTAGCATAGAACAGAATAATGTGACTGAACACTAGGCAACAAAATTTAGATAAAGAACTAATTTTTGACTGACTTAGACAACGATTCAATCATTACCTAACTTCAGTACAAAAATTAAGTTCGAAGGGTGGTGATATGTAAGGTGTCAGGCAAATCTAACACCTTCCATGAAAACCCTGACATGATAAACAAATCCAGTAGTATGTCACATAGCTCCGAATAAATCGTAACATTAAATTTACCAAAGTAATACGAGAAACGAGTGAGCAAATGGAATACCACAGACTAACACAAGAATGCCTAAATGCATGTCATACCTTCCCACCGTGAGACATACGCATTTCCGAGGGGAGAAACGAGAACAGAAGCCGAGAGCAGAACCGTGTTAAGCGAGAAGACCCTACAATAAGGGACGGACACCCACGTCGCCAGCTAACTGCTACGACTACACCACCCGCAAATTTTTAGCGTGAGACTTTTTCGCGTCTCTGTTACGTTGCAAATTTTAAAAACATTGCCCCACCACGAAAAGTATAACGTTTCTCATTGGATAGACAGAATTTTTGTAGGCGGAGCTTAAGGTTAACATTGAGACCCTGATTGGTCAGATGAAAGCACAGCCAGATAGTTATTTTTTTAAACCAACTTCGGTAAATTGTAGTAAGGAGAAGTCAGAAAGAGCTGCTTCCGAGAGGGCGAGCTGGACGGAGCTGCACTGCCCGCCGCCCCCTGACGAACACCGACAAGGTAATGAACGCACGCGATGCTGCATAACAGCGCATAAAGCTTCACTCAGAACTGCAGAAGTCTCATCTGTTATACCCCTTTTCGCGTAATACTAGTGTCGATCGTCAATTAAAGCTCATGGTGTTCACATTTGCCACTTGAAGTAAAAATCTGAAACGCGATGATTTTTCTGTTATATAGTTATTGAGAAGCCACATCAGCCACTGTAATTTACGACAAGTTAGATAAGTAATTAAAGATAATTGAGGGTCACTGTAGACCATTTTGATAGTTTGCTCTTTTGTGAAACTTAATTTAAACCTAGATTATAGATGTGATATGGCATAGGTCATCCTTCGATCCATTGTAGAACTTGGAAACCCATTCAGGGAATATTTGTTCACATTTTTGTTGAACGCAGTTGGTTTTTACCACCCTGTATTAAAACATTTCCTTTTATCAATAGTGCAATTTATAAACGATGTTTTGTGAGCAGAATAAAATTTCCAATTGTAAACTTAACTGCTTTTTCTACGTTATTTTACCAGCTAACTAAAAATAGGAAAGCCTTGAACCCCTTCCTCTAAATTTAGTTAGTATTAAGATTTCTTTACAGGGAGTGCAGTGGAGCTGACGCTGAAATCATTAAGTATTTGGTTATATCACCACTAGTCTCACTGAACTCTTCTGAATTCTACATGTCATGTGTGGTCTGGCGTCTCCTTACCAGCAACAGGTCCCAGGTTCAAACTAGTCAATTCCCTAAAAAACACGCTCAGAGCGTCGTTGCGCGAAAGTGGTAGGGAGACACGATATAGAACAAACAGACACCACGCAGAATGTTTAGAAATTGACGTGATGTTGGTGTTGGACAGAGCGGAATACCTACATGGGGAATGGAAAGATGTGACAAGCATAGGAGAAATACTTTTCACCAAATAATAGTGATGCAGTGGGATGGCGCACTTCACAAACAAACAACACTACTGCATGTGATAGAGCTGTCCCTGTTTTTCGAAACGGCCAGTGAATCCACAGTGCAGGAGACAACTTCGTCCTATTCCATTACGCAAGACTGAATGACCCAGAGGTGCTAGTCTTGGTGCATGGGACTCAACTGAGGATGCTTGAAACGGTTTTTGTTCCCATTTCCGATCAAGTATGTGCTCTAGTCGACAATACCACTCGAAATTGGTAGGGAACTGTCCTACAGTTGCTGCTGGAAGAATTGCTCCTACTGATCTACAAGTGTATAACTGCTGAGGAACTTGCACAGGCTGGCCACTGTGGGCGAGTGGTTCTTGGCACTTCAGTCCGGAACCGCGCTGCTGCTACGGTCACAGGTTCGAATCCTCCCTCAGGCATGGATGTGTGTGATGACCTCAGTTAGGTTTAAGTAGTGCTAAGTCTAGGGGACTGATGACCTCAGACATTAAGTCCCATTGTGCTTAGAGCCATTTGAACCATTTTTTGAACTTGCACACAGATACATGGTAAAAGATGATGGGACAGCAAACTATGAAGTGTAGGAAGGGTAGCCTTCTACTGATTTGCAAATGTACAGATCCCGAGGAACATGAAGACACACACACACACACACACACACACACACACACACACACACACACACACACACACACATGATAAGCAAACTATCACCGAAATGTAGGAAGGCCAACACACACTATCACAACTTACAAAAAAATGCTTCACTGCTCTAATTACATGTCAAAATTGTTACGAAAAAAATCCACCACTCGTAAACAGTGGATCATAATGCAACATGCACACTAGAATTCGAGAAAAATCATTGTAGTAACACAACTATCACAGAAACTGACCCAAAGGGACCTCTTCAGGAGAGAGTGGCGGTACTGGATGTGTGCTCACAACAATGTGAGGATACTGGCTGAGCAGCTTAGAACCAGTCTTGCCTCCCATACTACCTCTCCTTGTCCCTCCCTCTCAACCCCATGTAGGTTTTCCAGGTCTGTTCTATCCTGCTGCTGATGGTACACAAATAGATACATATGTTAGCTGTGATATACTGTTTCCAGTCTGCAGAAATCAGTCCCAGACGGACAAAAGACTCAAGAACAGGACACTGCCTGCAAACCGTTAAACATATTTCTTGGAAAGAATGGCCCATCTGGAACAATAGCGAAATACCTGGCTGTCCGTCACTGATGAGGAACTGAAAGGTCAACAGCAGTATGCTTTCAAAAGTTCTGCATGTAATAATGGTGTAAGTGGTTCTCGGTGAAGTAAAATCAGTCTCACGTAGGAAAAACATTGAAATAATACAATCCGCATATATGACATACGCACAGATTTTTATACTAGCTGTCTCACTCTGCATCGATCTGCCCCACTCTGCACCTGACAGGTAGAGAGCAGTGCCCCGCACTTGCAGTCCTCTGCTGCTGCACGTGGTTATAACTTGTCGTTGCTCTCATGGACCTACTTCTTCGGGTAAACTGTCTGAAGTCTGTCTGGTAGAGGTTTCAGATGCTCCACTGTACCGAATAACAGCTTTGTATATATATATATATATATATATATATATATATATATATATATATATGTGTGTGTGTGTTTGTGTATTCTAATATACTACGGAAGGATGAGATCCTGCTGTACAGATCGTGGAGGAATATATATATATATATATATATATATATATATATATGTGTGTGTGTGTGTGTGTGTTTGTGTATTCTAATATACTACGGAAGGATGAGATCCTGCTGTACAGATCGTGGAGGAATAGATGGTGGATGAATTGTACACACTTACACCCCATGGAGTAACAAACTGCATGTCTGCCTAAGTGTTTCTGTTCTTAGCAGTTCACCTGCTGTAATGTTAGGTCATGTATTTAAAAAAATGTGACGAATAAACACCAACACTTTTTCTTCTGGATGAAGTATTACCCTTGAGAATTCTCCAGATGTGATTCATATGCTTACTACAACGAGTATTGCACCTGAGCCGTGGTAAAAATTGCTGTTTTGAAGAGCGCTCCGCAGTGCGTAGTGTGAAGCAGTCACCCTCTTTTTCTGGCGGTGGCGCCGCTGTGGCAGTCGCAGCTTTGGTGTCTCCCTCTGGTGGGAAAGGGGAAAGGTTGCCTGTTCACGTGCATTTAAGGGGCGCTGTGAGCTCGCCAGTGGGTCATGCAGTCAGTCTGTGCCAGTCTCTCGTCCACATTTGTTAGGCAGTTAGTGTCTGTCTGTCGTTCGGAGTGCTAGTATGTCTGTCGTTCGGATCAACCTTTAAAGCCAGCAAAATGAGAGTCTTTCCACTCCGCCAGTTAGAGAACTAAGCGAGTGGTCGCCCGGTCGGGGCTTAGTTCCTGCATCTGAGTCTGCGCGTTAGGCCGTCAGTCTGCTCGAGTTTGCTCTGGCAATGGTCATTGGCAGTTGGATCGATCGGTTGGTCTCTTCTCAAAATCCTTCATCACACAGACTAAAATCTCTGCAGGGATGGCAGTAATTTCTTGAATGATTGCATTCTTCAACTCGTCCAAATTTCGTGGTTTGTGGTTATAGACAAAGTTCTTAAGGTACCCCCACAAAAAAAAGTCACACACTGACAAGTCGAGAGACCTGGGAGGCCAAGGAACATTGCCAAAACGTGAGATAATCCGGCCAGGAGACGTGCGTCTAAAAACTGTCATTGAAGTGTTTGCGGTGTGCGATGTTGCCCCATCCTGCTGGAACCAAACGCGATTTAAAGGGATTCGTCGTCTTCTTAGTTCTGGTTTCAAGAATGTTTCAAGCATACAAATGTAACGAACGGAATTAACAGTAACTGTGGCCCTGTTCTCTTCAAAAAAATAAGATCCAATAATGCCAACAGAGTCAAGAGCACACCAGACTGTTACTTTTTCTGAGTGTAGAGGCCGCTGGTGGATAAGGTGTGGATGCTCTGGAGCACATTAAGGTAGGTTTTGCTTATTCATGGTCCCGTTTAAATGAAAATGAGCTTCATCGCTCATCAATAACATTTCGTTTTCATTCGACCCCAAAATCACTTGAATTTTGTAAGCGAAGTTTTCTCGTACAGCAAAATCAGTTTCCTTAAGTTGTTGGACAATGAGCATTTTGTAGGGATGGAATTTTAGTTCTTTATGCAAAATTCGTCTAACCGATTCACGATTGATTCGTAACTCACTAGCATGACGTCTAGCTGACCGTCCTGGGCTTCTGACTGGCGCTTGCCTTACTCTTTCAACATGTTCTGGTGTCGTTACTCTGCGTCTCGGGCCAGGATGCTTCTTATCCAGTATATTTCCAGTTGATCTGAAGTTTTCCACCCATCTGAGGATTGTGTTACGGCTCGGAACAGCTCCATGTCGACCTACATTAAACCGCACACGAAACAATCGCTGCGTAGCAATAATAGACTCACCACGTTTCACGAAACTGTCATAGTCAAACACTCGACGTTGCAAGTCCCACTGCTCCATAGTGAGTGAGTAAATGAAATGGCGTCTTGTGTGGATCAGAACTATCCCCACCACGACCACCTCCCACCACCGTGCGCTAAGTACTACGCAGTTCAAAACCGTCCTTCTCCCGAGTGTCACCCTGTATTTAATAGGGTGAGGGGGTGTACTCTAGAGATGTGATGTTAGGATGAAATTGCTGTATTATCCTGCACATGACAAAAACTACCTGAGACCAGGACATCTTTTTGTGCAAGAGGAATGCTACCAGAGCTGTGGTGTACTGTAAACGGCAATGAGACTGTTACATTTCCTTTGTCTACTGGTTGTGGTGCTTACTCCTTCACAAGAAGTTGTTGCTTCTTCGTGTGCACTTTCCTGCAGCATAATGTGTGTGTAGTACCTCACTGTATCAGCTATCGAAAATATACAAGTCAGTTTTTTCTTCGCTCTATTTCCTCATGCGACATAGCCGCATACCACTATTACTCACGATATGCACAGCCGACATGGAAATGCGATTGAGGGTAAGTACGTTACCAACTTAAAAAGACGTATGAAAACCGTAATTTCCCAAGCGACGGAAAAACAATCTCCAGACTTTGTTCTAGTTGATTGATAAGCAGCTTGAATGGTGGATGTACACTGATGAAGCCTTCCTGGGACACCACAATAGTAGAAGGAAGTAGTCTTATCATTTTAAAGTTTGTCACTGTAGTGATTAGGGTAGGAAACCTACGGGGTGGTTGGATGTCTGATGTTGTACAAATATATCCCGCAATACAGTATTAAGAGCGTTGCATTCCGCACAAATAATACTTCGGGAACCATGTGGCTTTAACAATATAGCATTTTTAGGTGCAGAACCGTGTAACCATCTGAATGTGCGTTTATGCTCTACAATCATTTCTCTCAGCCGGTACCTTCCCGGTACTGACTCCGGACAGTGAAATAATACTTCAGAATTGATTGCACGGTTGATTTACGTGAAATGTTTCAAACTCCATCTGGCTGGAGGCCCATCAAGTACAAATCGCACGTTTCTTCTTAACCGTCTGTTATACCAACGCAACACTCATGTCTACTATACACCGATAAGAGGTGTCTCGACACGCACGCATCTGGGAAGATCTTCTGCTTTTGGATGGGTGCCGTGGGTAAGATTGGTGTTGCAGGGAGGATTGGTTAAGGACAATGTGGGAGGGATCCGTCAATCTCCGACTTTATCGTACGAATGCGATAATACACTGTGGCGCCCATCCGCAGAGGCAAATATCGTAAATTCTGCACTATGATCGATGCGCTGGAAATATGTAGATAACTTCTTTGCATCGCTGTAGACGCTGTGGCTCTGAGCACTATGCGACTTAAGTTCTGAGGTCATCAGTCGCCTAGAACTTAGAACTAATTAAACCTAATTAATCTAAGGACATCACACACATCCATGCCCGAGGCAGGATTCGAACCTGCGACCGTAGCGGTCGCTCGGTTCCAGACTGTAGCGCGTAGAACCGCACGGCCACTCCGGCCGGCGTAGACGCTGTCTGGTGTACTTTGGTGCTTTGGTGTACATGGTCGAATGGATGTATTGCACAGTCATCTAGTTGCATTCGCAACCTATTATATGATACTTGGAAAATAGTAGAGGGGTGATTTAGAGATGATGCAGAAATTGGGAAGCATTCTGCCGTGTCATTGGCTGGCGTTGAAATTACGGAACAATTGATATACTTCGAAGTATATGACCGAATGGATGTACTACAAAGTCATGTATTTGGTACTTGCAAAGTAGTGGACGGGTGATTTAGCGATAGCGCAGACATTGGGAAGCATTCTACCGTGTAATTGGCTGGCGTTAAAATTACGGAACAAGTTGTTTGGAGGCGTTCCTCAATGCTACAGACTCGTCCTATTTCCATATGCTGCGATGCTCTCTTCAAGTTTTTATTTTTTCAATTTTTTTAATCAATAAGACAACAGTACCTCTTTTTATTCGTATTACCTTGCGCGTGTTCTGACGATGGTCAACGCCAGGACACCAATCATGAACATGACTGCAAAATGAGGAAACAATGCTCTTCGAAACGAGACACCGAGACATCCGCTACGCTGTCGCTGTGGAAGATGAGATTAACTGCACAGGTCATCATCTTTCGATAGCTGTTTGAAACGCTCTACAATACCGCAGACTCTTCCAGTTTCCATATGTTGCGAAGTCTTCCACATTTTTGTCAATGAGAAACATCACCTTTCTGTTTTATTTCTACACCATGTGATGTTCTGCTTTTTGTGAGAACCAAAGGATTGAAACGTATTAATGTAAGTTTAGCAGCAGCTGACACAGACCTCGAGGTCATGGTAGAAAAAACAAATTGTATGCGGTGTACACTGATTGGATGCGTTACAACTGAAGAAAACAATGTATTAAATTGCTTATAATGGACCAATACAGGAAACCTCTCGTGCGACTAATAGTCTGTTGGATATGGTCTTCCTCCGGTACAGACTACAAAACTTTGTGCAGATCTGTGCAAACGACTTCGACCACTGGTTTCCAGCTCCAATGGAGCGATACGTGTGTATGTAATATGCTCGGTGACAGCATGCAGACAGTAATTGTTTTTCGATATATCTGAAGAGAAAGATGCGGTAAAATTTTATAGGAGGTTCTATTACAAGGAGTGCCATAACTGGTTGAAGTTTGAATGCAGATAGATCTCTCAAAACTACACCGATTTTGCTCATAAAACTAATAGGAATCGGCTGTATCTACTCTCGTGGATCACGACTGTTTTTATTATTATCGTCATTATTGCCTGTTTGAAACACAGTTGTTACCGCACGTCCTGTTATTTCATACTTCATAACCTCTAATTGTTCGACGCGCAGGTCGCCGAAGTGGTGTCAAATCGAAAGACCTGCACCAGGCGAACGGTCTACCCGACGGGAGGCCCTAGCCACACGACATTTCCATTTCCATTTACCTCTAATTGTAAAGTAGACACCACTTGAATTATAGCTCGTTGTAGAACCGAGAAATGATAATTCTCTTTTTTTAACGACGTGAGTAGTTTGCGTGAAACTGGATGTGATGATCAAACTGCTTATAAAAATAGAACACGACAATCTGCTGCTGTGTGACAGAACCTTTACAGACATGTCGGTAGAGTTGAGTTACGCATAAAAAATGTCAAATGTAAGCACTCAGATGGTAATTAGTTTCGATGTAACGGAAGAGAGAGACACGTGGTAAAATCTTATAGGAGGTTCTGTTACAAGACAGGCTCTTATGATTTGTTTCGTAAGCGGCGGTATGATATAGTATCACACTGGTAAAAGGAGATCTGCCATAGTGGACAAAACAGCTATGTCCTCTTGAATTATAGCTTGTTGTTGAACCGTTCAAATGATTGAAATGGTTCTAAGCACTATGTGACTTAACATCTGAGGTCATCAGTCCCCTCGACTTAGAACTACTTAAACCTAACTAACCTAAGGACATCACACACATCCATGCCCGAGGCAGGATTCGAACCTGCGACCGTAGAGGTCGCTCGGTTCCAGACTGAAGTGCCTAGAACCGCTCGGTCACTGCGGCAGGCTGTTGTTGAACGTAAAATGATTGTGCTTTTTTCTCCAACATCTGAGCAAATGGCGTGCGAGATCGTACTCTCTAATGTTGTTTCAAATGTGTGAAATGTTTGTAATACATACATGCATGACTTACAGACACTGATTTGAATACGAGAGATGCTCTCAGGTCGTATAATTTGTCCATCGAGTTGAAAGAAATTGCTTAATATAGATATTAACAGAATCTTCCGTCGGTTCTTGGTAGAACAACATTATAATAAATGAAAAGCACCAGTTTGCTTTTGTTCTACAATATTGCTTTTATTGTTAACCGGTTTTCGGCCTCCAAGACCATCTTCAAACATTTGCTGAGTATTATCACCTGTAAATGTCTGAAGATGGCCTCGTAAGCCGAAAACCGATTAACAATAAAAGTAATATTGTAGAACAAAAGCAAATATAGATGTTGTTTCTTTGGAGTTTAATTCTCACTTTTTCTTTACTCCGATGATGGTTTCGAAGTAACGAGGACATTCTTTGGTGATCGGTAATTTTCGCAGAAATGGCTGGCTGGTTCAAATGGCTCTGAGCACTATGCGACTTAACTTCTGAGGTCATCAGTCGCCTAGAACTTAGAACTAATTAAACCTAACTAACTTAAGGACATCACACACATCCATGCCCGAGGCAGGATTCGAACCTGCGACCGTAGCGGTCGCTCGGCTCCAGACTGTAGCACCTAGAACCGCACGGCCACTCCGGCCGGCTTTCGCAGAAAAAAAGTTGAAGTTTTTCCTGATTTTACGCTGGGTGGACATGTCTCTGCTTTTCATTTGTGATCAGTGGCTGTGCACTTCGTTGGACGTCGCAAAATGATGAGATGCAAATTGTATCCCGCAGTCGAACGTAAAAACTATACCGATTTTGGTCATAAAACTAAAAGAAAGTGAATTGCGCCTATTTTCATGGAAAGAGAACATTTATTATCGTCGCGATTGTGTTCTCTTTTAATAGATGCTCGATTATAAGAGATGTGCTGTCGTTAAATACACTTGTTCTCCATCATAGAATGGCGGGCTGCTGGGGGAGGGGAAGGCGGATCTACTGCTGATGGTCGCCGGACACAGCCGCTCTCCGATTAGGGGTGGGGTGCTTCTGCTAAACCTCCCCTTTGTGTTGGCGAAGGGCCTTCGCCTCAAGGCAGGGCCGGTACTGCTAGCGACCGTAGAGGATGATGGAAAGCCTGGTGAGGCAAGTGACCGTGAAGGGGTGGCAGTGTGCTGCAGAAAAACCGCAAAGCGCTCGGCAGAGCAGCTGGCCGTTTCAAAAAGTGGTCTGGAGCGTTCTCCGGAATTTCGTTGTTGTTCCAGAGGGGTTCAGTCTTTCCGAGAAGTACGTTTAAACAGACTGCATGAAGGAGTTGCGTTGATGTTAAATAAAAGAGTTCTCCATCGCCGAACAGCAGGCCTGTTGGAGGTGTTGGGGGGGGGGGGGGGGGCATGCCTGGTCTGTGTGAGGACGCTGATGCAGCTGTGCCACCTGACCAGGAGGGTGGCGTGTGGGGCTACGCAGTGTCGCTATACTTCAGATGAACAAGTTGCACTTGGGGCGGGCGTCAATTTAGCTCCTTTTGTTTAGTTGGCTATACATACTTTTGTGCTTTCGAAGGACCATCGCCTCAAGGCGGTCAGCGTCTGTGGGGGTATGGTGGATGGCTGGGTGTGGCCAGCGACTGCGAAGGGATGGCTATTGGTCGCACAGAAAAACCGCTCGGCGCTCGGCCGTAGCAGCTGACCGTTTGAAAAAGCCTGTGTCCAACTGTAGGCGGAGGGAGCGATGGAGGGGGAGAGATTAGCGGAGGTAAGAGGTCCCTCTAATTTTCGACAGTTTGTGATCGTGCATTGAGGAGAACGCATGTTCAACTACCGTACCCTTTGCAATCTTTTAGGATGACCATTTTCCCCAGTACATGTATTGGATTGGTTACGAGTTCCAGTTTTTTTTTCACGGCAAATTTCGATGTGTAATTATAACAGTGGTGTATTTTTCATCAGTTGTGATAACGTGTATTGGCCTCGATTACCCGGGCTGTAGGGTGATTGTTGAGCAGGCATCTGTCGCGAACTCAGATGTCAAACACCTGTATGCTTACAGGTAATATACTTATTAATCTCCTCTCTGTCCAACACCAGCATCTCGTCACTTGAACACATTTCCTGTCAAAAAGAATAAAGATTGTACCTTATACCCCAGCCTTTTCCCCGCCAGCTTGCAGGTGGAGGGTACAGTGTGAGTGCAGCTGTCACTAGTTTGAGTGAAATTGTGAAATTTCTTCCCAGCGGGATAATACCAGTTGTAGGGCACTGTCAATTTTTAAACTGTTTGCGGCTTTAGGCAGTTATTTGTGTAGTACTTGCATATAGTTGTGTAATTGGGACCGATCTGTGTGATTAATTTTGTAATTAGTATCGATCTAAACTTCAGTTTCCCAACCAAAACAAATAAAGTACACTAATCTAACCTTCTTTTCCTGCACCTGGACAGCTTCCATGTGTTAGGGGCTACACCTGGGCTTTCCACCCAGAAGGACCAGGGTTTGAGCCCCAGAAAGGGCACAGCCTTTTTTAATTTCCCACCAATTCCAAACGCCTCTGGTGGTATAATTGTGATAGGGAGGTGCACTTGGGCTTTCCGCCCAGCAGGACCAAGCTTAGAGTCCCGGAAAAAGCCCCACCACTTTAAATTTCTACCAATTACTGGGGGGTGGGGGTGGGTGGGATGTCAGGGCAGCCCTGAGACAATGAAATTCCACCAGAATTCGAAATTCCCACCAAAATTCGAAATTCCTACCAAAATTCGAAATTGCAGCCAAAATTCGAAATTCTCGTTACTAGGGTAGGTCGGGAAAGGGTAGGGATGGGGAGGGGGAGGGGTGGGGAGAGGGACACATGACGTCATCCAGGGATAGTGGGGTGGACTTGGCTGGGAGTGGGGTAATTAACTGATCAATTTAATTAAATTGCGTATCAATTTGATATCAAAACTGCGCTGATACTCCCATCTCCCTGCCACTATTGACATGCATATGTACATTACATACATTTTAGGTGTACGAATATCAGTACAGGACAGAGGCTTTCACATTCTCTATTCTTATGGCAGAAAATAAACACAGTAATTTTTGCACCCAACAGCAAGTTACAATTCGCATCCTTCCCTCCTCGATATTTTGTAACATCCAACTAAGTAAGAAGACGAACTCGGTCTACAATACTGTTGTTGATTATGGATGAGAAAACTGTCGAGGAGACATTTTCCTCAACTTTACATTTTTTCATCAATTTAACAATTTTATCAGTTTTTCCATAATCAATGCATTTTATCCAGTTACTCCAGTTCCAAGCTACTGCTCTGGACGACTTCTCACGTCAGTAAAACGTCTCATGGTGTCATTCTCATGATGCTATCTGCCAATGACATTGCAGCGTGGTTCTCAATTTCTGTATCACTCTAAACCACCCTCTCCATTTCTTTGCGAGCGCTATATACATGTGGACATACTGTGAACCCTGTTACACTGCCTACATCACATGACACAGATACTGTTTCGTAGTTTGGGAAATAGCCAGCAGAAGAGAGGAGGTGCAAAAATTACGTTCCTTAGCCGGAACCCTTTTCAATTCGGCAGGATTTTATTACGATTGGCCACCTCTCCCCATGTGGATGGGAATCACAAAGTGTTCTCGAAATCGTAGGTTAAAGTCGGAGGTTGAAAGACCTCACCAACAACTCTGATGATTACCACCAGAACAAACGGAGCACATCCATAACAGCACTCTGTCCTCTATTTCGAAACGAGCTGCCCCTTCGCTGAACCTATCGGCTGAGTACCCTAAGCAAAATTGTGGATGGTCTCTCTCTATGCATCTCGTAACTTTCTCTGTCTTTAATCAGCCCTCCCTGTAACATTATCTCCGATTTAATTTAGAACTGACCAGAAAAAGTAGGCCATTATACCCTCTTCATTTGACCCCTCGT
The DNA here is from genome assembly GCF_023864345.2 of Schistocerca serialis cubense. Lineage (NCBI taxonomy): Eukaryota > Metazoa > Arthropoda > Insecta > Orthoptera > Acrididae > Schistocerca > Schistocerca serialis. Next base: position 314,847,813 of record NC_064639.1, read on the forward strand.
GAAGGAACACCTTTGGGATGTTTTGGAACGCCGACTTCGTGCCAGGCCTCACCGACCGACATCGATACCTCCCCTCAGTGCAGCATTAAAAGAAAAAAAATATTCATTGCACAAAAGCGTGTAGTCAGAATAATAGCTGGAGCCCATTCAAGATCGCCTTGCAGACTTTTATTTAAGGAACTCGGGATATTCACAGTACCTTCGCAATACATATATTCACTTATGAAATTAGTTATTAATAACCCATTGTAATTCAAAAATAACTACAACACTAGAATAAAAGATGATCTTCACTATTCTGGTTTAAATCTGACTTTTCCACAGAAAGGGGTGAATTATGCTGTCACAAATATCTTTGGTCATTTGCCAAATAGCATTAAAAACCTGACACATAGTAAACCAACATTAAAAACAAATTAAAATAATTTCTGAATGACAATTCCTCTACTCGATAGATGACTTTTTAGATATGAAGTAATGACTGAAAAAATTTAATTGTATGTGCAAAGAAAATTTATGTTAAACTGACGCGTTCCACATCATTAAGAAATGGCGTATTCATGATCTCTGGAACAAATATTAATGTAATTTAATATAAGATTCGCTTATGACATTACTATACTCAGTGAAAGTGAAAATGAATTATAGGATCTGTTGAATGGAACCAACAGTTTAATGAATACATAATATGAATTGAGAATAAGTGGAAGAAAGACGAAAGTAACGAGACGTAGCAGAAATGAGAACAGTGAGAAACTCAACATCAGGACTGTTGATCACAAATGAACACGAAGTCAAGAATTCTTCTACCTCTACAGTAAAATAATCCATGAGGGACAAAGCAAGAAGGACATAAAAATCAGATTAGGACAGACAAAAAGGGCATTCCTGACCAAGAGAAGTCTATTAGTATCAAACATAGGCTGTAATTTGAGGAAGAAGTTTCTGAAAATGTACAATCTGAGCGCAGTTGTATGGCAGTGAAACATGGACTGTGGGAAAAATAGAACAGAAGAGAATCGAAGCATTTGAGGTATGGTGCTACAGATGAACATTGAAAATTACGCGGACTGATAAGGTAAGTAATGATGTGGTTCCCCAGAGAATCGGCGAGGGAAGGAATGTGTGACAAACACTGACAAAAGGAGAAACAGGGTAATAGGACGTCTGTTAAAACACCACAGAATAACTTCCATGGTACTAGGAGCAGCTGTAGAGGGTAAAAACTGTAGAGGAAAACAGAGATTGGAATACATCCAGCAAATAATTGAGGACATAGGGTGCAAGCGCTACTCTAAGATGAAGAGATTGGCACAGGAGAAGAGTTCATGATAGGCCACATGAAACCATTCCTCGTGTAGGAGTCTATGAATGCAACCCTCAGATGTATGCTTACAGGGAATAGACCTATTAAACTCCTCTCTGTCCAACACCAGCATCTTGTCAATTGAACACATTTCCCCGCCAAAATAAAGACAGTACCTTCCTCTGTAGGCCTTTTTCTCACCAAGTTTGCAAACTCCGAAGGAGTTTGCACGTGCAATCGGAAAATGTGGGGATAGCAAAAAGTGTGAGTATTGGGCAGTCGAAAGTGGGGGCGGTTGGGGGTGGCTACAGGACAACCCAGCAGCAGGATAACACTGCCAAAAGTAAATAAAGGCAGTACCTTATACATCCTCCCCTTTCAGCAGCTCAGCACAGACTGAGTCTTTTTCCCTCCAATTTGCAGATGGGGTGGAGAGGGCAGGAGTGGAGGGGAGGTCTGAGGGGCTTCTCAGGAGGGAGAGAAGTGGCTCAGAACTGAACTCTGGAGAGTTGTTCCTTTTCCCAGAGTGGCGATGGAGGAGGTTAGGGTGGGGAAGGGGTGGGATGTTTATCAGAGGGACAAATTATCCCCGGGAGATCGTAAATCAACCCTCAGGATGTCATAAACCCACTTTGATTTTAACGTCTCGTCGAGGCTGTTAGAAAATGAGCGTAAAGTGGGTCTGAAGAGGTTATGGAACGATTTCAATCGCGTCGTACTCAAAGGAACAGGTCCTGCATTTTTCTTAAAAGATTTGCAGTAACAGCGACAAATCTTTCTGGGTTGGGTATCTAGTTAATACGATTTATATCGATATATAAAGGAATCCAGTTTTTTAATAACTTTTTCGATGCCTAATTAAAAACCCCATCACAGGTAAAAAAAATCTGTTGATATAAAAATATATACACTCCTGGAAATTGAAATAAGAACACCGTGAATTCATTGTCCCAGGAAGGGGAAACTTTATTGACACATTCCTGGGGTCAGATACATCACATGATCACACTGACAGAACCACAGGCACATAGACACAGGCAACAGAGCATGCACAATGTCGGCACTAGTACAGTGTATATCCACCTTTCGCAGCAATGCAGGCTGCTATTCTCCCATGGAGACGATCGTAGAGATGCTGGATGTAGTCCTGTGGAACGGCTTGCCATGCCATTTCCACCTGGCGCCTCAGTTGGACCAGCGTTCGTGCTGGACGTGCAGACCGCGTGAGACGACGCTTCATCTAGTCCCAAACATGCTCAATGGGGGACAGATCCGGAGATCTTGCTGCCCAGGGTAGTTGACTTACACCTTCTAGAGCACGTTGGGTGGCACGGGATACATGCGGACGTGCATTGTCCTGTTGGAACAGCAAGTTCCCTTGCCGGTCTAGGAATGGTAGAACGATGGGTTCGATGACGGTTTGGATGTACCGTGCACTATTCAGTGTCCCCTCGACGATCACCAGTGGTGTACGGCCAGTGTAGGAGATCGCTCCCCACACCATGATGCCGGGTGTTGGCCCTGTGTGCCTCGGTCGTATGCAGTCCTGATTGTGGCGCTCACCTGCACGGCGCCAAACACGCATACGACCATCATTGGCACCAAGGCAGAAGCGACTCTCATCGCTGAAGACGACACGTCTCCATTCGTCCCTCCATTCACGCCAGTCGCGACACCACTGGAGGCGGGCTGCACGATGTTGGGGCGTGAGCGGAAGACGGCCTAACGGTGTGCGGGACCGTAGCCCAGCTTCATGGAGACGGTTGCGAATGGTCCTCGCCGATACCCCAGGAGCAACAGTGTCCCTAATTTGCTGGGAAGTGGCGGTACGGTCCCCTACGGCACTGCGTAGGATCCTACGGTCTTGGCGTGCATCCGTGCGTCGCTGCGGTCCGGTCCCAGGTCGACGGGCACGTGCACCTTCCGCCGACCACTGGCGACAACATCGATGTACTGTGGAGACCTCACGCCCCACGTGTTGAGCAATTCGGCGGTACGTCCACCCGGCCTCCCGCATGCCCACTATACGCCCTCGCTCAAAGTCCGTCAACTGCACATACGGTTCACGTCCACGCTGTCGCGGCATGCTACCAGTGTTAAAGACTGCGATGGAGCTCCGTATGCCACGGCAAACTGGCTGACACTGACGGCGGCGGTGCACAAATGCTGCGCAGCTAGCGCCATTCGACGGCCAACACCGCGGTTTCTGGTGTGTCCGCTGTGCCGTGCGTGTGATCATTACTTGTACAGCCCTCTCGCAGTGTCCGGAGCAAGTATGGTGGGTCTGACACACCGGTGTCAATGTGTTCTTTTTTCCATTTCCAGGAGTGTATGTGTGTGAAAATCGTGTATCTTCTAACGTACTTCACCGACAACTTTCAGATTTTAGCACAACTTTGCATTCTTATATGTATGTGTGTCTATATGTATGTAAAACTTCTTGTACGAACATTTTCCTGTTATTAAATTTGCAAAAAATTATACATACATATATTTAAAAAATAGGTATATAAAAACACAAGCATATTCCGATGCATTGTTGGCTCAAAATTGCAAAGCATTTGGTCAAAAACTCTCGGAACAATTACAGTTTCTATATATGTGCAAACACAGATGTTCGTTTCTCCAAAACCTCAAATCTCCGAAAGCTCTTCACCGACTGCTTTGAAATTTTTTACACAATATTGTATTCGAATACTTACGTGGTTTTATATACCTACGTAGACGCCATCTCGTGTACGAGTAATATACACTACTGGCCATTAAAATTGCTACATCAAGAACAAATGCAGATGATAAACGGGTATTCATTAGACAAATATATTATACTAGAACTGACATGTGATTACATTTTCACGCAATCTGGGTGCATAGATCCTGAGAAATCAGTACTCAGAACAACCACCTCTGGCCGTAATATCGACCTTGATACGCCTGGGCATTGAGTCAAACAGAGCTTGGATGGCGTGTACAGGTACAGCTGCCCATGAGCTTCAACACGATACCACAGTTCATCAAGAGTAGTGACTGGCGTATTGTGACAAGCCAGTTGCTCGGCCACCGTTGACCAGACGTTTTCAATTGGTGAGAGATCTAGAGAATGTGCTGGCGAGGGCAGCAGTCGAACATTTTCTGTATCCAGAAAGGCCCGCCGGCCGCGGTGGTCTAGCGGTTCTGGCGCTGCAGTCCGGAACCGCGGGACTGCTACGGTCGCAGGTTCGAATCCAGCCTCGGGCATGGGTGTGTGTGATGTCCTTAGGTTAGTTAGGTTTAAGTAGTTCTAAGTTCTAGGGGACTTATGACCTAAGATGTTGAGTCCCATAGTGCTCAGAGCCATTTGAACCATTTGAAAGGCCCGTACAGGACCATCAACATGCGGTCGTGGATTATCCTGCTGAAATGTAGGGTTTCTCAGGGATCGAATGACGGGTAGAGCCACGGTTCGTAACACATCTCAAAAGTAACGTCCACTGTTCAAAGTGCCGTCAACGCGAACAAGAGGTGGCCGAGACGTGTAACCAATGGCACCCCATACCATCACGCCGGGTGATACGCCAGTATGGCGATGACGATGACGAATACACGCTTCCAATGTGTGTCCACCACGATGTCGCCAAACACGGGTGCGACCATCATGATGCTGTAAACAGAACATGGATTCACCCGAAAAAATGACGTTTTGCCATTCGTGCACCCAGGGTCGTCGTTGAGTACACCATCGCAGGCGCTCCTGCCTGTGATGCAGCGTCAAGGGTAACCGCAGGCATGGTCTCCGAGCTGATAGTCCATGCTGCTGCAAACGTCGTCGAACTGTTCGTTCGTGCAGATGGTTGTTGTCTTGCAAACGTCCCCATCTGTTGACTCAGGGATCGAAACGTGGCTGCACGATCCGTTACAGCCATGCGGATAAGATGCCTGTCATCTCGACTGCTAGTGATACGAGGCCGTTGGGATCCAGCACGGCGTTCCGTATTACCCTCCTGAACCCACCGATTCCATATTCTGCTAACAGTCATTGGATCTCGACCAACGCGAGCAGCAATGTCGCGATACGATAAACCGCAATCGCGATAGGCTACAATCCGACCTTTATCAAAGTCGGAAACATGATGGTACGCATTTATCCTCCTTACACGAGGCATCACGACAACGTTTTACCAGGCAACGCCGGTCAACTGGTGTTTGTGTATGAGAAATCGGTTGGAAACTTTCCTCATGTCAGTACGTTGTAGGTGTCGCCACCGGCGCCAACCTTTTGTGAATGTTCTGAAAAGCTAATCATTTGCATATCAGAGCATCTTCTTCCTGTCGGTTAAATTTCGCGTCTGTAGCACGTCATATTCGTGGTGTAGCAATTTTAATGTAATAAAAGGGGAGATGTTATAAAAATGTTGATGCTGATTTGTTCAAAATCGTTAATCACCAAAAGTTCTTGGCTGATTGCCTTGAAATTTTGACACGATGTTGAATTCTAATATGGGCTTGTTTTTAGGTACCTAATGTTTTTATGTGTGTATGTTTTAATACATATAAATATATGTATTTAATATATAAAGGGAAAACATTCTTGGCAAAAATCTCAAAATGTACCTTTCCAATTTAACTCAAATTTTTACATGTACTGTCATAAAAGTTTAGACACAAATAGAACATACACTTTTTAATATATAAATTTATATATATATATATATAAAATATACGATAGTGAAATGTTGTTAGCAAAAAGGAAGGTTGTATATATAACTTGTTGGTTTATAATTAGAATACTGCTACAGAATCTGAATTTTGAGCAGCAATGAACAAGGCTCAAGGTCAGAGAGGGGGGGGGGGGAAGAGGAGATAGGGAGAGGGGTGGGAGAAAATGAACGTAGGAAACGGGAAAGAGGAGATGGATAGAGAGAGAGCAGCAAGAGATAGAGAGAAGGGGGAGGAGAAGATGAACAGAGAAAGGGGAAGGAGGGGATGGACTGAGGAGGGGAGAGGGGGCAGGTGGAAATGGAGAAAGATGAGAGAGCAGAAGATGGACAGAGTGGGAACGAGAAGGAGATGAACAGAGACATGAGAGAGAAGATTAGGGTGTACAACCAATTCCCATATATACTAGAAACGTGTACTTTCTCCTTTCCTGTCCATTTAAGCAGGCTCAACCACCTAAAGGGAGGGGGGGGGGGGGGTAAAGCTAGTAATATGATAAATAACACACTAACAACGTGACTAGCTGAGGAAAACAAGTATAACCTAAGGTGCGGAAACAGTTGGTAAACTGCGATACTAACAAATTAGTTGATACTCCATTAATGAAATTCTCTTTCAGTCTCCTGTCAGTATTTACGCTAAATGCCTTTTTGATCGACATTTTCTCACTAAGTGATGAGTTTGTGTTCCAGGTCACTAATGAAATTCAAGAAGCAAAGCCAGTGACATGTCAGTCAATATTCGCACAGCAGAGCGATGGCATCTCGTCTTCGTCCCCTGCGGTGTGCAAGCTTTGTTAACGGCCTACAGCCGCTGGTGCTGCTGTCTGCCTTGTCTGGAGTGTCCCCGTTTCGTCCTCGAGGGTCACTGCTCGCTGTCTGCTCCCGTCTCTACAGTCTCTCTGTCTTAACCATAATTCTGTACCTAGACTACTGTGCGATACAACACGTATATCTGTCAAGAAATGACGAAACATTGCACCGCTGGTTCTTACCGGGCACAGTCGTCTGTCTATTCAGCACCATAACGACACCCATTGTTCTACTTCACTGCTGGAACCGCGGTACAAAAACATTTCAGGAATTCGTTCAAGATATTCACGTACCAGGCAACCTGTTTATACGTGTCATGAGGCCAGGTGACGAGAAACTAAGGATGTTCCTGATTACCGTGTCCTCTTTAAGTTTCTTCGTTACAGTTGCAAGCATCATTCATTATTCTACTTTACAATTCAACTTTCTTTTAGCTGTCTTGGCTAACAGTTTAGTTACATTTCTGGTCCTACTTCAGTTTTTAGCACTTTGCGTGACCCTCTGCCGAAACTTCAGCTCACTCAACTACGCACTAGTGGCGGATTTCCGTTGCGAGGACCTGCAGCATGCCCGGCTGGAGTTATTAAATGTATTGAGAAGATTTTCAGGCCGCGCTATTTCCATAGGGAACCAGTTACATCTCACACAGAGACTCTCGCTAGCTTCACGTAAACGACTACTGGAGATTCAACTTCAGCACATGAAACAAAGTAGTGTCACCTCCTCTTTGAATGACGACTATGCAGCGACGATCACTTTATTTCTAATACAGAATTTCATAGCGATAGTAACGTTTCTGTTCTCTTTTATTACGCTGTTTTTGACAGAAGGCGATATTATGGCGCTTGAAATGGCAATTACCACATGCAATACAGCGGCATTAATTCTACAGATAACTTCCTTAGTTGTTACCTGTCAACTGACGTCATCAGAAGCAAACAAGACAGCTACATTCGCCGAAGCATTACTAACGTGCAACATTGCAGGTTTGTAGACGTTCACTTTACTGTTGTAAGTGTGCTATGCAAATGATCATAATGGTGTGATGTTGAAATGAACTAAAGAGTTGTTGGGTATACGTTACGTAGAAAAAACAGTGGTTGCGGAACCTGCTAATAAGTTTGGCTCTCCGACATGTGGGCATATTATATTAGCTAATGCTGTTCAATGTGTTACCTTACATCCATATGCTACTTTCTAAAGGATATCTTCTGAAATAATGCTCGCTACGACAGCTACTGTGTTTGTAATCGTAGAAAAACAGAAGATCTGCTCTCATGCGTCAATATAGTCAGAATGTATTCGTGGACTGGTTAGGGATATACGTTACGAAGCACACTATGTTAGTTAGGTCATTCCATGTTACTTAGATCATTTGTACCTTATCAGTCATAGTGTTAGAGCACTTTGAAAGGTATATATGCGTAATATGTTTGCCTATACGACTATATGCTAGTATCAATCGATCCTTAAGTACTGTAATGTATTAAATTTACAATCAAAAACGTTATCGTTAATACTGATCAAGTGAAACATACGTGTATTTATCCAAAACGTAAAAACATTTGCGTTTTTATGAAACACTATCTACTAGTGAAATGTAATGAAGAAACCTCCACATTAAATCTATTAAAAATCTGGCTACACAAACTCCTAGTTCCTCATTAACTATTCGCACAGAAAATAACCTCACACAAATTAGGCCGGTCACTGCTACAAACTTCTTAACGAATAGAAATCAAGTAGAATCGCTCGGCAGTCAGCTTCAAATGCCGGTTTTCTAAATTTTCTCAACAGTGTTTCTCAACAGTGTTTCTCAACTCAAGGAGTCCCATTTGAGTTCCCGAAGCATCTCCGTAACACTTACGTGTTGTTCAAACCTGCCGCTAACAAATCTAGCAGCGCACCTCTGAATTGCTTCGATATCTTCTTTCAGTCCGCCATGGTAAGGATCCCAAACACTCCAGCAGTACTTAAGGAGAGGTCACACCGGCGCTTTGTATGCGTCCTCCTTTACAGGTGAACCACTCTTTTCTAAAATTCTCCCAATAAACCGAAGCCTTCCCTACCACAGTTTTCACAAAAAAGATATGAACTAATCATACAATGAAGACTTTCACGACCGGATGGTACTGTTGTTGATAATTCTTCCGGGTTATATGGCCGTGGTCCATGGAATACTTCTATTCCTAACGTTTCGTCCAATACTACGTTGGACATACTCAGAGGTATGGCTGGTCCTCGGCAAGACTCAACAGGACCAGCCATACCTCTGAGGATGTCCAACGTAGTATTGGACGAAACGTTAGGAATAGAAGTATTCCATGGACCACGGCCATATAACCCGGAATTATCAACAAAGATACGAACTGCCGTGCCACCGTTTGCGCTGAGTATTTATATCCTGTAAAATGCTAACTTCTATCCCCAAGTGACGTGTTCCCCACAACTCATGGAGTCATGGTGGCCGAAGGCGGAACTACAGGAGGTGGAAAAAAACACTGAAACACGAAAAACACATATATTAACATGGCTAATACGGTATAGGAAAATCATTGGCGTTTAAAGCAGCTTCCAGTCGTCTCGGAAGGACAAATACAGGTTATTTATGGTTTTCAAGGAAGTGTTATTTATGGTTTTCAAGGAAGTGTTATTTATGGTTTTCAAGGAAGTCTTATATTCCTGCAAAATAGTGGCAATTTCAAATAACGATGATGGAAGTGGGTAGCGATCACGCATCTCTTTCTCCAAAGTAGACCCAGAAAAGGCTGGCCTGCCGTGGCCAGGGAAAATGCGAAAATTCATCCTCGTGCTCACACATCCAGCCCTGAACAATGGGAGATGTGTGAACAGGAGACCTGACGTCTTGGAACAGAGTAACACCACTGGGGGCCAAACATAATAGCACGGTACTGATCTGATCAACCAAAATGGACACAAAGTCCTTGACCATAATACGATCTGGGAGAGTAACCATGGAACCAATGGAGTACCGCGATATGTTTGCGAAAATCATCACAGAACTCTTGCCACGTTTCTCTCTTGGCACCACCTAGTCTGCATCTCAGGCTTGCGTTGGCGACCGCCAGACGTAAACTCGGCCAGAGCTTGGAAACCGTGTGAAATAAGACTCATTCGACCAAAAGACATTCGTCATTTGCTCCAAAGTACACTTCTTATGACTTCGGCACCACGTTTTCCTGTTATGGGCATTTGCATCACTGCTGCGTGGTTTGGGGATTCCACCTCGCCCTGTAATGCCCAGCTCCGTGAGCACCCTGCGTGTTGTTTTGGTGCTGACGTGGTTCACGACTGCTACATTCAGTTTTGCAGTGACTTTGCCAGCTGCCGTCTTCTTAATTTCCGTCACAATTCTCTTCAATGCGTCTTTCACGATCATCCAACGTACACTTTCGTCCAAACTGTGATTTAGCAGATGATGTTTTTCCGCTTTACCTTTCATGAAATACCAAACACTTCGGTCACGTTGGTTACAGAAGTACCCAACATACGAACCCTAACAATTTGCCAATGCCGGCCGGAGTAGCCGAGCGGTTCTAGGCGCTTCAGTCTGGAACCGCGTGACCGCTACGGTCGCAGGTTCGAATCCTGCCTCGGGCATTGGTGTGTGTGATGTCCTTAGGTTAGTTAGGTTTAAGTAGTTCTAAGTTCTAGGGGACTGATGACCTCAGCAGTTAAGTCCCATAGTGCTCAGAGCCATTTGAACCATTTTTGAACTTACATAGGTCATCATGGTTGTAAGTGTATGGTATATGGTGTTTCATCAGAGACCGATACGCTAATCTGTTCTTATCACTTAATCATCTCAGCATATTTATCGGCAATACTAGTAGCTGTGGTAGCAGTTGCATTTGTTTCTAATTTAGATTTCGTAATATGCCACAGTCCTGTACGTTCAGGATCCACAAAATAAATGATATATGTATGTGTCTCTGGTAAAAATTGTGAAGTAAGAACTTGTTTGTTGATCACCTGTCCATTCTAATCACTTTATCCGTTGCAACCTGTGGATGTTACAGTTATTACAGACCTTATTTCACGTCAGAAAAGTAATGTTTTGGATTGTGTTGGTAAATGACAGGTTTAACAAATGAAGTAAACTACTCTCAAGAGCAATACAGATGGAGCTGCGTAGTGGAACTTCCTAGAAAATAGGGACACACAACGAAGATCTCAGTATAGTCTATCATGTGGAGCTCACTTCGTGATTTTATTTTGCCTCATGATGGTAATGTAAAAGTTATGCGTCATTATATGTTACATATATGTCTGTGTTGTATTGACAGTTTTCTTTAAGTAACAAATAATTTCTATAAGTTGTGACATGATTACGAAAAAGTTTCCAGCGACCCAGGAAAATATTTGCTTTATTGTAATTCCGGTCTTGGATCACAATGTTTATATGTAATCAGATTATTAATTTGATCAGTAATGATCATCTTCAGACCTATAAAATGTAAGCACATAGAGATAGCCTAATTTACAAAACAGTATGCAAGTCATGAGGGTGGTGCAGAACATGTCTTGAACAGTGTACAGTCTGGTCACCACAGTCTGTGACTTTTATTTGTGCAGGTGGCGGCCGCGAAGAAATTTCCCATCAGCTACGCCGTCTGTCGCAGCAGGTGCGTCACAGCCCCGTCACGTTCAGCGCGTGTTCCCTGTTCAGCGTGGACGGCCGGCTGCTGACGGGCTACGTGGCTGCCGTCGTCACATACACCATCATACTCATGCAGTTCACAACAAACAGCTGTTGACATTGTTCACATTCATGGGTAGAGTCCATGTATAGCGGAAAAATCATGTCTTTCTAATAGCATGCATGTTGTGGAATCTTTCAAGAAAGAAGCAGAACCAAGTAGATATACCGCTAGAGTACAACCCAACACAGTGTCTGTTTCACCGATGAGGGAAAAAACAATGTATACTAGGCAAGTCTCGTTGGATAGTTCTGTCACCTATCCTAAGCGAGTGAGTTAGCTATGGAAGATTAAAAATTCATACCAATGTTGTCTACATTTAAATTTTCTGTAATTTGTATAAATGGTTCCTTAATAACGCTAAGGCCAGTTATTTCCCCCTCACATCACCAAAAATTAACTTCAACTTTCGAATTATCTGAATGACTGTCTGAGCTGATATAGCCCTCCAATAAAGATTGAGAACTTAATTTCCATGTACAGCAACATTTTCTTGTCATTTGACACCCAGCATTTCTGAATGTTGTGTGAAACTCATCTGTCCTTATGATGCCGCATCTACTCTTCTTTTGCGATATTATGCATTTGTTGTAAACCCATCACTTCATTAGCTTGCAAAACTTTGGATATCAATATTCAATAACTATAAGTGGAAGCATCATTTGTCGGAATAATGATTAGCTACTTTTGGTGTCCCATTTATGCACAACCAACACCCTTATATTGAGACCTTATGCATCAAGGAATTTGTGTTCTCACTGCATAGTCTTTATACAAAATTGAAAAACAACTTCTTCATATAGGCTATCGATTATGGCTAAACATCAGATGGGCAGAAACAACAGACAGTTTATTCACTTTCAGAGCATTACGAAGATGCTGTACCACCTCTAGTGACAAATGCTAGAAGAGATGTAGTGCGCATTACAAAAAAACTAACTGTTAAAATTCTAATGGCTCACAGGTAATTAATTATCAAGGAGGATCTGTACTTCCTACCAAACAGTTCTTAAGAAATGATGATGACATTAAAATGAGGCGCAAATTAGAAATTTTATAGACATAATGATACTCGCAGCTCACTGTGTATCAGTGTGGAAGCAGACATCAAGATGAGGCTGCACTTGGGTGAAGACAGAAGATGGCTGTTGAGCTGAGCAGTCGGTGTAACGTATTTGTACAAATTATTAATGATATATCATCTTCTCTGTTTGATTAAATCTCTTATGTCACTACTATGACTGGAAACTGATACAATGTTTCACTGCATCAGGTACAAAGGAACTTGTGATACAATATCTTAAATGCTTGAAATATTAAATAATGTATAATAATGCTTTAATTCCGTTATTTCTCGTACTGCACACTAATCAAATGCAAAAGTTATCATTTTTCATATAAATGTTATCCCACTAACCTTTTGGAATAAACTCACCAGCAGAATTATTTCTTTAATCTTGATTTATTGGTTGTTGTTCAGTACAATAAATTTCAACAAGTTTCTTTTTCAGATCTGCCACAATAATTGATTTATATTACATGAATTGCTTGTATCTACTTGATAACTTCCATATTCATGGAATGAATAAAGTCAGAATGTACTATGAGAAATCCTGTTTGTTTCCTACTTTGTATGTCTTGAGATTACACATATTGTCAGTCAGACTGCCTGTCAACCAATTCAACGAAACGCAAATACTCTTCAAGCTCTCCTGACGACATTTTTGTCTTAGGTGGCCATCATTTTCGTAACGGTATCATGGTCCCCAAACTAAATCTCATTGGTAACCATGTCTAAGAAATTGGGTCTGTCTGTAGTCAGGCGATCTATAATATTTCTTTCACATCTGGAATCTTCGACTAGTTGTTCAATGCAGTTCTCAAACAATATATTCAGTAATACTTCACAAGATTGTGTGTTGGTACTGCCAATAACAGATGCTTATTCTTCCCAGTCGCTAGTATGAAGTTTAAAGTCACCACCTATTACTACCCTCTTCTGGCGGTATTTCCATGCTATCTGGATTAGTATTTCTTTGGATGATTCTATGATAAATGTGTCTCAGTCTTGTAGTCGATAGTAACATCCAATTAATAATCTGTCCAAGGACTTTATTTACTCTTTTCCATATTAGTTCACAGTCGGATTCGTTCTTGATCTCGCTAGACCTAATGTTTTTGCTAGCTAATATAAACACTCTTCCTGCCCTCCCCAGGGAACATAATCGATCTTTCCAGTACACGTTCGAAGAGTCACCAAAAACCTTCCTTCTCTCTAAGTTGGGTTTCAGCCAATATTCAGTTTCTGGATACGACTGCAAATGTTCTGACAGTCACCAACTAGTATGTCCCTATTTGCTATCAGATCTGTTGAGGTACCTGCTTGATGTGATGGCTTTTGTGGTGGGGATCTCAGGGTATTTTACCTAATCAGAGAAAAAAATTATACCTAGGTCGAAAAATCTGCAGCTCGTCACAGAACTGACTAAGTCTCTGGTTCAGGCTCTCCACTCAGCTGTAGACTTCATGGCCTGAGTAGTCATCAGAACGACGCTGCAAATCGACAGATATGCGAGAACCTCACGAGTTAATCTGTCTGTCTTTACCGCATCCTCCGCCTGTTGAAAGAGCTAGAGTGATCTGAAGCCCCAGACAACAAACATCTTTGGTGCTGTCGCAAGCGACGACCTGCAGCGTACTGTAAACTGTGTTCATGCGTGGGCCTCCTCCATCTGGGGGACAATTCCTCTAGCGATAGAAACTGAGTGCACATTTCGTACATTAGGCCCCCTCCTACCCACAACTCACCAGTGATCTTATTTCCCTAGTACACATCACACCCCTAACATTGTAATTGCCTTAAACTACGAACCTTCTTAGTCTTGTAGCATAGGAATCAAGGGAGAGGATGTTGTTTGGTAACCGGTATCCTCTATCTACAACACAGCTGCATACATGTATTAACAGGGTTCTTTATTTACTAAAACAGATAGCTGCTACTTAACTTTACAGCTTCCATGTGTTGCGGTACTAGCTCTTCAATATTAGCCCATGTTAGCCTCACTGCTGGTGAAGTACATGTCCCACTATGGGATGAATGACAGACGCTAAACTAGACAGTGAGTTCGTGGGTCAGTGACTGAGCTAGTAACTGAGCGACTGCGCTAGTGACAGACTGAGATAGAGACTGCGACTGGGACTGAGCCCTCTGGTCAGCGTTGGCGATCTAAATACTTGCAGTCGAGAGGGCGTTGGCGGCGCATTGCCTTTGGCCTCTCTCTTCATGGACGTGCTCGATCCAGCGCCTACTATCGATCTTCTTGCTACATTTTTGCCGTCTGGTGTGCTGGCGACAGCTTATGCCAGCATAGAAGCCCTCTTTATCTCTTTTTGTGTGGCCACTGCATGAAGAGGAGGAGCAGAAAAGAATTGGAGGCTGTAAATCCAATAAAGTTACATAGGCTGAAATGGATCTTGGGTACTAAGTTTGAAAGATGTCATTGTTTTCAAAACCTATAGCCACTATTCAAAAGATCACATTAACATGTCAATGTGCTTCTCTGTAGAACTGTATGTCCTTGAGACATTGACACAGACACATGACCCACTTCACTTTGTAAGATAGGATTGTGACGTTGACTTCCGTACTCAAAACTTAGGAAAGCCCTGTGTGAGAAGGACGAATCTGTTCATCACGGTTCTGGATGAAGGACCTGTCAGGTTCCTCAGATGGAACGTGCTGTTTCAGCCGCCCTGTGCTTGTGAAGTTGGTAATGAACACTTTCATTATAATTACACATACTGGTACAGGTCTACAGCCAATCATTCCTTTTAAGGGGAGAGTTCAAATGTTATGCTTCCTTGCGATACGAACTTAAAACATCTAAGGACTTCTTAAAGCCACTTTCAAGCAAGTGTACAGGGTCTAAATTTCAGGAGGTAGTACATTTTTCGTGGACCCAGTAGCTTTCGCCGTTATCCTTATTCCTCTTGCTAATTCTCGAGAGAAACTATGGTCACAGTGTGGCTCAGTTATTGTTATGGGCTTGTAAGTAATTAACGATCATGGGTCCTGCCCTTCTATCGTAACTTGTTTCAAATTGATAATTCAAAGTGTGCACAGCCCCATATGGACATCCTTGTTTCTAGTGCCTCATATTCATAATGTCATATATTTTCTCTTCTCGTATTTCTGTAGTACTTACAATAATTTCAGCTGCTTCATAACTTCGTGTAAATTTCACCTTCGTAACAGGTGAGTAGCATAGTTATGCCAACTGCAGCACACTTTGAGGTAATACATTTGTGAGGTAACTTGTAGGTGAGTACCATACACATGACAACACAAGCCATGCCACCTTCTATGATGTCGCAATGCCCCTCCTCTCTTCTATTGTAATCCACGCCCCTTTCTTTGAAATAGACTAGTCAGGGAGTTTTAAGTAAATGCACAGACGTTTACATTTTCCAACGACTGCCCAGTATTTAACTGGCCAACTGCATGTTTTCAACTTCTTCCTAAGCAACGCCCATTGTCCAATCAAAGAGGCTCAAAGCCAACACACACACACACACACACACACACACACACACACACACACACACACACATTGGTTGTGCCAATCTAATTAATGGGAATAAATTGTCTGTATTACTGTTCTATAAAAACATGTGTTAGCTAAAATAACGTGTCAGCTGCTGGGAGATTGTAATTGTCATGTACTTACACTTCACATCAAAAACGTGACTATCGACTTTAAACTGATGTGCCATATTGTTTTTTCCACACCTAATTATTGTCTGTAGTAATGTTAGACAAAACATATGATAGCTACACTAGTAAGTCAGTCACTGTATGAGTTCACTTATTGTGCACCTTTCACCTGACACATGAAACATGATTGTGGACTCTCAAATTAAGTGACACCGTGCTATCTCCGTATCTAAGTTGTCTATGGTATTGTTCTGGGAATGCATGCTAACTAAAATAATGTATCCGGTACTGGATCACAGCAGTAATAAAAAAGTAAAACATAAAAATTAAAACCGAACAGTCTCTAAATGGCACAGTAATATACTGTACCGATATTATGTAAGGATAAAAATATCTGACATGAAATGTTTTCCTGAAATGAAGGGATACGCTATTAATGTAAGGCTTCCTAAAATTGTAGAAGATAAAAATTTTTGGCAGAAGAACACAGTAAAAATTCAAAGAGTGTCTCACGACAGTTTGTGGTGATACAAGTTTTACCTATGTGGTGGTTTCTCTAGACATAAATTGCTGTCCTTAAGTTCAGTATTTTCTGTCTGAGAGAGGACTACCTTTCTAGATAAACGGTAAGTTATACACTGAAGAGCCAAAGAAACTGGTACAACTGCCTAATATCGTGTAGACCCCCCGCAAGCACGCAGAAGTGCCGCATCACGACGTGACATGGACTCGACTAATGTCTGAAGTATTCTCGGAGGGAATAGACACCATGAATTCTGCAGGGCTGTCCGTAAATCCGTAAGAGTATGAGGGGGCGCAGATCTCTTCTGAACGGCACGTTGTAAGGCATCCCAGATGTGTTCAATAATGTTCATGTCTGGGGAGTTTGATAGCCAGCGGAAGAGTTTAAACTAAACTCAGAAGAGTGTTCTTGGAGCCACTCTGTAGCAGTTCTGGTCATGTGGGATGTTGCGCTGTCCTGCTGAAATGCCCAGGTCCGTCGGAATGCACAACGGACATGAATGGATGCAGGTGATCAGAGGGGATCTTTACTTACGTATCACCTACCAGAGTCGTATCTAGACGTACCAGAGCTTCCATACCACTCCAACTGCACACGCCCCACGTTATTACAGAGCCTCCACCAGCTTCAACAGGTCCTCTGCTGACATGCAGGATCCATGTATTTATGAGATTGTCTCCATACCCGTACACGTCCATTCGCTTCATACAATTTGAAACGGGACTCGTCCGACCAGGCAACATGTTTCCAGTCATCAAAACTCCAATGCCGGTGTTGACAGGCCCAGGCGAGGCGTAAGGCTTTGTGTCGTGCAGTCATCAAGGGTACACGAGTGGGCCTTCGCCTGTGAAAGACCATATCGATGATGTTTCGTTGAATGGTTCGCACGCTGACACTTGTTGATGGCTCAGCATTGAAATCTGCAATTTGCGGGAAGGTTGCACTTCTGTCACGTTGGATGATTCTCTTCAGTCGCCGTTGGTCCCGTTCTTGCAGGATCTTTTTCCGGCTGCAGCGATGTCGGCGATTTGATGTCTTACCGGATTCCTGATATTCACACTACACTCTTTAAATGGGCGTACGGGAAAATTCCCATTTCATCGCAACCTCGAAGATGCTGTGTCCCATCGGTCGTGCACCGACTATAACACCACGTTCAAACTCACTTAAATCTTGATAACATGACACTGTAGCAGCAGTAACCGATCTAACAACTTCGCCAGTCAGTTATTGTCTTATATAGGCATTGCCGACAGCAGTGCCGTAATTACCTGTTTACATATCTCAGTATTTGAATACGCATGCCTATGCCAGTTTCTTTGACGCTTCAGTGTAGTTACAAGATAGATCCACGCAATTCCACATGAGTAATTCTTCGCCGACGTTTCTCGTCCTACTCTCTTCAAAAGAAGTCGCATGAAATGCAAGAGCGAGTCTAGTAATTTGAAAAAGTAAGACAACGCTGTTCAATATGACAGCTTCATTGTGTGTAGTTGTGTTCTCATTTGGGTATAAAGAGAGAATGATATTGGCAGAATACAGTATGCATGGCTATCATGAGATTCTGATCAACAGCCGTGAAGATGATCTCAGCGGACACTTTATTCAGAGATACCGCAGTTTTCACAGTTTCACATGGGACACTTGAAACTGGAGCATGCTCTTATATTCAATGTGTGTGACATGGATCTATTCACTCGGGAACATATGTCAGAGTTGATCGTCGTAGAATAGTCAGAACGTCAGATGTTTGGCGTCCCTGGAATCTGAAGCCGAATTCTGTTATTATTGTCTCACATACACTGAAGTGACAAAAGTCATGGGATACCCCGTATATCGTGTGAGACCTCCTTTTGCCGGGGATAGCGCAGCAACTCGACGTGGCATTTACTCAGCAAGTCGTTGGAAGCACCTGCAGAAATATTGAGCCATGCTGCCTCTATAGCAGTCCTTTGCGAAATTGTTGCCAGTACAGGATTTTGTACACGACTATGTACAAGAAATGACCGATGGGATTCATGTCGGGTGCTCTGGTTGGCCAAATCATTCGTTCGAATTGTGCAATCGCGAATAATTGTGGCCCGGTGTCAGGGTGCTTTGTTATCCATAAAAATTCCATCACTGTTTGGGAATATGAAGTCCTTGAACGGCTGCAAATGGTCTCCTTGTAGCCGAACGTAAGCATTTCCAGTCGATGATCAGGTCAGTTGGACCAGAGGATCCAGTCCATTCCATGTAAACACAGCCTACGCTATTCTGGAGCCACTACCAGCTTGTACAGTGCCCTGTTGACAACTTGGATCCATGGCTCCTTGGGGCCTACGCCACACTCGGCCCCTACCATCAGCTCTTACCATTTGAAATCGCGACGCATTTGATCGAGCCACACCTTTCCAGTCGTCTAGGGTCCAAACGAAATGGTCACGAGCCCAGAAGAGGTGTTGCAGTGTGATGTGTTGTTGGCGAAGGCACTCGCGTCCGTCGTCTGCTGCCGTAGCCCATTAAGGTCAAATTTCGGCGCGCTGTCCGAAGGATACGTTCTTCGTACATCCCATATTGATTTCTGCTGTTATTTCACGCAGTATTCTTGTCTGACAGCACTGACAAATCCACGCAAACGATGCAGCTCTCTATCATCAAGTGAAGGCCGTCGGCCACTGCGTTGTATGTGGTGAGAGGTAATGTCTGAAATTTGGCAGTTCTCGTTTGCTCATAGAGGATGACGTCTGCGACCTGCATACGCCTCGCTGGTACGATGCGGCCGCTGCTGGTGGTTTCTGCAGCTCTTGGGGTCCTTCGCTGCCGCGTCCAGTCTGGTCCCGCAGTCGACGATTTGGCACACTCTTGACACTATCGATGTCGAAATATAGTTGCCCAACAATTTTCGAAATGAAATGTCCCATGCGTCTAGCTCTAAGTACCGTTCCGCGTTTAAAGCTTGTTAATTCATGTCGTGTGGCAGTAATAAAAAGTCACCAAGCATTTCATATGAATCACCTGAATACAAATGACAGCTCCACCAATGCACTGCCCTTTTACACGTTGTGTACGCGATATACACACATAAAAAATAAAATTGTATCACCTCGGTTCCGAGAGTTCCGAACATGTACAGAAAATTGAAATTGAGATCAACATAAACATCACTTCCGCCATTTATATTGCTCATGAAAACCACACATTGCATGTTGTACCGCCAAACAGCGGGACCTTCAGACATAGTGGTCCAGATTGCTGTACACACCGGTACCTCTAATACACAGTAGCAAGTCCTCTTGCACTGATGCATGCCTGTATACGCCGTGGCATACTATCCACAAGTTCATCAAGGCACTATTGGTCCAGATAGTCCGACTCCTCAACGACGATTCGGCGTAGATCCCTCAGAGGGGTTGGTGGGTCACGTCGTCCATAAACAGCCCTCTCCAATCTATCCCAGGCATGTCTGGAGAACATGTTGGCCGCTCTAGTCGAGCGATGTCGTTACCCTGAAGGAAGTCATTAACAAGATGTGCACGATGTGGGCGCGAATTGTCGCCCATGACGACGAATGCCCTGCTAATATGCTGCCAATATGGTTGCATCGTCGGTCGGAGGATGGCATTCACGTATCGTACAGCGCCTCGCCTTCCATGACCACCAACGGCACACATCGGCCCCACATAATGCCACCCCAAAACAGCAGGTAACCTCCACCTTGCTGCACTCCCTGGACAGTGTGTCTAAAAGCATACAGCCTCAATGGGCTGCCTCCAAACACGTCTCCGACGATTGTCTGGTTGAAGGCATATGCGACACTCATCGGTGAAGAGAACGTGATGCCAATCCTGAGCGGTCCATTCGGTACGCTGTTGGGCTCATCTGTACGGCGCTGCATGGTATCGTGGTTGCAAAGATGTACAGTCATACTCAAAAGTATCCGAACAATCTGAATTGCATTTCGCCTGATTCGCATGCAACCGGCATAACGCAGCTGTCTAGCAGGTCCTCTAATCGCCCCACGGTACAGTCGTTTGACTATTGAAAATGGTTCCAACTAGTCACCACTAGAAAACACTGCTCCGTATCACAGTAACTCAAGATATAAAGTAATACCACGATTCTACAAATATCAGGGAACACCTTATCACAGATAAGACTGTCCTTACGGCTTGTAAGCTCACATTTATTACAATAAATGACATACCTGAAATGTTACCACTCTCATTATTACGTCAGGTAGGTAACGCACGTGGTAAGTTCGTCGTATTCATGATTTCCTCTTCAAAGTAACATACAGTACTTATTATTTAACACAAAATGACATGAAAAATTTAAGTTATCCACGAGCAGCTAGTTGAGAATATGTAAGAACTTCAAGTAACAAGACGAACCGTCTCGTTCTGCATATGGATTCAAACCCAGGTCAGGCAGACTAAGGAATGGTTTCGTGACTGACGCAAACTAACAGTCATTCCTCATTAGGCATACAGAGAGATATACCTCGATTTTAGACGGTATCAGTTACCAAATATCAACTTTAAATTACATAACGTAAACATTTTTAAAGGACGCGAATTCCTCCCCAGCATCTCTTGTCCCTGTTAACGATCAACGAGCGATGTTAAATATTGCTTCTTCACAAGTAACTTACTTGAAATGCCGTGAGGTAAAGCTTTGCGTTGGACAGGGATTCGAAACCAGAACCTAATCGGATTGATATCGAAACACAACCAACCGTGACATATCGGCTTTCCTTGGCAGTAGCTGGATGTTTTAACTGAAATGACGAGACGAAACAATAATTTTTTCCTTCCCAGAACTCCAACCCAGCACCTATCGCTGTTATATTCTAGAGAAAACGAACATTAAATATGGGTTTGTTGCACCAGCAGCGACAAGCGAGCATGTTTGAACTAAAAATAATATGTCGATGAGTTCAGTGCTCACTGGGAATAGAGCCCCGCACATATCGTTGTTGACTACACACAAAGAGACGTCAGCTACCGAATTTTTCTCCACCAGCAGCTCGGAATAACATCTTGAACTTACAGTGATGTCGCAAATAGTTCTGTGTCCCACTGGGAGTCAAAAACGTCAGATACGTTAGTGTTGACAACGAATGAAAAAACATTAAAAATCAAAATTATTATCCACCAGCAGATAGGCGTTCTCATGCTAGAGCTTGATAATACACAATGAAATCTTTAGTGCCGGGCCAGGATTCGAACCAATTCACGCATAATATGTGGAGATGTTGAGGAATCTGCAGTTCTGAACATACAACAAATTGTAGCCGGGCTGTACTGTCACGAAGGGATCAAATTCCGCGTTAAGGACGGTCTGAGTTGCATTCTCAGTTCAGAACCAATTTTATTGACATACAGAAGCTCAGATAAAAGATGGAATAAGTGTCCTGTGACCCTAAAAAGCGTTTGTTTCGTCACTAGAAATAAATAACTAGAATAAGAAAGGTTACTGGAGATAGAGTTTCTACATGTCGCCACTCCAGACTTTATTGTGGTTCAACCGAACGTCTACTTGGCAGAGAAAGAATATCATCTTTAATGTGAATTTCAGGCCACACTGCTATTATATCTTCTTCACTTGGTGTAGTCAGGAGAATGGAATCTTTCTCTCCCTATGTGAAATCATTGATAGAAGTGGGAATCGAACCCAGACCAAAGGTACAAAATATTACCATCAGTCCAACAGACCACCAAACCCTCATTTCTGTGACTCATTTTTCTGTCATAACGCCGTTGCGCCACACTGGATGAGAATTCTGACACACAGGCTCCCTGTAGTAAATAGCAGCATGTTCAGTAAATTCATTTACTTTGTTGACCGAATCACCATGAACTAGTTGCCTCGGCTACCCAGTGCATACATTCGACTCTATTTTGTAATCACTGAAATAAAATCACGGAACTGCTACCAACACAGAACTGTCAACAGTGTAGGATGCAGAAGTTTAAATAGGAAGTGTTCCTTTCCACTTCAGCTACTCTATTGCGCTATCTGTTTGTTGAAAACTTCGTGCAGTGCCAAAGAAAAGGTTTAACTGCTTGTCTCTCATAAGTATTGACCTGGCCATATGCATTATCCCACAGTGCCGTGAAATGCAGAAGTTCTGAAGGACTTGTTCCTGAATTCTGGAGCCATTATACACATGTATCGGCTAGTAGCGTAATGGTAAGTATCGCGCACGGTAGGTAAGATGTCGCGAGTTCGAGTACATTCACTGCTATATTTTTTAAAACGCAATTCTGCTGTCTGCTGAAGTTACCAATATAATGGAACTTTGAACATAATTCCCTTCACTTCTCAACCCAAAATAGTCACATGTGGAAAAAGGGCTAACTTCTGTGACATTTTGTTCTTTTCAGGTTTAATAGACAGCCAGGCAGCAGATGCATCTTGAAGTTTTTGTGTTATGAATGGGGAGAGTGCATTGTGAGCAACTAAGTCAGAAAAGTATTTTCTACATTAGCTGTCGTGTGGTAGTGGCATTTTATTCTTCTTCAAACATTGTTTGACAGCTTTAACTCAGAACAAGTTTCCTACATGCATGTAATCAATAAACTGCATGTGCAATGTCAGACTGTTATAGATCAGATCAGAGAATTCGCATATATCGTTGATGATTATTTTCTCTCTAATGTTTAGCATTGTTTTAACAACACTAAAGGAAACCTTACGAAAATTGTGCACTTTATTAAAAGAAATGAAATAAAACTACCCACGATAACCTTACGACGAAAGTCTGTTTTAATAAAACTGAGTATCTGTACACAAGCATGCCTCTATCGACACAAATTAGTAAAATACTACTCACTTACATTTTGATTGGGTCTATGTTTAATTGGTATGCTGTGTCATACTCAAGAGGTATGCAAATGTGGCATTTCATAAATATAGTTCTGTATTTCTAGAAACCCAAAATTTGCTTGTCAGCAGCGGAAAGAGGCGTTACCTGTTGTTCAGCATTGTAAGTTTTTCACCATTGCACTATGAGCCAAAAGTATTTTCTTGCAATTTCCTTATTGATGTTTGATCTGACTGCTTGTAACTCTTTCACAGAAGGGGTAAAAACGTTGAAGTCAGTGAGACTGGAACTGCGAATCACAACAGACGCTTTTTTACAGGTCAGCACGTTACCACAGAGCTGGCGAAGAGGTATGTGCCTAAGCTCCCTCTTACGAGGCCAATCGTGGCTAGAACTAATAAACCGCTAGTTAAAGGACGAGATTAGTTGCGATTTCCACCTGCAACGACTTTCCTGGGCTGAAAACCGTAAGTTTACAAGCTTTTGTTACACCTCAAGCGATAATAACTAAGATTATTCAATGGAAATGACAGGTACAATCAAATGAACTTTGAGGCTTAATTCCGTGCACACAAGGAAGTAACTCGTCGATTACAGAGTTGCCAAACATACTTTGGCTTGTTGCCAAATCTCAGTTACAGTATCAGCAGGAAGAAGACGAACCGATGTGATCCTACAGCAGGCTGGGAAGTGACCATAGCTGGTCTCTTCAAGTCGCAGCTCCTACGGCCTGGAATACGTAATGCATCTGATTCGCATTTCTGTAACTAGGTTTAGGGACTGGTGCGTAGTTACTAAAAATACTGAGAATTGACTGCAAACTAAGCATCATAAATCAGTAACTCTGATAGTTGTTTTTATATTTCCTTCGTAAGTGTACTCAAAACTAAGAAACTCATTCACAGTACAAAATTTTCGCAGTATTAGTTTTGCAACTGTGAAATACTTTCCTACATTATAGAAGCGAATATTAAATTTGAACTAATACTGCGAAAATTTTGTACTTGGATAGCTAAGAATGAAAATCTTTCTGCTTATTTCAAAGGAAAACAATTGATTTTCTAAAACATTGTCTGTCATACACAACTTGAAACATGTCATGTCGACCAAATCATATGGAAGAACTGATAGCGACGTACATCGGAAGGCAGTAAGATCTCTTGCCTTTAGGTTTGGCAGTACTCGATAGCCATTTCCAGGCGCAAGAAAATGAAGAAAGGCAGCCCGTTTTTGTTATCAAGTAACGTGTTCATCAATTACTTTAGTTTTAATGTAATCTACGAGAAACTGCTGATGTTTGATATTAACATGAAAAGAATTCCGTAGACAGGGAAAGAACCTGTTCTTGGGAAACTACTTCTGTAATGACCAAAAGGCATTAAATTATCTTCAACCACGTGTGTTCCAGCAGCGGTATGAATAAAATGATGGTAATAATGACGGTAATAATCGAATTATCCGGTAACTTCACAGTGGATTTTCTCGAACTAAGAAATTTGCTCAATTTGTGAAAATTCAAAATGGCTTTACTTCGAGCCTATGATGCCTAGAAGAGTCTTTACATCCTGCTGACATGAGAATAGCATAATCTCCGCGTCAGAAGCTTGCTTCTACTTAACCATTTAATAGACTCGCATTTTTCCACCGTGACTAGTTTTGTAAGCTAAGCACATCATCCGTTTCAGCACACTCTTGAGGCTGGGAAATGTGGCCACAATGGTCTGGTGGAATGAATTATCACAGGTGCACGGCGTGGGTTCAGGAATTTACTTTGAAGAAGCAGAAACAGATTTTTTTTACCTTTGGTAACTTCAAGAGAAAGACGTTATAATCCATAATCCACATTAAATATCACGTTCCTTCATTGCCAACTTGGCAGAGCCGGTTTACATTGGGAAATGACATAGCGGAAGTCATGGCAAACAGAAATACAGTCGCCAGTAAACTTACTTACATTAAAAAAAATTATTTTATTTGATGAACCGATAGCGATTTAACTGAACAGGTCTCTTATTTTACTTGTACTTGATTGAACAAGAGACGTTGAAAATTTTGGTGCTGGACTGTGATTCGAATTCGTATATCCTCTTTCGAGGATCTGAATCTCTCAGAATAGTATAGTTCAATCATTTCGTTCCTTTTCCCAAGACTGCAATCTTCTCTAGGGCTCCTCCAAAGGATCCAGTAGAAAAATATTCATAATTTCATTTCAAGCCCTATCAAGTGCACTAGTGAAAATTAACATGCATTTTTAATGTCTGCTGATGTGTTGCCAACAATTGCAATAAGGGGTCGTTATTTCTGGTCAACCACGCACACATCTTACTGTTGGTGAGTAAGCAACTGATGCTTAAGCTATATTCGTGGATGCACGGTAGGTGTGCAGTTGGACTGTCGCTTAGGCTAAAACACCTAGCAGTTAGTCAGAAAAACCGATTCGTAACATTTGATTTTTCTTAGTTAACAATCCGATTACGTGTTGGGTTCGTATCTCCGTCACAGAACTTCACATCGTGCACTTCATCTTTAATTGCATGCACACTTTGTTACTTCAGAATGGAGGTACATCAGACATCTTTCGTGGTTAGTCAACAGGGACGAAAGGGTCTTGATAGGAGTCCCGGTTTATTACAGAAATTGTCGTCTTATATTTTCAAGTTTAGGTTTGGTTACCGGTATTGGCAAAAATGTCGGTAATTCATGACTCTTCATGGCAAGTCATCAATATGATGTGATTAGATTAGATTAATTCTTGTTCTGTAGATCATGAATACGACACTTCATAATAATGTGGAACGTGTCACTTTAAATGAAAGATTTCTTTACATACCATGAGTCAATTTCTTTACAACAATTTTTTACACTCTCCCTCTCTCTCATTATTTTTTATTTCTCTCTCTCTCTCTCCCTCCCTCTCTCTCTCTCTGCCACACACACACACACACACACACACACACACACACACGCACACACACACACTCACACACACACATTCTTTTTTATTTCTATTTGTTGTTGTGCTCGACTATCGGTGAGCCACAAAAACGCCTGTGAATGAGTTTCTTAGTTTTGAGTACACTTACGAAGGAAATATAAAAACAACTATCAGAGTTACTGATTTATGATGCTTAGTTTGCAGTCAATTCTCAGTATTCTTAGTAACTACGCACCAGTCCCTAAACCTAGTTACAGAAATGCGAATCAGATGCATTATGTATTCCAGGCCGTAGAGCTGCGACTTGGAGACACCAGCTATGGTCACTTCACAACCCGCTGTAGGATCACATCGGTTCGTCTTCTTCCTGCTGGTATTGTAACTGAGATTTGGCAACAAGCCAAAGTATGTTTGGCAACTCTGTAATCGACGAGTTACTTCCATGTGTGCAAGGAATTAAGTCTCAAAGTTCACTTGATTGTACCTGTCATTTCCATTGAATAATCTCAGTTATTATCGCTTGAGGTGTAACAAAAGCTTGTAAACTTACGGTTTTCAGCCCAGGAAAGTCGTTGCAGGTGGAAATCGCAATTAATCTCGTCCTTTAAATAGCGGTTTATGAGTTCTAGCCACTATTGGCCTCGTCAGTGGAAGCTAAGAAACATACATCTTCCGCAGCTCTGTGGTAACGTGCTGGCTTGTAAAAAAGCGTCTGTTGTGATTCGCAGTTCCAGTCTCACTGACTTCAACGTTTTTACCCCTTCTGTGAAAGAGCTACAAGCAGTCAGATCAAACATCAATAAGGAAATTGCAAGAAAATACTTTTGGCTCATAGTGCAATGGTGAAAAACTTACAATGCTGAACAACAGGTAACGCCTCTTTTCCGCTGCTGACAAGCAATTTTTGGGTTTCTAGAAATACATAACTATATTTATGAAATGCCACATTTGCATACCTCTTGAGTATGACACAGCATACCAATTAAACATAGACCCAATCAAAATGTAAATGAGTAGTATTTTACTAATTTGTGTCGATAGAGGCATGCTTGTGTACAGATACTCAGTTTTATTAAAACAGACTTTCGTCGTAAGGTTATCGTGGGTAGTTTTATTTCATTTCTTTTAATACAGTGCACAATTTTCGTAAGGTTTCCTTTAGTGTTGTTAAAACAATGCTAAACATTAGAGAGAAAATAATCACCAACGATATATGCGAATTCTCTGATCTGATCTATAACAGTCTGACATTGCACATGCAGTTTATTGATTACATGCATGTAGGAAACTTGTTCTGAGTTAAAGCTGTCAAACAATGTTTGAAGAAGAATAAAATGCCACTACCACACGACAGCTAATGTAGAAAATACTTTTCTGACTTAGTTGCTCACAATGCACTCTCCCCATTCATAACACAAAAACTTCAAGATGCATCTGCTGCCTGGCTGTCTATTAAACCTGAAAAGAACAAAATGTCACAGAAGTTAGCCCTTTTTCCACATGTGACTATTTTGGGTTGAGAAGTGAAGGGAATTATGTTCAAAGTTCCATTATATTGGTAACTTCAGCAGACAGCAGAATTGCGTTTTAAAAAAATTTAGCAGTAAATGTATTGGAATTCGCGATATCTTATCTATGTTGCCGACACTTACCATTACGCTACTAGCTGACACACAGCTACAACAGTTCCCGAGCTGAACAACAATTCCTCCAGAATTTCTGCATACCGCGGCGCTGCGAGATAATGCAAATGGCTGCGTCTAGACTGTTGAGAGAAACAGTTACAGCTTTTCTGTTGCGCTGCATGACGTTTTTTACAAACAGATAGCGCAATAGAGTAGCTGAAGTGGAAAGGAACACTTCCTATTTAAATTTCTGCATCCTACACTGTTGGAAGTTCTGTGTGGGTGGCAGTTGCGTGATTTTATTTCAGTGATTACAAAATAGAGTCGAATGTATGCACTGGGTATCCGATGCAGCTAGTTCATGGTGATTCGGTCAACCAAGTAAATGAATTTACTGAACATGCTGCAATGTACTACAGGGAGCCTGTGTGTCAGAATTCTCATCCAGTGTGGCGCAACGGCGTTATGATAGAAAAATGAGTTACAGAAAAGAGGGTTTGGTGGTCTATTGGACTGATGGTAATTTCTTATACCTTTGGTCTAGGTTCGATTTCCACTTCTGTCAATGATTTTAGAGAGGGAGAGAAAGATTCGATTCTCTTCTGACTACACCAAGTCAAGAAGATATAATGGCAATGTGGTCTGAAATTCACATTAAAGATGATATTCCTTCTCTGCCAAGTAGACGTTAGGTTGAACCACAATAAAGTCTGGAGTGGCGACATGTAGAAACTCTCCAGTAACCTTTCTTATTCTAGTTATTTATTTCTAGTGACGAAACAAAAGCTATGTAGAGTCACAGTACACGTATTCCATCTTTTATCTGAGCTTCTGTATGTCAATAAAATTGGTTCTGAACTGAGAATGCAACTCAGACCGCCCTTAACGCGGAATTTGATCCCTTCGTGACAATACAGCTCGTCTACAATTTGTTGTTTGTTCAAAACTGCAGATTCCTCAACATCTCCACATATCATGCTTGAATGGGATCGAATCCTGGCCGGGCACTAAAGATTTCATTATGTATTATCAAGCTCTAGCATGAGAACACCTATCTGCTGGTGGATAATAATTTTGATTTTTAATGTTTTTTCATTCGTTCTCAACACTAACGATATCTGACGTTTTTGACTCCCAGTGGGACACAGAACTATTTGCGACATCACTGTAAGTTCAAGATGTTATTCCGAGCTGCTGGTGGAGAAAAATTCGGTAGCTGACGTCTCTTTGGGTGTAGTCAACAACGATATGTGCGGGGCTCTATTCCCAATGAGCACTGAGCTCTTCGACATATTATTTCTAGTTCAAACATGCTCACATGTCGCTGCTTGTGCAACAAACCCATATTTAACGTTCGTCTTCTCTAGAATATAACAGCGAAAGATGTTGGGTTGGAGTCCTGGGAAGGAAAAAATTAATGTTTCGTCTCGTCATTTCAGTTAAAACATATAGCTACTGCCGAGAAAATCCGATATGTCACGGTTGGTTGTGTTTCGATATCAATCTGATTAGGTTCTGGGTTCGAATCCCTGTCCAATACAAAGCTTTACCTCACGGCCTATCATGTAAGTTACTTGTGAAGAAACTTTATTTAACATCGCTCGTAGTTCGTTAGCAGGGACAATAGATGCTGGGTAGGAATTCGCTTCCGTTAAAAATGTTTACGTTATGTAATTTAAAGTTGATATTTTGTAACTGATACTGTCTAAAATCGAGGTATATCTCTCTGTATGCCTAATGAGGAATGACTGTTAGTTTGCATCAGTCACGAAACCATTCCTTAGTCTGCCTGACCTGGGTTTGAATCCATATGCAGAACGAGACGGTTCGTCGTGTCATTTGGTGTTCATACATATTCTCAACTTACTGCTCGTGAATAATTTAAATTTTTAATGTCATTTTGTGTTAAATAATAAGTACTGTATGTTACTTTGAAGAGGAAATCATGAATACGACGAACTTACTACGTGCATTACCTACCTGACGTAATAATGAGAGTGGTAACATTTCAGGTATGTCATTTATTGTAATAAATGTGAGCTTACAAGCCGTAAGGACAGTCTTATCTGTGATAAGGTGTTCCCTGATATTTGTAGAATCGTGGTATTACTTTATATCTTGAGTTACTGCGATACAGAGCAGTGTTTTCTAGTGGTGACATGTTGGGACCATTTTCAATAGTCAAACGACTGTACCAAGGAGCGATTAGAGGACCTGCAAGACAGCCGCGTTATGCCGGTTGCATGCGAATCAGGCGAAATGCAGTTCAGGTCGTTCGGATACTTTTGAGCACGACTGTACCTCGCCATGGACGTCGGGAGTGAAGTTGCGCATCATTCAGCCTATTGAGCACAGCTTGAGTCGTGACACGACGTCCTGTGGCTGCACGGAAAGCATTATTCAAGATGGTGGCGTTGCTGTCTCGTTTCCTCCGTGCTATAATCCTTAGGTAGCGGTCGTCCACTGCAGTAGTAGCCTTTGGGCGGCTTGAGCGAGGCATGTCATCGACAGTTCCTGTCTCTCTCCATCTCTTCCATGTCCGAACAACATCGATTTGGTTCACTCTGAGACGCCTGGACACTTCCCTTGTTGAGAGACCATCCTGGCACAAAGTAACAATGCCGAATCGTGGTATTGAACATCTAGGCATGGTTGAACTACAGACAACCATAGCCGTGTATCTCCTTCATGGTGGAATGAGTGGAACTGATCAACTGTCGGACCCCCTCTGTCTAATAGGCGCTGCTCATGCATGGTTATTTACATCTTTGGGCGGGTTTAGTCACATCTCTGAACAGTCAAAGGGACTGTGTCTGTGATAAAATTTCCACAGTGAACGTCTATCTTCAGGAGGAGTTCTGGGAACCAGGCGGATTCAAAACTTTTTTTGATGTGTGTGTGTGCTTATCGCTATCCCATGACTTTTTCATCTCATTGAATAGATCTGAACCTTTGGCCGAGAGAAACTGCTATGAACTGTAGCAGTACAACAAATGTTACGGGGCTATTCACAAAGACGTTTAACACGTAAATCTCTCCGATAACTCCACAGTGGATCACGTTGGCGACTATTACTATGAGCATAAAGGAGAGCACTGTGGCCAGAGGCAGTATTAACTTGTGGCCACCACTATGTTCGAATATAATGAATTTCCTTGAGACGGAGAAGTTGCTGTCCATGCATCAGCACGGCTTTAGAAAGCATCGCTCCTGCGAAACGCAACTCGCCCTTTTTTCACATAATATCTTGCGAACCATGGATGAAGGGTATCAGACGGATGCCATATTCCTTGACTTCCGGAAAGCGTTTGACTCGGTGCCCCACTGCAGACTCCTAAGGTACAAGCATATGGGATTGGTTCCCAAATATGTGAGTGGCTTGAAGACTTCTTAAGTAATAGAACCCAGTACGTTGTCCTCGATGGTGAGTGTTCATAAGAGGTGAGGGTAGCATCTGGAGTGCCCCAGGGAAGTGTGGTAGGTCCACTGATGTTTTCTGTCTACATAAATGATC
The DNA here is from genome assembly GCF_023864345.2 of Schistocerca serialis cubense. NCBI lineage: Eukaryota > Metazoa > Arthropoda > Insecta > Orthoptera > Acrididae > Schistocerca > Schistocerca serialis. The sequence goes on from NC_064639.1 coordinate 314,879,466, forward strand.
TTTTGGATAGGTTGGATAGCAATGTGCGGCTGGTTGCTGATGATGCTGTGGTATACGGGAAGGTGTCGTCGTTCAGTGACAGTAGGAGGATACAAGATGACTTGGACAGGGTTTGTGATTGGTGTAAAGAATGTCAGCTAACTCTAAATGCAGATAAATGTAAATTAATATAGATGAATAGGAAAAAGAATCCCGTAATGTTTGAATACTCCACTAGTAGTGTAGCGCTTGACACAGTCACGTCGACTAAATATTTGGGCGTAACACTGCAGAGCGATATGAAGTGGGACAAGCATGTAATGGCAGTTGTGGGGAAGGCGGACAGTGGTCTTCGGTTCATTGGTAGAGTTTTGGGAAGATGTGGTTCATTTGAAAAGGAGAATGCTTATAAAACACTAATACGACCTATTCTTGAGTACTGCTCGAACGTTTGGGATCCCTATCAGGTCGGATTGAGGAAGGACATAGAAGCAATTCAGAGACGGTCTGCTAGATTTGTTGCTGGTAGGTTTGATCATCACGCGAGTGTTACGGAAATGCTTCAGGAACTCGGGTGGGAGTCTCTGGAGGAAAGGAGGTGTTCTTTTCGTGAACCGCTACTGAGGAAAATTAAAGAACCGGTATTTGAGGCTGACTGCAGTACAATTGTACTGCCGCCAACTTATATTTCGCGGAAAGACCACAAAGATAAGATAAGAGAGATTAGGGCTCGTACAGAGGCATTGTTGTTGTTGTTGTGGTCTTCAGTCCAGAGACTGGTTTGATGCAGCTCTGCATGCTACCCTATCCTGTGCAAGTTTCTTCAACTCCCAGTACCTACTGCAACCTACATACTGATGAATCTGCTTAGTGTATTCATCTCTTGGTCTCCCTCTATGATTTTTACCCTCCACGCTGCCCTCCAATACTAAATTTGTGATCCCTTGATGCCTCAAAACATGTCCTACCAACCGGTCCCTTCTTCTCGTCAAATTGTGCCACAAATTCCTCTTCTCCCCAATTCTATTCAATACCTCCTCATTAGTTATGTGATCTACCCATCTAATCTTCACCATTCTTCTGCAGCACCACATTTCGAAAGCTTCTATTCTCTTCTTGTCCAAACTATTTATCGTCCATGTTTCACTTCCATACATGGCTACACTCCATACAAATACTTTCAGAAACGACTACATAACACTTAAATCTATACTCGATGTTAACAAATTTCTCTTCTTCAGAAACAGTTTCCTTGCCATTGCCAGTCTACATTTTATATCCTCTCTACTTCGGCCATCATCAGTTATTTTTCTCCCCAAATAGCAAAACTCCTTTACTACTTTAAGTGTCTCATTTCCCAATCTAATTCCCTCAGCATCACCCGATTTAATTCGACTACATTCCATTATCCTCGTTTTGCTTTTGTTGATGTTCATCTTATATCCTCCTCTCAAGACACTGTCCATTCCATTCACCTGCCCTTCCAAGTCCTTTGCTGTCTCTGACAGAATTACAATGTCATGGGCGAACCTCAAAGTTTTTATTCCTTCTCCATGGATTTTAATACCTACTCCGAATTTTTCTTTTGTTTCCTTTACTGCTTGCTCAATATACAGATTGAATAACATCGGGGAGAGGCTACAACCCTGTCTCACTCCCTTCCCAACCACTGCTTCCCTTTCATGCCCCTCGACTCTTATAACTGCCATCTGGTTTCTGTACAAATTGTAGTAGTCTTTCGCTCCCTGTATTTTACCCCTGACACCTTTAGAATTTGGAAGAGAGTATTCCAGTCAACATTGTCAAAAGCTTTCTCTAAGTCTACAAATGCTAGAAACGTAGGTTTGCCTTTCCTTAATCATTCTTCTAAGATAAGTCGTAAGGTCAGTATTGCCTCACGTGTTCCAAACTGATCTTCCCCGATGTCGACTTCTACCAGTTTTTCCATTCGTCTGTAAAGAATTCGTGTTAGTATTTTGCAGCTGGCATATAGGCAGTCATTTTTCCCTCGTTTGTTTGGGAGCGGAACAGGGAGAGAAGAGGCTAGTTGTGGTACGAGGTACCCTCCGCCACGCACTGATGGTGGATTGCGGAGTATGTATGTAGATGTAGATGTAGACGTTCGGAATATCCCACCGCTACGTCTGATACTTCTGCGTGATCAATGAGGTCCACCACTACGATGACCCAAAAACAGTGAAATGGCACCGCTCTAGTAATGCTCTTCACTGTGAAAACAATTAAATCCGACCAGGAGCTGCGGTTGAAAATGGAGTCATTCATTGTGAGTGGCGTTCCTGCACAGCATTGTAGCCCTGGTAGAGAATCGTCGACAGCGGGACCAGACTGGACGCGGCAGCGAAGGACCCGAAGAGCTGCAGAAACCACCAGGAGCGGCCGCATCGTACCAGCGAGGCGTATGCAGGTCGCAGACGGGTGCTGCAGTGCAGAACGACGAGGTCGTTGTTCTTACTGACACGAAGCTCAACTCTTTCGCTGATTACAGCAAGACAAGCCTCTAGTGCAGTAATTTGATAGAAATTACATTAATTGAGTTACGTACTCTGTCCTTCGCGAGAATTGTTGACTACCTATCACTAACTCATGCCACCATATTTATTTTGTTTTATCTTAATTAAATCGATCGTGGAAATTATTGCTATAGTAACGGCAATACATCGTTTCATTCTTCCGCTATGAGCAGTTTCGGGATGGCACTCTTCTGCGTCATGAATAATCAATGATTACAACCGATACATTTCGTGCTGAATGTAGTGAACACATGTTTCGTGTAAGTGGAGTCACACAGTTCGTAGATATTTAAAGAAAATAATATGTATGTACTACCAAGTGTACCTGATGCTAAAAATTTCGATCGAAACGGTCACCATCAGGAGACATAAAATTATTAAAGCATTTTATAGGGCAGCATATTTCCTGTGGTGTTAATAAAAATAAAGTTATGCAGAGTGTGTAACTGGGTATTTTACAATTATGTAATAATATAAATGCGTTTTCCTCTTGATTACAGTGACACAGCATGTTTTTTTTTAATAAAATTACTTCTATTCGCATTGAGTAAGAGTGATGCCAGATAACCTGCTGTAATTAATTTGTGTTGGCTGATGTTGATGTTCTCTGTAGAAACTGGTAGCGAATAAAGCTTTATTTTATCAGCAGCTATTGACAGACCGTAAATGTCATTTTCTTTAAACAGCAAATATACGTCTTAGACCAGAGTACTCTGCAGCGGAGTGTGCTGTGCTCTGAAACTTCCTGCCTGCTTAAAAGTATATGCCCTGCCTGTACTCGATCCCAGAACCTTGCCTTATGTGGACAGAGCTGGTACCGATCTGGCCAACAAGGGAGAAATACTCGTTCCAGAAACAAAATCCCTAGGTTCTAGCTAAGTCGTGTCTCCCATATATTCTTTCTTCCAGAAGTGCTAGTCTCTCAAAGAATATAGGGAGGCTGTCAGGTTTGAAAATTAGGAAAGTGGCGGTGCCAGATGTGAAGCTGTGATGGTTGGTCATACATCGCGACTGTATAGTTCAGACGATTGTCCACAAAAGGCAAGGTTATGGGTAGGAAATGCCATGTAGTAACAAAAAAGTGATACATTTGATATGGAGACACGTTTCCATTGACCAACAGCCCAATCTCTGTGACTACATTTCCAATGCAGTCGTCATTCACGATGTAATTGGAACATGTTGCAGTCCTCAGCTGCGGAGCCCCTTGTTCAGCAATGTGAGATGAACAAGGTTTATCAAAACACTTGTGCCCGCAACACCGCTAGATGGTATTAAGTCTCGCAGTGGGCAGTAATCATAACGTTTTTGCTCATTATATACACCGCCTACCCAAAACGTTCTGAGACTAATTTTATTCCTAGGCAGTGCAGTAACTACACTGGCAGATCTAACTAACAACTATAAACAATACACGTGAACTCTGATATAATTAAATTCTCCTTGAGGCAATGGAGCCTCTACGATAACGATAGAAGCTGAAGAAGTGAATTAAAATTGATGTCATGGTTGGGGCCTGACCCCACGTCTCCTTGCTTACTAGGCGGGTGTACTAGGGATGGCATTGGAATAGGGTAGTCTGTGCAGACTTGTTACCTCTACTGCTGTGGTGGTGTAGTGGATACCACTTCTACCTACTAAATAAGGAGACCTGGGTTCAAGTTCTGGCCATGGCACAAATTTTAATTCACTTCTTCAGCTTCTGTCATTATCGTACATGTGCATCTGATCATTCAGTTGTGAATAGTCAGGACTGAGTAGCGCATGTTCAGCCATAGCATGTCAACATCATTGGGACACACATCAGAATGAAGTAACATCTCTAAGTACACTGTTCACTAATGCCTTTATCCTGCATTGTGTGCAGGGTCGGCAGGGCTAAGTACGGATTTGGCATGGTTAATTTTTAAGGGGTGGCCGGATGCCCTTCCTGCCGCCGCCCCATACCCCCCAAGATGAAAGTAGTGTAACCCAGCTGTCTGCGTCTAGTGTAAATCGTGAAATAGTGTGAATGTGTTTCAAATGCCTGTGAGTCGTGTAACTGAGGTGGGACGTGGGGACCAGCCCGGTATTCACCTAGGAGGATGTGGAAAACCGCCTAAAAACAACATCCAGGCTGGCCGGCGCACCGGCCGTCGTCGTTAATCCGCCAGGTGGATTCGACCTGGGGCCGGCGCGCCTACCCGAGTCCAGGAAGCAGCACGTTAGCGCTCTCGGCTATCCTGGCGGGTAAGATCTCTAAGTACACTGGCATCCAAAATTAAAGCAAGAAACCACTATTTCCCCATCGTGTGTCTAATTGACGATATAATTATACAAACTGTCAACAAATGTCCATATGATCGTGTTCTGAAAAGAAGACGACATTCCGGTCCAAGGGCAACTATGCCACAGCTGACGACAGGGCACCTATCAAATGAGGTAGTGTTTGTTGGCTACTCTCATATCCACAATCACTGTGTACACACTCACAGACGGTGCAATCTCTGCAGTGGAGGGCCATGGGAAGAATGGAAGCAGGACATTGGAAACTGATGTGGCCTGATGGCTTAATGTGAATCGTTCTGTTGTTTCTCCGATGTGGCGACAGTTTACAGAGACCGAAACTATATCCTGAAGAGTACTGCACGGCAAATGGCATCTGAGCTCGCAGCATCCACTGGACATATTGCATCAAGGCAAAGGGTGTACAGAAGGCATCGGCAGACAGGCCCTGATTGTCAGAGATATGCTGTATACGTACGTCTGACATGTCTTCGCAGAAGGGAACGTCGTCAATATGCCAACTGGACTGTCGAACAGTGGGCCAATTTTCTTTTCACAGATGAGTCCTGATCTGGTCTGGAGATTGATTCTCGACGGATTCGCATCTGGAAGGAACACGGAATACGATTTTGAGACCCAAACATCTGGCAGGAACATAGAACACGATTTTGGGACCCGAACATTGCGGAAAGGGGCCGACATCGTGGAGGTCCCTAATGGTGCGGGCAGAGAATATGTTGCCCACTCTAATACCTCTTCGTGAAATTGTCCAGATTAATGGTCAAAGTTTAACAGTTGTCAGGTATCGTGAAGAGATCTCGGGACCTCACGTGCGATTGCTGCGAGGTGCTGTGGACCCAGACTTCTTACAGATGGACGATAATGCTCGATCTCATAGAGCAGGGTTGGCTCATGTTTTCTTGGAAACGGGAGATATTGCACACATAGCGTAACCTGCTCGCTCTTCCGATCTGAATACCACCGAGCATGTCTGGGCTCACTAAGGAGACGGGTTCCATCACATCAGCATCCACCAGTCACTCTCTAAGACTTGCGAGCAGCTCTGCAAGAAGAACAGGTGGTGACACACTGAGCACATTAACCAGTTGTCAGAATGAGCGTGCAAAGCCGTTAAGTTGGAAAAAACTAAGAACATTTTTGTCTACCGTTATGAATCTTGCAGTTATTTACGTTCTGTGTTCTTTACATTGTTTCTATTGTATTATCATCCGTGTAAACTGTTTTGTGGAAAAATAAACGCAACCTTGCAAAATTTCCGTTTGTTGCTTTAATTCAAACAGAATGTTTTCAAGAAATCTTACTATAATAACTCACTTAGCAGCTATAACTAACAGAGCTCAAACTCCTTTTTCTTGTTGATTTCCTGGATAATTAAGGATATTAGTTGCCAGTAGGCACTGATTTATAACATAGGGGTAATATGAAAATTTATGCCGGCCGGGGTGGCCGAGCGGTTCTAGGCGCTACATTCTGGAACCGCGCGACCTCTACGGTCCCAGGTTTGAACCCTGCGTCGGGCATGGATGTATGTGATGTCCTTAGGTTAGTTAGGTTTAAGTAGTTCTAAGTTCTAGGGGACTGATGACCTCAGAAGTTAAGTCCCATAGCGCTCAGAGCCATTTGAACCATTTTGAAAATTTATACCAAACCAGGATTCGGACCTGGGTCTCCTGCTTGCTAGGCAGATATGCTGACCACTACACCAGCCAGACACAGTGGTCAACACAAGTGCGTGGAGGATAGTAGCATGCCTCCTGTCAGACCCAGATTCCAACTTATGCGCACACTAAAGATGTAGTGCCTTTTGCTCATTTGCCTCATTACTCGTGTCATTTCGCGAATTCCCGTAGTAATTCGAGCTTGGTGTGTATCTACACTGAATAGATCATTGGCTGTCCTCTCCTTAATGTCATGTCTGTTCTTTTGGACATGTCCGAAAGAACAGACATCGCATGTATAAAATGTTTTCAAGAAGAAAAAAGTGAGGACAAAGTTTTCCAACACACCTTCACTCCTGAATGAAAACATCGATCTGTGAACACCTGGTACAACTTGATTGAGACGCAAAATGCGGACGATTCTTTTCTGGAAAAAGTCATCACAGGTGACGCGACGATGTCTTATAAATATGAACATAGCACAAAACGACAGAGTGTGGATGGTCATTTGAAGGGTCACTGCTTTAACAACATAACCGACATTAAAGCCAATGTGAAACGCGAGTTTAAGAATATTTCAAAGAAGGTTTTTCATGACAGTTTCACTTTGGTGTATGAAAGTTGCGTACATTGCACTCACATTCATGAAAACGAACGGGTCGAAAGTTATAAGCGGAAACCGTTCTGATACCTCTGCCAGTGGAATAAATGTACTGATACTGTTGTTGCTGGGACTGCAGGGTAGGTAGCTTCCAGATGTTGTAGTGTGGATCAAAACAATAAAAAAATATCCAGTAAACATTGAAAGGTGGCTACACTGAGCCGCAGCGCCAGAGATTGCGCCAAAGAGTTTTATTCCGCCGCCTCCACTGGCAGTTCTTGTCGAGAAGTCGTGGTGGAGAGTGCTTGTCGAGATGTGGCAGTAGTCAGTGCTTGTTGAGAAGTAGTAGGAGTCAAGTCGTTGTTGAGATGTCGTCGTAGTAAGTGGTTGTGCAGATCTTGCTGAGAGGATATTGATAGCTGTACTATTTGAGGCCATGTTTTATGCAGTTGTTTGATGGGCTAGACAGCAGATGTTGTTCGAATGGAGATATTGTAATGATCAGAGTGCTTTTCGTCAATATATGTTGTTGTTGTTGTGGTCTTCAGTCCTGAGACTGGTTTGATGCAGCTCTCCATGCTACTCTATCCTGTGCAAGCTTTTTCATCTCCCAGTACCTACTGCAACCTACATCCTTCTGAATCTTCTTAGTGTATTCATCTCTTGGTCTCCCTCTACGATTTTTACCCTCCACGCTGCCCTCCAGTACTAAATTGGTGATCCCTTGATGCCTCAGAACATGTCCTACCAACCGATCCCTTCTTCTGGTCAAGTTGTGCCACAAACTTCTCTTCTCCCCAATCCTATTCAATACTTCCTCATTAGTTATGTGATCTACCCATCTAATCTTCAGCATTCTTCTGTAACACCACATTTCGAAAGCTTCTATTCTCTTCTTGTCCAAACTATTTATCGTCCATGTTTCACTTCCATACATGGCTACACTCCATACGAATACTTTCAGAAATGACTTCCTGACACTTAAATCTATACTGGATGTTAACAAATTTCTCTTCTTCAGAAACGCTTTCCTTGCCATTGCCAGCCTACATTTTATATCCTCTCTACTTCGACCATCATCAGTTATTTTGCTCCCCAAATAGCAAAACGCCTTTACTACTTTAAGTGCCTCATTTCCTAATCTAATTCCCTCAGCATCACCCGAATTAATTAGACTACATTCCATTATCCTTGTTTTGCTTTTGTTGATGTTCATCTTATATCCTCCTTTCAAGACACTGTCCATTCCATTCAACTGCTCTTCCAAGTCCTTTGCTGTCTCTGACAGAATTACAATGTCATCGGCGAACCTCAAAGTTTTTATTTCTTCTCCATGAATTTTAATACCTACTCCGAATTTTTCTTTTGTTTCCTTTACTGCTTGCTCAATATACAGATTGAACAACATCGGGGAGAGGCTACAACCCTGTCTTACTCCCTTCCCAACCACTGCTTCCCTTTCATGTCCCTCGACTCTTATAACTGCCATCTGGTTTCTGTACAAATTGTAAATAGCCTTTCGCTCCCTGTATTTTACCCCTGCCACCTCTAGAATTTGAAAGAGAGTATTCCAGTCAACATTGTCAAAAGCTTTCTCTAAGTCTACAAATGCTAGAAACGTAGGTTTGCCTTTCCTTAATCTTTCTTCTAAGATAAGTCGTAAGGTCAGTATTGCCTCACGTGTTCCAGTGTTCTACGGAATCCAAACTGATCTTCCCCGAGGTTGGCTTCTACTAGTTTTTCCATTCGTCTGTAAAGAATTCGTGTTAGTATTTTGCAGCTGTGACTTATTAAGCTGATAGTTCGGTAATTTTCACATCTGTCAACACCTGCTTTCTTTGGGATTGGAATTATTATATTCTTCTTGAAGTCTGAGGGTATTTCGCCTGTTTCATACATCTTGCTCACCAGATGGTAGAGTTTTGTCAGGACTGGCTCTCCCACGGCCGTCAGAAGTTCCAATGGAATATTGTCTACTCCGGGGGCCTTGTTTCGACTCAGGTCTTTCGGTGCTCTGTCAAACTCTTCACGCAGTATCATATCTCCCATTTCATCTTCATCTACATCCTCTTCCATTTCCATAATATTGTCCTCAAGTACATCGCCCTTGTATAGACCCTCTATATACTCCTTCCACCTTTCTGCTTTCCCTTCTTTGCTAGAACTGGGTTTCCATCTGAGCTCTTGATATTCATACAAGTCGTTCTTATCTCCAAAGGCCTCTTTAATTTTCCTGTAGGCGGTATCTATCTTACCCCTAGTGAGATAGGCCTCTACATCCTTACATTTGTCCTCTAGCCATCCCTGCTTAGCCATTTTGCACTTCCTGTCGATCTCATTTTTGAGACGTTTGTATTCCTTTTTGCCTGTTTCACTTACTGCATTTTTATATTTTCTCCTTTCATCAATTAAATTCAATATTTCTTCTGTTACCCAAGGATTTCTACTAGCCCTCGTCTTTTTACCTACTTGATCCTCTGCTGCCTTCACTACTTCATCCCTCAAAGCTACCCATTCTTCTTCTACTGTATTTATTTCCCCCATTCCTGTCAATTGCTCCCTTATGCTCTCCCTGAATCTCTGTACAACCTCTGGTTCTTTTAGTTTATCCAGGTCCCATCTCCTTAAATTCCCACCTTTTTGCAGTTTCTTCAGTTTTAATCTACAGGTCATAACCAATAGATTGTGGTCAGAGTCCACATCTGCCCCTGGAAATGTCTTACAATTTAA